>NW_027466508.1:2112500-3312500 GCF_050575085.1 Anarhichas minor
GTGGTTATAATATCGCCGCCTTGAAATCGACAAAAAGTCATTGTGTTGTGATATTCAAGAAGCTTTGGGTGACAGAATTCATTCAGATTACCCATTCCAAGCCTACCTTGAAGTAGTTTCTGAACATTACAGAAATATTTTTTCCTCAAAACAACTTATGTCTGTATAAATCCATGTATAAAACGGTCAAAGTAATTTCCAGCCTTAAACTCATTTAAATTTTTTTCCCGATGCTGGGGCCAATACAATTTTTTTTGCAATCTTTGGGACCACCCTGTGAGATTACATAAATAAAAAGACAGGGAGGGTCAGAGGTCATTGTCAATTAGCATCTACCCAGATGAGCAATTACCAGTCAACAGTAGGGACGGAGATTGCACCATTTTTCATCAGCCTGCCTTTCAAACAACACTGTTCACGTGCTTGTTGGAATCAGCCACGGAATACTGAAGAGAATGTTGTTTCTGATTAAGGCCATGTTCTTAGCTGGCATATTAAAATCCAACAGCTGAGCACCACCTCATCACAATAACTCATATTTGGCAACACTTATTTCCGTTCGAGTCCCTTTTCCACTGTGCTTTTACAGAGCTGTTGTGTAGCTTGTGTGTCATTGTGCAGTTGCGAGTGCCCCTGTGTGTTCCTACAATGGTGGAGGTTAGTGGGGCCAGCCAAGACGGCAAAACCATTCTCCTCTGCCTAACAATGGCCACATGTATCAGAATTGAATGTGGCTTTTGATACCTATTCTGATTTAAAAATCATTGCTATAGGCATTTCCAGTGGGACACCTCCAGTCTAGCCTATATGTCACTCTGATTTGTATCTCAGTGCTTACATTAACAAGGTGGCCAACACCAATGTACCATTACCTGGGTTTATGAACAGTATATCACACACCTGTACTCGGCCCAGACATGGTTTTACTAAGGTGTCTGTGTTTCTTTGGCAGACGTGTCCCCAGCCAGACCCCGGTCTGACGAACATTTGGCCGGTCAGGCTAGACGTCTAGGGTGTCTGTGTGGTGGCCCGGACAGGCCAGAGACAGGAAAGAGGACTTCTAAATCAGCCAGCAATCCAAAGGCCTTCCATAAATCCTCCAAATGGGCTCGGGTGGGGGACGTAAAGCACACCTGCAAGACTTATGTAAGTCTTATTAAACCATAAATTGCTAACACCAGCCCCTCGCTGGAGCTGCTCTTGGCTGGAATAAATCTCAGCGAGCGTCCAGTAAGGAGAAAGAGAGAGTGAGAAGGAGAGATAAAGTGGGTGAGGGGGAGAAAGATATAGTGGAGGTTAGAAATAGTGAGAGTGTGGTGGAAGTACTAAAGGTCTGACAGTTAAACACTGCTGTTTGATGATAGAGCAGACAATACTTGGCTTTGATTGGAGTGAACACCGACCTTAGTCGTACCTCGTACCATAGAGACCTTAAGGTGAGGGTGTTTTAGGAACACTTTCCAGAATGTCAAGCTCACAAGATACATTAAAAAGTTGTTATGGTATCGGCCTCAGTCTGGTCATCTTCCCCACACATTCAGGCCCTGTAAGGAGTAACTCCTCAGCAGTCACAGAGACCACTGTGAGCAACATGCGGAATATTTGTAGGAAATCAGAGTTCCTGAGCTCCTGAGCCCCGGTGAGTTCCCAACACACCCACGCTCTCCTCCCTGCCTGGTTGTGGGTCCTTGAATTAAACATCAAAGCACACAGGAGCATAGGGCCCAACTGCCATAAATAACTGTGCGCTTGGGGAGGGGAGGGGAGGATGTTCAGATAGGAAGAGAGCAGGTCACCCGATCGCTCATACACATTCTGTCAAAGCAAATTCATTTGTTCACAAAATGGGTGATGTTGTGTGAGGTTATTGATTTCCGGATGCCATCTGTCTTCTCTGAGGCTTTGGCAGGCAGGCTCTGGCACTACCAGCCTCAGGTTAGTCTCCACAGCTCAGGTGGACAGAAGGGAGATGTGCAGCAGGTATTGGACACTAATGGGGGATGGCTTATGTGACACTTACTCAGACACAATGATATCTGGCATGGGAGCGAAACTCACTGTTAGATATTACTGTTATTATTTTTATTTTTTATGTCAGACTGACCTAGAATAGACCCTCCCATCATCTCTAAAACATAAAAGTTAATGGTGTTCTGTGTGTTACAAGACAAGCTTATCTCTTTTTGCTACACTGTTAGGCATAGGTTTTGGAGAAAATCCATGCTGAAGGTAGTGATTAACATCTAATTTGTCACAAACACCTGCATACACAAGTTCAGGCCCACCCTCGATCTCCTCCTTTCACTAACTAGTCTAGAAGTCACAGTGTACCTCTATGTTGAGCTATGGCGTGTGGAGGGCAGGCCTTCAAACATGGGGCCCAGCTGCTGCTGTGTATTTTTGTCAGCCAACACACACACATTGGCATCCCTTGGTGTTTGCTCTTGTGGAGGGCACATGTTACTGGGTAAATTATCATAGCGACGGTAAACAGTGTTTTTATAAGGGAATGTAGCTTGGTTGTTATATTTGAAGTCTGTGCTTTGTATACTGCTGTGCTATTAGGACAGATTGAGGATGTTTGCGCCTGGTGTCTGCACTCCGCCCATGTGGGGTACACACACACACACACACACACGCAGACACACACACACACACACACACACACACACACACACACACACACACACACACACAGTGACAGGCTTAGTTGTCGTTTTGAGTCTTAAATGGCTCTTTTGTTGTTTTCATCATAAGAAAAATAAGAAAACATCACAGCCTAAGGAGTGTGTGTCAATGTCACACTCATGTCAGTCTCAGGGTAAATGCAGATAAACAGCAACAGCAGGGGAGGAAAGACTGAGCTTCGAATTGATAAATAAGATTGTTATGCACTGTGAAATATGTAAGTTGTGTGTTACTGCAGTCAATGGAGAGACTAGCTTTTAAAGCATACTGATTTAGCATTAGACGTGAACATCACGTCTGGTAATTGCTCTACATTCAAAGCAGCTGAGTCATGATATAGCTTGATAACAAGGTAATCCGATAATGATAGAGTCAAACAGATGAATGGCTAGGAGATAAAAGACTGATGTTTTAAGGTCTTCACTTTTCAATTAAACTCATTTGAACCATGGATATGGGTCTCGTAAATTTTGCTGACACCAAGGTCTCTGTTAAGGCTCAATTGGGCGCCATCTTGGTAACACCTCCCTCCAGACAGTGAGTCTGTGACTAACACTGAGAGTTGAGTCTTCTAGATTTAAAGGCTTTTTTTTCCAAAGCTCAGACGAAATTTGTTTTCCAAATGATGACATAGGATACAAGTCTGAGGTACAACAACAATTCAATTTGACGTTCTCATTTCGTGAAGGCATTTTTGTACAGGAACTATTGCCCCCATTGGTGTGATGTGCTGTATAACAGTTAAGCGGCCGATGCTTTGACTGTCCAGTCACTGCAGTCATCTCAGCGGTTTAAATTTGCCCATTCTAAACTGATAGAGTGCTCCATCTCCTCTATGAATGGAGGAAATGGAGGAAAGCAGCGAATAATGATGATGACATTCTCCCCACTTTTCTTTTTTCTTTTTTTTTGAGCCCCAATTACCCGCTAATGTGTGATAAAACCAGAAAAATGGACAGTCGTTATGTGTGGGGCCTTCCACAATGGCAAAATCATTCTTTCCCACCCTCCCGTTCCTTGGATGGGAATAATCATGTTTCGTCCCAAACACCTGCGCTTCAGTTGCCCTGACCTGCCATCCAAATGAGTGCAATTAATGACAATTACCCTCCAGGTGTCACAACATAGACATTTACTGATAGGGGCCTATCTGGAGGGAGCACGCGCTTGTCCTCCAAGTAAATATGTAATGATAACAGCTGTAACACAGTGGGGTGGAGGGGGGCACAATTGCTACCAGTGCAATCTATTTGTATTTGCCTCTGCTCAGCACCACATTAACCAGTCCAGACAAACCAGAACGGATAGACTTGGATTTTCCCTGTGGGACACAGGGGAGTTGACAAGGTGTTGGAATTCCTGATCAGATGATTAAGGCAGATGGGGTCTAGAAATTGTTTCTGCATCGGATTAGTGTTTTGGTGATAACGCATAATTTGTTGCATTCCAACTTAAAAGATATTTCCGGTTTTATTTTCATAGTTTTGGCCACCATTTCTGTTGGTAATAACAACTTTGTACTCATCCGGGTTAACTGCTGAGATCTGGGAATGAAACGACAATACTTAAAGGCTTCGAAGAAGGAAGACAGACTCTCTGTTGTAAACATCCTCGCATATTACAGATCAACTGGCAGATTTAACTTTCACCTTACTTTGACTATACATTTCTGTGCAAAAAGCGATTATGACCAATGTTTTATGTGTGCTCACTTTTGGTTTTACCCCCAGTAAAATGTAGTGATGTAGCAACATTAATAGAACAGCTGCAATCTTTGAATACTTTGGAATCAAATATGGGCCGGAGACTGTGTGTGAATTCTGTAAATGGTAGCTGCCATATAAGCTCTTTTAGCCAATTTCCCTGTGTGAAGTGAGATTTCTCAGGTGCACAAGTCAACTTTAACCCTCCTCCTCCTGTGGGTTCACCGTCCTTTCCCTCTGAACCAGCATTAGCATAAAGGCATTAAAATGTGAATAGGAATTAATTTGGACTTTCCCCTCCATAGGAATTAATGGAAGTTTGTTCTGCCCGTACCCTCAGACGGCTTGCGCTCCTCCACAGTCCATAAATATTAATATTAATACGGCATCGCATTTAAAGGTAGCGCTTGGCTGAAGCCGTATACAGAATATTATTAGAGATCACGATACGTTTCTCATGAGAAGTACAGCTGAGTGAATGCATTGCCTTGCCGTTGTGATCTGTAAAATCCAATCTTCATACAGCACAAAAAGTTATTTTCAGAGAGACAGAAGATTAGCAGGGCCGAATGGCTGCTGTCTAAAGCCATTAGGCAGGTGGGGATTTTTTTTTCTACGCCGAGTTGAGAGAAGGGCCCACATCTTCTGCTCTATCAAGGTACTGATTCACAGGCGCACCACTGTAGCACTATTATCATGCCCGAGCAGATCATCTCGGCAGATAACTATTATCACCGTCTCACCGCATCGCTCCAGTCTACTCACCCACATAATACAGACCACAGAAGTTTTTGACACTCTTCCAGATCACTGTATTCACCTTCTTTCTTTTTTTGCATGGTCTTTGTCACTTTCCTGTGAGGGCTGTGTGTGGTTGTATCATCTTTAGTGAGGTTACTGCAAAGCTGAGGTGCCCAAACCTGGGTTTGTGTAATGCACTTATGAAACATCTATGGAAAAGGCATTTAATAGATGTTCATTTTTTAATATGCTGGAGAGTCAGTCCTTGCACGTCGTTTGAGCCCCTTTTGTCCATTTCCTTCACTGTCTGACTGATAGTTGCATCAGTTTGTGAATACACTACTGTTGTTGTTTTGATTCAATCTCTGTAGAATTGTCTGAAACAAAGGTGTGTGTGGGGGGGTCAAAATATTCAGCAGGTCCTCTCCTCTCCTCTGTCTTCCAGCTTGAAGAGGGCTGATCCTGACAGGTTACAGTGGGCAAGGTGAGACATGTTAGTGCTGAGTCCAGTGAAGGAGGGAGGACAGAGCTGGCTTCAAAGCCCCAGTGTGTGGGTGAAAGCTGCATGCTGCCACCCCAGCAAACTCAGTCAACAGTACCCACCTTTAATCTTTGCTCTGTAATCTTTACTCCTCTCACATTTAGTCAATACTCTCACTTTGTTCTTGGAGGAAGTAGGGTGTGAGGCTGAGAATGTGTAACGTAAAAGAAAAGAAAAGCACAACACAATACACAAATCAATTACCAAGGGTAGAGTGGGTATGGCCAGCTTGACGTAAGGTCAATACCATTTACATGCTGAATGATAATAGGCCCAGGCATGTTTCTTTTAAATGCTAAGTGTTGGGAAAAGGTGATAATTCTGTTGACAAGAGCACAATGCAAGTACTACACAGAGAGAACCATGAGGTAATTGTGAACAGAACTGAGCAGCCAACATCAAATTTAAAGGAGCAAAAGCAAATATCGAAAGTGTTATTCCATATAAATGCTTAGCAACTTAAATTTGTAACTGTCCAATAATAATGCAAACCAAGCAATACTTGTTTTTAACAAAACATCGGTGAACTACCTCAATCTCTGCTACCAGCCTGTGTTGCGGGGGGCGTGCATGTTGTGGCAAGCGTTGCGATCTGGGGTTATATTTGGGCATCAAGTCGTTCCTGTAGCGGGCTGGTCCGGGTCGGAACACTCCCCCTCTGAGAGCCCTCTCATCAAGCCAGCCTCTCCTCTGCCGCCCTCTTCCTCACAATCCCCATAAACTCTCATAATTGCCACATTAAACTTGAGTTTATTATTTTTCTCCAGGTGCAGGTGTGCAGATGATATGAGCCCCAGGTTGCATTTACATACAAATTGAAGGTTTTTATTAATCAGGCAGGCAGCAGGAATCAAACGGCAACACTCCATCAGCCCTTTAAATACATTTGGTGACATTTTTACCCGGCATTAGCATGATAGGGCAAGCGGAGTATAATGTACCAATGATTGCTTTTCCATTGAAAGCACAAACGGTTTCATTTTTCCTGTCATCTCAAATAAGTGTTAAAGAGGGTTTGGAGGCTATTGTGCGAGTGCCGTATGCTGGGGACTTGGGACCGCTGATGGCCATATTAAATAACCATTAGTGCCTGAGCTTAGATCATTGTGGCATCCGCCTCCTCTGAATTTATCCTGTGATTTCAAATGAAGGCAAGCTGTGCCAGCTTTCATAAAGTGCTCCAGCCCTCTCCATTTTTCCTCAAACTAAATGCATTACAACGGTAATTTTGTGACTGTTAAGATAACTAGCGTTAACAAGCACTTAATTAAAATGTACAATAAATAGCCGTCTGCAGCCTTATCTCCCCTCCAGAGCGACGCTGGTAGGAGGCTCCAATGCTCAGGCCGGCTGTTCCCCAGCTCGTTTGCAGATTAATTGCTTTTCTGTCTGGCGAAGCCTGCCTCTTCTGCAGCCAGATCGTAAATAGCCAGATAGGGAGTTTATCAATCAGGGCTCTCTACCTCACTGATCTCCCCCACACAGCCCTGTCTGTCTGACTGTCTGTCTATATGCACATCTCCTGCTATCAAACAGACCCCATAAATAAACTTCCAGGAGCTTCTTGTGTTGTACCTTGAATTAGTGAATGGCATTTATTTTCAGTGTGGTTGCACGTGCATGTTTATTCGTGTGTATTGTACAGTATGTCTCTATAAATTCATGGACAAGTGATTAAGCATACACCTTATTCTGTCCCAGTCTGCTCTGTATAGACTTTTACATCACAGGTATCTGTGTTAGCAATGAAACAAATGGAACTTTGTTGATACAGGACTTATGTTTATGAAACCTTTGCTGACACCATATTTATGTCTGTCTGTCTGCAGGCTTATACCTACTTTACGGCAGTGTATTTTGTGCCAGTTTATGTCTAAACTGGTGCGTTTAAATGGGCCTTGAGTGTATCGCGGAGGTCAATCAAACGCATGCCGTACATAAAAGTAGCCAGGGGTTGTGTGAGACAGGACAGAAGCGAACAGAGAGTATTTACAGTAATAAAAGTTAACAGCAGTCAGCCCCTTGGGATCGCATTACTCCTCAGACATGTGGCTGCAGCTCTCTCCTCACAGCTTTATGGACTTAGGCCCACGGTAAGCAACCATCAAACCCCCCCTTGTTTTTCAAAGGGAAGAAAAGAAAACACGTGAAAGCAAATTTGCCTGCACGTAGTCTGATGCCTCCCCCCCTCCACTGAAGCTCCCTCTCCTCTGCCGGTGTCCCACCCTTAACCTCTGGATGATAAATCTGCCTACAGAAGCTGTGAGGGGGAAGCTCCTCATGCTGGAAGACCCCCATGTGTCCTCCATGACACATCCTGTTTGTGTAGTCAAGGCTTCAGCCAGTGATCTTTACAGTCATAATTCACGTAAACGACAACACTTGCTCCCTTACTATTTTTATATCTGTACACTTTAGTACTGTGGTTTGTTGTAGCCACAAGGGATGCATTATTTTTACATTTAAGGGTGTAAAACCTGCTAATCTATCCACTGAGCTAAACAAAATAGTACAGAATAAGAGCTTCATACTCAGTCAACACATAAAGATTATTTTAATATTGCAAGCTGCAAAGCTTTCATTACCATATTTATTATTAGATTATTGTGCAATCACACTGACAACAGTCTGCTGTAAATTAGTAAAGTAATGTCAAAATGTCCTTTTCTCTTTTGCAACTCAAGTCAGTTGAAGAAACATTGATTTTCCAGGCAGGTTTAAACAAACATATCCATGTGCTTGTCACACAGATTTCCCACAATGGGAAGGGTAATTGTTGTGTTTCCACAGTTTCTCTTCAATCTTGACTGACTGAAGGAAATTGGAAATGATGATTGTGTAGCGGCTGAAACTCTGTTTTGACAATGTAACACCCTGTCAGGGGCCTGTGGGGCCTTTCAGGGCTCTCTGTTTATATTTTTCTGTGTGACGTGACACTCAAATCTGTGAGCAAGTTATGCAAAAAGCTGGAGGTAGTAGCCACGCAAATGTTCCTGCTGTATCCCGGTGGTACCCTGTTAAGGGAGAGTGGGGACATTCATGGTGGTCTGACGGCCTGTGGGGCTGTCTGAAGGCAGATTAGGGGAGCAGCCATTTGACAGTGATGCTACAGTTATCAGACCCACTTTAGCCGGAGTGATTTATAATGTGAGAACATGATAAATGTAGTTCCAAGCAAGGTAGGGGGTGGATGGGAACCAGCTGAAAGGAGAAGGGGAAAGTATATGGATCTGTCAACTTTGGCCTGTGGAGTGGAAGCATCCCAACAGGGGGAAAAAACGGACAACAACACGGAAACTGTGATCACAGGAGCAGGGCATCCTGCGCCCTCAACCTTGCCAGTCGTAAATCAGCTTGTGCAGGCCTCTTTGCCCTTTGGCCCATGCTCCTGCCTGTCTTAACCTTTGTACATCACAAAATGTTCTCACCTAATATCTGAACGTTTTGTAATATGGTTTCTGTATTTCTGCCTATTGTTGCCCTTTAAAAGTGTTCCCTGACCTGATTCCAACTTTAACAACATGTAAGGGAAGTGCTGTTCATCTTATGCATTCATTTCCAAGCTAGAATACTGTATGTGCTACTTTGGCCAATTTCATCCCTTCTTATCGTGACCCTCTGTTGTGACAGCCACTGCAGATACAATCAATACATATATCAACAGTGGCCTAAGTGGGTCAACAGAGAAAGATAACACATCTTTCAGGGAGCTGCAGTGGCCACAGGAGAGTTTATGTAAAACAAAGGGCTATTGTGAAAGAGTTTGCTCAAGCTTTTTTCGTTATTGTTTAGACCTTGGAGAGGAAATTAAGTTATAAATGGAAGTTGCATTTCCATATACACAGACAACCACACACAGACTCATACATCCATATCTGCTACGCCTCAGAGTGAGTCACCTGTCACTTTGCAGGTGCTGGCTATGCATGATTTGTGTGGTCAGGCTCCTGTATAAATCCCCATGGTCTCCAGCGACAGTAATTCAACACAGCGTATATTTTCCATAAATAATTTGCTGCTCATTGATTTCCAATGCGGGAGGAGAAATATGCCGGATACACCTCAAGGGGCTGTGGATGTATCTGGTGCTCACTTTTGTGGTCAAAGTTGTGACAGCTAGAAGCCCATATGTTGTGATCAAAAGATCCAAATTTATTGTCCTTTGGAGGCCCATTCGTCACGAGTGAGGTCATCAAACACAGTTTGGTGTACAGTCGGGCCACCGTTTGTGTGTGTGTGTTGTTTAGGAATAAAATTTGGGGTGCAGGATAAACAAGAAATTTTGCTTAGGAAACATGCGATATGCTCTTGGTTTATTTGGATTTTAGAAACACTGTCTCACATCATGTGTTTCAAACACATGATGTGAGACAGACAGCCACTCAATTCTGTCCATGAATTAGACTAACTTCATTATTAAAAAGTTATTTTTGCCAGTGAAGCCGGCATTCAGACACAACAACGCAAATAACTACTACAATGTGAAGATGTTAGTACAGGTATGGAGAGGCAATACATTTCAGGAAGTCTAGTTTGACGAATGCATCCATGAGTTTGAAATCTTAACAGACACCAAAAACAGTGCACCGTACACTAAAATACTAGGAGGCAGAGAGGGCCCTAAACTGCTCCCCTTGCAGCACTGCTATAAATGTAGACACATAAGGATTTAGGGCACAGTTATGCTCCAACCGAAGCTTATCAAGTGGTGGAACACCTTTCTGACATTTGATTTGGAGGGTCACTATCAATATGCCATAATGATGGAGCTGTTTGTCAGATTACATTTTTTATTTTTTTTACATTTAGATATTTTTTAAATATTTGTATGTAATTACTAAATAGTTTTTTGTATAGGAAAATATTTATTCAGTTGCACCCCTAAAAGCTAGTCCACTCAAGACTCAACTGACCAGTGGACCTAGATGACACATACGACCAGGTTAATTAACAGACACCAAAGGATGAAGCCCCCCCTGTACAGGCAGAGGGCGGGCTATACGTCTGCGACTGTGATTTGGTGTGGCCATTTCGTTGCAGTGTCACCTTCTGACTGATCAAGTTGTTGATTGGGGTGTTTGCTGGCAGCTCAGAAAGAGAAGGCAGGAATTGATGAGGTTTAATTGGTCTGTCTCCTGTCAGGTGTCATTAGTTCCTCATTTAACACTATCTGATGGTGTGAGTCTATTGCACAGAGCCATGAGTGTGTGTGTGTGTGTGTGTGTGTGTGTGTGTGTGTGTGTGTGTGTGTGTGAATGTGTGTGTGAATGAAAGAGAGCGCTACAGAGAGACATTATCTATATATATATATATATATATATATATATATATATATATATATATATATATGTGTGTGTGTGTGTGTGTGTGTGTGTGTGTGAATGTGTGTGTGAATGAAAGAGAGCGCTACAGAGAGACATTATCTATATATATATGTGTGTGTGTGTGTGTGTGTGTGTGTGTTTGGTGGGGGGTGAGGTTATTGAATCTAAATGTTATCTTGGCTCACCTCGGGGTGTGGTTCCTTTGTGATCAATAGAGTGAAATCCCACCAGACCTTGTTTCTAAGGACCCAAATTCAACCTGTATTTCCCAACACACTTCTGGCTTGTGTGTGGACACAAAACATTGTGTAGACTTCTTTATATTAAAAAGTATTGTTAAAATAACAACAATTGTTTTGTTTCAACTCTTGGTCCGACTTAAAAGATCAACTTTCAGAAAAGATTGACTCAGAGGATTGCAAAATAGTTTATTGAAAAGACCAGAATTACCTGTACATTAGGAGTTGTTTGAAAATAGTTCTATCAGAGACTGCAATTGTTGGGGGCACATTGCACATTCAGTATGTTTCCCTTCTAAGTGATGAGACTAAGGGCATAATTATAATAATTAATGGTTATCATCATTGCCATCTTTATGTTGCAGCGTTGCAATACGACAAAGATTCTGTCAAAACCACTTGGTAATCATGACGCTATATTGTGAGCACAAATTAGCATGTGTGGATGCCCATACCTCCCATCATGCCTTGCACTGTGAGTGACAGCTGTTAAGACGCCTTCGACATGGCAGTGTGAATTGGTGTGGACGTGGCGGCGAGCTGTGGAATTCTCCACTGCTGCTTGCTGATGATTCTCCGAGGGCTTGGGTGTCACTCCAGTGATGGCCTAAGAGCCATTCATTTTAGCCTCTGGAGTGGCTGTCGTAACAAGATCCCACACCCCCCTTCCTCACAGCGAGGCTCCTAAATATACATTTATTTTCAGAGGGAGTCCCCCTCGTCAGGATATGATGGATGTTGACTAATCGGATGGCGTGCAAGTGTATGTCCACAGTCAGGCCCCTCTACTTTGAGTGGTATAAATCTCTGCAAGGGCGCTTTGTTGGGGTCTTGTCTTTGGTAAGGATCTTAGAGATATGATACTCTGTGCTGTTGCTGCCCGAGTGGGTCTATCTTAAGACTCCACATGGAGGTCTGGCATTCAACTAAGTCTCTATGGGTTTGAGGGCAGGCAGCATGAGGGCTGGCCTACAGTTACTCCAAGAGACACTCACCATGTGCCTCTCATCTATTCTTGCCTCTGGATGGCACGGACCCACGCACATATCCAGATAAGCAGTTCTCTCACTTGGCTTTGACGTTGGTGCAAAAATTACATTTGTCATTAATTTGCTGAGCACGGATGCTGACTGGGGTAACCATCATTACGATATCTCCAGATATCTGTTACCAGGACAAATCAGATGTTTGTGCTTGTGGATGTGTATCTGCACTGTGTTTTTTCCGTGTGTGAGCATGTAAGGTGCACATACAGTATAGAGAGCTTCCCGGTCTTTGCCTTTCTAAAGCACAGATCCCCTCTGACAGGCTGCTTCCTCCTGCGACTGGGTGCTGGATGCAGGGTGGGTTGGGTGGGTGGGGGGGGGGGGGGGGGGGATAAGCAGGGCTGCTGCCTCACAGGCTCCGTGGGGGTACATCCTGGCAGCTCCTGGGGCACGGCAGATGGTTCAGGGGCAGGATGGGGCTTCCTGGCCTGACTGTCTTTGACCTGCGGTGCGGGAGAAGAAGACGAAAATGACTTCTGGGAGACCATGCACTGACTTTTCCTTCATATTTTTTCACTTCCAACTCTCCATCCTATAAACACTCACACAGGCACCGTACATTGTGAGGCAGATAGAGCCACTAAGTGAAAGAGGTAGACCTGTGATAGCGTTGCAATGACTCAAACGGATTGCTATGGTAATAGAGTTTCACACGTTGACTTCAAGACTCTGATTTTATAAACAATACTCAAACAATGTGACAGCACTGTTCCAGGCCAAGGCCCCATTTTCATCTCCTATCTATGTGACTAAACCTCCCACTCCTCCAGCTCTGCTGTGAGATGCAGTATTAAAAGCCTTAGATGGAGGGAGAAAGAAAGAATAGAGAGGAGAGAGAGATGGAAGAGGGGGTAGGAGGTGTTGTTTAAGTGAAGAGCGTGGCGTGTCCTGGAGGATCTAATAAGCAGGTTGAAGCCTGATAAGGATAAGCTGTCCCTCTGGCTCTAGGGAGCCTTGTTTTCACCCACCCCCTCCTCCTCTTCTCCCCTCCTTCCCCTCCACTTTCCAAGATGTACTTCTCTGAAAACAAGGAGAGCAAAGAGTAATCAAAAGAGAGAAACATTTGGACTGAAGCAAAGATGGTGTATTTGAGAAGGGAGAAGAAGAGAAAGTGAAAATAGAATGAATGACAGTGGGAGGTGAAAAGGTAGCAATGGAGGCGTAACGATGAAGGAGTGTATGAGGAGAAGACAATGGGAATATGGGAAGTGGTGGGGTAAAGGGACAAGGATGGAGAATAAGAGAGAGAGAGATGGATCAGAGAGGAAGAGAGGACAACAGGGTGCAAAAGGTAAATGAAGAGAAAAGGCAAAGTAAGAGATGAAGAGAGGGAACACAAACAAAGAGACAAGGGAGTTGGATAGAAAAGTAAGAAGCAGAGAGGAGAGATGTGAAGAAGAAGAGAGGAAGTTGAGAGGACAGAGAGCTTATAAATGGGCTGAAAGAGACCTGCTGGTGTGTCAGAGCTTTAGATCCCACCCCCTCCCCTGGGGAAAAAGGAGAGAAAGGAGAGACATTGACCTTGCATTATTTATGCTTAGCGCTATTGGCCCAGGCAGACGCTGCTGCTTCCCATTGTGTCTTCATAATGAGGAACCGCTATGAAGCTAAGGAAGGGGAAACACAACCAGGTGGGCAGTCTGTGTGTTGTTGTGAATGTGTGTGCTTCAGAGGTGTATCGTACAGACAGTTTAGTGAACAAGGATCAAGGGCACAAGAAAACCTCCTGTATGTAGTGGTCAGGTAAAGCACACACACACACACACACACGCACACACACACACACACACACACACACACACACACACACACACACACACACACACACACAGGCTTGTGTGTCATGTGGTATTACAGGCCTGTATAGTGTGAGTGAATAAAACGGGAAGGGGAAAGCAGAGAGGGTCAGCTGTTATTTCCTGAGCTCCACCCTCATTTTCTTTTAACAGCCCCAGGCCAACAATTATGAAGAAAGGACAGCGTGCATCTGTATTATGCACTCTGTGGTCCACTGTCCTCATCAGAGGCTGTCTGAAGTTGATACAATGTTTCCTGAGAAATGTAACAAATCTCTGAGCACTCAAAATCACCTCTGCACCAGTGCAAGGTTTTTCTTTTTTATTTGATTACAAATGTTAGATACTGTGCATGCGTTAAAGGGTCAGTTCACTCGAATCGCGTAGAACTACTATATAGATATTTTCTCCTTTAACTCTCATGGCATAGTGTTGCAGATCGTTTAGGTTTAATTTGATGTCTTGCAGCATTGGAAAAAATGCATATGCAGAAATTCAGCAGATACCGTTTTTTATTGGAACCTCTATGAAAAAAGGTAATAAGCTCAAAGCGTAAGTGAGAAAGGATTTTCTAACATTTTTAAGTTTTAAGCACCACAAACAATAATGAATTTAGTTCCATTGCAGAGTGACAAATCTCACACACAGATATTATCTGAAACCCCATAGAAATAAAAGCAAAACTACTTGGCTCTACCATCAAAAATAAGTTAAATATATTTAATATTTTATCATTTATATAAGTTTATCTTTCTATGTCATTAACACTTCTTCGTGATAGAGAATGACAACCCTCACAGAGTCTTAAAGTAGACAGGGTTGCGGGGTTTTGAATTCTCCCCTCTAGAGATCTGTAACAAATATGATACTCTGGCTCCATTAAGATCCAGCTTGGCAAAGCTCTCGGCCTCTCCCACTTACCTTTCACCCCCACAGCACATTTGTATGAAAGGACTGTCAGTTTCAAATTTAATTACAAACAACTCGACATACATAGTCCTACCCTGTCATTACCCCGTCTGGGTCCACCCACTCATCATAGACCCACTTCCACACGCCCCTTATAGCTGAGAGCAACCTGCCTCCTGACGACTGGGTGTGATAGTGGATGTAGACTATGTCTAAGTGTGTTTGTGTGTGTGCATGTGTGTGTGTGTGCAAGTGTGTCCCCCTCTTTCTGTTTCTCTCTGTGCCTGGGATGTGGAGATTTGTATGGCGTGTTAGTCACACCCTGTGTTATCAGCATCTCTGTGATGAGCATAAGCATAGCCTGAGGGGACCGGGGGTAGTGTCACAGATGGTGCAGTGTCAGGGTCCCTGAGTGTGGTTTAGAGGATGGTGAGTAGCTCTTCTCCCCTGTCTCCAAAATATTGTCACCTTGCACTGCCAAGGTGACATCTTTCCTCACACAGGGTAAAGGCTGAGCCCATCTCACCTCGTAGCTAGTGACCCATGTCGCAGCTTCTTTTTTTACCAGCTTGCCGAATATGGCAATCGATGCTTCCCAGAAACCCTGACCTAATCCTGTTATCCTTCTCCTTCAACAACCTAGAAGGGACAAGGGGCGGGATCCTAAAAGTCGGCAGCCAAGAGAGCCGTGCAGAGCCAGCCCCTATCGCAGTGAAAGCTGGCTTAGCTGAAACACAATAGGTGTGTAATTTCAGGTTTTTGTTAAACCAAAATCCAATCACATACATGACTGCAAGATCACAGAGAAACACAACAGGAGAAGGGGCCTCGGAGGTGGAGGTGTTTCTACCTCACACAAACAATCTCCACACAACTGAGACGCCATTGAATACAGCGTGCTAACTAACGAACCCTCAGCAGAGAGATTAGCCTGGCTCTCTGTCCTCGATCTCCACAGTGTAGAGATGAGCTGACACCTGACTCCTCCCTAACCTGGCAGTTTTGGGATAAGATAAAAAAGCAAAGCATATATCTGGCCCTTAGCTGATACCCCTTTACTTCATAAGCAAACAGAATGCATCAGACAACTGTAGAAATATCAAAGGTTTTGTGGCACAAACTCACCAGGCAGGAGTGCTCTTAGCTTTTCCATATAATATTGTCTTTTCATCTCATTAATTACAACTATTATGCTTAATCAATTCCAAATGAAAGGGCATGGTTTTAATCTCAACATATTCATCTCATAAATGCTTGCATAACAACTTTGAATTTATAGTATAAAGTCTTTTGTCTTCTCCCGAGACTGACTCAAGCACAACTGAAGATTTGTGAGAGTTTGCAGTTTTGTTTTTGCCCCTTGTTTTTGCAGATGATAAATTAAATTAATACATGCGTTTAATATTTGAAATGCTGATATGAATAATTTATAACTCAACGGCAGATTAAAAAAGTAATGCAAAAAAGTCAGTAATCACCAGTACACAAATTCAGGACAAGCTAAGATGAATTTTTAACTGCTCGAGCCCATTGGTCGCTGTGTTCTAGTTTGTTCTAGAGCTGTTGAATTAATGGTGTGCATCTTGACCTCATTCCACCAAATTCAGTCTGAGAGTTTTCCTTTGAAGCTGATTTATAGTAAAAGCATAAAGCCTAATGCATCTACTCGGGAAGTCTAATGAACGCAATACCTTAATACCAAGTAATGCTAATCCATGCTCGCTCACAACAGGCAGACATCATCATTACCATCATCATAATTATTATTCATGTAAGGCAATTAATGTTGCTGGTACCTCTATTCTGACGACTTTATTAGCATGGTGTGAAGGCAGCAATTGGACAGATTCTAATATTAGACAGCTGCATCTCACTTATATGTATTATTGACAACAGTGTTGCTTCCCATGATGCCATAGAGTTTTTCTATCCCAATAACTTGGAAAACTCTGCCAGAAAACCGGAAAAGACATTTCTTAGGGTTTGAAGACAAATAATTGTTTCCAGCGTTACGGCCCCTGAAGATTAAATGGAGCATCAACTATGTTCACCCTTAATAAGAAACTCTGACTAAATAGTCCTAATAATACCAATCACGCAAATAAACAAATTATACTTTTTTAATCACACTTGCTTGGTCCATTACTAAAAAAAAGCCAAAAATGTGTTCCTGACATTCATTAAAAGAGATTTCAGAGAGGTGTATTTAACAGAGCAGTGAGCATAATATGTATTCAAAAAAAGAGAAAGCTATCAAGTGTATTTATCCATGGGGGTAAATAATGTGGACTGGCTGGGTAAATCCCTTGAAATGTCTAGCCAGTCTTGGCACTGGTTGAAGTCCTCCAGTCAAAATATGAAGTGAACTAAAGGCAAGATAAACAACCCAACCAACCTGGTTTCACTTAGGATACATATTTGTGGGCATTTACTCTGATTTTCGGCAGATGGAAAAGTCTCTGAACTTGAAACTTTTGAAACAAAAAAAGTAGCGCTCTTGGTCGTATGAGAAATAAAACGTGAGAGCTTACAGTATTGTAATGTCTAAAAGAAGATTTCACGCAATTTCGGTTCTATAAAACGCAGCCAAAATGCACTTGACCACATATTAATCGGTTTCCTTTAGCAGAAGGAGACATGAAACCTATATCATTCTTATAAAACCTCTCCTGAGTTGTTGCTAATCATGCTGACAGTTAAATAGCGAGATGGCTCCAGCTTTAAAAGTCACATTCTGTGTGTGGAATACCTAATATGAAAAATGTGATGATGATGTATATTCAGAAAGGATATATGCCAGGCACAGACCAGACAGGAAAGGTAATAGGAAGAGCTTTACTTTGAAGGGGTAATGGGTAATATGTGCCATTAAGTATCGCATAAATGGTGGCGATTACCGCACTGCACCATATAGAGAATATCCTTGCATTGCCCACCAATCACAGTGAAGGGGGGAAATCTCTTATCATCAGGCCAAAAACTCATATGAGCTCTTGATCTGCTGTAGATGAGATGGAAAGACAGCTTGCGATGAAGGAATTGTGTGTTGTGTAATTGTAAATGATTACTGTCTTTATACCACTAGTATACTCCTTTCTCCCGGCATCAGCAGCTGGTTGAAATTCTTCGATGGTTTCTGAGGTAAAAAAAAAAAGCCTAATTCCACCAAATGTTGAGCAAATGAAAAAAGGCCGCCCACTATAGATATTTTCATCCAGAGAAATGAAATATTAAACATGTTCATTATACCCTCAATTTGCAGTTATTTCTCATTGCACACGGCCATTTCCCCCGCTCTCTTATTGGCACGGCGCTCAGGGCCTTGAGAGAAATCTCTCTTTTATTATTTAAATCCATGCATGGGGGCTGAGCCAGGCGAATCATCTCACGTCTGCTAGCCCACTCCCTAATTCTGATTGGCAGCTTGATACACACTCAACGGATGGAGTGGATGATAATGCCTGTGACAAAGAAAAAATATCCCCTCCCCATCATGTTTTTATTGGTAATGGGGAATATGGAGTTCACACACAATAAAAGTAGCCTTGATAATTGGAAGTGGCAATGGGCTGTGTCCGCAAGTCTGTAGGGCTGTCAGCGCAGCGATGTAAATTTCTTTGACATGTTTTTGTCTGGCTAAAACTTTAATGTCGTGGGTGTGACCAATTGGATGCAAATGTTGTTTTCATCCCTCGCCGATGAGATGACCCCTGTCATTTCCCAAGGGAAATCAAGCTTTTAAAAGTATTTGATAGCTGTAACTCCACACGCGCGCACAAACTCGCGTTGCCGCTGGAGCAAAATGCTCACACACAAACTGACACACATGCACAAACACGCATCCACACAGGCACACATGTAACCGGCTCACACATGCAGGCACATGCACTACAGTATATGTGTATGTCAAGAGTGCTCTGCACACACACACACACACTCAGTCATGCACCGATATGCAGATATACACTCAGTTTTCACACTTTAAGCATCAACACTCTCATATCCTTGCCAACCTCCTCACCCACTCATTGATGCTTGGCTAATGCATTCAACATGTGACGGTGCTGTATGCCTCCCTGTACTCAAACAGACACTTGATTAGATTGAAAGCACTCTTTCATGGCAAGTATAATGGTTTTGAACACAGGAGGTGGACACAGCAGTTTCTCTGTCAGTCTGTCATAACCTTTGACAGGATAAAGAGGCCACAGCTCTCCCTATAAGTATCCAGGCTCTGCTGTTTCCAGGCATCCGCACCTGAAAGACAGGCACACACAACACATAGTTTTATGTGTCCATATTATGTGTGTGTGTGTGTGTGTGTGTGTGTGTGTGCGTGTCATGTGGATAATGCTGCATGCGAAGGCCAGCTTTAATATTGGTCTGGAATAACGGGCTCTTTTGTACATTGTGAGGCAGCCAGCATCTGAGACCAATAAAATAGTGGCCTTTGGGTCACTGCTCGAAGGATGAAGGAAGAAGATATAATCATACACAGAGGACACAACACCTTTTTTGTGCTTTCTCCGCATATTTGGGTGCGGAGAGAGTGCAGGTCCTTCATAAGTTTAATATTTTCACAGTGTGACCTTTTGTCACTAATAGAGTGACTCGCCAATAAGCGTATATTGTATCTTTAGGGGGTGCAGCCATATAACTGCAGCAATTGGCTGTAGAAGGAGGAGGAAGACAAGCTGCACGGAAGACACATGGTGTTAAGGCGGATACAGACAGGAAACACGTGTGTCTGCTTATGGGCAAGGATGCGTGCCTGTAAGTGTGCAATTGTGTGTATTAGTGTGTGAGATTCAGGATGTGTTAGAGAGATTGTGTATGCACGTGTGTGTATGACTTTTTAAGCAATATATCTCATAATGACATTTGGAATGTCTCTGGAAAATGGAGACTAAGCCAAGGAGGTTGACAGTCAGAAACCACAAGCTGGAGTTAAGCCTCAGCATTGCAGTGAACCATATGCTAAACCTATGTCATGCCCAACTCCAGATCCAGCGGCAGCGATTGACTAAAGCCGTAAGATAAACATTGCAGGGAAAACAATTTGAGGCTTTTTTTGGACAATTTGTTTGATAAAAGACACTAGTTTCCCATTTGAGAAGATGAGCTGGGCTCAGTTTTCTTTTTGTATATGTGCCATGTTGTCTTAGTGGCGATGATGTCTCATTATCTTTTATTAGTCCCATGTGCAGATGTGCTCCTGACTGACGTTTTGTAGGTTGCAATATCCCTCATGGTTTTCCATCCAATGATGTAATGGAGTCAAAAATGCCTCCACCCCTCAGTCTTAGTTTGATTGGTCAGCAGGGACTGTAGCCTGTGCTACTAGCACCTGTTGTGAGTGACTGCAGCAGTTTGAGACAAGCACTTTATCCCCTGTCTCCCCAACAATCATTACAGCCAGCTTACCGGGTTATTACAGCGCAACCTTAGCACATTTACACTGACTGCCAGATATCCTTGTGGGTGTATTCTTCATCTGCTTCTTGATGTTATTTTCTTCAACCTATTTCATCCCCTAGGTTGCAAAGACAACTTCTTTTTATTTAGGGCAGGTAATAATTAGAGCAGACGGGTTGTTTGATTTCCACCTTGATAACACCTTCAGAATGTTGTCAGAGAGTGTAAACACGTACCCGCTCATAGTTTGGCTCCTTTCATTCGAGTCATTTGTTCTTGTCGCTTTTTGAAAAACAGGTTGCTGTGGTGTTTTTATCTGTTTGTGTGTGTTTGGGGGTGTCAGTGCGTTTCTGTGGCTGTGAATTGTGTTTTTTCGACTTTTGCGCGTGTCATTGTTCCTCTGTGGTCACGTTTTGTTTTTCATGTGTAGGTGTGTGCGTCTGTGTGTGTGTTGCATGGAGGTTAGGTGTTTTGATCTTAGTGGGGAGACGTGAGTTGCCCTGGGCTGTGAGGCTCATTAGGTATGTACTCCTCTGAATGCGAAAGTATTTGTTAAACCACATGACAAGAATACCTCTCTGCTGCAACAGATGTGCTGTAATTAGAGAGGGCTTAAGTTGTCTTAGAGCTGTGTGGAAAGTCATCACCAGCTGATAAGTTTACAACGCTGCCCTACCCATCCCTCATGGACACACACATGCACACATTATGTGCAAAGCTTATCAGGCAGGCAAACACCACACAAACAAACACACATCTGACAAAGGAATGACAAATAACACTTAACACACACACAGGTAAAAAAGTTTGCATTGCAGTAAAACAACATAAAATACTTATGTAAAGAAAAATATAATACCAAACACTTGTTAGGGATTCAAATTACACGGATCATATACACACACATATGTACTTGTCCACCGTGTAATGTTTATTTAAGAAAACATGGTTGAGGCCACCACCAATCTTTATGGTATTTTATAGGCCAATGATTACAATTGTCTAACAGCTTAAAAATACAATACCATTACTTTATAATTTGTATATATAAACTGGAGACAATTTTGACTAAATTAAACAAATAGTGTCTTCAATCTCAATTGTTTTTTAAATTCAATGTGTTACCACTGATTTTTATTTACTGACAATATTTACTGTAAGCAGTTTTATGGCTCAAGTGATATGTTAACCCAGCTTTCAGGTCTTTGGCCCTAGAGATAAAGAGGGCAACTGATCAGAGCTATTATCCATTCTGCAGTGAATCAGGAAGATAATGGCCTATCTGACAGCATGGGGCCTCCATAAAGCCATTAACACCTTTTGTTGTTCCCCTCCTGTTCACCAATCGTGCTGGGCAGTTCAAAAAGGCAAATGAGGCAATCTGTTTGCTTCGCTTAGACCCTTCATTCCCCCTGCTGCAAGCCTGCTCACACTAACTGACAAGCAGACACACAGCTATGTAGAAACATAAATGATTTGTTCAGACCTACTGTCATGTATTTAAGTCCAGTTTAAACGTATTTGGGATGGATTGCTTTTTATACTTTGCAGCGATTATGTCTCAAATGCATCTGAAGTGACCACTTCCACTTGCCTATTCATAGCTGTGTAATTTTGCGGGAAACAGCCACTTCTAAACAGACGACAAAAACTCATCCGCATTCAGTCAAACAGCTAAAAAAACCTTTTTGCAATTGTTTGGCATTGGCAAATTGAATTGAGTTTTATGCTACATGCATACAAAGTTGACAAAGCTTGCCATCAGTGTTGTCAGGCATGTATTTGCACATATGTGAATACATGACCACTTATAAATGTGACCGAAGCATCCTTAGTGCACTCATACATGCTTTTAGAATATGTATGTAATCTCTCAGGATTAAATTCCAGTATTATTAGAACCCCAGATAAGAAAAATCCCCGTAGAATAAGAAAAATCGCTCTTAATTTGTTGTAGACATGAATGTTGTGAACCTCAAATTGTTGGGCTGTTTCAGAAACAGGCATAGCTATTGGAGCTGTTGAAAGCTATAAAAATTGGATAAACTCACCTCATTTGAACATCTGAAAGGATCTTTTTACCACTTAACACTGTTTGAACCACACTTCTGAGAGACTATATATTGGCCTGTACAAAGACTAAGACACATGGAAGGAGATACACACAGACTTATCTGACATTAGAAGTCTTTATTGTCCTTTGAAGTTTTCAAGCAGTCAAATTAGCATTGATGAAAGAGTCAGCATCGAACATCTCTGGGATCCAGCCAAGAACCAGAGCTGTGGACAACATATCTTCATCTCTCTCTCTCCACCCTTCCACTCCATCTTTCCCCACCACCCCTGCATCAGCATCATCCCTCCTCCTCTGATAGCAGGAGCCCCCAGTGGTTCCCTCTTTTGCTCCCCGTTTCTCTCTTTCCTCCCTCTCTTTTTCCCTCTCCTGTCTGTGTTGCCTTTGGCAAATTGGCAAATTGTGTTTTACTAACGTGGGTACATGTGTTAAGTGGGGATCAATTGTTTGTATAACAGGGTGCCTCTATTAGACTGGGAGGGTGTAATTAGTGGTGAGGCCTTTTCTCAATACAGACAGCATCAGCGAGGGGGAGGGAGGAGTACAGGCTGTCCAATCAATGCCAAATCTCAAGGAATGCAGTTTGGTTTAGGGAAATTAAATGTGTGATAAATCTCATTGGAGAAATGAAGGCTCAGCATTCAGTGAAGTCGTCCTTCCACAGTGGCGTGCTACTGTGCATCGTTGGTTGCTAGCCTAAAGCCAAAATCAGGTATCCATAATGAACCTGCACAGAGCACGGATAAAAGCCCCATAATATCTGATTATTCCCATTGCCGTTTTACTGGTTTGCTTTGTTCCAGATCTTTGAAACACCTCATACCCACTATGGGCTAGGGTCCCTACACTTGCCAGCAAGGCGGATCAGCCAGCTGTGCCAAGAAATTGCAGACAACAGAAAAACAAAACATATTCTGCCCATAGCCCCCCTGTCTGTCTTCCTCGATACAACAATCACACACATGCAGAAACATTCACAACACACCGTACAGGGAGGACTCTTAAAGACACATTAGTTGCTTGCCAATTCTGAAAATTCAACAGTCCATGTATCAAGGGGAGATGTATACTATTTATAATAAACAATTTTTTTCACTGACATCTGGCTTAAACGGAGCATCTGAGCTGCGGACTGCTTTTCTATTGTATGATTTACTGGGGTGCATGATTTCAAAAACCAACAGTAAAAGTGTGGGACAGATAGGAATTGTATATGCTTGTGGTCAACACAAAGTAAATAGAACAATTTGTATTGTCTGGGGCAGTGCTATGAAAGGTTTTTATGTACAAATATGGGTACATAGTACATGTAGATTGTGCATAAGTGCGTGTGTGCATATGTCCAATTGACTCAGGACAGACTGCAGCCTATTGGCAGCTCTGCTTGACGGTATGTCAGTATCCCTGCGGCGTGGATGTTAACAGGGAGACTTATGGATATTTTGGATATTTGATCGTCATAGATATTGGGTGCTCATTTTCTGGTTGCTCCTCTACTGGGCACTATATTTTCATGCTGCCTGCCACTGGATATAATCCATTTATAAAATGGACAATTGGCTATATGTGGGATTTTTTTTGCTGTGTATGGATGTTACCAATGTTGTCTTTTCTCTTACGAGATTGGGATAGAAGTTGAAGAGGCAGGATTGGTAAATTAGACACATATTCCTCTGTCTCTCAAAAAAGGTTTTTATGAGCAAGGCACTCACGCTAATTGCTTACTCCAAACAAAATCACATTAGGCGTGCTCTCAGACCGCTGTCAAACATTGTTAGAGCCATTTGTTTGTGTTGATGCAAATTATAATCTCACAATTATCAAATGTATTGAGGTGATGTGTAAATCTTTTCTTTTGACTTATGAAACAATTATTTTTTGTTGGTATTAAATCAGATGATGATCAGATGTGATAGCAGAGGTACACCCGTCTTTAGCAACATGTAGGACACATGTGTAGAATGGGGCTTTGGTACAGTCATTGCCTTGTGTTAGATTTGACAATGTTTTGTTCATTTTGTTTAAAGTTAGAATAAATCTGCCAAAGAACCAAGGCCTGCAGTGTTGTGATTTGGACTGTTCAACGTGTGAGTCAAGAGGCGGAGCCCTGTTAAAGTGGCACAGTTTAAAATAAGTTCAAAGAGCAGGCCACGACAAACAAGGTGCTGCAGGCAAATACAAGTATACTCGATGCGACTCCAGCTATCTTCATTAAATGGCATCTTTGTCAGATCAAAGACCTTGTGAGTCACAGTGGGAGCAGATTCAACTCAAAAGTTGCCTTTAAAACAAGAAGTAAACAGATATCTTAAAGCTAGTATGACTATATGAAAATACAGCAAAGGAAGCTAAGCATGCAAATCACATCCTGTGACATAACTGTTGGCTGGTTGCAAACAGTGTATTTGGGGCAGTGGATGAGTCCAAAAACTTGGCCCATGTCTACACAAATGAAACTAACTTTGGGGCTTTTTTGTTGTTGTTGTCGTTCACAAACCCAACATTCTGCATGTGAGATCATACAAAATGTTGTTTTTATTAAGTTTATTAGCCTAACAATTTCACAGTGGAACTCTTATGTGTATTAATATGGATGGGCTTTGAACTGTATAGCTGTGAATTTGTATAACTCAAGAACAGTGTTAGAAAATGACAAAAAGCAAAGTGCTCACTTGTCTGTCCCAGAGCATTAGAGGCTAAATGTACTGAATGATCACAAGTAGTAGTACGTAGTTATGGCTTTTGAATGATCAATGGAAATGTGTGTTACTCTGAATACTGTAATTACATAATTGTGTGTTTTCATGTCCGCTGTTAATGTGTATTGAACCTGATCTGTTCCTCCAGCTCGTGATGATGAAGTATTACATGTTGAATCCTCCACCTTGGTCTGGCAATCAGCTCAATCCTTTCACTGCTTGCATATTGTGTCCAATATAGTTGTGCAACTTAACTGTGGATGCTAGGGGCTCATTGGATGCAACAGCAGGGTGCAGTCTGAGGGTGTATGCTATGCTAGCTGGCAGCTGCAGTGTGGTGGCAGACATGGTGCTGAGTGACTGACAGTCTCAGAAGCTGCATGCCAGCTGATCCTATCTTCTACCAACACCAGCCTGGCAATGGTAGCCATTGTTGTCACTCTCAATTTCACACACCAACTAACTGGCTGCAACTCAGCCAACTTGACACAAACCAGCTAACAGACTGTTGGTTATGCTAACATAGAAACAGAGGCAGTGCATGGGGATCACATGACACATATAGTAGATATAATTTACATTGTGCTCATTTAAATCTCACTGACTGACTTACAATGACAGTACACAAGAAATATTAGTTGATGCAGATAATCGAAGAATGTACACACACTCACTGCCCCTCTTTCTATATTTGAATACAGTGCACTGAATAATAATGTGAAACCATAACAATGCTTACAAATGAATGGATATTTGTGAATAAATTGCCCCCACAACTATTTATTTGAAAGCGAACCATGGGCCAAGGGAGGTGTGTGTGTGTGTGGTGGGGGGGGGGGGGGGGGGGGGGTATTTCCATAGGAAGCACCAGGCTAGTTTTACTTTCATCACATTACCAATCTAAACAGCCCAACCATTCTCCAACTAAGCAATAAGTGGCAGAGTGACATTCGAGTGGGGCCGCCCCCTCTCATCTATTGTCGCGGCTTTTGAAGTTCCTTTTCAGGTCATTAAGCTCCATTTCCCATTCACAGAGAGCTTGTGTGGCGGCCGTTTGAGCGCAACAATGGACCCTAATGACTTAACGCTTCTGTTTTCATTCTCCACCTCTCACTCACCCCGCCTCCCCCTCCACCTCTTTACCCACTTC
This sequence comes from Anarhichas minor, assembly GCF_050575085.1. Lineage (NCBI taxonomy): Eukaryota > Metazoa > Chordata > Actinopteri > Perciformes > Anarhichadidae > Anarhichas > Anarhichas minor. The sequence continues at coordinate 2,138,826 of NW_027466508.1, forward strand.
TCCATTCGCCCCCACAGTCGTCCCCTTCACCTCTTTAATGGTGGCTTGCACCCCTCGTTTGGCTGCCTACGTTTTTTATGGGGCATTGTAATGAGCTGCAGCTGTGGGGTAAAATCTGGGTGTAATGTTAACGCAGGCAGAGGAGGGTGACCCAGAGGAGCAGAGGTCAACGTATTGTGTTAGTTCCAGGCCTAGGGTCTATTAGAGGCTATAAAGGTTATTTTTTGAAGCAACAGCATGCTGCAGCAAACCCCCCCCACCCCTTCACACACTCACTCACCCCTTGAGGTAGAACATTGTCAGATCCCCCCTGATGAGTGTTTTGAATGGGCTCAACACTGTTTTGTCATCAAGTGCTAGTTAATTGGTGAAGAATCCACAATTGGTGTGTGTAAGAGGGCTGATAATCTGTGGTGGAGTGGCTGGGGCATTTGTGGTTGCCAGGGGGTTCAAATACCTATCTTCATGCTTTCAGTTACAATGTCCTGACATGGTTGAACTCAACAAAACAAGGATGTTTTGAAAAAGCTGCCGTCGTTACAACCTTGTTTGTAGAGGCTGAAGGGGCATAGATGGCTGGAGCTATTCAGACATAACATGTACACAATCATACACCCTGCTACACAGGCTTATGAACACTATTCCTGCATGTAAAATGTACAGAGGCAAAGAGGAAAAGGATTCAGACACAGGAGCATAATCTATCATACCACGATGAGTAATATATTTACTCATGACATCAAATAGGTGCACCCAAGTGGTCTTTTTCCAGCAGAGCTGGTCAGGGCACAGGCTGTTTATCCTCTTCCTGGTACGAGTGGCAGGCAAAGCAGTAACCCGAGCTGAAAAAACAAAAGGCACAAAGCCAATCGGCAAAATCAAACTGACCCCTGTCACTCTCTCTGACTGCAACTGGCGTAATCTTAATTGAATCAGCCTTACAGAAAGATGTTGACACTGAGAGATTGCACAAACCTGGGAGGCCTTGGCAGGCCGGGGAAAGTGCTGGAGAAAATGTTAAAAAAAAAAGTTGCCCCACCTATTCATTAATGTGTCCCCCTATGTCCCACTCCTCCATTTCTCACTGTCTCAGGGAGATAATGCTCCCCCTCCCACCCTGTGACAGCCAATTTGATCACTCACTGTGGTCCACTGAGGAGGCCTCCAATTTTTCAACCATGCCCAGCTAATACAACCAGACAATGTACTGTGCAATGCTAAGACAAGAGCAACACTGTATACATTGCAACTTTGCTGTCATCCCAGACTACATATTGCTGTATGATCTCGCCTTATTTTTCAGGTGGTGGATTCATATGAATAGCCAACAAAAGTATGAGGGTGAATTCAACGCTTTGGTTTTAATTACATGTTTGTTTTCATGAGAAGCATTGATTGGCTGAGTCATTCTCATGGGACCCATCCATCATGGTGCTCTCCATTGTGTCTTTATTGGCACCCCATCGTAACATGTCTAACCTTTCAGAGTCACTAATAATCACTTCTGCCCTAAAGACTATAACAGGAAGGTTTGTGTAATCTTTCTCACACCCCATTTAATTGCTCATCCATGTAGTTGAACATTCAATAAAGCAGCTATAATCTATGTTTTTGCTAGGTAAATGTGGCAAATCACAACAATGTGACAATTTGAAGGAAGTTGCTTATAAGAATGAATATACAGAAAATAGTTTAACGTTTGAACGTTGAACGTCTCAGTTTAACGTTTACCTTATCAACTTTAAAGGTGATGATACTTCTGAGTTGTGTTCACGACTTTTTTCCGATGCTCCCAAGTGGTCAATAAATAAATTATTGTTTAATTACTGTCTTCATTTTTAGTGCTTAATGCATCGTGTTATTGAAAAGAATACATGTAGTAAAAATTGATAAAAAGGTAATTCTGCTTTTGGTTTCCTGTGTGCGCCACCATGCTGCTGTGATGTCAGGATCACATGTCAGGATGACATTTTAAGAAATGAGATGGGATAGCAAACATCCCAACGAATATATCTGCAACAAGGTCTCCCATAGTAGAAATGTCCAAGGTGCGATCAGAAGTGACAGAGTTAGGAAACACCCTAGTCCTGCCATGGCCAGATCTGCATATGAATGGCAGGCTGCTCCATGCAGGTGGCATGCGATAAGAGCCCTAATCTAGATGACAGACCCTGGTGCAAGCCTCCCTTATTAGCTCTGATGAAGCAGGGGTGCGGGTAGAATGCTAATACCCCGACCCCTCCCTCTACTTCCAGCCTGGGTTCCAAGGCTGACTCCCAGTTATGCTGTAAGCAGACCATTGTAAACCAGGCCAGAGCATATTGCCGGGGGGATCACATCAGTAAGTGAGATGGTCAGCTTGAGCTCTGCTGCAAGAAGAAAGGCCAGCGCATGTAAAGGCAGTGTAGTGTGTGCCATCATTTGATCAGGCCCGTCTCTGCCACCATGTAGTGCCCATGTCCTGGACAAGAGCAGAGACGCCAGATTCTGCCTTGGGGCAACTGTCATGCATTATGCATGTGCATTATTCACACAATTATTGATAACGCTTTTCACATCGGTGATTATTCATTCATTAATTATTGCAGTCCCTAATGTGTTAGCATTAAAGATATTGTTATTAATGTCAAGCCATCTGAAGAGTGAAGAGTGTGTTCCCAGCGGCCTGTGCCTTGTTGTTTTATTTAATTATTATTTAGAGTGGGATTTTGGATTTTGGAAGATTGCACTGGAAAAGGAAGGAGTCATACTATGTGCGAGGGAGGAAGAAAACACACACACACACACACACACACACACACACACACACACACACACACACACACACACACAACACTCACCAAAAAAGAGGAGCTACGAATGTTTGCCAAAACTGTTGTGAGGGATTGTAGTCCCAGCGCTGTAGAGATAGGAGCTGAGTAGGAGTATATCCTTAGAGCAGAGCTATGGCGTAGGATGCTAACAGGGCAGAGGCTGAGGCATGCCCTGGAGCACCGCTGATGCCAGGCAGGGTGTCTGATAGCAGAACTGGCTCCTGCTCTCACTCCTCCTGTCTTCCCCTTTCTCACCTTCACCCTCGCTCACACTACACACACACACATTAACACACGCCCCTCCTGTACCCACTTCTGCCCTAAATCTCTACCATCGTTTTGATAGATCACATCCAAGAACATGGAGGGTAGGTCAATGCATCAATGCTAACCTAAATAATTCATTATGCATGTGTACATAGTCTTAATTACAGTTAATTATTTATCATCCCTACACCACTGGAGCAGTATTTCTTTGAATAATTTGGGGGTTGATTTTTCTAATGTACTTGTAATGACAACAGGAATTGAATAGTTTTGTTCTGGAATGAGGCATGAAAAATAACCTTTAATTAAGTATTAACAAACCAAAAGAGTATTCTTTGGATGAATGAATGAATTAAATATAGTGACTACTTAACTTGTGACTTTCCAAAACCTCCATTCTGTATTTAAACCAAAACATGGAAAAATAAGACAATATGGTTTAAGTGGTCAGCCTATAGGATAATTACTGACCCTCATCACCAAGCTCAGCCGAAGACAACACATTTGGGATCATTCTCTCGCTGAACAAAAGCCCCTTTTACATAGAGATTCTGCAATACTACCATAAATTAGATCCGCTATCATTTTTTTCGACTGAACCAAACAACAGCGTGTAACAGCATTGACGTCTAGTGTGTGTGTGTTCTTCTAGTCCCGTCACGCCTGCTGTCCCTTTTACACAGACGTTGATTTGGTTCTGCAGCTACCTAACGGCAGAACAACTCTGTACCCTCACTGCCCCTCTCTCCAACTACTGCTAGCTGAATTTAGTGAGTAGAGTAAGGATTCTACATTATTCTATACTGAAAAAAGTAACCACTGTAATGTGTCACTCAGTGATGCTTTACTGCCCAAATGTGTGCAACTGTTGAGGTGTCCTTGAACAATGCACTTAAACCCTGATTGCTGGAACAGCTTTTTTCCAGTGATGGCGGGCCTAACAAAGAAAGGCGCCCAGGAATCCACAACCTCATTTGTTCTTATATACCAAACTGTAATGAGTTTGGACAACGGAATATGTGTTAATGTAGCTAAGCGTGATTACTGGCTTAGTCAACAATCCGATGGTCTGTGCATAGTGGAAAAGGGAACGAGACAGACAGAGAGACAGAAAATCGCCCACAGTCCAGTGTCAGTGTCAGATTGCCAGGGTATTCCTCGAGTTTGATCCCCATTCAATAAATAGTAAATCTAGTGTATTTACAAAGCAGGATTGTATTGTCTGTGTGGCGCGTGAAAGCTGTTGACCTCTAAGTCAACTATTTAGTGAATCAACATTATCATTCCAAGCTCCTTTGCCCCAGCTGAAACATTAGCCCCTCTCAGTTTCCAGTCTAGCCGCCAGCGGGGCTCGTCCGGGGACTGCTGGAGCCAACACAGCGATCCAGTTACCCTTCTGTGTGTTGCATTACAAAAAGAGCACATTTGGTTCCGCTAATCAGCTATAATGCTATTGCCATCGATAAAGTGTGTGAAACATCATTCTTGAGAGATATTCCTCAAGTCATTTAGCTTGGTAATTGACTTTTAAAGCAGTCTGGGCCGTGGAGTGATACTACAAACCAGGTGGGCTGGATAGAAATATAGCCTATCTATCATTTCTGTGTGTGTGTTGATGTGATGGTGCTAGAGATCAAGAGACAATGTTGATGGGAGGTGGAGACAGACATCTTCCTGCTCCCCAAAATAGGAGCATCTTTGCTCATTTGCTCTCTCTCTCTCGCTCCCCCCACGTGTTAGTTTAAAGCAGATAATGCAGAAAGATTCTCTCATGCGCTGAGGAGGCAGCATATTGATTTTGTCTTAGATGAGGTCTCTGAAACCTCATTTACTCCCGTTGTCATCATGGTGGAACATCAGTGTCTGACAAGCTGCACTTCCCCCCCTATATCTATCCAGGCGGCCATCTTGGAAACTGTTGAGGGATGCTAATGTGTGTGAGCATTAGCGCTGTCCTCTTCCAGTAACACTGTTGACAGAGTGCCTTGCATGATAAGATGTATGAGGTCAGATAATGTTGCTGCTGACTAACCATTGTGCTGTCTAAATAAAGCCCTGTGTTTAAGCACTGATCTGCTCTTATTAGGTTACAGTGCAAACACAGAGGAACGTCCCAGGTGGACCTGCCATCTTGGCATGTGGGTCACAGTGAAACACGGCACTCCTATGCCCAGAGCTCTTTGGGTGTTTGATGAACCATGGATGAAGCTGTCCAAGTTTTCTTACTTCGTAATCTTCAGTAATGGCTCATTGAAAGCACTATTCGACGACAGGGCCTCCACATGATAGCTATCAATTTAATTTAATTTTGCCCTGAAGCATGTACAAATCAAGAATGAACAAGTTATGAAGCTTAAGAGATGATGCATGTTTTTTTTTTGTTTTAATCTAAGAAAGACTGGTATAATCAAACCAAACATGATACATTGTGCGAGTACGCTGTTGCTTGGCTCACAGCACCACCCTGCTTTCATCAGCAAACAAAGCCTGATTGACAACAAAAAGCATGCGAGGCAAACCTGCTCACTACTCTGACTCACATTTAGAGCACCTCATAGTACGAGGCTTACTTAAAAGAATCCCTCACAATTACACTTCTCTCAGCCAGAGGGCAGAGATTTCTATGTATACATAAATGGCAGTTGGGATTTTTTTTTTCATTAAACAGGGTGAAATTATGCACAAATACGTGATTCTACGTAATTAAACTAATTAAAGAACATCATTAATAAAATATCAGTGACGCCAGCTGTTTACAGTGTGTGGTGGGGCCTGGGGATGTGAGGAGATGGGAGGGAGACAGACAGTGTGTTTTTAATATGTGCTTTTAAGGGTTCCCTGTGGTGAAGGTCTTCTCCAGAGACAGGGGCCCCTTCGTAACAGTCCCCATGGAGAAAACAACAGCAAAATCGACAACTCCGCAAACACCAAAATGTTTATTGTGGAGGAAAAAAAAGGCATTTTTGTATATTTATTCATATTTATTCTCAATAGTTTGAGTCTTGGTGATATGTGGATATGGTGTTTATAAGGCATTATAGAATAAAACATATTCATATGCAAATATACATTTACCTATGTACATGCATGGTCAGCTACCAACATTTTCACTTTAAATAATCAACAAATATGGGTGTAGTTTTTGATCATTTATTTCAAAGTCATGTATTTATATTTTTCTGTTCTTATGTTTACAGTTTTTTATTATTATTTTTTGTTTAGATTTTTAATTGTTCATCTTTTACACATTTTCATAATTTTGATAAGCATTTATTATTTCAATCATTATTCCTTTAGAAAGAACAACAGTTCAGAATATATTCTAGTTTTTGTAGCCCTGCTATTTTGTATAACTAGTCAATATACTAAAACTAAACATGTACAATATTTGTTTTAGTACACACTTATAGTTCACAAACTAATTTCAGGCAGATCAGATTTTGACATGAGTGCACTCCAAACTGAACTCGGACATCACGTGATTCTTAAAACTGTGTTTTTGTGCACACATTTTGCCATGTCACTTACAATGAGAATGGGCCTTTTCTAAGCGAATAAATGAGGGATGACTGGTGATAGTCAACATGCTGATAAAGGAGCAATGGACATAGTGAAACAGAGCCCAATTAATAATGCATTTGTGTCTGACTGTCTGGCCCCAAGGACGGGGCTGCTGAAAAATGGAGGTCATATGTCCTCCTCAAGTGGTCAGTGATCCCTCTGTGCCACCCAGCCAGTGTTCAGTGTCCAGCTCCCTGAACTGTGAAATGGCACACTTGTGCATCGAATTAACTGTATTTAAAGACTGTGAAACGTGCCATACATCTTTACATGTGCAGTTGGTATGCTTGCATGTAGCTGTATGTATGCAGTTGTATACTAATTAGCCGTGTACACTTTTGTTTAATACATACATACATACACATAAGTGTGCACATCTGCATACAAACATTAACAGCGAGTGTGTAACGTTGCGTGTGCCTTTGTGACGGATGGTCGTGGAGGTGACCTCTCTTAAGAGCAGTCAGTGGAGAGGGCCTGCCTGTGACCCTTGGCCACTTAGGCACATTAATCACAACCCATTCCTTCTTGCTTTTATCAGCCCTGCTGAAAGCTACTGTCCAGCCTCCACCCCCTACCCACCCCCTTCATCTCCTTTCTGCTTTAGCCATTCATAAGGCTCTCATCAACCTCAGACCACAGGTATCACTCCATCACTAGACATTTATCAGGAGCTGCTCTTATCAGCCAGCAGGGCCTGAATATGGAAATGGGATCCCTGCCACTGATAAGGCCGGCCTGGATTATCCCTGGCTCTCCTTCATCAGATAGCCACTGAGGAATGGCAACAGGCCGGAACATTCTGCCATTGTTTTGCAGTAGTGCTGATTGAAGAAGAGCTAAGAGGGGGGTAAGGAGTTGCATGCTGTAGAGATATGTGTGGGTGTGTTTGTGTTCATGTATGTATTTTTATTGGTGGGCCAATGTGGCTAGAATAGCATCAATATGAGTACAGGTGATCACTTGAATCTGACCCCTGACTGCTTACCTGTTTGCACACACACAGCTGTTTTGCAAATGCACTAATTACCTGATAAAGTCCTGATAAAATGATGAATGTATAGTATGAATGGAGTAGCATTTATTATATGTATCTCAGTTTAATGCCTAATGTTCTCTGCTCTATCATATTTTCACACATTGTAATTGATAATTATTACAACAAGACAACAAAACATAGCACACACACACACACACACACCCTACCCCTGAACCTAGTCATCCAAGGGGGGCGCTAAAGTAGTCCAAACCCCCAGCTCACAAAAAAATAAAATCAACAACTTTCTTCATCGATATATGCACGCACTTACGAACACGTACACACAAACAAAAATAATTCAGACAGGCATGACATGTGCACACACATACACACTTACATTATCACACAGATATTCAGACAGACAGCAACCTTGTATGCACACCATGAATACACACACAAAACACTCTTTCCTTAGCATGTGTTCAAACAAAAATAGGCCATTCCTAATTAGGACCTCACAACCTGAGCTGTTTCTTCAAAGGCAGCCGCTCCTGCGCTAATCTGAGGCACCGCTTCATTATGAATTCTTCAAAGTCCCACCCAGCTGTCAAGCAAGCTTGTCGAAAGGGCCGTTATTAGTGAGGCTAGTACAGCAGGCACAAAGCTTGGTCTGTTGTTCTGTGTTGCTCCCAGCCTGTCACAAACACACACACACTAACTGGAGTGAGCATGTTGACCCGAGATGAGTTTGTCAGCCTCTGATGCTGGTGCTCAGGTGCTCAGGTGTGTTGACTCGGACACACTCCTTACAAAGGGGTATTGACACGACTAGGAGGGTTCCTGAGAAATCCCTTGCACCAAGAGAGAGGCCCGCCACAGCTTATCTTATCAGATGCATTATTAGCTGCGATTGACAAAACTATCAAAAGAACGTTAGCTGACAAAGGAGGCCCTGTGCAATGCCCGCAATAAAGCACACCTCTATTGGCCACTAACTGATTTATACGATCGTCTTGCAATGGCTTTTGGCTGGGCTTTGATAACAGAGACCTGCCTGTGTGTAGTTGACACACTCAGCTGAGTATGAACTCACCGCTACACCCAGGGTCAGAATCAACAAGGGCCACTACATGTCATAATGGGCCCATATAACTCATGTTACAGACAACTGCTTTTATCTCTCAGTGTGCAGGGAGTGCACAGAAGATTCCCTGTTGACTCGAGCTCTGTCCTAAAATGATATGTGATATGGCCAGCATGACGAGTTGTATCCAAAACATTACATGATGATTTTGAAAAATATCTAAGAACTATTTTAGCAGTCCCTATTCACCTATTTAACTATGAAAAGAGGTACATTTTTTTTCTTTTTCAAAATATATCTAAGTAGTTTGCAGTGATAGGAGATGTAGGAATAAAGGAAGCCAACGACTAACATAACATTTGTACACATATAAGGATCATGCTAAGACCTTCCTCTTTGTATGCTCAGAAGGAGGATGGACCCCAGCAAATAGAGACTTCAAACTGCTGGAAAATGGCACTTAATGAAAAACAATGAAACTTTAATGGTTACCTCCTCTCTCACCCGGTAGGTATAAACAAAAATTGCAATCACTAAAAGCAATCACAAAAAGCAATACAAAAAAAAATAAAAATCAAACCTCATAAAAAATAAATCAAACATTTTCCACTTATTATAGCACTTGTTATATCTCAGGGTCAAGACTGAATATCCCATTTGTCCAGCCACAACTTCCTTTTTCAATAAGAATTATATCACAATGTGGAAGTAAAGAGACCATATCATGTGTTTATGAAAATTGAATTGAAGGGTTATACTCAATAGTTGCACTCTATTTTAGCAGTACAAAATGCCTTGTATTGGTCACCATGACAAGACCATGAGGGGACTTTATCCAATAGTTTGAAATCATGCCTCACCTAACCTTTAGGTCTGATACTGACCCATGTAGCCTTCTGCTATGGAGACTGGGGCATAATAATTTGACTCCTCAAACAGCCTGGTATGGGTGGGTGCGTTCATAAATGCAGACAGCTAAACAGATTTTAATTGCTTCTCCGAATAGCTTTGGTAGTGATATCTAAGTATGTGGCAATGGTTCTCAAGCACACTCTAACAAGCTTGCCATAACACACATGGACACAGATACACATCACTAATATGCATACACATATAACACAATTACTAATTAAGTAAAGCACACATAAAGGTTAGAGATAAATGTGGAAGAGTCGAGCTCTCTGCAGGATCACAGGAGCCACATAGGAGAGGGTGCAGGCATTTGAAACATGACTCTGTGACTTTTTTAAGTGAACATTATCTTGTTTCCCTAACCCCAAATCCAAAACTCAGCCCTCTTGAATGACAAGAGCTGGTGTTGGCACATCTCCGAGCTCATGCTCCTATGTCTTTTTTTTCCCCGCTGTAAAGATACGATCAAGTCCCCTGCTCACTTCACAGAAATATTAGGGATATGAAATCCTTGTTAAGCAGCTCACTGTCACAGGCTGGGTCCTTGATTGGCAAGCTCGACAGTGCACACGCTACTCGCAGTCTTTCACACATTTAGCGAGGCCCATATGCTGAACAGAGAGAAGCACAGCGCCATGTGACAAGCGCCTATGGAACTGCCGTATCACTCTAAATCTCCATTTAATCACCAATCTCAAGTTACCCCACACTTAATAAACAGCAGATTAGTGCATTCTTTGCTATGTCCGACACACATTTCCTCTTCAGAAAGTCTCACGGGGGCAGGTCTCGTATAGTTGGCATAACCAGTCCTGTTAAACGGTCGGGACAAGGCACGTCATCTGCTCAGCATCTAGCCCTCGGCGCCAAAGCAGTCCTCAGTCATTGTTGTGGAGGAAAGTCAGCCGCCTGTGCCCTTATGCCAATATGACCCCCTCCTCATTGGAAAACTGATCTCCATAACCTTTTGTCTGGAGTTGGTCGGAGCCACATTTGGAGATATGAGCATTGTTCTTGTATATAGTGAAATGAGAGAGAGAGAGAGAGAGTAAATGCATACTGCATGGTTGAAATTAGTGTGCGGTGTGAATGACAATAGGAAGAGATGTCATAATGAAAGGTTACTTGGGTTACTCCGCCGAGTCTGTCTGTCACCTCCATGCCTTCGGGGAGCTCTAATCACTTTACCCTATAATTACCTCCCCACAAAAGGGCCCGTTAAAGTTCCTGTAAAATAAACCTGACGCTATTGTGACGAAGAGAGGCTCTTTCTTTTAATTAGGGCCATCCATCTTAACCTTATCTACCTGAGGTGAAGTGAAGGTAGCCCGGGTCAAGCTCCCAAAACGCTCTTCTCCATTGTCTTGTCCTTCCATCGACAAGAGCATAATGTGGGTGCTAGCCTGCTCACCACGACAATCCTTTTGTCGCCTGCTCGCTGGCTCCTGGTAGGATTTGCAGCTGAATGTCTTTTTTTTACAGTGACACAATACTTGAAATTCACAATGGGAACCCAACACTGCACGCATCGCTGTTGTATGTGAAACATATGCAGTGAGTGACTATAAAAAGTGAAGTGTAAGCTCATATCATTTAACAGCTGTTGGTGTGACGTAACAATCGTGCTCTTCAATGGACAACTTGAGGCTTGTGGGAACAATATTTTTTTAGTGGGTGTTGCTGAAAGTAGTATCCGGGATCACATTTGTTTCCACCTAATCCCTTGCTCTGCTGCTCAATACACCTCTGCGCATACGCCCTGCCCTGTGTGTGTGTGTGTGTGTGTGTGTGTGTGTGTTTTTTGTCTACATTTAGAGTTAGTGTGTCAGTGTGTCTCACAGCATGTGTTATCACCCATATGTGTTTAGTCAAGCACAAGACAGGGTGATGCTGTGTTTTGAATCTGCGTCTCTTTTCCAAAAGCTCCTAGGTGAGGAGTAGGACCTGATGATCAAAAGTAGTGTTTGTTTTTTTCTTCCCGACCCCGAGAGGGAGAAATGCCATGTCCCTGCAGAGCGCAGGCAGGCAAACTGCCTCACACTGATCAGCTCTCTTGAGAGAAATGCTTCCCCTGTATGTATAGTGAGTATATGCTACTGTTTCATTGTTCCCTTTCCCTCCTTATCCTCTCATTCTTACCCCTTCTTCGCTCTTTTCAGGTGCCACTGGCTGCTACCTTGAGCTGTCACTGATGTGTGCTGTCACCTCTGCTGCAGCTGGAGGTAGGACTGAAACATGCAGTATACACACAGGACTGAAAATCGCAGGCCTTTGCATGGTATCTGTATATACTCTCTTTCTCCTCATCATCCTGCTTCTCCCTCTCAGTAACTCCGCATTTCAGCCCACTGTATCCGACCCACAGTGCACTGCGTGCGCTTTCATCTGTGCTGAGGTGGCGTGGTCGTATATTATTCATGGGTCGTGTGATCTGAGGCGCGTGTCATATGGCAGAAGTAATAAGATGGAGTAGCCTACTGGTGGGGAGATGATGAACACAACACTGGAGAGAGAGACACAATACTTCCTCTCCCATTGCCTTGCATGGCTTTCTTCACTTGGTATACACATGTTGGCGCACAGCAGAGCTTTGATTTACACTGGAATGGATGGCCCAGAATGGGACGACACAACAGGTGTTGTTTTGAAACTACAGAGACTATTCCAGTGAGTAATATATTTTAGATTTGTCGGAGACAGACGGGACAGATAATGTGGTGTATTCGAAAAGGTATGACTTTCATTTTACTTTTATTTCATGTTTTTGTGACCCTGCCAGGAGGCAGAAAGTTAGGTAACTCTTACTTGCACCTCAGCACCGCATACATTCGAGCAGCCATCTTGCTATTTTTACGTTCTGCCCCTTCTGTAGTAACCTCACAGTCATTGAATCAGCAAATGACAGCAGAAAGGATATAATTCCCGTTGGTAGAGTAGATGTATGTATTTAATGGTGGATTGGGTCGAAAGATTTGTAACTGTTCCATTACATGCAGGAGCAAGACTTTTGACCTCCCACAATGCCCCTCAGTTTTGCCCAGGGAGCAGGGGGGCTTTCTGAGGGTGGAGGGCAGGGCAGAGAGCAGACCAGCTGACCAATTTTGGCGTATCAGAGACAGAACCCTGGTGTGCAATGTCTTGAGGCGACATGTGGTTAACCACCTGGCCCCGCTGTTTGACCCACTGGAGTGAGAGAGCGAGAGAGAGAGAGAGGCAGAGGGAGCAAGGACAGCCTGTACAGCCATTTGCTCATCAATGGAGGGCATCACCACCACTTAACACAGCTTATTGATCTGCACAGCCTGCAGGGCCTCTGTTGTGTGTCCATTTCCTATTGATTATTTCAAGTCCATTCTTATTGACCGCTTTCGCTCCCCTCTAACCACTGCTCTCCTCTGTCTGCTCCACCAGGGGATTTTTTTAAACAGTCATTTGAAATTATAATCTGTTTGAGTAAATGTCATAATCGCCCCTAAGGCCTGGTGCAGATTGGCTAGAGAGCAGAGGTCTCTGAGGTCAATGACACTGGTCAATACTGATCCATTTGTGTTATGGCCAGCGCAGTGGTCACTCCAACCAAAATGACGGACCTCAGTTCTCCCTGTTCTGCATTTCAGCTTTTTATAGGTCCCAAGATTTCTTTGTTATTATACTGTATTCTCTAAAGATGCAACGCAAACTAATATTGCTGACATGACGGAGGTAATTCAATTGTTATTGTTTCAACAAAGAAGGCCTGTATGTGTGTGTGTGTGTGTGTGTGTGTGTGTGACTGTGAGAGTGTGTGAGTGAATGAAGAGTGACGCACTAGCCGACTGCTCATCAATGCTTCATAGGTTAGATCATTAGATCTAAAGTGACAGCACTACACAAGGATGGGGAGTGGGGGTTGCTTAGATAAAGATTGGCATATTGCTATTGATTCACCATCCCTGGGGCTTCCTCTGTTACCATGGTTATAGCCAGCGGGGGTGGGGTAGGCGTATAATTTTGACACAAGGAGAATGATGTAACCATTACGTTTCTGATTTAAAAATTTTATGATCACGTTTGAATAATCTCCCAATTCCCTCAACTTTATTGCTTGGCAAAATAATGATAACTCATCATTTGCCTGAAATGTATGGCATTGAGGTGCAGAGAATCAGAGTTAGTGTGCTTCTGATGTGCATGTCACTGCAGATAACCATCTGTGATCCTATAACCATTACTCTAACCCATAACAACGGCCGTGCTTTGGATATACGAGTCAGGGTTTTCATTGCGAGCGGATAGGGGTTTGAAAAAATTCCCGTCGCAGCTCATGTTGAACTGCCAAACTCTTCAGCTGTCCTTCTAAAGCAGCCTGAAATAAGAGCAGGCCTCAAAAGCTCTTTGATCTTTTACTGCCAGGGTCAGGGCTGAAATGACGCGTAAATGAGGGAGGAATGAGTTTTCATTTTGTCAACCTGTTCTGTTATTGTAAAGCTAAGGGGCCTTTGGTGTGACATGACAGGAGATTGTTTTAAGTGCCCACACCAGTGGAACGGCTGAACATGTTTGGGTGTCACAGCCAAAAAGCTGTTCACCTACATTACTTGCAGATATTTACTGTGTCTAGTGAACAGCTGTGGGAGCTTACCTAGACAGAATGTGTGTGTGTGTGTGTGTGTGTCAGCTGATGCAAAAGAGTCTTCATTCACATGAGTTCATGTGTACATGTGCAAGCATGTATACCGTAGTGCAGGTTATGTGTATGCTTCCACAACTCAGTCGTGTCAGTATGAGTTCCTGTATTGTGTGTGCAATACTCCCTGAACACACCTGCTGGCTGTGGAGCGCTGTAGAGAGATGAATGATAGGAGTATGATAGGAGAGCAAAGCATGCAGAAGTAACTACTTGGCTAAAAGGGAGCAGCCTCTGTAGCTGTTTACGGCGCTCAGATTTCCAGAGGAGTGGAGCCGGTGCTGGAGGTGCATAAAGGTAACAAAACATGATCATTATGGGATGCATTTGTACTAAATCGCTGTACAGAACATCTCCTTCCGAGTGCCGACATCACCCACGCATTGTTCTGACTACAGAGAGAAACCCCTGGAGCTGACAAAGGCAAAGGAAGAAGTGGAGGGGAGGTAGATCGGGTGCCATATCCATCGTTCAAGTCTCGGCTTGTGTTCAGTCGTTCAATATTACACCCACTCCACCCATTTTTGATTTGAAACTGACAGTTGTTTCTGAAGCGCCGTACTCCATATCACAGGGAGGAAATGAGAGCACTGAATTCCACAAGATGTGAAAGGTGAAAAATGGAGAAAAACACCCTCCCCCTCCAGATATATTTAAAAAAAAAAAGGAAAACACCCAAACACAGAGTGAAAACAAATACATAAATAAATAAATCAACAATAGGAGCTACAGCTGAGAAGGGAAACATTGCGAAAAATTGCAGTGGGGAGATTTTAAATTGCGGTTGTATCAATAATTTAGCTACCTGAGACATAGTGTTGTTGTTCACCATAAGGTTTGATGCAACTGAGAGAAGAGTTAAGATTAGGGAGACTTTTTTATTATTGATGCCGCGGTGCACATCTGGTGTTACACTGCCAACCCCCAAACAGTGCACAGCTATCCCCTTTGCAAAATGACTGCAACACTGTCAATTGTCTACACAGTGGAATTGTTAGCGGCAGATGCTGTCAGGTCCAGGTTACAGATCCTTGTGAAAATTCAACAGTTTCTCCTCAGAGCAAATACAGACAGTTTATAAGTGAACTCCACCAATAAAGGGGAATGTGTCTTTACTGCTAGTTTAATTGCTATTGTCAATGTTAAGTTCCTTTAGCTGGCACAGGTCGGCTGGTATGGGACTGAACTACTTTACTTCTAGAGGCTACCATAAAGATATAAACCTGGGTATGATGGGTTTGACTTGAGAGTTTTGCACATTTTGAACAAAAGGCTGGCTGGATAGATGGAGACAAAAAATGCTTATAGCTTTCTTGTGACCTCAACTAGACCTTGTAGCACACCCCATGATTCAGAGTGTTGTTATGCCGTCCTAATGCCATGTCAGTCCCAATGCTCACGGTTAGCATCACTCCTCCCTGCTTTCGTCAGTAACTCGGCCAAGCACAAATGACCCTTGCCAGTGCACTGGGGGCTGGCGTGAACTTAATCACTTGAGCAAATTGAAACCACTCGCTCTGCAGTATTTTTACAGGGGTATAGCATATGACCTCAGCCTATACTGACTGACCTCTGCTTTTGAAAGGATTTGAGGCCTAAAGAACATTTTTTTTGCTCACTCAGAATTCCTAGCTTACCCCACTTGCTGTGTGATTTATAACACTGTTGTAATCCTCTCACAGTTGACATTTAGAGGACATGGTAAAAGTGTTCTCTTCAGTGTGCATGTGTTTTTATCATCGGGGAGATCCACCACCTTTTGAAGGCCTTCCTGAGCTTGTAGTGAAGTTTCTGACCCTGATTACTGGTTCCAGGCTCTGGCTCCTGTCAGCCAGGGGAGTAGGGTCAACAGCCCTCAGCAAAAAAGAACCTTAGTCAACACAACTGATCTGACACACTGCTGGAATGCTCTGTGATTGATTCTTGGTGTCCGTGGGAAAAAAATCGAGTGACTTAATTTCTTATATGAGTCATCTGCAGCTACACAGGCGGTGAAAGACATGTGGCCGTCAAAAACCAAACAAAACCGCTAATCCAGGCAGACAGGTTACAGGCTAGCTGTTAGCACATGTTTACCTGTGCCTGTTCTTTTGTTCTTTATCCTAGAGCTCAGCTCTGGGATGTCAGGGGTATTGAAGGACTTACACACAGGTTCACCATGATCTGTTTTCACTCAGACTCTGTCATGTCGCAATGTTGTTGCACAAAAGACATACATGTTCGCACAAAATGCTTGCAGGAGGCTATTCCTCAAGTGTTGGAATTCTAAGGCATACAGGGGCTCCCTTATAAAATCCCCAATGAAATCCCCAACGCTCCTTCCCGCCCCCTTCCTAATCGTAAACAGGCTAGCACATAGTACAGCAACTGCACCCTTAATACCTCCTCAAATAATAAGTATTTAGTCTTGATTTACAGAGGCAGTAAAACTCTTCAAAGTGCAGTGTAATCTTTCATTAGGGATTCTGAAGTCGGTGTCAGACATATCTGTTCTTCATTATCTTTAATCACTCAGTGTTTTACCTGTTCGTTTTATTGTAACAGAGATCATAAAAACACCCTTGTTAAAAAAACACCCTCCTGACTTTTAGATTATCTTGTTAACACAGCCTTACAAACTGGGCCCATTTAGCATTTTTTTTTTTGAGTGTGACTTAAATTTCTTTTGCCCATTCTTGCTCACCAGCCTTCGCTCCTCTCTCTCTGACCTGAATTAATCTTAAAGTATAGCTTGAAAAAAAGGGGTTTCCTAGAACAGCACAATTACATAACCCGGGGATATTAAGAGGAGAGAGTAAGTGAGTGAAGTATAACTTTTTAACACAGCACAATAATTGACATATCACTCAGAGAGTCCCTTTGTATGAGCTTTTCAATAGCCTCTCTACTGAACCATGGTATTGATATAACCAATGTAAGGCCACTCCCTGTGGTCTCAACAGGAACTGGGTTGGGTGTATCCAGGGTCCGGCCCATGACACTGACCACTGCCTGTCACTGTGACATGGGGGTTGGGGATCTCAGCCGAGGTATTTGACCTACATGACCTATGACCCTTAGATGATTGAAGTGGCGGCTTTCCCTGCTCTGGTGCTTCAGCCTAGAGACAAGGTGACGAGTCCTTTAGGAGCTCTCTGGTTGCAAGATTTTGAAGAGGGGTAGAGGCACATGAGGCATAGGCGCCGGTCTTTGTTGGGAGCGTTGTTGTAATCCGTCTGCTAGGTCGAAGGCCTAAAGACATGTTGGCCAGTCATGAGAGAAGCTGGGCTGTGACCTTGAGTGGTCTCAACTAGTGTCAATGTGGCTGGTTTTGCTCAAGGGCAACTTCGTACTCATGTAACCTGGATGACTCACTTAGTCAGGGCTTGGGTAACACATGATGTACTTTGTTACTTTTGTGAGCTGTGTTGACACACATTGCAACTTGTGTAACAGCACAGTAGTTGGTGGTATACTTTTCCGTTCTCAAAGGTAAGATGATCCTTAAAATAACATTTCCTTTTCTAAAGAACTTGTCCCCTTAGATTCTTGCCATAATAGTATTTAAAACCAAATCATATCCCTTTTAGCAGGGATACATCCAGGTGTTATGTTTCACTTCAACTAATCTAATAATCTCTCTTAGTTTTCACCTTGTCTATGCCTCAAGGTCAAACAACTTTTCTCTCTTTAGTGGTCTCAAATGTTGCTTTGCTGCTCCCAGGGTCATCCCTACTAATCCCCAGTTACTCCGGTCCTGGTGGATTTCTCCCATGGGCAGGTGAAACCAGATCCCAAACCCTGAAGCTGGGCCAAGATGTCCGCAGAGATAAGCATCCTCAGCCCACTCCCAGTCAGGGGCCTTAGACAAGAATTCAGAGATATATCATCACAAATCCATTAAGGCCAGCCCACTACTTTAACCACAAAGCCTAGCTGCAGCCACCATACCTTACAGCCCCAACCTGTAGTTTTAGGACCACGGTTAGAGTCCAACCTGGTCTCTCCTCGACTGTACTGCCTCAGGTTCGTTCCTCACATCAGTCTCAACTCTAGTTGTCTCTCTCAGGCCCGGGCCATATGAAATTAAACATTTAAGTATTATTTTTCACCTTATAATGTACATTAAGACTCTAATAAATTAGTCTGTGTTATCAATATTACTGGATTTTGTCCCACGCCTGGCCAATCAGGGTTAATCACTGTTAACACTGGAACGGCCAACATTTCAATATACCGTAGAACCACCGGGGGGAACATTTTTACCCACTGTTGCAACAGAGTCAGCACATGCAAATATGTATTTTTTCTTAAAAATCTTAGATGAGGACAGCACCAGCAAGACACCAGCTGATGATGCACAACCAGTACATGTTACTGTGGTGTAGGTTTAAAAAAAAAAACCTCAAATACACACACTGATGAAAGGTCTCGTCATGTGTTATCTTAGGTGTGCTCTTAAGGACAGTATCACAGTATTACAAATGGCTACCTGCTGTATTGTTTCACATTGTTTCTACTCAATGTAAGCTATTGGCAATCCTAGTCTTTGAAGCAGTTTGGAGCCTACGTTCAGTGATACTGGAAACACAGCCTCTCCATCACCAAGCACTTGTCTAAACATCCCGCATGACCCTACTGTCAAGTAACTTATTCAGTTACTTGACGGGTTTGGGTTTACAGTCCTGCTCTTGTATTCTCATGGTGTCTGCGGCTTAGCCAACCGCATGACGTCTGCATGGGAGGCAGGCGGTGGCCGTTGGCCACAGGGCGGTTGGGTTGACAATCTATAGTGAATGGTGGCAGACTACACACTATTGTTTGTGGTGCAGTGTTGTTTGTGCAGCTCTAAAAGACAGCGCTTGCATTTACCAACCATAAGTGGGAGATTTGTCTCCTCGTCTCTCCCCATCTATCCACTGTAGCCGCTGTTCTGCCTTTCTTGCGCCAATAGCATTGTGTTTTTAACTGCTAAAGTCGCCTGCATGTATTTGGCTAGGTTTTGTGTCTATGGTGTCAAGGCCACTGTACCCTTCAATTAACATAGTTTTTAGAGGGAATCTTTGAACCCATGATTGTGATACAAATAAAACAAGCCAAAGCACTTTCAAATAGTTCACATTTGTTTTTGTTTTTTTTGGTTTCTTCTGTAAAAATGTATTCTGGTGAGCTTTGTTTTAAAATGTCTTCATTCAGTGCCTAATGCAAAGCCTGTTTTTTTGTGGTGTGTTTTTTATTAAAGCTTCTCAAGCACAAGCACGGTTTTTGTACTTTCTGTAGTTTGTTTTTCCGCATTTTTTGCAAGCTTTTGAATTTTTTGCAAGCTTTGAATTTTTTGCAAGCTTTTAACTTACTATACTATATTGGTGAACTGAGGCTGAATGTGTTAATATGTAAACAGTATGCAAACATATATTGCTATATCTTAACTATTTGTTAAAAAGTAATTAAGTCACTGGCGACACTTTCTCTCCTTTTTTTTCTTCTGCAACTCGTTGAATCCTAATACAAGATAAGAAAACAATCAGTGCTGTAGAAAGTTAGATGAAGCAAACAACAACAAAACAATAATGATATACCTCAACACCCCTGTACAGCCTTAAGACAGTATTTTAGGTATATCAACTGATAAAGTCATGTAATTTAAATTATGTATTTTTTTTAAAAGAACACACACTTGTTGTCCTGAAAATAAACTCACGTGTACACTGTGAGCACGCTGTGACTGAAAAAACCCTCCCTTAATTATTCACTGGTTGGTCCGTACGCCTGCAGGTTCTTATATTCTCCACTACAAGGGCATGTAAATTTGTGATTCTCAGGACAGAGCAAAGACCAGCCTGAACACAAGTACAGCCCCCATTTGATATCAAACATATGATCCAGTGTATAGTGTATGCTATCTATTTATACTGCAGCTTTAATTATCCAGTACTTCCTGCCTTTGATGTGCGATCAATCAGCTCCTACCTGATGCCAGGAGAGGCCTGCACATGTGCACCAGTGGCATGAAACCCCCTATTCCACCCCTACCTTCCCCCTTTCAGCCCTGTTGTTCTTATTGTTCTTTTCAGCTTTATAACACAGAACAGCGAGGATAGTAAGAGTGGAAGCATCCAAAACCCCCTTCTTTAATACCAACCAGATTGACAGGACACATTAAATGTGAACCAGGGTGAACCACTGGCGTTATCCATCTTGCTGTCCAATGGGACTGTTCAAACACAATTTAAAATTTTAAGTTAAGGTTGTTACATTTATCTCTGACATAATTGTCACAACAAGAAGTCAGTTAGGTTACTTGTTAATGATTGATAGCTTACTATGCAGGACACAAATACAGGTGAAATACAGCACCTCAACACGGACCATTTCTTTCTGTGTCCCAGCACATTTCAGAACATGCAGACGACTCAGAGAGAAAGCTCCAAGTCTTGTTTCCTGCACACAGCAGGTTTTCATTTACCAAACGAGGAGCGGAGCCAATGAGAAAATCAATAGCACAGATAAGCAGCCCCTCTGCCCTCAATGTGTGACGGTGAACCCGTATGGACACAGCAGGGTGCTGTGGCAGAACATGTCACATAAAGGAAAAGATCCAGTCTCACTCAAATGTATCTGCTCTTCTCCACTGAGCAAGTATTCATACAGGGTTGCTGTAATTGTGTAATGATAATTTAGTGCTATAAATTACAGTAAAAACAGTGGGAGGGAGAAATAAGCCAAAGAGAGGATAGAAGAGCTCATGCTAGCAGCTGTGAGTAAGTGAGTGAGTGTGCAGGTTTGTAGCTTAAGGTCAGAGGTCACATGAAAAGCTGAAAAAAAAGGTGTATCAAAGAAAGCGAGGATGGGGAATGTATACATGTACAGTCTGATCCATGATAGTCCATGCTTAGGGGTTTCTGTGCAATATGTTCTCTATTACATAGCCCAGGTGATTTCTGTCTGTCTCTCCTCAGAACATGATCTCCTCCAGGCCACGGCCCGCGTCTTGTTAAAGCGGCACGGACCCGGCGTGGATTGAGTTTAAAAGTAATAAAGAAGCGGACCTGCTGGCTAGGTGAAAAACCCGCTATCGGATTCCTAAGAGCAACTTTCTTTTCATGTGCAGACTGCATTCAACGAAGCGTTTAATTCAACAAATCCATGGTTGTGATCCACCAGAAACAGAGCTGGGGTTAGTTCAATTTGTACCAAACGATCTCCACATGATCAAAGCGCGGCAAGCTCTCCCCAACATACTGCTTAAATTAGACTAACACCAAAGTCTTTGGCTCTTGGATAGTATTTGGAATGTCTTACCAGCAGAGAAATTCTTTCACACATATGGTTTCAATAGGCCCAAGATGCCAGCTTCACATCTTTAATGGGCTGACAGAGAACTTTGGTGCTAACTCTCTGACTCCCAAAAGTTCTTGGGCTGTTACCCGCAAAGCGGCGTTCACTCAAGTGTTTTTTTTCACTGTTCCTTCCCCTCCTATTACCAGGCACTGAAGAGGAGCGATTGTGCAGTGAAGGGAGAAAGGAGTTGTTCTCTCCCTCTCTCTGCTGCAAACGTCATCTCTTGCTGCGAAATTGTCACTTCACGGAGTGTGTGTCAACCACAGCAAGTCAGGCAGCCGTGCGGTCTTCTAGGAGCAACTAACCAAAGTTGCTGAGTTACTCCGACCAAACCCTGTCCTTCTCCTCTTCTGCTTCCTCCTCCTCCTCTTCCACTTTCTTGCAGATAGAGCAGACATAGCAGAGCTCCACACTGTACCGTATCCAGCCAAGTTTTTGTCAGTCAGTACAGACAGTTTGGGTTGGTGTGTGTACTCATTATGTGAATGCACATGTACTTCATTGTGTGCAGATACATGGTGTGCAAGTTTGCACAGAGTGGGCAGAAACCCTTCCTTCTCCTTCTCCCTTGTCTACATCTGCAGGGCATGTGGAACACAAAAACACACAAACGCACCAGCAGGAGAAAACAGGGGTGCGGTTCTCGTGTGCCTGCTGGATATCGAGCAGTCCCTCGGCATGTTGTAAAAGCCTCTCTAATATCAGTGTTATAACCAGACAGGCTGTGCATAGCAGGATCCAGTTTTCTTGTCACCAAAGTTGGAGATATCACGCCTTGCACATGATTGTGACTTGTTTGGATCAGCGGATGTCACAGGCACTATAGATATAAATGAGAAATCACACACACGCAGTCCCAGATACTTCAGGTTTCACAGCTGAATTGACTTAGGACTCTCAGGAGAGTTCAAAATGTGACATTTTCACTCAGCGTTTGCACTTTTGTTACAACAGGCTTAAAGAAAAGTAGAACCAGCGGGGGGTTGGTAGGTGGGTTGTGGGTTGGGGGCGTCTCTCCAGGAGCAGATTCAGACTTCTCAGCTCTATTTCTGTTCTAGCGCAATTAGTCTGTTCCCAGAAGACAAGGCTAAGGAGAGGCAATACACGAATACGCGCTTGCTGGCATGTCACTCCATGAGTTCTATATAGTGGGAGTTCCAAGTGTGTATGTGTGTGTTTTGGTTTTGCATTAGTTGTGGCATTAAATCATTTTTATTTAGTCATATATGCAGACTCTTCGGTTTGTGTGTGCCAGCTGAAGTGGCTCACACCAACATAATGCAAATATGTGGTGAAGAAAATGTTTCCCTCATATCAAAAATGTCTACAGCACACTGAATACATATTGTGTTGATCAGCTACGGTCCAGCACAAGTCTTTATTAGCAAGAGTTTTCTGTAGTTATAAAGCTAAATAACAGGTTGTTATAGAGAGTGCACAATAGCAAATTTAATTTTTCTGCACTGCATTTTTTTTCCCAACCTGGCATTGTCTCTATTGTGTAACTGGTGATGTTTTCCATAAAGCAGCATACAAATATTCGTTTTGAAAAGTATTATTACAAATCTTTTCCATGCACTTTATTTTACCGGTATCACTTGCTTTTTATGTTGGTGGTGGTACAGAAAAAAGGATCTTATTCCACTGCTGTGTTTATTGATCAGTAAGTCACGCAGTACAAGAACATCGACCTAATGCTTAGAATGTAAAATACAACAGCTAATCGTGAAAACGTATTTATATGCATCACTCTCAGTGTGTAAATCCTTGTTGTCAACTTCAAATGATGCGGACGCTGGCAAAAGGTATTTTTTCATTGCAGTAATTTATGCATAAAGTGGCTTTTGTCAGGCTGCAACAAAGCAACTTTGATAAATGCGCTTTAATTTATTGTCACGTATGTGAAATCAAAGTGAAACATTTACAGGCTGTGCACTGAGCCAGACCAGAGGAGGGGCCTCTCCGGTGAAAGTGGGTTGAATTTCTTGTGGAAACTTTGGCTCCGACCTCCTCTCAACCCCTCGGGGTTAATCAGAGGCATAAAGGTTACGATGTACATCTAGTGACTAACGACAATATGATGTGCAGGGAAACAACATGACAGTTTGCAGCCATTAACCTGCGAGCAAGACATAGTTTATTTTTTAGAGGAAGACAGGTCAAATTCAACACAGGATGAGACTTATTTTTGAACATTGTGTTGGGAATTCTGACCAGCTGTCCCTTGAAAAAGATATGCTTCATTTTATGTTCCATTTCCTTAGCTGGACAGGAGGACTTTACAACTTGAGACCAAAAGAGCATTCAGTGAACTGTTGTGAGACAAGTTACTCTTGGACAGGTTGCGCCTGTGTTGTCACAGTCACAATCCAATTTCACTCCCCCCCCAACATGTATCAAGCCTGGATGACTTGCTTATAAGGAACTTCTTGAGAAATGCACACCCTCTTGAAGAGAGAGAAAAGCTGGGCTACCACGCCAATTCACAGACTGACCTGTGACGTGACCTCTTGCCTGTTTGCTGACATTTTCGCAATGGACGCACTTGAACGAAAAACTTGGGGAGAAGAAAAAGAAGAAGAGAGGAGTAAGAAAAAAGGAGGGGGAAAGGGATAATGCCTTTTTTTCTGATGGATGAGGTCTTCTCCTGTTACATTTGGAGAGAACACAGCTGTGAGGAGCTGTTAAGTACACGCAAACAAGCCGTCTGCTTTAGACAAGCCTGCCGGGCACCCGGCCCCACATCCCACTTGTACAGCTCTGACACATGATCACAGCCAGACAATACATGTGGGAGCAGAGCGCGCTCCACTAAAAAGTGAGAAATATTTTCAACTAGAACAAAAAACAATCCCCTCTCAATACCGCTGGGACCCCTCTTGGTATTAATTCATCTTGTTTCTCTTTGTCTTGTGCTGGTTTGTGTGCTGTTGGGGAGAGAGAAGAGTGAAAGGAGAGAGTGGGGTTTGGTGGTTTAGTGACTAGAAAATAGGTTAGGAATGGGGAGAAATGTAAAGAACATCTGCTACCGTGACGGTGTCACACTTTGTCTAATGTGTTCTGAATAGGCACGGCTGTCCCAAGTTGTGTGAAGGGAAATCTTTCTGATCCATATGCTGATTAAGGGAATTAATGTGGGATTTTTTTTTCTTTTAAGCAATGCCCACTATTACTCGATGGAAGCATCCCCTTTTGTTGCGGTCGCAATAAAGTACAAATTATCATATCAAGTGACAGACAATTGTTTTTTTTTATTTTTGACACATGCTTTTTGAATTTGCTATGACACAATTAGAGCTATACTTTTAATGATAATTGTTATCCTATATGTTACATTGTGTGACAGCCATCTTTGCATAAAAAGCAGGGGATAATTTGAGAAATCAGTTGCATATGTCACAACGTTTCTTAAATCACATGTTCCCCATATGAGCTTTCTCTACAGTGTCTCATACCCTCCCAGACACTTTGGGCTCAATAAGTTGCAATTGCATTGCACACATGTGACTGTCATCTCAACAGTGACTAGAGGGGGCCATATTAGTCAACATGTTCCCATGCGAAGAACTGGAAGTGATGTGATCTTGATACTTGTGGCCAACCACAAATAAGCTGACAAAGTTTTTAAACTTTTGCACACTTCCAATCGACAAGTAGTGTAAAGTGGTTTGGGTCAGGAGTCTATTGTAGTATTAGGGACATGTGGCATTGCGTTAAACTGAGTCATGCTCGTGATTCAAAGGATAAAGGAGATGGTTTGCTGACAGATGGGTTGTGTGGTGAAATATGGATCCAAAAGACAAACCCTGTCCTTTGTCAGATTTTTCGTAGTAATCCATGAGTGTTTGTGAGTGAAACTTAAAACTGTTTGGGTAATAGGGAAATTGGTTCTTTGTGTGTCAGTGTGTGTGTCTTATGGGTAGCGCTGATGCAGCATTCATCACTGCAGCGCCACAGCTGGTTGTGTTTTGGGTATGTGCACCTTTCTCTCTCACTCAGTCTAAACTGTGAACTTCAAATGACTTCTGCTGTGTAAAGTGCTACCACTATTGTCGCCACATAGTGCTCATTATATATAAGGACACAACAGGCGTCTGGTAGGGCAGTGTATGTGTGTGTGTGTGTGTGTGTGTGTGTATCTATGTGAGAACTAGAGCAGCAAAGAGAGCAGGAGATATTTGATATAGACATTATTGATACAACTACTATTTGTATCATAGATGCTACAACTCTCCCATTTTGGTTGAACAAAAATTACATCTCATCAGACTGCCAAAGTTCAGTGTGTGCTCCTGGGAAAGGTCATGCTGAGTCTCAGCTCTTACACTACGCAGTATTTCTTGCGCAGCACCAGGATCTCTTTGTTAACTAACCTACATAGTAATGGACCTCTCAGCATGCTATTTGTAGAGCTGAGGTAGGAGACCTCTCCGTAAGAAGAGGACACACACACAGTGAGGACAAGCCGCTGTCAGCAGCTCCAGGTCCAGGTCGCAGGATACACTATTGTTAAGTGTCTCCATTTATCACAAGGCTCAGGTTAAAGAGCAACCCTACTTCCTGTATCCCAGCACTTCACACTCAGCTGAGCTGTTCTGCAGAACCATCACAAACAAAGGCAACCTTTGCACAGCAAAGACTGGGGCTCCAAAAATAAAATAAATACAGGGATGAATAACTTTGTGGGCCAACTACAGGAGGAAATATATTTATATCAGTAGTGCCCGCAGTTATTTTTCCACAATGTCTGCTGCTAACAGTAGCTACGTGTTGTTTTGGCTGCTGCCTGAGAGGTTAGGTTGATGTAGGAAATCCAGGTGAAGAATCTCTCCCGCTCTGATGGCGTCACGCCGCTGGCTGCCTCCTGATATGACAGCAACAAGTCCAGCCTTCTTGGCAGTGTCTGTGCGGCCAAGCAGACCTGTCACAATTTCTTCACACATGGAAACACAAAAACACTCCTGCTAAGGTTCTGGTGTATAAACATTACGAGGGGTCATTGAAGATATTTACCCATATCATTTTTAACTAATATATTTCCAATAACAATAATACATGAGCTCTTCAAAATGTCTGTTAGCTATAGGAAATATGCTTAAATTACATTTCCCAAAGAAAAGACAGTGTATGGCTTTAATTGACTTTAGTGATCATATAAGATGAGTTTACACTTCTCTAAATAACTTGTTTGTTTATCCCATCCTTCATTTTCAAGGCGCAGCACTTACACCAGGCTCAAGTAAAACACTAAACCATACCTGTTTTAATCGAAATTCCTTAATGATGTTGGAGATGGATAGTAAGTCTATATTACTTATGGTCTGTGCATATATACAGCTTTGTTGACTCCCAGTAATTCTACATCTGTTTTCAGGCTCAGGGAGAGTTTTGTTCCACTCCACATCTCATTAGTCATCTTGTCTTTAACTCTCTGTGAGCTCTGCAGGTTTTACTCTCTCTGTCTCTCTCTCTCTCTCTCTTTGTCAGCATCTCGGTATCTCTCTTTCTGTATGCTTATCCATGCATGCTGATGTGTGTTTAGACGAGGCTTGTGCTGCTATGACATACTTCTATTTGGAATAATTATGGGTTGATTTTATTTGACAAAACTTTTTCTCCGTCTCTCTCCAGTCACTTGAAAGAAAACAACAGTGCCTCGTTCTCCAGATATTAATTTGGCTTAATTTAATTTGGAAAACATCTCCTGCAAGTTTCCTTGGCACAACCTTTGAAGTGACAATATGAAATAATAAACCCTATTAAATATAAATCATAGGGGCGATGTCAGCGTTGCTATGAATCCTATTTGATATCCGAGAGGGAACACATGTGATCACTCTCTTTTTCATTTTTCCCCACCTTCTATCCCACTATTTCACCTTTAATTGAATACGTTTCTGTTGTTGTTGCCAACCAATCCACCCCCCCCCCCCCCCAATCTACTTCCTCAAGCACGTAATGCATGCAGTAAATAATTCAAATGAAATTAATTTTACAGCACCTTGTTTCCACTAAGCATGCCAACATCTGTTGTCGAGTCACAAGTTTACATTGTTGGTCATTACTTTCCACAATGAGCAAAATGTTTTATTAAAGCCCCGTGGGAGTCCCTCTTGGATCAGGCAGAGACGGCAGTGCTACTGACTGAACCCTCCCTGAACTCTGACAATCAAAGATTGGCTGCAGCTCTATTGGGGCTTGACTACTGTCTCGCTTCCCACAGCGGGCTGGGACTTAATGTGATTGAGGTATTGGACAGACTCAGTCCTTCAGGAAATCGCTGACCATAATGTAACAGAGCTTTGCTGACTTTTGAAGTGACGTAGTGCTTTTGTTCCGCACAACAGAGTAAATCTCACCCTGCTGTTGTTTCACAAAGGCCCATTACACAGTGGATATATAAATAGGCCTTTTATTCTGTTGCTTCTAATTACCATAGTGCAAATACTAACGGCACAATATGAAATGATAATCCTCAAGTTAAATCATCAACCATTTTATCTACTGTCAACACACTACATGCAGTACACATTATATTGCGTTTTAATTGTGTTTTCCACACTGTTTGAACCACTATTTGGATTCAATATTAAAGGAGTGTTTGGTGAGGTTAATGATATTTATTGTGGAAGAGGGAAGGACCGGCATGTACGTATATATATATATATAATATGTTAAAAAGATGTGTGTGCACATCCCACTGTATAGGAGGGGGAGCAGAGTCAGATAGAACATCTCCTTCACTTGCGGCAGGGAGAGCTAGCTCAGGAAGTAAGCTGTTTATTTGAATTGGTCCACATTTAAACAGCTCTGCACTCACAGCCCTTCAAAGAAAGGCACATTGTGTATTCATCAATTTTAGTACTCATGGGGAGAGAAAAAATAAGCAGACTGCTATACATAAATCATTAAGACACAATCAAAAGCAAACACAAGATATATAGAGAGATGTACACAGGCTGTGGGTTGAGTTGAGAATGTGGTCTCTAAACCTCAAACCAATGTTGCAATGGTGGTTATATTAGTTACTGTTGGAAAATGGGCTTTAAACACTAACGTCTCCACAGACTGGGGCTTTAACAGGGCAGAAGAACAGGGGGAGAGATGGGCTGTGGGTGTTTCTGGAAGCACCTTTCCTCTGTAGATTTGGCTGTAAAATGTGAGGGGACCCAGGACACACCCCAGAGGAGCTCTGAAGTGGTTGTAGCCACCAAGGGGCCCTGATAGCCCTGCTGCTTCTGTGCTCCATCAGCCCCCGAGCAGGTGACAGCGACTCGTCCATACTCTGGGCCTCTGCCAGTAACAGATGTGCTTAGTCAAATGACTAATTGAAAACCTAAAACAAAATCAGCAGCTTGGCTATTTGGCCTGCATAATAACGGGCCTGTGCTGATAAAGGGAGTGGGAGAAAACACACACACCCCTCTCATCAGCGGCGCCATTAACAATCATGAGCAAAGATGAAAACAACGCTTGGTTTATTCGGCAAATGAAAGCACATAACTAGATGCTGTCCCTGGAGTCCATTTCCAATTTTAATAATACATCAAGGAGCATAGCTGCAGCGAATGCTACTATGTTGAAAGCCAAAGCATACCAAACTACTTACAGCTCCAGCATCGGGAGACAACTCCCAGAGCTAAGAATTTAGCACATGCGTAAAGGTACACAACATGATAGCTATTAGCTAAATTAAAAGAGCCATTACCAGAGTAGTGTGTGGAATCACTTGACAGTTAAATGCTACAAACCAAAATTTTCCATTTCAGAAAAAAAATGTTTGTTTTTTACCCCACCTCATCTATTTCCATCTTCCTTGTGAAAAGCATGCAGCCTGAGCTCGCCTCAAATTATGTACATGAATAATAAAATACCTTCTAATTAAAAACTGTTGTTAAATATGCAAAAATCTAATGATAATGAGATTGTGCAATACCTTGGAGTAAAGCATATTATAAATTAGTTAGAAGTGCAAGTCGGCTTGACCCAAACATTGCATTTTGAAGGCTACTTGCAATATTATGTCTGGGGCATATGGAGTGGGTGTTCAGTAAACCGTGTTTTGGTCTGTCTCAAAATGGTTTGTGTACATACATGCGCACATATGTCTGTGCATGTGCGTGTCTGGTAATGTGTTTGTGTATACGTTAGCATATGAGTCTGGGTATTAGTGGGGGGTTAAATATATGTATGTATGCAAATGCATATAGTGTCTGCCTCACTGATTCTTCAGGGGAAATGTCGCCAGTAAAGCAACCTGAGATAAAGCGTGAGGATGGTGTGTTCTTTTTTTTTTTTTATATATCTATTATTTCATGGTTTGGATGGCAAAAATGTTTATATTATTAGAAAGTTATACATTTCTGTCTAAAACACAATTAAGGAATAAAAAAGCCCATTCTTCTACAAGACTATGGAAAGCTGCCATAACCACATGGTGAGAAAACAGCAGTGGGTACTGCAGATAGTGCACATGAAACTAACACGCTTTGAATCATGATGATAATATTTTTGTTTATATACTTCTATTATAACAAATACTACTAATAATAAAACAACTGCAGGTGATATCTTGATAGTACTGTATTGTCAATGTAGCTGTGGGTTATTTTAGATGTATTTGAATTTATCTAATTTTTATTTGATGTGGCAGCTAAGCAAATCAATCATCACACCACAAAAAAAAAAACAGTCTTATTCCCTCCGCTTGCTTTGTGTTTGCTTCACATCATCAATCATAGCAGTTGTTACTGTTGTCCTCTGATTGAGTTGTCTTCACAGCTATAAGTGACAAAACCTTTATGTCCGCAACTGCAGTAAATAAAAATAGAATTCCTCAACAAACATGTACATGATGTTTTGAAGAGGTGAGCGGCAAATCAAGAAATGAGCACTGTCAGGTTGCAACAAACATGTGTGGATCCGTAAAAAAAAAGCAATGATGGGAGAAAAAGTGCAAATTTTATGTTGGCTTATTGTTATTCTGCTACTTGCAGTCATGTCCAATTTGGTTTTCCTGTGAATTAAATAATAATTTGTCTTTGTAGAGAATATTTACACAGGTTTAGTGAATATAGTAAAAAGAACAGACATTATTTAAGGTAGTTGTAGACAACAGGGGCGTATGCAGACATGTGGGTACACACACATACACACACACTCTTCGTAGGCATACATTTATTGTATTAAGATTCATTATTGAATCATATTTATGGAGATGAGAGTTGCAAGTCAATTGGAGGCAATCATATTCCTTAGCTTTATAATTTCACTTGACACATGCAGAATAGAGCCTGTATTTAATATTCAGCAAAATAAGACTTCACTCTGATTGAAAGGTTTGCACTGCACATTGTCAAACATGATTGCTCCATTCTGGGCCAGCCAGCACCGGGAACAATGTGCATATTTCACTTCCAGTCAATAGGCTTCCGCCATGTTTATTAAAATTTTAACAGGACTCTGGGCTTCACAGGTTCATCAGCTATTCAAAGCTACCGAATGCTCCCCCCCCCCCCCGACCTTCTTGGCATCCGGAGCATGCTGCACGTTTAAGATGACTTTCAACCGAGTCTTTATTGCCAAATAAATTGCAGCATGTGACGCTATCCATCACACATTATAATCCTGATTGTTTTTATGTTCAAACCATAAACAAATACTTGATTATGAGCAAAGGGAATAAATCAGGTGCCATTATATGAGAAGGCTATCCAGCCAGTGAAACAGTCCTTTAGATTAACGAAGCAAGCGACTTATACACGCACACGTCCACGAACATGCACACTCAGGAAAACATAGTTTAAGTTGGGAAGGCCACCAATAATAGTTACGACCAGAAGAGCTATGATGCCATTGATGTAAAGGTATAAGTTATGAAAAAAAAGAGTACGACAAAGAACAGTGGTAAATCACTTGGATGCAAACAAGACAGCCGTTCACTAAAATCTCTATATGTAAAGTGTTTATGCCACGCCTAACCTCCTTGTTTTCATCGGGGGAATCATTGCGGCTCTCTTTAGTTATTCATTATTGTCCTCTCACAGTTGTTCCAAGTGTCTTGGTTTGACTTATCAAACGAGGTAAACACACCATTGATGTAAAAACTTGACACAACAATGTGGTGACGTCAAACGGGCTCATCCAGAGTCAACTGTGAGACTAGAGGCCCCTTTGATGTCAGAAATGCAAGCCAGTGTGGAAAACAACAGCCTTTTGGTGAGGCAGGATGAAATGCTTGCATGTGCATGTACTGTATATGTACCGAGGTATGTTGTGTATGTGGGTGTGTAGGTGGGAGCAAGACAAAGAGAAAGAAAGAGGGGAATCTGTGTTCCTCTGTGACTGAGAGAGTGTGAGTGAAATTGGATGTGTGTATGCACGCATGAAACTCATTTTATCCAGCTCTCAACTTACATCCTTCATCCAGCGGATGAAGTGAGTGAGAAAGTGGCAGTTCTTTGGCAAATAAAATCGGGTTCATGCAAAGCCAGTATTAATTTGGCTTTTCCGTTGGAATGAAATGTTTTTGTTTTGGGAGGAAATTGCCCTGAGCAGTAATGAATTTCCCCCCTCTGTGCTGTGTGGCACCATAATTTAACAGAGCGATAGATCACATAGGCTGACGATTTGAGTGTGCATATATTCTAATAGAAAGCTGATAAATATTAAATGTTCAACATTTAAAAGAGGCTCATTTCCCCAGTTTTTAGTGCAGAGAGAGCAACATTTTTCATAAAAGCTGCTGGCAACACAAGATGGGAAAAAAAAAAAACACAACAAGCATTATTGAGGCCAATATCTATCCACATTTATTCATCCAAATGAGTCTGTTAGCAAAAGAGATATCAGAGAGGCGGTGAATTGTGAGTTTTGCAAAGCTCACAGCTCTCTGGCATATGACAATACCCGCTGCTGCGTTTCAAAGCATCGATCACCCGTCATCACAAACCCATGGTGATTTTGCCTTCTTCCTTTTGTGTTGATATGTTTACACGGCCACTCTCTTGTTGTCGTTGTGATCAGTTCTTGCTTTGGTATGAAGTTACAGTCAAAATATGCCAGTGTTTGTCTGCTAAAACAGCTCTCAGTTGTCTGTGAGGGAAAAAATGTCCCTTCAAAACATGTCACACTCTTTTTTGTTGTTGTTTGGAAATTAGTTTTAGACCCCAGGATGTATTCAGAATGCTTTGGTGTGTCGGCATATTCCTTTTCATGTCATTGTGTGTGGTTAAACACATTTACAAATCAATGCAGTTACTTTCTGGATAAGCAGCTGGAGTGTCAAAAACAAAGTAATCAAAGCAGCTGCAGTAGCTTTTGTGTTTCTGTTATTTGTAGTAATTTTACACATGATTTTTTTTGGAACGCTGCTCTAGTTGTGTTGAAACACTGATTTAAAGGGGAATGTTCAATTTAAGAATTTAAAACTCAGGCCTTTACACACCTGGGGTGTTTTTTAAATTGTTTTTGTCATGATTACTTTCACACGGAGGGCGTATATATTACTTGGCAACAAAACAATATCATTTTTTTCAGAGCAAGTTTGAATTTCTGAGCATTGCAAACCAGTTCTGCTGAACGGACATATTAAAAATGTACACCAGAATACAACAAGGAAGCTCCGTAGTCTGAACCAAGACGGCAAACTTTATTACTACTATAAGCCTTGACAAAGAGCGCATACCAGGTCCACTCCTTCTGTTCTTACCTTCCACAATAAAAGCCCTAGACATAAATACACTTTGCAAGACTGTCTTGAGACTTTTTTCAAATTAACTTTTTTCCCCTCGAAAATACATTTTTTGTTTCCCCACTATGAAATTTGATGCAACCATCATTATGCTGTGTAGAATCATATTGTGATAAAATGTACTGCAAAAGTTTGACAGACATGTTGAAAAGATGACAATGATGCCCACAATAACCACAATAAACCTATTTTTCGGATGAGTGTTTATGTGGGGAGAATTTCTTATGAGAAGTTCTGAAGAACGGTGATGTAGAGAAGCATAAACTAGGAAAAAAACACACAAGCAGCTGTGGATGACAGATCTGACTGCTTTAGTGGCATTATGCTACAATTACATGAAAGTTTAGTCCACTGGTCAGAGATTATGCAGTTGAAGGTGTCATAAAGGATAACAAAACTGCAGAGTTTGGAACACATTGAACATCTAGGTGCTAAAATTAAACAAGACATTTTTTATATTCAATACTATGCTGACCACACCTGTCTATATAAGCAGAATATGATTGAATCTCATGTGACAATTGAGCTATGAAATACAGGTTCACAAAGAAAGAACTGACCATTACAGTATGTGGGGCTTGCATTACATTGGCCCAAAAATCAGCGAAGAAGTACCATCATCACTAGTAATACATGCTTTTTTTTCAATACTACAAAGCAGAGAATCATCATTTACAAAAGGTCAACAAAAACAAAATGTGCCACTCTTGCCTTCTCGGTCATTGTGCTGGTCATGTATGCTGTCAGGAGACAAGGAACTAACATTATTGCTAATATTTGCACCCTCTGTGCTACTGTTATCACCACCCCACTGTAAATGTTAGGGTTGTAGTCACTCATCTGTAATCCATCAGCTAACTGCAATTGTAGTATCAAGACTGATCAATGACTAATCATACTTGATATTTGCCTCTCTCATCTCAAGTATTGAGAGCCATGATGAGCACATTCTGATAAAGCATTTGTCAAATATTACCATCTCTTTTTCACCCTGTTCCCATCTCCACCTCTTCAATCTCCATTTATAGCAGCAATGGCCCTCGGCCACACAAACCACTTCGCTTATGTCGCTTTAAATGGGGCCTAATTCCAGATTACACAAACCTTTGGGTGAGATGATATTTCTTTTGTCCGGTCCAAGAATAGAGGCCTGTGAGCTTTTGCAAGCATCATTTAGCCTGGCTAAATTACCATGACAAGGGGATGAGCAAACGGACAGTGACTTGGCTTATCTGAGAGAGAGTTGCACTTTAAAAGGGCTTTTAATGGAACCAATTATCAGGAGGATCTCTTCGCCGTGTACTCCTGGTGAATTGTTCTCGTTATAAACTTCCTTCCTGACAGAGTTGGTCATCATTCCCATCTCCAGTCCGCCTCACTTTTCATCTCTCTCTCTCTCTTGTATAGTGATGAGAAGGTCAATTGACTACTCGTCACAGCTCTTGAACCATTTTGATATTTCTTAATTAGGCCAGGCTGGATGTGAAAATGAAGCTGATAGGCTGGTTCTTCCTCCTGCTCTCTTTCACACACACCCACACACACACATACACACAGACACACATGCATATACTGAACACATTCAGACTTCAAACTATGTTCACTAGCTAAGTCTGACTGGATACCTGATGTTTCCCACAGGTAAAGGCGGTCGAAGAATATCTAGTGCTGCGTTTCTTACACTTTACCTTATTTGTCAATTTGTGCTGTCTCCAGTTGGCAGAAGCACACACTTAACATCTGATATTATACTAGAGAGTTGCTGGAAAACAAATTCTCAACTTCTGGGGGGCACCCTTACCCTTGGTGTCAGTAACTGAAGGAAGGATGGAGAGAAACGGGCCATTAGAGCCGCTGACATTTTGTCCATGCTTGAAATCCTCAAGTTGTTACTGAGAACCAGTTGATTCAAGTACTAATTAGCAATCAGAAGAGTGTCATGGCTCCACCAGTACTTGTGCATGTGTGTGAAGTTATCCCACAGTTGGCCTAATGTGGGTACTGTTGCTCCCTAGGCCTCTCCTCAGATTTACAAGCAGTGCTACAGTTTAAGCTATAAACCATACAAGCTGGAATCTTTTTGACAAAACAAAGTTTGGAAAAAAAATATATCATCAGAGTTCATTTAATTACACTTCAGCCACCAAACCACTCTGTGATTTGCATAATTCCATGTCCTTGTTCCACTGCCCAAGCTATTGTGCTTTAAGAACCTGTTTGAAAAGATAATTATTTTCTCTCACGTCACAAGATACACTAATTTGTCCAAGATGCATTAAGTGGTTAGTGTGAGACAATGCTGGATTTGTGACAGTAAGCTTTAATTGAGACGCTGTGTGAACATCGTTAAGGCAGAAGATTTTGGAAAAAATACTGCAGAGTATTACACAGTCACCTCTCTGACCTCAGAGTGACACCACTTTGTCACCTCTGTTCAGTTTGAGTGTCATGGGGGGACTTGACTTGTTGATGCACTGAATATGCATATTATCTTTCTCTGTATTCTTTGTCACTTATTGGTTATACTTGGTTATTGCAACACTTGATTAAATATTGCAATGCATTTTTAGTATACTCACACTAAACCTGCCTCAGGAAGTGAGACTTAAAACATCTATGAGAGCTGAGAAGCCCTTCACTCAAAACATAACATGTCTCAAGGATACACTGTCTCCACATGACAAACAGCCATACATGATGCCAAACATCCCCAATTCAGACCCCAAACATTGTAATGGTATTTTCCACTTGTTCTGTCACCATCAAATTTGAGTACATTTTCATAAATGTGCAATGGTATCAATACTTTCACATTGTTTTTTGCGAAAATCACATGGTTGTCAGTCAGAGCCTAAACGACTCCCCTGGTTCTAAAAAGAAGTCTGATTGTTTAGAAGTCTATGAAAAAATGACCCTACTTCTCACTTAATTTATTATGTCAGTAAACATTGTAAACATGAGTTTAGGGTCCCAATTGCTAGTTTCAAGTCTTCTTCAATGCAGTATGATGTTCATTTAGTCTCATTTAGAGTAAAATAGACAACGCAGGGTGTGCTCTAGGGCAGACCTGGGCATTGTACGGCGCCCAGGCCATACCCGGCCCTTTGGCTGTCGCTGACCGGCCCGTGGGACTTCAATGGGAAATTAGGAATACAACGTAAATAAGTGTACATCATGCACGGAATACAGCTGCATTGCTTTTATTTTGAAGGCAACTGTTGCTGTTTTTTTTCTAAATTTACGTACTTTAGTATGATCGTGAACGTGTGCGAGCAGCAGCTTCACTGCAATGTGTTGGCGAACTGAGCTTACGGGAGATGTGAGTAAGCTGCTAGCCCTAAAAAATAAGATGAAAAGAAGAAGATGTTCAGATACAGATCCGCTCTCACTGACGATCACCTGTCAGCTGTCCTTCTCATATCCACCTCAGACATTCAACCTGACTTCAGTGCACTCGTTCAAGCCCAACACAGACTAGATTTCTCGCACTGAACTGTAAAACAGCAAAATGAGGTAATTGGACTACAAACAACAGTAATACAAGTACTAATTGTGCAGAAACATGATCCCTGTCAGTGTTGTTCAGTACCACACTGAACTTCAGTTGTTCAGTTTGGGTATAGGAAGGGTTTGAAAAAGTGTAATGTGCCAAGTAACTAGTAACTAAAGCTGCCAGACAAATGTATTATATGGAGTAAACAGTCTGAGATGTAGTGAAGTGGAAGTACAAAGTTGAATAAAATAGAAATACTCAAGTAAAGTACCTCAAATTTGGACTTAAGTACAAATTTAAGTAAGCAAATATACTTAGTTACATTCCACCACTGATCATAACATTTACTCTTACCACTCACATCTTATCAAAACCATACAATGGTTTTCTATAAAGAGGTGGAATAATATTGAGCAGGGTAATTAAAATATTTATTTTTGTTTAAAATGCATGAGGATATAACATTATATGACATAACTATAGTGTACATATTCTGATAGCCCAGTTAGTCCTGGAAAAAAAGATGATAAAATAATAATGATATGATTGTGCACTACAGTGTTGAGGTTATACATGCATTAATACAAAAGGAGACCAGGTGGATGAAAAATGTCTCAGAAGTCAGAAGGTTTTAAAACCAACCAGGTGTTCTTATCTTATTTATTTTTTATCTTCACTCATTCATTTATTTTGTTTTTCAACCATAGTAAGGCGGCTAAACATATATTCTGCTTGCTATCTCAGGGTTAGGACATGGCAGAATTACTTGAGAGCTGGCAAGACAACGGTAAGAGAAGCAGCCAGACACAGTCAGTGAAGTGCAAGTCAAAGTGACAGCACAAAAGGTTGCTTTACAAATGTTTTGCTGTTTCAGGCATGCGTGTCTTTTGCTTAATTTATGGACCTGCTGTTTTAGGGCATTTTAGATTAGTCTGTACTGGATGTCTCATTCCATGTCTCACTGTGTGGGGCTCATTAAAGCTGTAAACGAGCCGCCTCTGTCGCCCTCTCATAGGCCTGAGGTGCAATAACCGCCAATCAGGTGATTTGGAGCCATTTCAGAATTCAGGTACATTAGACTGGCTTTGCATCAAGTTAATATGCAGGGTCTGTTTGGCAATACTGGCCCGATAGTGTGATTCATATCTGATGGCTTTTAGAAAACACCATAAAAATATATTCTGGTAATGACTCTGATGTCGTCAAGAGAGTGGGCTGATGGTGTGGTTAAATGCATGAATGCATGCTTGTATTATTTTCAGTATGTGTTGGATCTATGGTGGCAATTATGCTTTAATTTCCACTCAACTGCACTGTGTGTGGTACTAAGCGTCAACCAAGTCATTAAGTTTGAGTTTGGACTCAGGAGTAGCAGAGTCCTATGTGTCTGTTTGTGAGTGTTTTTTTCAGAGGTTTATGGTCTGTATTTGAATAAGACATTTTGGTGAAAGCAGTGTTTATTACTTGTTTGTGTGTGTTGTGTGTGTGAGTGTTTGTGTCCTTTGTCAGGACGAAGTCAAACCTTAAAAGAGAGAACATTTAACATTAACTTAAATTGTAAGCGTAAGGATTACAATTAGGCATTCAGTTGTAATGGTGAGTACTGGCTTTGCAATAAACTACATCTATAAGAGTCCTCTTTAGTATTGTAATACAAATGTGTCTGTGTGTGTACGTTTTATGCATTTGCGTTGTATGTATTTGCATTTGTCCTCACACACAGTTCAATGCAAGCTGATGTCTTTGCACCTGAGGTGACTGTAGTCAGTGTACTTTTAGCAAACTGTGCTGCAGCTCGTTTGTGCATGCATATATTGTTATATAATGTTGCGTAAGTGCACGTCAACGTGCATATGTATTCATGTGTCTGTGCATGCATCTGTGCATGTGTGTGCATTGCATTGTGTTATTCCAGCTCCTTGGAGGACGTGACCTGCGTGGGTAAGGACAGTGTTTAGGGAGGCGAATTGGGAGAAGGCCAGCCTTCTCATTAGCAGGGCAGATGTGAGGTCGCTCTGACCAGATTGCTAGCCACTTCCTTAAAAAAACAGCTCACCAATGGCCTGGCGTGAGACTTAAGGAGGGGGAGCAGGGGCATGGAAATGTCCTGTGTTCCTGACATATTGTGAGCAGCCACCTGACAGGGGAAAGCCAGCAGTCTTAACCCACCTCAGAGGCCACTGAACACAGTCTCCCCCTCTCCCCTTCTTCACAACAACATCCTTGTACAAGAACGATGGTCAAAAATAACACAAGCGGAAAACTGCAATGAGCTGATACTTTATCCCTCCTGGACCCCTCCTGGGACAATTAGCAGTCCAAACTGAAAGAGAAAGAGACAGAAGGAGAGGGAGGGAGTGAAGGTGGGTGCAGGAGAGAAGAAAGGACAGGCATGGAACCAATTTCACTACAATTTTCATCCCTTTAGAGATGCTTGTTCGTGAAATGATGAGGAGGCCATTAGAACAACAGATTAGGTAATTACCGAAGGCCAAATCATAATCTCTGGTTCCTTTTTCTTTTCTCTAACGGGAAAGTCAAGATGGCTGCCAGTTCAAGGAGCATGTGAGGTGAGATCTTGATGAGGGACTGCAACTAGCTGAAAACAAATACATGTAGTGCATTTTTTTTAAATTAATAAATAATTTGTGTTATAAAATATTACATTTATAAAAGAGGGAATATTTAGCCTGTGTGTTAGAATTCAATGTGTAACTTTTAAGGCAGTAATTTATTACAACATCAACGAGTCATTCTAGAGTGGCTGTGGGCAAAAAGAGAAATGCCTTTTTGTTTGTGCATTAACCACTCACTCAAGCAGTAGCTGACAGTGGGGTTGCTTCCCAACAGTGCAAATGTCTGTGTGTGTGTGTGTGTGACACCAGCTAGAATCAGGTATGACAGGTCACACTGTCAAGCAGGGAGCAAGTGCACGGAAAAGAGGGGTCAAGGGCGAATAAATCGCTCAGACGCTCTTTTTGAGATGACAAACACGTGCCCCTGCCAGAAGGGAACCATTAAAAATAATTTACACAAGCTTTATGTTGGCTGAGCTCTTTTTGATGCAGTGTTTCCCCTGGCAATTATGGCTATGGCGCAGCTCCAGCCATATGGCCAGCCGGGCAGTGGGCCGTGAGGCTCAGGAATACCTGGGTGGTTAATTAAGAGCTGTTGCCAGGGCCATAGGAGGCCAGTCTCAGATCTTCCACACCCCACCACCACTATCACCAGCACTGTCTCTGCTAACACTCTCGCTTCCCCCAAGTGCAGGCCCTCCACTGTGACCTACTGTTGTCTCTACTCGCTCACAAGGAGCAGCCACGAGGGACAGGGAGAGGCCACCGGTAATTATTTGAGATAACATCCCCCGAGTTGAGGTGGGATATGTGAGAGAGGAGAAAAACTAAGCGCTGTGTTGTGTCTCTCTTTTTCTGTTTTTGGATGTGTGTGCATGTGCACATACGTGTGTGCACGCTTGTATAAGCGTTCGTATACTCCAGAGCATAAAGGTCAACATTTCCACTTTCCTTCTCGAGTGAGTGTAATGCTTCTTTAGAATGGAGGACAACGTAGCCGCGTTTTTCATAAATACCTCATTCTGTATTCAGACGTTTACTGTTCTCTGCTCTCGGTCACCAGACCAATTTGAATAAACTATTCTCACTTTCAGTCAGTCCGGGAGCACTCGCCTCACTTTGATTGACGCGTACATTTTTCAGTGACTGCAAAAAGAAAATGTGAATATAAAGCATTTGGACATTTCAAAACATTTTTTTTAAATGTATTGTCATAAGAAAGGTACTGTAATAAATAATTATGCTGGATGTTTTTGTATAACGAGTAAGACTTCTGCATTCTGGTAGTGTAGTGAGAGCCAGTCAGAATTCACAGCACTGATGGTGGAAGATCACAGTTACAGCCTACAGTCCTATTCTACATATCACACGCTGTGATAGAGTCATTGGTTATACCATTCGCAAAATGCAGACAAAATAGCAATCTATTGATTTTTACAACAACCCTTTTTAAACCTTGACCATTTGAGACCAAAATGATTATTGACTCGTATCTCCCTCTATCCATTGACCTTACTGAGTCATCATGGTCCGTGTTGTCATAACATATAGCTTTGACCTTGGCTGAGGTCTTCACAAGCCCCCTGTCTAAACATATTGATATTCATAAAAGCACTATCACTCTATCAATGTGGTAGACAGAGATCTAATACAGTATAATGAAGCAATAATGAGGAATTCTCTCTTGTTAAAATGTCATTTATGTAATGAATAAAAGATGATGGGTTCAGCTGTCTCTGCTTTGTTCTCAATCAGTCTTTTTTTTTTTTTTTTTGCTCTTGCCTGTACACTAACAATGGCGTCATTGGCAGACATTGTCCCGATAATCAGCCAAAATTGCTTCATGTTTCCACTGTATAAACACTCATTAGGATGTTGTTTTGTTCGTTCGCTTCGCCTCAGCTTTTCATTTGTGAACAGTGGCTGCAACGAAAACACTGACAGCTTCTAATCTAAATCTGTGATAGTTCAGAATGTCCTGATTGTGACAGCATAGCAAGGCAAATACATTTGTGAATGTCTGTGTGTGCATTTGTTTGTGCCCCTCTATATATGTATGTGTGTTTGTGTGTGTGTGTATGTCTGCGTGTGTCAGAGACCCCCTGCTGACTCTCTGCCTCATCTCCATATTCTTTTATGGGAAATGTAAATGGATACATGATTATCTTTACACGGACCCAAGCAGGAAATGGGATCCTACCCTTCGCTGTGACTAAAGAAGAGAGGGAAATGTTATGGTACACATTATAAATGATTTATGTGTGTAGCGTATGGCATCTTTTCCTTGATAACCTCTCCTGTGTGTTTTACGTGCTCCCTTTTCAACTGAGATTCAGCAAGGTCCCAATGGTGCAATGTTCTCTCCCTGTACCCCACTAAACCATAAACAGCATTATCTGTCTGCCTGTCTGCCTTCAGTTTTCATCCGTTTACACTGACCTGGTATCTTATGGTAATAAATCCCAGTGAGTGAATGAAGGGTGATATACTTGATGCTGAATAATTGGTCATTTTGGTTGCAGGCTCCCCTGCTTCACATTATAGGGATAATGAAGGCCTGCTGAATATGGTGATCAGTGTGTGTGTTGGGTATGTGACTCCATGTGCATCTGTCATCTGTGTGCATGCATGCTTCTGTGTGAGTGTGTGTGTTGCAGAGGTGTCTCCTGAGTCAGGGATTATTGCTGATAGATTATTTCTTCAGCCCCCTCGTTATCACTGGATCAAACAGACATGTGACCCGCACTTCATCACTCTATTCATTCTCCTCTTAAACTGAGCTCTGGAGACCTGCAGAGAAGGCGGCTGGAATCATATATACAGGGCTGGGTTGAGACCAGGGGCCCATAATAATGCTGCACTGGGACCCTTTGCATAATTCTTAAACCCCTACTAGCACTGTGTGTAGCATATCTTTACCAGCATTACAAGTTTGGTTTTACAGTTGAGAAAACCGTATTTGAAAGTGGGGCGTGGTTGATTAAATCAATGTTGGCAGTGAGGTGGAAACACTGGAGGTTTTAAAAGAGATAGCTCTTTAAAATATAATACTTGTCTTTTCCATACTGCTCTGGCCTCTACTGTCCAGACTCATGTTCCAGTCCCTGTTATTGTGTGATATTGTCGTCACCGGTCCTCATTACTTGTTGAAGGACAGGCCCTTTGATGCTCATTAGCGAGCAGCCCTGTGTCAGCAGTACAGACTAGTCATAGAGAGGTGGTGTGAGCTGCAGCTATGAGAGACTGTGATGTCAGCCAACCTGTGTATACCATGACAGTGGTGACACCCAGCCGGTCCTCCTTGTGTCAGGGGCCTCTAACGAGGTCATCACTGTCCCTGAGACAGAGGTCACCCTTACATTTGACCCCTGTCCCTCCCCACGCTGTAATGTCAACAACTCCTCACGTCACCTGCCCGGCGGTGTCCCTGCGCTGCTCTTCCCCATTGGCTGGTGGCATGCCGAGCTGTCATGCAAGTGGCCAGTGTGTGTGAAAATCAAGGTGGGCTGATGTCCTTTAATGAGACAGACGTAGAGCCCCGCTAATGTCCCTGCCTTCGTTAGGCAGGACCCAGCTGTAGCCTGTCAGCCCCCTTGTTAAGCCCAGCCCTGGTGGGACGGCCAGGCAGGGCAACGCGGCTGTCGCTCTGTCTATCTGTCTATCAGTTGGTCAGCTACTCTCCTCCCCTTTCCCCTTGGTGGACCTTAGTCTCCAGGGTGGAAAGCAAGCTCTGCCTGCCTGATGGCATGGTACTGTGTGTCAGGGCTGTACTCTCTGCTGCTTTCCCTGGATCCTTGGAGGTGGTTGGCTAATGATCCACCGACAGGGCTTTGGGGCGCTCCATGGCATTTTGTTTCCTGATTAGAATGCAGCAGCGGCCTTTGTCAACAGCGATGTCAGCCGCTGTAAGGACAAAGCATTGTTACCAGGAGCATAATTAAATCTGTTTCCTGTGAATCTGCCACCTGTGTTGACCAGGCAGTCAGGGATTCAGAGAGGTTTTTTTTCACCTCCCTCTCTGTGTTTTGAGTTTATTCCCTCCCTCCTCCTGCCTCTCTATTTGTTGCTAATATACTGTGTAACAGGAAGGCAGCTACATAACAGAGATAGGATATAATTGTATTTTTCTGGTAATCACTAATAGTGCAAACAATATCAAACACATACAAAAATATTTACGAGCTTTTACTTATACTAAGTTCTTTTTTCCTCAGTTGCACCAAAAATCAAGAACATAGCTACTGAATAGTGATACATAACTTGATCAATTAAATCTTCAATTTAGTTTTCATGTTGTTATTTTCATTGGCTATGCATAGATGTAAATTTATAGTATATTTACAAATGTATATTAAATGTATCAAATAATATGTAGATATATGTTTTTCATCTCTCCTAACCCTGTTATGAAAGACTACAGTTATCTGTCTCATCAAA
This sequence comes from Anarhichas minor, assembly GCF_050575085.1. Classification (NCBI taxonomy): domain Eukaryota; kingdom Metazoa; phylum Chordata; class Actinopteri; order Perciformes; family Anarhichadidae; genus Anarhichas; species Anarhichas minor. The sequence goes on from NW_027466508.1 coordinate 2,182,686, forward strand.
TACACGGTGACATGTGAGCCAGAGCTAACCAGACCATTAAAAGCAACAGCAGTCCCTGGGATATGGACTGGTCAAAAATTAATTGGCCCCATGGCTGTTTGAAAGCGCAGAGAAAACAACTCCATGGAGTGTATCAGGATTTCCCACATAAAATATGTCAATTTTCCCCGCTCAAGCCAGTCGAGCAATAATGACCCCGTGGTGCTGTAGAGTGGTGTGACAACACAAATGACACTACACTGTGTGCTAATGACATGGGATGTAGTCGCTGGGTAAACATGGCAATTAAACAACAGTCTCAGACTGAGTGGGGCACACATAGAACCTTCACAGGCCCCATTGTGTCTTTGTCTTAGCGCTCTCCCTCTCTCTCCCTCTCTCTCTCTTTCTATGTTTCTGTCGCTCTCTCTCTCGGCAAGACATTTGCATGCTGGAGGCATAATTGGCTGGTCTCATGGTGGCGGTGGCAGTATTCCTAGAACGAGGACATCTCAATGCACCTCACACATCCTCACTGTCACAAGGCTCGCTGCTGAAAGCCTTCCTGACACAAACACAGCAACACAGAACGCTCCCACAATGGCAGCCATGTCTGCTCCCACTCAAACTACACCCTGTGACAAGAAGGAGCTGAACTAAGCACATTTCTCTTCCCCCCCTTTGCAGTTTCCAAAGTTCAGGATTACCGTCAGCATGCAGGAGCTCTGCTGGAGAAGTTTTTTGCTGTCTGAGAAGGAGGCTGTGTGAGAGAGTTTGGAGGGTGACAGCCTAGCTATAGCAGTTTGCTGGAGGAAACTCATGTTGAGTTTGGGTATGTAAGCACATTTGAACATGGAGTCACTTATAAGTGGCACATTTTGTATGGATGATGGACTGAATTAAAATCTCGTCAATTGGAATATAACACAGCAAATGTGTTTCCTATTGCAGAAAAGAAAAAGATAAATATGGCCAGTTAGTTCTACATCCTTAACTAATTAATCTCCATCCATTATCACAATTGCCTGTTTCTTCATCTTCACAATAAACATTTAGCAGATACAGAGTGACACTGCAGTGTAGCTCACTGGCCAACAATTGCTCGCCACCTTGATAGAGTACCCCTGCCTGAGCCTTATTTCATTCACCCGTGGAACAATTAGCAATGCTGAGCAGTTTCGCAATTAACAGCCTCATAACTGTCACATGCCCAATTTTAAATCAGCAGGAGTAATATCTGTTTCAGAGCAAAGTTTAATTACAAAGTTAAGCATTTGCATTGCAGCGATTACCATATTTAAATGACATTATTATTACTTTATTTTCATTTTTCAAAATGCTACAACCTCGGCAGGAAAAGCCCCTTCAGGTGGCAAGAGACTCTTTTTGGCAGGGTTTGTGTATAACTGTCACACCCATATGGAGAAATTACACAAAATCTGATAAGCTTGGCTTTATCCCTGAGTGGCAATAGAGAAATAAAGTTTTTAGGTGACTGAATGAATAACTGCCGATGCCAGTAGAATAGCACTCACTTCAGGCTTGACATTCTCCATCAAACCGCAGCATACTCTTGTGAACAAATAGTCTGTCTAAAACTCTAAATGGACTCAGTCAAAATGGATGCTAGAGCCCAGTCAAGGCTTAAATCATCTCTCTGTTGAGCTAAAAAGAGAAGCGTCGAAGCCAGAAAATAGAAGAGCCCGGCTGATGGAATCTGGCGCAAACACATTCCCACCTTTCCAATCTTATTTTCGTCTCTCGCCTTCTGCCTGGTTCCCTTGCAGGGGCTTAGTGTACTTTTTGTGTCCCAGTGCGTACAAAGTCTATCAGAATGCATTTGTTTCTGGGAGCCTCCATTCACTTTCAAAGGGTTAAACAGACCATTCACCAGCCTGTCAACATTCCCTGGCCCGCCTCGCGGAAAAGTCTGCTCGAGTTTTGTTCCCGATCAACACTTGTCTCCTCGGCCCGTTGTTGCTCGCGTCGTGTAATATCCATGACAATCGTGTTGGGCTTTTCAGGGGGCTCTGTAGCACCCATTCTGTGGGGCCACTTTCAGGCCATAAAGAGCTTTATTTGTGTGGATTTGAAAGAGTCATGTGAAGTGCCCTCAGGCTGGAATCCTCTTCAGTGGGTCACCACTGTCTCAATGGGCTTCACACTCAGAAGCGGCCATCAGTACTGCCCTCACGTTCTTATGAAGCAACATCAACGCCACTGCTGCAAGAGTTCTGAAAGTCCTCTGAAAGGTGCACTACAGGCAGTAGCAGGGGGTGGGGGGAGAAACTAGGAAAGAAGGGTGGTGCAGGGGGAGAGACAAGCCCAGGGAGGGACATAACAATCTGCAGTGGAGGGGTGAAAGGCAAAAGGGAAGAAACATATTCTTTTTTTGGCTTGTATGAGAATGATGAGGACAGCATTTTAAGCTCTTGATATGGTTGGGTGTCTAACATAAGCAACACCAGAACCCCTTATGACCCCCAACCTGTCTCTCTAACCCAACCGCCTGACGTGTGAGGACACACACAAACCACACAGCAGCCAAAGGCACTGGAGGCCGGGGCGTGGGAAGTAAGGGAGGACTAACGGCGTATCCATTTTCATGGACCATATGGAAATTCTGTTGTGTGCGTAGCGGACGCGTTAGATAGCGGTGACCCTAACGGCCATGTGTGTGTATGCTGAATGGTAAACAGTGTGGAGAGGGGCGTCCCCCTGACCCCCGGCATATGGGTATCCATTCTGAAGGAGGGCTTTCACAAACACAGCCATGCTGCCAGGCAGGCCCTTGGGACTTTGATTTGTTAATGAATTGCTCTATTGACTTGCATCTTTGCTTGCTTCATCAGAAGACACCAACAACACTCCTTGTTTTCTTTTTTCCCCCTCTTTTTACTAGAACCCTGATCTTATGCACAGAGAGGAAGATGTGGGCAGAAGGAGGGGGGGCATTACAGAATGCTATTGTATGTTTGACTTAAATCTTCAGGCTTGTCATCTGTTTTTCCCCCTCTTCTGTGGCTTCAATTCTTTAGCCCAGCTAATTTGTATTGTGGCAATTTAAGACAACTCTCCAGTGCTCAGTGATGCAAGAGAACAAACCCTAATGCCCCGCTCCCCCCGCCTCCCTGTCCTATTCCCCCCACCCTCACACCCCCATCCCAGGCAGGCCATGGCCCAGGACCAGCCTCCTCTAAATCTATTTCCCAGTTCCTCCCCAGCCCTCATTACCATGTGGAGACAATAATGGTTTTGTCAGGACGATACCTGCTTTACAAGTAGCAGATTATTGTGTCCCGCCAGTGTTAACACAACAAGTACAAGCCCTCTGTCTGTGGCCATTCCACCGGCTGTCAGCACTCATCCATAATGGCAGTGTCACACCATAACACACGGCACACAAAGACGTGTGACCCTCCAGCTACATGCACAAAGACATACAGCCTCTATAAGACTTACACAACATATGGCTGCAGCATTATGGCCCTTGGTTATTCCACAACCCACCACCGAGCCAAAAACGTCCTGCCCTTTGTCCAGAAAATGTGTTGCCCCTGGCTGCTAGGCCACGCGGTGCCATGGTTGTGCACCAATTACACCATACTTTACCAGGAGTGCCATCTGTATGCCAAATGGACCATTCTGTCTGGGCATTCTGGCCCAAAAGGTGTGAATTTTACAGGCCTCAAAGTGCATTAAAGACAGCAGGTGTCTTGTATGTGTGTGTGTGTGTGTGTGTGTGTGTGTGATTTTTCTGCAGCATTTGTGCTAATATGTGTCTTTTTCATACTGTTTATGCATGCATGCATTTAATACTTATAATACTTAATATAAAATACAGCTTTTACATTCTTACTCTGTGGGTCACCGTCGTCTACAGCAAACAAAACAAAGAAAAGCAAAGAAAACTGTCCCATATCTAATCTTTTTGAACTCTCAGTGACATCTAGAGACATGGGCAATTTAAAAGGAGTTTTTTGTTCCGAAACCAACACAATGGAGAATGTGATGTTTTACTGTGGCTAAGGGCTTTCATCAGGTACCTGTGTAGATGTCTCAGAAGCTCTATTGACAATTCCTCATGCAATACCAGCGCTTACACTGTACTAGAATGACATGAGAGGAAGCGTAACAGACTCTGACAGCCTTTTATTTTCATCACTGTTGCAGACAATAGCAGTCATCACAGGAATTGTGATACTATTTTGTGATACTATTTTTTTTTTATTTCTAAAGAAAACTGCTGATATTTTTAGAAAAAAAATCCTGTGATGTTTGTTCCATGTGTGCCAAATATTTCCTTCAGTTGGAAAATGAGTAATGTTTTAAAGTATATAAAAAAAAAATATTTCCTGCCCGACTGATGAGAGACTATATTTAAACAGTGTGTGTCAGTGGCAGTAGAGAGGTGAACTTATTTAACTTGCTAACACCGGCTGGCCGAGGGAACTTCCTGTGACTGTATATGTGAGGAGGCAGTGGGTCAGCTGGAGGAGCTTCCTGCCCTCTGCAGAGTTGTGGACGCCTGCTGTGTGGGTATAACATGGCAGGCCAGGTCTATTGTCTGGAAAGAGGATGTGCTCTGGTGTTGTCTCGGCTCCGGGCCGGGACACACTGCGTATGACGCACAAAACCTCTCTTTGGCTGGTCCCAAAGAGTCAGGGTGGAGCACGCCCCTCTTGTTCTGAGTTGAGGCATGGCATGGTGAGGTTTTGTCCAGAGACGGATTTATATCTACCCTCTATCAACAGGAAAAGGTCACTTCTGGATTATTTTTATGGAGATAGCTTCATATCTAAATCTGTATTTTATCTGCATTTTAGCCATGTGTCTATTTATAACATTTGCTAAAACATAATTTTTCTTTTTTGAGAAACTCAATTCAAAATGTTATTTTTGGATTAGGATTTTCTTATTGCAATTTGCTAAACCAATCTGTGAATATTCTGCCATTGCTGCCCTGTCATAAAATTCCACTTGCTTCGAAATAGTTGTTGAAGAGAATGCCAGATGAACCCTGACAGTAGTATTCACAAGTGTTTTTTTTAAATTGTCTTTATTGGTGGGTGGGGGACTGAAACTTTTGAATAGTATAAAGGTTTTTTTCATCACCATCCCTACTCACAGCTTTGACACTAACATGTGTGCAGTTTGCCATGAGGCACTTGACTAGGGTCTGAGGGCAGTCAGATGGGTGCTGGTAAAGCGGTGAGCAAGATTCTGTTTTCTACAGGCTGTCAGGACCTTCACCATTTTTTCTGTACGCGCAGACCTGGCTATAGTTGCAGTGTCTTACTCACAGCTTGGCTGATTATATTAGTTTAGAGGAAGTGGAAGAACTGGATAGCATATTCAGCTTCAAAGCATTCAGTCACTAAGTCAGTGGAGTGTTGCTAGGAAAAATAAGTCAAAATAAATAGATAAATAAAAAAATCTAATTTTGCATCAGTAAACTGCAGCCAAAACTTGCTCCTTTAGAAATGGACTATACAGTATTATGCAAATGTAGATGTTCTACTGCACACAGCTAGATCAAATCTTATAAGGTTGTTTTTTAATTTTGTAAGTCTTAATAAATCAGGAGCTTTAACTCTGCAAAGCACCCGGTCAGATACAAACCAGACTAAATTAATGGATGTTTATATAATACTTTGATTCCCTAGGTTCTCAAACTCTTCAAACTGGCTCACTCATGAAGATGACTTTAATAGATACTGGCTAATTATAAAAGCAACAATCATGACATGGCATCCCCCTGTGCTATCAAAAAAAAAAATTTGTATAAGAAGAAATCATACCCATGGACGTATAGTTAACACCCTGAGTATTGTTTCCCAGCAATGGAAGTTTTTCAATCAGCTATTATAATTTGCTGTCAAAATGAATTAATAAATGATAGCATAAAATTCTATACATTACACTTTTAAGTAACAATTATAAGCTTTGCATAATTAACATCATTTCCAAGGCAGAATAAACTTGTCTACTTGCAGCTTGCTGACTCAAAATCGTAAAACAGTCAAACAACGAAATGATTGCCAATATGCTGTCAGATGTCAATCGAAAAACAAAGCTATTTTTTAAAGAGGGCTTGGTTTGTATCCTTTATGCTGCACACATTTCAGTAAGTGAGGTTTTACTATGCAATGCAGGGCCAATACAGAGTAATACTATATCACATAACTACAATCATAGACCATCTTAGTCCTGTTGAAAAGATAAATAATATTATTTCTCATGAAATGCAGTCCTTGCTTTATGGTCATACTGTGCATATCAATAAGTGCAGACACCATAAGTCAGAAAGTATTTGTACAGTAAATGGGGCCTGTGCGAGTTTGGATGGGCTGGAAACATTTACCAAACACATAAAACAATTAGGCAGGCAGAGTGATGGGGAGAGACGGAGCTAAGCTACCCGACGGGGCCAGTCACTTCTACAGGGCTGCATCATGAACAGTTGGGTTTCATTTTGCATGCTGCTGTGCTCCGAGGAATCTCAATATTTATCTAGTTTGTCTGGCCGTGGCACCTGCTGAGGGAGACATTAGTCATTTGTAAGTATTAACATGGGCATCCCCTCCTTTCCTCATCTTCCCTGTCTCTCTCTCTCTCTCTCTCCTTGTCTTCCTCCCCCCTCTGCACTCTCACTCCCTCCCTCTGTGAGTACACTGTCAGTCATGTTGTAGCCTTTTAAATGTCATCCACTTACTGCGGAGAGCAGTCGCCCCACTTGACAGTTTTATTGGGAGACGTTGTGATAACGGTGATGAGAGAGAGAGGCAGAAAAAGAGAGGTAGAACTGGGGGGAGGCATCATTGAGTCAAATCAAATTAGAATAATCAGAGTGATGTGATTAATAGGAGTGCCATTGTGGGGTAATCATGCACAGCGATCATCACTGCGGTGGACTTCAAATTAGCGTGCCCTGCAGTGAGGCTTTGATCTGGCAAGCATCAAATAAAGCTGGGCGTCAGGTTGTCACTTACTTAAAGTACACCTTCGCCTTGACGTCTTTTCGCCACACTAAAAATAGAGACGGAAGACAAAATGTGACAAAAGGCAGAGGTACAGTCGACAAATGATCATGACTGCTCTGTGTGGCACCTGCTACAGTGAGCCACTCAGGAAGATCTACATTTCAATTTCTTAAGGTGGACTTAGAATCCTAAGCACAAAGGTAAGAAAGAAAGGCAAAGCTGCTAGAAAGGAAGACATCAAAGTGACATTAGCCCTAGTGATTTCTTTCAGCTGTATGTCTGTCAAGCCCAGTTGTGTTTGAAACATTGCTGCAGAAATCACCAAGGAATTATTCATACAGTCTCTTCCTTTTAAATTGTCCTGACTTTAATGCAGCACATCTGGATGAGATTTGGAATGTGTATACGCTGTGTCCTATTGCCCCTTCTTATATTTGAGTTAGCAGCGCATATGAAGAGTAATAGGATGGATAGAAGATGGTCGTACATATTGCTACTATCTGAACTTTAAAAAGAGGAAGTAGCCGAAGAAGACCTCGCCTTGATGTCAGAGAAAAAACTTGGGAGACGTGGAGCAAAAGAAAAAGAGACATTTAGGAGCTGTCATGGAACATGTAGTTGAGCTGGTGAGAGCTCAAGTGTCATGGAGACTGTGCTTGGTCTCTGAAACACAGAGCTTGTCTCTCCCCCCACTACAGGAATACTGACATTTTCATTAAAAGGTCACCAATCTTTTCATGTATTCACCTCAGCTTTTAATGTGAGTAGAAAGGTGAGCAAGAGAATGAAGAGAAAAGAAGCGAGTGAGAGGAAGAGACACAGAGAGAGGACTTAGAGGTGAAGCAGGACTTTGAGAGATACAAGATCAAAAAGAGAGAAAGACCAAAGCGATCAGTTCTTAGACCAAGGTCAGCGCTATGAGGTACATATCCCTAGCTCTTATCTCATACAGATATAGAGCTTTGAATGGTTATATGAGGGTGATATGTATGGTTGACTGCCCATGTCTTGCACTATTTACTGTTTATAAGGTCATAGTGTCCTTGCAAAATGTCTTTGTTCACGTTACACTTTGTTGAAACATGTCCTTAAAGCAGTGGCACCAAAGCGTTTATTGTATTCAAGTTAATTAAAGTGAGTCTGACTCTGAGCAAGCAAACCAATACCATTCACCATTTCGGTTTTGCTTACTTCAAGGTTATTTATAATGCTCCTCATGAAAGGACAGACTCAAACAAACAATTTTAATGGTAAGCCAATGAACCATAAGACTGTGCATTTGAATCAGCATTTATATGTAAAATAATTCAGCATTAGTATGTGAGGATATCCATTACTGAGCTAATGCTTTGAAATGAATGCCAAAATAAAAGCAGGCCTTTTAGTTCTCTAATTTACTATGTCGACCGCATGAAGTTAAAAGATGCCCCCATTTAGCTGTTTAAATGAGGGTGTAGAAATTTTTCCTCTGAAAATGGATTAAAATAATTTGCCGAGAATAATCATTTAAATAGCAATAAGGACCCAGAGTGTATCTATTGAGCATAAAATAATTTAGAGTATAAATTAAATAGCTTATTACTGCCTTTCATTTCCTTGAGGGAATCGTCTGCACTCCTTTTTTCTCGGCTCCCTTGGTAGATGGGGTAATTTTCTTTGGAGGCTGGTGGAATAAGCGCCGCGCTGCCGTGTGTTCAGCAGGGAAAGTACATGAAAGTCTCCTGTTTTACACAGTGGATCTCATTCTCCATGCTGTCCATATTTCTGTCTGTCTATCTTGAGGATAGTGCTAAAGCTCCTTAGTCTAACAGTGTTAGAAGAGTAAAAGAGACTTCTAACTGCGGCTCAATGCGATTCTCAAGTATAAATCCAAGTCTAATCTTTTATGCCTTACCTGTCAGAAATCCTTCACTCAGTGCGCCCCTGCATTCCTTTACACATTGTCAATATGTCAGAGAATTGCTGAGATAGGTTAATTTCAACACCTGTCAGCTGATATACACCCCAAAATGAAGTTGTGCAATAGACTGGCCTGAGAATGTTTCAGTGCTGGAATGCAGTGTTCGGTGACTGGAGGGAATCTAGTAGGGGGTGGACAGGCCTCGGCTCTTGCTGCGTGACGTCAGTGTGGTGGCATGGCAGAAAGCTGAGGGCCCGTTTGGCCCTGACAGCTGCGTTTGCCCACAGTAATGCACCCTGCCGGCCGGGGCCAAGGCCTCTCTCCTGCTGTCAGCACACCGATCGGCTTTCATGGATCATCTCTTATCTGCCGAATCTGTCATTGCAGAGGAGGGCTCCTTTTGGGGGGCTTTAAACCGTGCTGCCATGGTTCACAGGCTCCAAGCCCCCCTTATGGATACTTTGCTCTGTCTCTCTTTCTGTCTTGCTGTCTTTTCCAATCCATGTCCCGCTCTCTTTCTTTCTTTATCACTCCATCTTGCTCTCAGATGCATGCTCTCTCTGTCATTCCATTTTTGTCTCTCCGCCGGTTGTTTACGAGTGAAAGCTAACCTGAGAGGCAGGGTATTGGAGCTGGGGGATGGTGGATGGTCGCAGTGTGGCGGAGTAAGGGAGGGTTCTGGAAGGGAAGGGGCTTTTGTTTGTTTGGACAGATGCACAGGCCCATCTCTGAACTTCTGTCAGTGATGAAAGGAGCCGATGATGTAGAACAGATTCATGGGCCATGTCTTATCAGCCCTTGGTCCGGCCCTCATCCATCATCATGAGCCCTCGTCCATCTCATTCCGATGATGGCACCCTAAACAAGGTGAATTAATCACTGACACTCTCATCTTTGGCCAGGTGGCCTTAGCCCTCCAGACGTCCATGCAGGCTCAAGGGGCTGAAGGTGTACCCAGCACCGACCCCCAGCCCCCCGGGTCAGATACGCTCACTGGGTCTGCTCCTTTTCAACCACCAGCCAGCCTCTGTTGCTCTTTCAACAGGTCTGCAAAGCTCCTCTGAGAATTAAGTTGTTTAAAAGGAGAAGGGACCTTTGAGGCAAGTTTTTCAAGTGCTGGAGATACAAAGTCATATGTTCGCATGTGCAAATGTATGCATGAACATATACAGTAGACAGGCAGTTGTATGTTCCGCAGCTTGCATCTGTCATGTGCTGAATGCACCCAGTGGCCTTTTGGTGTTGATATCTTTCAGTATGTATGTCCTCTTACTGCGGTTACCTTCGGTCACCGGCATCCCCCATTATTGATTTCAAATGGAAAGTGAGTCATTGCGCTTGTAGAGGATGAAGGGGAAAACCGCTTAAGTGGTTCCTTTGTGTCAGCAGGTTAAGCAAAGCGTTTCACACAGGCTTTTACAGCTAGAGATAGTGCCTTTGTGCCTGAAAAGACTCAACTTAAAACAAATGCCAAATGTGACACCAAAGGGTAATGGCTACACACAAAATGAGGTGTTTCTCAGGAAAGGCTTGTTTGTCACGCCAGGCTGTACTCCCCTTCAAAAGTTTCAGAGGTGAAAATGAGTTTCTTGGTTATTTGAATCACTTCAGTCACAAAGTACATTGAATTCACAGGGATTTGTCGGGAAGATGCTGACTATACTGATAAGAATTTGATGTACTGACAAAATCTTACAGGGAAACAACACTGTGTATATTTCATTCTTAATTTAAAGGCTAACCTACAATATATTTAGTAGAATTTACAGGAAATAACATAAAAAAACTAAGTACATGACTTTAGGAATGGTCTCTTGTTAGACATGCACGTGACCTGGCTGAACATTCTTTCATATGTTCTTGGGAGGTTTGTTGTAATATAAGTTAGCGACAGTGACCTCAGTGAATTACCATTATATTGCTGGCCATGCTAGACTCCGAGGGGTGGTTATAGCAGTCTGGGAATGAGGTCAGGAGGTCAAGTGCCAAAGCATAGTGTCATGGAATACAGAGACAAATGATGGAGCATGTGTGCTTGAAGAGGCTAGCAGATGCAGAGAAAAAAAGAAACGCCAGACAGAGACCACGGACAAAGACAAAGACAAAGTCAAAGTCATTTCTAAGCTGGAATCTTAAGCAAACAGATGTTGACAGGCAGACTACAAGTTCATCCCAAGGTGAGGAGACATAAACACTTGAGGAAGCCATCTCTCTGACGGCTGGACATAGAAGACATTCAGGCAAGGCTGTGTAGTAATGAAACGGGAACACACACAATCAGTACCTATCCGCCAACTCAATATTTCTCTCATATTATCCCATATATGTCAGTATAGTTGCATAACCTTGCTGTTGTCCTTGGCCTCCGAACTGTTAATAAGCCTATTTGTTAAAATGACACTGGCAGGCAGCATAAGCTCGGTCCCCCCGTCCCACAGAGTAGAAGTCAGTTATCCCCACTCTCAGCTCATCTGGCAGAGGTGAGGGGATATCACTCTGACTGCTGTGACAGCTCTACTTTAGCATATTCATGACGAGTAGAGTCTCATTTCACAGGTGTATTAAAATACCCCTAACCCCTTTCTCATAGGGAGCCTCGTCTCACAGCGCAATGGCCAGACGCCATGCATGAAAATCGATGGGGAAAATATGTAGAAATATAAGCATGCATCAGAGGCCGGGTCAAGAACCTAATTTCACACTGACACCGGGGGTAATTTGGCTCGAGAAATGTTTGTCAATTCGCCATTCATTTGAGCAGGCATGGCATTGTGAGGCCCCCAATGTGAGTGCAAGGTGGCCAACCTGAACGCCTGTATTTATGGTGCACTTTTGTGAATACATTACGCCTGTCACAATGAAATAAGTGACATACTTACATGCTGCAATGAGGAAGTCCAAAGGGGTGAGCACTGGGCGAGGGAGAGATAAGAGGAGAGGTAATTAGTACATTCATCTTTTTTATGATATCATTTTTCAGACATATATGATCACAATGTAAATTAGAAATAAGGAGGGACCTGCAGAAAATGGAATTCATTTGGAGCAGGTCAATCGCCCTACAATAGCGGTGCTGGGAGGCCAGGTGTAATTTACGGCGGCACTTGGCCCTCTCTCTCTCCTGCCATGCACCTGGCAGAGTCTGATACCCTGCTGCTCCCCACAGCTGCTGGGCCTCCTCTCCCACAGATAACACTCTCATCTCCAAATGAGATTCATTTACCGCACAGGAAAAGGAGGAAAGAAAAAGAAAAGCGAGAGGAGACAAACCTGCTCTCCTTTTTTTAGCACCATATTTCTGCCTCTCTCTCTCTCTCTCTCTCTCTCTCTTGTGATTCAAGACTAAGCACTTACTGTAATGACATTCTATGGATTATTGATTTTTGATTTGGTTTTTCTGCTCGGCAGATGCCCCCCGTTTTAGCGGAGCCATTACCTCTGTAACGATTAGAAACAAAAAGTTAATTATGTAATTATAAAGCCAATAACAGCCTGCGCTGGTTTACCCTGCTTTAGTCGGTTTAAACATTATCTCTTGTGTGCACATCATAACAGGCGGAATGTGAGGAGAGGAGATTAACGCCTTGGAAAGCAGATGCGGAATTTAATTCTCCAGTCCATGGCTGCCTGGGAAACCATTAAGTAATCACAACATTCTCCCTCGATTAAATTCACGGCTGCCACTTTGCACACAAAGGGAAGGGGGAAGAAGAGGTTCCTGCAAAGCTCTCCCATTTTTATTGACTGTAACGTCAGTCCCTGCCTGCAGGCAGAGATGAATAGAACTGTTAAATAGGGTGCCTCAATCCGTCAGAAAATGAAAAGTTTGAGTGGGCAAAATAAAATCTAAGTAAAATAAAAAAGGAGGGGTATGTTGCGATGTGTTAGGCCCGATAAAGCTCACTCAGAGCGGGTGGAATAAATGGGGGAGCAAAAAGATGCACTTGATATTTCCCCATTATTTTCAGTCATTTTACTCCACTGCAAATGGTTTTTGTCCCCAGCAGCTACAGATAAGGTTGACGAAGAGAGGAAGTGGCTGAATAGGACTTGGTTTAAATGGATTAAACACACACATACAGAGGCACACCAACATGGGCCCACTCTGTGCTGGCATGCACATACATACAGCTGATACACACATGCATTGACAACCTAGAATGCGTACAGTAAGTGTGACTAATAACTTAAGGATGAGTATGTGAGGAATTAATATGGCCTTGAAATGATATTTATTCAATGTTACGCAGTGAAGCTGGTTGAAACAGCCCTCGAGGAATAGAGGTCAAAGGGGTGGTCTCCTTCTATAAACGAGTACTTAAGGGCAGAGAGAGGGTCCTGCTCTGATTAATTGGGTAAATTATTAGTTTGGTTAAGTCGTTTAGTAAGATGGGTGAAACGAGGGCCTATAACCTAAGGGCTCTGCAGAGAACTAGCTTGAGACGAGGAGGAATACTGTGGCTAATGCAAGATAACAACATCAAATGAACTGTGAACAAATACACATCTACAGAGCCATGAGCCAGAGTGGCTGTGCTTCCTGGAAAATGAGCAGCAAACAAAGGCACTGCATCGACACATATACACAAATGCCCTTTCATATTATACGAGTTCAAACATGTGGAGAATTACAGTCCAGCAAATTGTGATGGATGTGTTTCCAGAGCTCATATTGACAACCATTAATCCTACAAGGAAGCTCAGGTATGTGTTTTTGACCGTGTTGTTGTATGTTAAAGGTCAATTCTTTATGCCGTATTTAGATAAGCTTGACTTCAAAGTGCCTGCCATCATCTATCATGCTCTTTTGGTTATCGGCTGGTAAGGGGCTCTAACTTGAGTCTGTAGTAGTGTAGATGCATTGGGTGTAAACATGACACTGTTTTTTCATGGCTATATTTACACATGCTTCTTTAAAAGTACTTCCTTCAATGTCTGGAAAACTCACTCAGAAATACGACACACATTTACAGGCTGGTGCATGCATGCGCACACACACACCTGCATATAAAAACACTAACACACATACTGAATCACATGCCTAGCTTCTTTTCAGACCCATGCAGGGCCCAGTGTGAGTGCCAGCCTGTTGCTATACTCCCCTCCACTCCTGTCCATCAGTTTCTTCCCAGGGGCCCCTAGTCATACCCCAGGGGCCTGGGGCCTGTATTTCCCCAGTCCCTCTTCACTCGGCACAAATGCCAGGATCAGGTTTGGGAAAGGCAGCAGTTTTTTGTGTACAGTGGACAGCTGTTACATTCCAGATAAGAGCTGAATTTAAAGTGTGCACAAAGGCAGCAAGCATGGGCTTCCTCTTTGTCTATCCTTGCCTATTGATGAGCTTCTCAATCAGGCCCAGATGGTTTGTTTCTACAAGCATCCACACAATATCATAACAGCACTGGCAGAGAATAGCAGGCACTGTATCTGGTACCTGTTTAGACCTGTTAAGCCTTTTGAAGGCTTTCGTGTTGCACCAGACACTGAATGGACAAAGTGGGATGATGGATTTAGATACAGAGGTAAAATCCACGTACACTTGTAAGTAAAGTCTTTGATCTGAGCCATACAATGGCAAACAGAAAAATGATTACAAATTATTTAAAAACTGGTTTGCAGACAGTTGCTCCATGCAAATGTAAACAAAACCTCCATCAACACTTTAAAACACTATTAACTGCATTAGGTTACAGGGTTGACGTTATGTTGTTGTGATCAGCAAACTTACTGTTGCTACCGATGCACAGATTAGACACAGCGCTCCACGAGCAAGAAGTGAAATGTTGACTCTAAGTGTCAAATTTTGCTTATTCTTGCCCTGCTATTAGTTTGTAGTTGGCTATGTTTTTATTTTTAAACTGATGAATGTAAATTCAGATTGTGTGGACCCAGTAGTGGATGTGAAATGCTGCTCCATATTTCTTTGGAGCATGTGGTTTACACAGTGCAACTTAAAATGAAAAGTCTTCATAAATAGATGAATAAATATGATGCCACTTTTGATGCGCTACTTCCTGTTGGTAACATTTACACAAGGAGATGTCAATACGCTGTGCTGAAAAATGCAGCAATGTAAGCAATTTTCACCAGTGTCTGTTTTTTTTTAGCTTTATAGAGCTGCATGATGGCCATAGCAGACATTCTCTAACTTTCAGCAGCTCCTAAATTCCGCTGGGACCCCTGTAGCTTGGTTCAAACATCCCCCACCTGACCCACAACGGACTGCGGACCCCGGAAACACTTGGTCCCATCACTCCATGTCACAGGGATCAGTCCGGCCAAACCAAAATGAAGTTCCATTAACTAATTACATAAGTAAGTGTGTACACATTTGTAACAGACTTGAACAGACTATGGAGGCTATGGAGACTAGTGATTGATGAGCTCCAGAGGGGAGCAAACATGCACAACAAAACAGTGATGTACACAGCAAAAAAACTAATTATTTTGGTGGTGCATACCTAACATAGAAACATGCACTTAAGAACTTCAGTATAGCCACATGCACAAGCAATCACATTCACAATGCATAATGCACACACACCAAGCATGTGACATCAAGAATTCACTTTCTCTAAAAAGCCCAATTCCTCCCAGAGTCCCTTTTGAACCAGGTCAAAGCCCCCACCCACAAGCCCCAGCAGAAAGGATGGGAAAACTAATGACTACAATAGAGTGTTTGCATTTTTCTTGGGCCTGAAAAACACAAAGAACAAGGCCTGTGACAAGCTCCATTATTTGGTTGCTCTGCCAGTAAGGAGACAGCTCCTGCTGGAGAGATGAAAGTGGGGGGTGTGGGATAGGGAGGACAGGAGAATGGAGAGTGTGTGGGTGTGGGTTGGGGGGGGGGTTATGTGTGTGGGATGTCAAGAGGGCCACGGAGATGGCAGGTGATGAGGATGGTCCCGCCCTCGCTGCCATAACCCATGTCGCGTGGAGCTACGGGCCCATCAGCACAAAGACAAATTATCGCAGGGGGAATTTCACGGACAGGAAGAATCTGTCACCTAGTGGAACCCTCCCTCTTAGGGACTTCACACAGCCATTATGAGCTTCTTTAAGGAGGGAGAATTCACTGAGAGGCCGGCATCCAACACCCCCAGCGCTATGATGGATGGGGAGGAGGAGGTGTGGGTCAGGAGTTAGAAGGGAGTTGTTTTGCTTTTACTTTTTTATACTGTCTGAAGCACACTCTTATGACCTATTACTTTTCCTTTTTTCTTTTTAGTAGTTGCTATTATTTATTTCAGAATGTTCCTGAACCATGGACAAAATATCAATATGATGAATGAGTGACTGAAAAAAAATGTGTTTATGCTATTTTATAGCAAAGACTGGACTGTCACTTACATATTTATTTTTCACATATAATACTATTTCGCCTGTGTTTGCTTTCAAATTCGGTGGAATGACCTCCCTGTCCAGCAGTGAGCATGAAGATGTCAGCCTTCTCCTTGCTTCTGTGGCTGGCATACAGCCTCCCAGAACTTGGACTGTTCTCAGCAAGCACATGAACAATCCGGCAATAATAAATAATACCACTCAATTGGGTATTATGTGTACTTAGAGAGTTAGATTTATAAATTAAGGCTTTGTGTTTAATTGGCAACTCCTTGTGAGAGTTAACAGTGTGTTGAATGTGCACTTCATGGATAAACTTAGCATTAAGCCTCAAGATACACAGGCAACAGTTGTTGGGAAATGCGGGCAAACACATGATGTCAGGCATTGTAAAGAAAGGCTGTTCCAACAGGAGGGCTGCTGGTGGTGATAAATGTTTTATTTATTCGGGATATTAAAGTGCTTACATTGGGTCTTGTACTTTCACCCCGAATGGAAATGTGAGAACAGAGGCCTTTAAACTCCAGCAAGAATGTCCACTCCTATATCCAACATATTCATCATCACTGATGTCAGCAACACAGCCAGTCAAAGCGCCAAAGAAAACAAACATGAAAACCAAACATGTTCAAAGATCCTTTACCTGAAAGAGTTTAAACAGAGGTCAAGCAGGGACATTGTTTTAATGTTGTTGCATTTTCAGGGCCTTCTAAAAAAAATATACAAAAAAGAAAAATGAAATAGTCCTTGTGCTTAAACTAAATCCAGTCCTAACATGTTGGCATATGTTTTGCAATATGGAGAAAGAAATCACATTCACCATCAAGAGATGCCCCCCCTCCCCTGCCTATCTCACTGTGTCTGTATCATTCATGAGACCACAACATGTGTAATCATGCTCAATATTTTACAACAGGTTGTATTACAACAACTTATTCTCATTCAGAGTGTATGCATGTATCCAAACATCTCACCCAATAATAGGAACAATGGGGCTTTAAGTTGTTCATGGAAAGAAGCCACATCTATTGTGTTCAAAGATATCATTCCAATTCAACCATTATGACATCGCCTTTTAAATTTGTCTTGGCCAACACAAAAGACCAGTGGCCCTTTAACAAATGTGAAGGGGATTATTCTATTCCTTCAACTTCGAACCCCACAGCCTTTCTCCTCTCTTTCACACAGGGGCATGAACTTGGATGGGTCCTGCTTTCCCCCCTGCTGAACACCACATTTTAAACACACAGTCACAATTGGCTGGATTAACCCACTCGCTGCCCCCTCTGCGTGGAGCAATCCTATGGACTCGACAACCCCTACTATGCTAGAAACCAGCAGAGGTGCATGCTAACTGGATCATGTTCTGTGAGAAGAAAAAAAAATAAAAGACAAGTGTCCCTAACTTTTCTCATGTCACTTTCTATCACAGCCCCCAGTATGGATGGGGATAGGCCTCACTTAAAAGAGACTCCTTTGAACTGGATTCATGGGCCATTTGCATAAGCAGATTTGGGTGAGGAGAATGGAGGGGTATTGCGGCTGGTCATTAATATGCCAGCTAATTCAGCACATTGTAAGCCCATTGATGCTTCACTAAAGGGCAGTTATCCCATTGCCATTGTTTAGGCCTGAACCAGTCTCAGCAGTTGTTACAAATTACATTTAATTGATTTAAAATCTGCCATAAACCGCACAATGAGGGGAGATATGGCAATGGTTGAGGATAGAGCAATGCTGAGTGAGGTTTTTTGATTTTTTTACACTAACGTTAATGTCTGTCTAATAAATGAATGGGCTCGCAAACAGCTGGCTCTGTGTTTGTGAGATAAACATCATAAGCAGATGATTTGCGAGTCAACCCTGCTTATTTTACAGCGTGACTAACACAAGCACACACTTCAAACACATTTGCAAACTCATTTTCAACACATTTGTAAAAGGATGCCTATCGATCGCGTCTTTGACTGCTTGTCTGATTTTCAGCCAAGATACTTTCCAAAGATAACACAGTGCAAGTGATTACTGCCGGACGGTTTGTGCCGTCATGACTCAGCCATGGTAATGCCCAGTCCACATTTTCACACTCAGCACCAATTAGTGGCTGCAACAAAGCCTGACCAAAAATAAACATTGCAGTATTGCATACTTATTACTACAATAAGACGTAATCCCTGGGATATGCTGAACAATATTAGCTTTTCAATTACTCCTCAGAGCCATTGAGCGGCAGTCTATTGAAACAGAGAGCAACCCCCCAACACACACACACACACACACACACACAAACACACACACACACCCTGCCCTCCACAGGATACTCCAGCATAGTACTTGAGATGTGAGAGCCTTAAACATAGCACCCCTCAGCATACAGCGGCTCCTTACTCCTCATCCTGTGTTTCTTGTTTATTCAGTTCTCCTTCTTTTCACAACTCCATCCGACTCCCTACTCTGAACAGCACTGAAGCACAGGGTACAGACATGTGTGCGATATAGCAGGTCGGGCAGAGAGGGGAAAAACACATCATCTAACAAAACAATGTTACTGCAATAACCAGGCAAATGACGAGGCAATTATTATCATAAGGATGCTGTTCATGGCAATACGAACAAGAAAATGGGTGATGGTGGCGATAAAAATGATGGAGGTAGAAGAGGAGGAGGAAGTGGTGCTGCGTCTCTTCCTGAGATGTCCCACCTATTGTGAGGCCCTGACCCGCTCTTCAGCAGTCGCCATTGTCAGTGAGTCCTTCGAGGGGTTTGTATGATGTGGGGGCCTCTGTGTATTCTTCCCCCACCCTCTTCAATCTCCTGCCGCTGATAGGGCCACATCAAAGCTGAAGGAGCTGTGCTTTGTGGGGCCTTGGTCCCTTGACTCTCAACATGTGGTTTTGTGGCTCTGGACATCGGCACCTTTTAACCCATTCTGTCGAGATTAGGCATCGCCTTCAATTGGGCATTAGTGAAACTATAGTAACCAATAAGAAGCTTGTCGCTGAATGGAAACTATGTATCTTGTCACAGTGGAGCTGTCGGAACATCACGATCCCAGACAAGTTCCTCGGCAGGATTTTGGCTGCCTGGATGGGGGCCCCTTCTTTTCATGCTGACACCAAGTAAACTCCTTCCACACACACTCACAGAGACGCGCACACACACAGACACACATTTTTGCAACCCAGGCACTGTAATGGTAATTTACATTCAACACAGAGAGGGGGAAAACATTGTTTTCCACAGGGCACAAGCATTTAATTATCTCAGTTTTTTTTCATGTCTTGCCTACAACAGTGAGTGAGAAAATTGGACCAAAATGAATAACCAAAAACAGTTTAAGAAAGGGGAGGGGGGGAATTGCTGCACACGATGACTAAGGGTGTAGGGTTTGGAAGCCTGGGAAATAAACAGGAACTAATGGAGTGGGTCTCTGCTGCAGTTTTGGCTGGCACAGGGCTGGTCCTGGGGAGAGAGGAAGGGCAGGCGGAAGGCCAGGCAGTGTCGTTGGCCCCCAGCTTCATTAAGAGGTGCAAACACAGCTCCACAGTACTCAGGCCTAGGGCTCCATCAGTCAGATACTGGCCTTAGCCCGGGCTTAACATGAGTTAAAGACTCCAGACATCACACACTCATTAAAGCCAGGCTCCTGCAGCAACTGTCACTGGCTAGCAGCTCTCTCCAGATTCCTGTTGAGGGGAATCTTCACACATCCCCAGGTCGGCACCCTCTGCTCCAGCATCAGACAACAGCTTGGATTAGTGACGTCACTATAGTCAAAACATTTTTTCACCGGAGAAAGCCAGTCTGCCATTTGCTGGCTCACCACTATCCCATCTATCAGATGGCCATTTATTTAAATGATAGAGATAAGAAGCGCGATCCTCGCAATTTTCAGAAAGCTCAAGCTACTCACTGACGGCTCAATCTGTCAGTGTGCACATGATTTGATGTGCAGTTGCATGCAAACTAGAAAGTGACTCTGCAAAGCCATGCTAATGCCATCAAATATACACATCATAGCGTTGACACTTGGCTGGTGCTTTTTGTCTATCCGTTTTGTTATAAAGCCCCAGTTACAGTGTTCAATTGATGCTGCTCAGTCGACACAAGTCGACACTGGCTTAGGCAGAGCAGGGAGAATCAGCATGAGGGTGGATTGATTTTTGGCTGGGTGTGGACAGTGAGCGAGGGACAGTGGGCCTCCAGACAGAAGCTTGGCTGGACCCTGTGAAGACTGGAGCCTTCTGTGAGGTTGCCTGCCCCACCACATGGAGTGCTCCAACAGTGACCCTGCGCAAACTGGCAACTGCCAACCGTCTGCTTCCGTCTGCTTGGCATATTTGGCCATTTAGTGGGCGCTTGTGAAGATCAAATGGGTTAAGGTCGCCCCTCTTAGTGAGCGGGGAAAAAAGAACATCAAAAAGGTGTAAATTTCACTTCCCCACTTTTGATTAAGTCAAGCATGAAAAGAAATGTAATACTCTCAAGTGGCAAGGGTTTACACTATTGATGCTGTTACTTCTGCTTCAGGAGGCCCAATCAGCCGACAGGGAGCTGAGTAAACTCGCCCTGAGTTTTAGGGGAGGCCAGATGGAGGGCTTTTGCTGTGCCTGAAAAGACAGCTTAAGAGCTCGCCTCCTCAATCCCACTCAATACTGACTGTGTGAAATCCTGGCCCTGGCTAACCCCCCAACCCACCCGCCTTCTCCAAAGCTGGTGGCTACCACCATATGGGCTTGTTTAAAAACTCCCACAGGCTGGTACAAAGCACAACAACACAGTTTTCATATCAAGTACTCTCTCAAAGAGGCCCCCCCTCCGACTCCTTCCCTTCCGATTCCAAAGGCTGTCACGGGTTCTGCTCTGATTAATAGTTGGAGTTGGCCGTCTGTTTTGGCAGATCATTTTGTGCGATGATTAATATGAGTTTACCAGCTCAATCCAGATTTCACATGTTACAAAATGAACTGCTGATTTACTGGATGTTTGCCTTTTCACCTGCAAAAAAAACACACTGCCAAATATTCGAGAGATATTAGTGGGGTGACCCTCCAGGGTAACATTGCACCTCCTTGCTATGCTTTGTTGCGACAGCCTCACACAAAGCAAAAGTGAAGTAGAGCAGTGCCCCTGGTAGTATGTGGTGGACAGCAGAATGGAGTGGCTTTTGTAAAGACTTAATAGAATCTTTAACCGTTCCAACAATCCACTCCCATGGAGTTGCATTAAGTAGATATTGTAAAGGGAAAATGACCTAAATAGCTCAACATCAACCTCATTAGGCATGCAGGCAGGGCCTGGGCCATTTCATGGTGGAAGCTATTGTCAAGGCTCACCCCAGGTAAGCATTAAATTGCAAATGATACCCTGAAAGGCAGAGGAGAGGGCAGGCAGAGAGAGAGAGAGAGTGAGAGTGAATATAGCAAACACAGAGAAAATGGTTCTCAGGACAACAGAGAATGAAAAGGCGGTTGGAGGAGCTGCTCTGACCGTAAAAAATCCAATACATCACAGCTTTTGGGGAGCAAATTCCACTCGTCTCCTAAGTGTCTTATTTGTAAGCAATGCTGAGCACAAGCCTGTGTAGAGGGACAGAGAAAGAAAAATGGAGGGAGCAAGAGAGAGAGAACCTAATGACAGACTGATAGCAATTACTTGTGCCCGTCAACGGCTCGTCTCCCTCCCAGCATTCCGAGGGAAAATTAGACGAGTGGGGAAAAATAAGGCAGAAGAAAAGGATAAAGGGGTTGAAAACATTTTAGATTGAGTCTGAAGAAGTAGTCTCTGTAGTCTCTCTCTACTATCAAAAACTTTCCAGCTATCTCTCAGCAGATCAATAGCCGCATCCTCGGTGCCAAACAATCTCCACCTAATGACCCCTTAGATCAACATGTTAATAAAGGGGTCTCTGAAGAACAGTTTGCAACTACAAAGTGCTCTTGCGAGTGACATTAAAAGATGCTCAGAAACGGGCGGTGTGCTCCCCGGCAGAACTGCTCTCTGTCACCCTTCCTGGTGAGAAATTGTACCTTTGCATATTCCTTGTCACCGCTGGCATAAGTGAAAGGACCCCTGAGGACAGCTTTAGTCACTGCTTGCCTTGTGGAGTGGAGTAAATTAAAGCAGGGATTAGGGCTGGCAAAATTGTGGATGACAAGCAAGGCAGTTGCAGCCACATCAAGTGCTCTTTAGGCCCATATGTCTTCATGATGCTCCGCACTGGGGACCACCAATGAGCCCACTGCACAGCAGTTTAGTTTACTCACGCTGAAGTAGACAAACGCTCCTCCTCTCTCACTCTATCTATCTGTCCTCTTCTCCTCACACACTTCTGCAATGTAATGTAAATGCATGCTTACAGTATATGCTAAAGTAGGGGAATAACATACATCTTTCCATGAAGTGTTTCCCTGTTGTGTTGGACAACGCTTGATGAAATCAGTAGCTCCTCTTAAAATTTCAATCAATTTATCAATTAATTAATCAATCCACCCAAAAAAAAAATAAACAAAGCAAAATTAAATGTTATATGAGTATATGAATGGTAGATTCCACATTAGCTTAATACAAAAATGCTTCTGCCTTTATAGCAACCAAGTGGCTGTTTTGTCATTTTTTCCTGGATGAGACTTTTACCCTCAGCTTTATAATCTGTTAATTTTCATGCTCTAGTCGTGTGAAATTGTATCCCTAAACAAACAATAAACCACAACAAATTTAACACATAAAGTTGTGAGGAAGCTAAGAGAATATTTTGACACTAATCCTTATTCTCCGTGGAGAAACAATCTCCGACCTTAATCTGCTTCCAGGAGCAGTGTGGAATATACCTACCTTTAGGGCTGAAAAGAGGTGTGTGTGCTTTAGATGTAGAATTACCATGCAATTACAATATAATGACACACATTAATCGTTTGAGTTTATCCAGCACAACTGCGGGACCATGTTGGATGCATTAATTAGCGAGCTCCTCATGTTGCGGCCCGGCAATTGTTAACATTTGAAAAAGGCTCTCCAGCCACCTCGCTCCCGCAGATAAATATCCTCTGGCTATTAGATGAAAATATCAAAAACAACTGTGACCGCGTATGAAAGAGAACGTGACGGCACCACCCGGGCGGGAGGCAAAAGTGAGCATGCTGGGAAATCCAGAGGCATTCAAAATGTGTGTGTGTGTGTGTGTGTGTGTGTGTGTGTGTGTATTCAGCTTGTATCAAATGTCTGTTGTGTTGCACACACATGTTTACTTAGTCAGAAGAACAATCTGCACCAAATTGTCCATTTGCACAGTGGGCCCTGTCAGCCATCCCGGCTACAAAGGTGATGGCTGCATTTAGCACACAATAACTGCTGTTTGTGTTATGCTATCTTCATAACACCTGACTCACCCGCCTCTATTTCAAATATTGATAAGGCATAAGAGGTATGGCAGTTTAAAATGCATTGGAACATTTTATTGTATTGACTTATTCTAAATACTCATACATGTCCTTGTTTACATCTCCCTTTAATGATTGTTATTGGATTATGTTACCCTCTCTCTCATCTTGTATGCAGGCACAGTGTTCAATCTATGAGTGAGCTCAGTGGGAAGCAGCCGGTGGGTGCTCTAATGAAAGTGACTCTGCTGCCCTACAGAGAGGTCAAGCTTTTACACCTGGCCATAACCACATGGGGCCACGCTGCATGCATGGCCTTGGAAATGACTGTCAGATAAGGAACTGCATAATTTAAATGCAGCGATCACACCAGCAGCAAAGCAAGAGGAAGGTGACAACAGAGCAAAGTCAGGTTATGGAGTTATTTAAGCATTATTTCTCAAATATCTATACTACTATTCACGTGCCTTCAGTCAAGTCAGGGTCAACAACTTTGCAAATAATTGTAAATGAAAAAAGTTGAAAATAATTCTTAGTGATTTAACAAGCTTAGAATAATAGCATATGGAGGTAAGAATATTTTTCTTTAAATTTTCCTGTGACAACCCTACATGTCTGACATATTCCACATATTTTGCAAGATTCCACCCTAGATGATCTGTGGCCAACTCCATGCCTTTATAATAATTTTAAATGCAGGTTGCTGGTAATAGATGTGCGTATGTGTGTATTGCCACTATCACACCAGAGGATGGCAGAGTGGTTGATGAGACTTGGCTTCATGGAGCTTGGCTCCTGACGGCGGCTGCTTTGGATGCAGGGGAGGGCTTAAACAGTGAGCTTTGGGCCCCATTAAGCACTACAAAGCCTGCTTATTTTCTCAATTCCACACCTCCCTTTAAATCATGCGGCATTCTATGTATTGTGAGAAAGAAAAGCAGAGGCAGATAAATCCAACTCCGAGTGGCATCTTGCGTCACATTTCAAAGGTACCTCAAAACATAGCCAGCTGATGTAAGTGACAGTTTTGACACTAATTCTGGAAACCTAATAAATAGGAGTATATATATATACATATAAGAAATATTCATCTTTTCCTTTCAGATGATCATATTGGACAACCATGCAGGAGCAATGGACAGGTATAACAACAATCACAGGATATTTTTCCGAGGGAATCTATTGAGGTAACACTGCTAAGGACAAATGGGTCCTTCAAAACGTGTATCACACAAAGAAAAGTTCACTGGCTACATAAAAACTTTCAACTGAGCAAAGATGTATAGCTGCTAACTCGTGTTTCCAGTAGCATGCATCCGTCCATCTGGCTGCCTTGTCCAGGTCTCTGGCCCCCACGAGCAGTCTGTGCAGCTAGACTCCACGCATGGTCTGATCCTCTTGGCAGCCAACGATGCAGCACGCTAATGAAGAGGTAATGAGCCAGCAGATCCCTGCGATCTGCACGGGGGCCACAGTGCAAAAGTTTACGTTCCCAGGACATGGAGGGAGAGCATGCCGAACAAGCTGCAGGATGAAAGCTGGGCCTGAGTCGACCGCATAGATCTACAGCCACAGAGGGGATTACAGACACCTACTTCCAGCTTAGGCTGGAGTTTTTGAAGTTTGGGCATAGGAGGGGAGGGATCCCTTTGGCAGAGTCCTGTTTGATTCTGGTGGGAGTCCGTCTCTAATCCCCCTTTCCAGTTCTCACCTTCTGCCTGATCCACTGCAGCCTCTCATCCCCGTGGTCCAGGATCATTATCCACCTTGGCCAAGGGGGCTCCCCCTCATTAATTTCCCTAAGCAGATTACAGAGTGTGCGTTTGTTGTTGTTGTTTGAGCCATCTGATTTGCTTAAGCCCTTTGTTTTTTCATCTGGTTTACACTTTAATGCCCCCTGAATGAGTTTCAATGACGGGGGGGGGGATCAACCTGACCCACTGGCAATGCAGCAGAGAACTTAAGAGAAGCGAGGCTAGCCCGAGGGCGTGGATGAAGGGAGGAGCACATATCACTTCTCTCCACTGCAGATTTAGATGTTCAGAAGAAGGAGACAAGCGCTGATTTAACCTCAACTCATCTCCTCGGAGTGGAGCTAAAGACTAAATGAGAGACTGGATCACCGGCTGCATTCAGTCGACCAATAAAGCCCACAGGCCCACCGTTAGCTTCTCTGGACTACAAATGACACTGCTGCTGGGCCAAACCGGAGCTGTCCCCCCACAGCCAAATACCGCTCTGAAAAATGGACCCTCAGAGTGATGTGGTCAGTTGGCAGGCCATGCAAGCTCCTCTCTGGATTTGGGGCTGTTTGTACAATCCAAAGCTGGAGGGAAATTAGTTTGCAATGACCGCTTGGTCGCTCCGGTCGCTCCATCTTCTCCGTGTGACATCTCATTAGTAAGATGAACGCAGCCTGACCTGGGTCCAACAGCACTTGGCAGTCCAGTATGCTCTCCCGTCTGACACACCTCTCACACATCATTATCAGCTATTAGCCACAGAGAGCTGAACATTACATAATTAATCCAGTTTTTCATAAGCAAAGGTGGAGGGGTGCATTCACTGGCATGCGACAGACTACCTCAACCAGAATTGAAAATTATGCTTTCCCTGTTTTAGCTTTGTGGACACAAACCAGCTAGCTTTGTCAAAAGCACCCTCAAATTCAATATAAATTATGATTTAAATCTACTTTGGAGACAATTTTATATGAAAACATAACCATTCACAGGTATTACATCACTGTGAGGGACATAATTATGGATCTCTTTTCATTTGAGCAAATATCATTTTTGTCCCAAACCACATGAGTTTACAGCTACAAACAGTAGCAAAACGACAATCCACCGACAATCACACAGGCATCCTGCCCAACCCCCCATCCAGAATCTACCTGGTTCCTATCTGCAGCAAACAATCCCATACAATTAATCTGATCCAATGTAATTGATTGATAAGAGGCAGAATGGCCGGCACCAACCTTCCTGGGTTGCATTTGTCTGGGAGCACAGGCGGACAGTGCAGATGTCATCAGGTCCATCAACGGGCCAGACTTTATCAGGCCCTGGGATCAAAACATAGTCCTTTTGGACTATGGCCAGCATGACCCAGAGAGGGAGAGCAGTGAAAAGGTAGCGCTAATGGGACACTCTTGAACACCTCATCTCCATCTAGATCTAACAGGCCGGGCCCATGCGCTCTTTTAAGGTCACAACTGACTCTACATGTGTCCTCTTTTCAAAAGATTGTCCTTTGACACACTTGGTAGGACATTTGTTTTTTCCAATAATCTTTTTTTCATTAGCTGCAAAATCACATCGAGAACCAGACAATGCTTGAGACTAGAGGTCCTGAGTGAGAAAGATGAAAGATGTCGGTTGAATAAACACAGCCTTGTTTAACCTACAATGATGTCCACAGTTCAGCGCTGATCTGCACCTGGAAAATGTTGTGGCCTGTTTTCTTCTCAACCTGCAATCACAGAATGGCTGTCTGTGTATATCTTTTCATTGCAGGGTCAAAGTTGCGTGATAAATCACATAAAAGCTCTCCTCTAAACGGCGACAGAACCTAGGTATTTTCTCTTGGTTTAGACTAGGACACAAAAGACACAACAACATGGGAATAAACTGTTATTTACGCACGCACAAGCAAAGTATTTGTATATGCTGTCACTTGCCGTAATTGACCGTCTGCAGCTGACTCTGCATTGACCACATCCTCGCGTTATACAGTGTTGCATGAGTAATATACATCGTTGTCCTCTACCTAGATACTAGACAAAACATTTTTTAGCTTTGATATACCGAGGAGGGGTTTTGTGAAGCATTTTTAACTATCTTTTTCTTGACATTCATTTTTTATTGTATTGCATTGAATTTCTCATACTTACATTGAATTATTCAATACAAATAGTGTTTACAAAATATATATATTCTTATTAAAAGGATGTAATGTGAAGATTTTGGTAATGGGGTAAAATGATTCCACTTTTTCCCATTGCAGTTTTGTTTACTCAATGTCTATATATAAGTAGACCTTTCTTTAGACCAGCAGTGGAAAAGTACAATAATCTTGTGGCCATTTTTGTTCTTTATTCAAAAAAATTACATTCTGTCTATTTCAATAATAGACAGAATGTGTCATAAGCAAAGTTAAATCATTTGCAACAAGGCACTGAGGCTTGTGATTTGTGGCAGGCTAAATAAAAGGTTTTGACCCACTATTGTCCACCAGGAACAAAACCGAGACTTTTAGTTGACACTTGGGAAATGCAAGTCAATTGTTCACAAATATGAAACTCATGAACCTCCGTTCTATAAAAACCTAACTTTTCAAGTAAGCATTCAGATATCATGACAGTGTGTTCAACTTAACTTGTATACTTGCCAATTTTACAAATTGGTCTGTCTGATCTTCAGGCCAAAAAAAACAAACTTTAGTCTATGTACAGTCTCTACCTGCTCTTTTATCCTTGTGATATCCTTTTTTTAACAACTGGTTCCACATCTGGAAGAGTCCTGGCAGTGATGAACGGCCCGCTGTCAGCATTTACTGCCCATGACATGCAGGGGATTATCAACCTAACATTCTGGGGTTGGCTATAACTTGCCTTCCATTTCTCACTGGATAAAGTCAACTCCTCTGAGCATTCATTTCTCCTTTTCTTTAAATTATATGCCATGTATTTACATGTAAGCTATGTATCTATTTCTTCGTCTCTTATAGTTATTTTTCGCCTGCTACATTCGGGCCTCTTGGGCCCCTGCAGGATGTGGGCAGCGAGTTCTGCAGGGTACAGGGCCAAACTGGTAGAAATCCTCTTCCAATGTCAAGCTAGGAAGAAGAGACACAGGGGGAAGGTGGAGATGGGGAGGGACGGTGAGGCCCACATCCACACATGGGCTTCAGTGACAGAGGGAAGCTGTAGGCAGTGGCATGAGCTCCCTTATGGCCTCACCCTACTGATCCCGCAAATTCGGTAAACTTCATGGAAATTTAATAAGTGCCGCTGCTTTGTGTTCACCCGCAGAGCCCAGGCCTGGTGCTGGGAGGCACATGTGATGGTTTACCCGCAGACACTCGCTGGCCTGTTTCTGAGGCAGACAGAGGAAAGTCCCTCTTAGTGCTGCGGCTCTCTGAGCCAGAGAAGGAACTGTGACCCAAGGGGCCGTGCTGCTTCAGCCAATATAGACTCTGTACGTCCTGAGGGGGAATAATATGTGGGGCTGGCCCAGGCCCGTTTCATTTCCCCTCCCCTCTCACTCTCTCTCTCTTTCCCTCCCTTCAAAGGCCTTGCTCAGCTGCTCCTGCCAGGCTACAGAGCTCTTTGAGTTAAAAGGACAGCGATTCTCATTTGAAATCGCTGCCTTTGCTCCCTCGTCTCTCTTTTTTTCAGAGGCTGGCTTCTGCTGGCTGCACCACACTGAGCAGTGCTCTGCCACGACAACTAAATAGGCCCCCTAATAGCACTTCATAAAGCTGAGGAGTATCCTCCAGGCAAGGAGCTGTAAATTAAAGACATAAATGTTGCCTTCATGGAAAGCCCAAAGAGTGAACCTTCCACTAAAATGACAGGAACGGCTTAACAGTCCAGGCTAAATGATACCTTAACCAGGAATAATTTATAGGCACGTCCTATGGTGAGAAATAAATGGATCTCCTGGTTATGTGTGAACAGAGACCATGTTGCTCTGTGCGTGTGCATGTGTGTCAGTGGGGGCTTATCAACAAGTGTGACCTAGTAGGATATTAGCTACAGTATAGAGTGAGACTAGAGATAAGACATTATTTTATTCTTTTTTGCTTAGCCTGAAACTGACAATGCTAGGAATTACAATACCAAGATTTTTTTTAAATTACATTTTTTTTTTTTAAATGACGAAATTTCACTCACTTAATCTACCCACCAGGTGATATATTGTCTAATTTACATGCTAGCAGGTAGAGATTAAGTATTTAATTTCTGACTGTCATCACGCAGCCCTGTCCATCACAGCCACGTAAAGAGTTATATAAACAGTTCAGCTGCTCCCCCGACGGTTTACCTTGTCATCGTTCATTTTCTAAGAGAGGGATCCCACAAGAATGTCAGATGAAGAGGAGAAGAAAAAGACAACATGAAAGAGGATTTCTTCTTGCTCTCCCAAACACCCAGAGAAAAAAAAGACATTGTTCGACTGTTTATTTAGTCTCACTCCGTTACCGGTCGACACACAACAATGAACAAGTGCAGGTGCCTATTGCAAGGAGATGACAAGAGATGAAGATGACTGAAAGGAGCAGTCTGAGAGACGATAGCTTTCCTTCACTCTGTATCTCTGTCCTTCTTTCTGTCTGCCTGTACCTCTCTCCCTCTCTGTCTTTCCTTGTTGCCTATGATGATGTGACAAGGCTGCTAAGCAGATATATGCAGCCATCATTTACGCACCCGGCTGTCTGTAACAGAACAACTCCTCAATTCATTTTTCACATCATTGTTTCCCTCTTTTTAGCGTGTCACGGGGGTCTTTGCGTTCTGGGCGTTGTGACGGCGGGGGGTGAGATAGGAGGGCAAACAGCCGCAAAGTGGAAGGATGCTGGGCTTCTCCAAGGGGATGTTTGGCTTTGTAATTTCACCCTTGAAATTCGTGATTACAAACGGGACAACTTTTTTAATTTTCTCTTTTGTCTGGATTCAGCTGGCTGACAGTCTGCCCCAGCAGCCAGGCCTTTTAATCAATCACCTAGATAATCAAATGTCACTGGCTATCTGCTCCATGTAATTACTTTTGCAATTAAAAATCAATCTCCAGTCACCCCGTCTAATTAGAGGGATGGGCAGATCTTCATCTAGATTGATTTTATAATACATATTGACTTCAAATGCCATAACATTGCCATATTCCCTCATTTTCATGCTGTGGAGCATCAAAACAAAATGCCAGGGATTATGGGGAGGTGCAACGAGGGGTTGTTCTGATTCTGCGTACCAGGAAAAGGTCCCCAGTCTAGGAAAGGTTCACCTTGCTTGCTTGTCTGTAATGACAACACTCATCCTCTCTGCTCTCATTGGAAGAGAGAGGAGGGAGGAGGGACAAATGGAGGTCCAATAATCTACATGACAAGCTACAGCCAGTAAAAAAAAAAAAAAAAAAATGTTCTGGAACATAAGCCTATGCTGTAGGATAAAAATAGACTCTCCAAAATAGTAATCAAATCCCTTTCCATTATAATAATGATGTATGGGAACATAGGAGAACATTAGCTTTTAATACAATATTAACACGTGTTATCTGAGGGATCTAACGTAGCTCCAGAGTTGTCTCCTGAGGTGTCTTCTGATGTCATCTCGTCATGCCATATACATCATGACATCCAGGCAGCCTGCTATGGCAGACATAAACAAATAAAAGTTCACCAGAGATGGCTTTTTCATGACTCTCTCCGTGCTTTTAGCAGATTTGTTCCCAGGGAAACAGACAGATGTGTCCATCTGGAAGACATCATAATGGCCTGCATGGCCACCGTTGGGGACAGCGTGTGACAGGCGTGTGTGCATGGTGCCCTACCGCGTGTCTTTCTGTCTCTCATCTCCACCTCGTTGCCTTCGGGGGGACTTACAGCACTGACAGGTCCAATAATGGAGCTTTCCGATGTAGGCTTATTTAGACACACACACACCCGAGAATGCATGTGCACACACACACACAGAAACACATATGCAGAAACTTACACAAAAAACACATGCACAGACACACACGAACAGGCACAGCCTCAGGGAAAGTGCCACTCATACACACAAGCCAAACAGTGGAGCCTACAGGGAGACATGAAGCTCAAGGACCAGCTGTGTGCAGAACCTTGAGAACCCCAGAATGCAAATAGCAGTGGAAAAGGCTGCCAAAGGCTTGTAAAATAAATATGTACACAGCTAAGTGTTTAACTATATTGAGGTCTCTTTTGGTTGATTGAAGCTAGCCTACTTCTCATGTGTGATTACACTGGTTATAATAGATGGCCTGTCCTAAACGATGTCCATAAGTGATTAATTCTGTCCATCAGACGGAGGAGCGTCTTTCTTCCCCTTGGCTGTTGATAATAGAGAGCTCAAGAGTCTGTAGTTGCTATCCTATCTGGTGCAGTGATTAAAGCAGAGATCAAACCCCTTTATAGCCCTGGAGGGAGGGAGCGAAGGAGAGATGGACGGATGGAAAGAGAGATTGAAGAGCAGAAGAGGTTATTTAACCCAACACCACAAACTTGGCAGCACTGTACCTTTCTATTACACACTAAAGAGTAAACGAAGGGCATGTATCTTGCAAGGCCCCATGCGGCGCAGAGGGTGTGATTGGCCCACGTTAGCCCAGTGCTGCCCGGGCCTTTTCCCAGTGAGACCAGTAATAAGGGCAGCACTTATCATGCGTTGCCTCCAGCCACCGCCACCACTACAGCAGCAGGACGGGAGAAAGAGGGGAGAGAAAGGCCCACCACAGTCGAGAAGTGATTAATCACCATGGAGTGGGAGCTGTCAAATCCCCAGGTCTTTTGAACTGATAATGCTGCCCACCACAATTTAGCCTGATGGAGATGAGATTTTCTTTTCACCTCTGGCAAGAAAGAGCCAAATAAAGTGGGGAAAAAATAAAAGCGAAAGGGGTGGGGGGGGAGGCGAAGCAGCAAATATATTTTTTGAACAACAGCTGCCAGTGGTGTACTTCATGATTGCCTTGCTCCTCTTAAACCTGACGTCCTTATCAAGTCTAAGTGTCCCGATCAATACGTTTCCTCTCCGGCATTGCTGAAATAGCTCACACGTCAACTCTCTCCAGCAACCCCCCCTTTCTCTCTCTGTTACAGCACCATCTGTTCTTATAGCCTGATCGCTGAGTGTCTCTGCCAGTCAGACATATGAACAAGTCAATATTTGCTCTGATACAAAAGTTATGCTTATTGCTATCAACCTTGATGTTAGTGCATCAGGACTGATTTGTCTGTTTACTGCTGCATTTAACAGCTAGGGATATCAATAATAACTGCCACACTGCATTCTTTAACAAATAAACTCCATACAGAATCAAATTATGACTCTTATTTGCTTTTGTGAGTATCTGTATTGACAATTAATGAATAATCTAGACTCAGCTTGAAGCTCATTTTGTATAATGTATGAATTTTGCATGGTTTCTGATGGAAAGACAAAAAACAAATCTCAATAGAAGTGAGACTTAAATTAAGAAAACACCAATATATAAAAATATAAGAAAAAAATGTGGGGCCTCTTTACAATTTTTAAAAATGTATTTCTGTAAGGAATGACCAATGTGTTATCATACACATTGCATTGGATTCTATGCTGACCAATATGCAACAAACCAGCAGTCTAAATATGGAATTTCACCAACAGAATGTCTTCTGTTTGATGTGCATCTCGTGTTTGTTTTGACTTTAACACGGCTAGTCCCATGGTCAAAGTGCTCTCTGAGTGCCAGAGTTCATGACCTCTGATGGTGTGTGTTTTGCGACACTATAGATGGAGGCGCTAAGCACTGGCTTTAGCAAAGGGATAGCGGGACTCTGGGTCTGCCTTGTAGCCAGATTGTGGAATGTTTTCTTACACTCTTTTAAAAGCACATTTCCAAGCAGGTTTATTAGCGGATTGGGTGTCAGGAACAAATAAGCATGATGGCTCTCCAGAATCCACACTTGATAAGAGAAGTGAGGCGGCCACAAATAAGGGAAGGAGCTGCCAACCAGCGAAGGCAAAGATGAAAGAGAGACAGCTGCCCTGGACGGGTCTGGGTCCTTATCGGGCTGGCTGGGTCTTGTGTCAGACTAGAACTATTATAAGTGGGCCGTGCTGTGCTGAAAGTTCAAAGTCCTTTCCTCCCTCTCTCCTCCTTTTCTTTTTTCCTCTCACCTTTAAGTTTAATAATAGCAGTGTTTTTCTTCTGTATTCAACCTCTATTGTGTGATGAAGTTTGCAATGCCCTGGATTGCATGTTTTCATACAGATTGCGAGGTCTTGCAAATGAGACCCGGAGGTTATCCACTATATGTACTTCTTAAGTCAGTAATGCAGATATCTCCTTACTGGGGAAGTACAACAAGCACTCGTAGCTTGTCGTACACATAAGTAAATGATTAAAACGCAGCAATTCTGAAGTTCTTCAGTCCGGTTTTTTTTTCTATTTCAATTTAGAATTGCTGTCTTAAAAGACATTAATGTTGTTTCTCCTCTGCAGCAAAATTAGCATGTCAACACGAGGGTCTTATTGACATTGAAGGTATTTTTACCTTTTGTCTTGACTTCACACTCTTTGGAAGTAGAACATTTGGCAACGGAGAACAGGTTTCCTTTTTATTGCTGTGACATATAGTCAATACTCAATATAGTTCTTGACACCCTGAGGCACAATAGCAGTCACTTGTGTATAAAGAGTGTCAGCGAGTTATTTTGACCCCCTACTGTAATCATGACCTTTCCAATAACACGACTCCCCCACAGAGTCTCATTCCCTAAAGGCTCTTCCAACTAAGGGCTAAACTGCATTACCCCCAGCCAGCATTCACAGCTCAGCAGCTTCTAAACAAGCTACTGTTGACACACACTGAAGCACACATCCACACATGTATGGATGCGATGGGCAAGGACAATAAATACCTGAACAGAGCACACGCACACAAATGCATGCACTCACACACAAACCAGAAATAGACAGACACACACATAGCTACGTGTATGTGAACAAGTCTTGCATATTTAGCTCAAGGGAACCTAACATGTAACCAGCGATATCATGCATAAATGAAAACGAAAATGATATGGCATGCATTTCATTCTTTTGTAAGATTGCGTCCCCAGGTCATTGACTAAATAATTAGGCGATTGAAGTGACAGATTAAAGGCAGATTGGAAGTGACTGTGAAAGCAGGATAATGTTTCTCTAATCAGCTTGGTCGGAGAAATGCAGATTGTGAAATTTTCCAGCTACTTCCTTAGAAAAATGCATTTCACTTCTGATTAGGGATGATTAGTGTGTTGGTGGAGGAAGAGGGGGGTCAGGGCCTCATGCTCCTGGGTTCCTGAGGCCAGGGAGAGGGGGGGGAGAGAGAGAGAGAGAGAGAGAGAGAGAGACATGAAGGGAGCAGGGTTGGGGGGCATAGGTGGAGTGCCAGCATACATAAGCAGAGAGCAAAGCCTCAGAGAATGACTGGAACTGATTGGGCTGGAAATAGTTAGAGAAAATACACCAAAAAAAGGCTGTCCTCCCAATTCAAAGAGGATGATTTAGGAGTAGATAAGCTTTTGAAAGAAGAGAAGATCACGTAAGAGGAAGCACGGGATTGATCTGAGTCCTGTCCCATAATGCAGGAAATGGCAGGGGGAGATCTGCTTATCACAACGTTTCGACCGCTGGATCATTTATTTAGCCGGCCATGACAAATATGCCAGATTTACAATGGCTACAAAGTCACCAGGTAAACTCTCAGCCCCCTGTAATGCCAAGGTAATAGTTTCTGAGCAGCAGCATTACAAAAGGTTAAATGTAGAACAGATGTTAAGTATAAAATACAACATGATCAAAGCTAAGGCACTCAAGACAGATGCGCCAGCAAATGATGATGAATGACTCTCTGTAGAATTGTAAGCTGCACACAAATGTAGCGAATTGCAAAGGTTGAAGTGTGTATGTGTGTGTGTGTGTGTGCGTGTGCGTGTGTGTGTGTGCGAGAGAGAAGAGCGGACACTAGGGAGCAAAACTAGTGTCCAAATTCATCGGGATGATACTCTACAGAAGGCTTGCACGATTAAGTTCCTACAGCAGGAATCACAGTCCGGACAATGTGTAATTGATTTCCCCAAAGGCTCAGAGACGCACCCTTAGTGATCCCTGGGACAGCCTCGCCTGTGAAAGTTTGCTTTTCTCCCAGGCTTGCGGTCACAACTGCATGACATCATCACCTAGAACACATTTTTACTTTTATCTCTGAAAGATATATTATCCATGTGCTGGGCTGTGCTCGTGGAGATCAAAGGCAGCACTCTGTTCAGGCACCATATTAAAGTGAAACATGATTTTGCTACAGAAAAATAATCTGTTTATTTCAAGATAGATTCTGTTACATACCTGGCTTGCACAGGCACACACAATTCAACTTGACTCGGGTGCTTTTCCACCAAGCACAACTATAGTTATCCGTTCCAGGTGTTGAAATGAAGAAAGGAAGACAACACATGTTCGATATAATACATGTGGACTGTTGGTAACAACCCATACTTATTAACATTTAAATGCATGATAATCATTTGCAAATACATATCCCCACAGATCATTATTTTCTTCAATTACAATCATTGCACAAATATTCTACAGAATATGCATATGAGCAAGTGTACTGCCTGTGTGCACATCAGAGGCACATGGACACACATATACCTTTGTCAACACACACACGCTCACACAATTGCAGACACTCACATCCTCTTTAATCTCTTGACGCTCTGTCCAGGATGATCAGTGGCTGGTGTAAAGCGTCACGCTCAGAGGGAAACCAGACAGAGGGACACATGTTTGTGCACTTCTAAATGAAGTGTGACCATGGTGCACCTCTGAGGCAGGGGGGCTGGGCTGGGGGCTATTATGGGGCCTGACAGCAGGGGGGCGCTGTGATAATTTGATGTGAACTGGCTTGATAAATCACTGTGTTGTTACCTTGGCTTTAGTATCTGTTTATGTCTCTACAAATTGAAACCCCACTGGCACAGGGTTGAGGTAGAGCCACACTCGGGCTCCCAACAATTAGTTCAAGGTGGGGAGAGTTTAGATGGCTGGCCCCTATTGGCCATCTCCCTCTTGCTGTTTTGTCTCTCCCTGCTGAGGGAGAAAGCCATGGACATGTGTAAGCAATAAAGCCAAAGGTCTGCCTTCCACCACAGCCTGAGTGAAAGGAATGCAGAACCAAACTATAAAATAATAATGGGCACCGGGGCAGGGAAGAGGCAGGGGAGGGCAGAGGGTGGTGGAGAGGGGGGCATCAGAGACACACATCTGCAAGGGAGGTGGTGGCGGTTGTGGATTGGGGGGGGGGGAGGTGTTGAGGTGTGGGGGGGGGGGTCTTGAAGCAGAGCCCTCATCTGACCCCTGGATGTGCCGTTAAAAGCAGAGCGTAGCAAGCAGCCCAGGCTGGCACCACATCAAAAGGCTGACAGATGAAGGGCAAAGGTCAGTTTGACCTGGGCGCTAAGTTGCCGCTAAGCCTCTTAAAGCCAGAGGAGAGGTGCAGCAACAGGGAGAGAGAGGCAAAGAGAGGGGGAGAGACTGAGAAGGAAGGGAGTTAGTGAGACTAAGAGCAAGGAATATCATTCATAACGCCCTCCTCCTTTGCGATAATCAAAGGAATGATAAAAAAGCCAGTCATGTAGAGAGTAAATACAGATTCACAGAAGTCAGACGAGATAACATTAAGTACCTTGTGCGAAATTGTCGCGCAAGGGGCATACTTCATCTAAAGCTAATAAACCAACATCCCCAAAGCCTGTTTAAAGCAGGTTTTCATGATCACCGAAAATAAACTACAATCAGGACAATGAGACAGACAGATGGAGTCCTGAGGCATTTATCTGCTTTAAACATTTTTCCCTTAGAAGCCACCAACTTATCAGGAGCTTGTCAACACAGTGACACCATTCTTTCAAATGAAACGCTAATGCACTGATCTGAGCACGCAGCGCCAGTATCTGTTCATGAAATCTGAGGCTTGATCAAAAGGTTCAGTACATCCAGTTCAGTGTATACCTCGGCAAATAAGTGGAAATCATCACAAGTACTCACATAACAAGGATGCAAACACAGTGGAGCTGCTTCAAACCAGAGGAGCTATGACAAAGCAAAGCAAATAACACCATGAGGGGGAGAAAGGCAGACAGGATTGAAGGGGAGATGAAAAAGAGGGAGAAAAAAAACAACAAGAGACAAAGTAAAACTTTGAAAAAGTCCAACTGATCTCCTAAAGGGAAGTGGACATATTCCACAATGCAACAGGACAGGAAATGCCTACTGTGAGGATAGGGCTCCCCTCTGGACCCCATTAAGGGAATGCATGAAATTAATAGTGACATCATGTTGCTTGGTCAACAAACGCAGGTTGATTGATGAAGACAAACGGTCAGGGTGATAGCCAGTTGTTGGCTTTCCCTGGGAGATGCCATTTTCAGCCAGCCTCTACTTCCAGCTTGTGAAAGGGATATGGGCTGTCTAGCCAGCCCTGTTCTAATGCCTCAACTGTCACTCAAACTCACTCTGGGGTTGTTTTCAACACTTGTGTAAAGTGCTGAAAAATATATATATTTTCCAGGTGTAATGTTAGCATTCAAACATATATCATCCTGATTGGTGGCAAAATAGTAAATATGGACGTGCTGCATTTGAATGTGTTCTGGTCACTTTGTTTTTTGCTACAGTGTAGAAAGAAGGTCAACAAAACATACAACAACAGTGCAGCTATACTAACGTTTTTATATTTTTAAAGTATTATATATATATATATATATATATATATATATGTAATGGCTGGCAGGGGATAATTTATTCAGCCTTAACATCCATCTCCACAGCCATGTGCTCCACTTTTACCTGAGTTATCTTCTTAAGCCAGGTAAGATGTGTAATACCTCAAACATGTTCTGGGTCTGTCTCCTCCAATTTTGCTTGGAATACCTCTACAGGGAGACGTTCAGAAGGCATCCTGACAAGAAGCTTGAACCACCTCAACTAGCTCCTTGTAGCGCGTAAGTGCTGTGGTGATACTCAAAGCTCCTTGTGGATATCTGCACTCATCACCCTGTCCATAAGGGTGAATCCAGACTCGCCACACAGCAAGTTCATTCTCCTGTCATTACCAAGGGCTTATGACCATAGGTGAGAGCTGAGCTGTAGATTGACTCATAAATTAAACATCTGTGGACACCGCACCAATCTGCCTGTTGATCTTTGGTCTGTCAAGCTTTTTAACTATCCAGGTGACCTCTGCCGGAGACCTGGGGAAGGCTTCCGCTTAATCTTCCCGCTTTTGAGGTTGTGTCTGTTGGATTAAGGAATTTCTCAAATAGTTATTTTTAACTGCCTGACTAGATACATAGATATATACCTATACCTTGAGGTCAGCAGGTCTGGGTAAGGCCCAAAATCATCTCCTTGAGTCATCTGATGGTTTCCCATTGACTCTTTGAGCTGAACCAAAAGTCCTTCTTCAGAGTCTTCACAAACTGTCTGCTGATCTAGAGGTTCCATCGAAGACCTCATAGACAGAGGCTTCTGCCAGGAGCTCCTGATCACCTTCACTACATATTTGGGTTCATCAGGTCTTTCTGGCATTTTCCCAGCACCTGATCCAGCTTACCATGAAATGGTAGTTAGACAATTCAGTTGGTGGTTTGGCTCCTCTCTTCAAATCTGTGTCCAAGACATACAGATCTAACATTAAAACTACGGAGTTAATCATCAATCTTTGGTCTCAGGTGTTCTATCACTCTGCACATTCTTATATATCCTTGAGATCAAACCTATACTAAACCTACAGCACGTATTTATATAGCATTAATAATGCCGTTGAATTTCAAAGCCTTCAAATAACTGATGCAATAACACAATAACACAACTTGCACAAGCTGTGAA
The DNA here is from genome assembly GCF_050575085.1 of Anarhichas minor. Lineage (NCBI taxonomy): Eukaryota > Metazoa > Chordata > Actinopteri > Perciformes > Anarhichadidae > Anarhichas > Anarhichas minor. The sequence continues at coordinate 2,221,927 of NW_027466508.1, forward strand.
GAAAATCTCTTTCATATTACTACATTTAATACAAGCCAAATTTGGGGTATTGCATTTCAACAGTTGTGGAAACATCACTTTTTCCTCAAGGTGCTGTTGTGATGAAGTTTCAGTGATATACAACTGTTTCCATTTATCTCGAATTCTATTCAGCTGTTGAAAGAACTTAACTTTGATTTAGTAAATATCTCTGCACATCTTGTGTTCTGAGCATCAAAGGTGCGTGAGCAGATATCAAAGCATCCTCCTGTATCATCTATCCTTGGCAGCTAGACAGTATTTCCATCTCAAGTATGAGGCAGAGTTACAATGTAGGAATTACACTGCAAACCATTTACTCGGGTTACAATAACCTCTGGCTGAGAAGGACATTCCAGGTTTCATTTGCAAGATGTTTGCTGTTCTGTACAGCAATGATATAAGAATTAAACATTATTCTGGCATGTAAAAAAAAAAATCGAAAAATGGCTTTAGAAATGTTTCAGGCAAAAGCATCAAACTCCGACATTTGATGTCCGTCTCTTATTTGAAAAGGATTCATAATTTTTTACAGAATAAGTCTGCAACCAACTTGCTAGTGTTTTTTATTTTTTCTTTGTTCGTGTTTTGAGTTTAAATACCGTATTTCATACATATTGTGAAGGCAAATTAAAGCCTTTTACATGAAGCATAATGAAACACATATTCTGGGTCATTTAAAACAGAAATGAAAAAGGGTTGATAAAGGGCGATTTGAGAAAGAATTATATAGAGTGAATCCATGGCTATTAAGTTAAGAGTCCACTGTCAACTAAGGATGACGGTGGGTGTTAACTTACTAATTGTGGGAGATCAGAGGTGTGACAACAATGACCTAGTGAGGAAATAGGACTGAAGAGCCTCCACTTTACTAGATGCCATATGATATGGAAATTGGTGCCATTGGTTGCACATTCTAAACTGTGCCACCATCTGCTTCGAGTCCTGGGACCAACCCAAACAACAGGACAGTGGCTGAAACACACAACTCAAGATGGCAGCCGGTCCGCAAACACAAGCCACAAAGCTACTCTGCGTCTAAAAGACGTAGGACTGAAATATGGAACCGCTTTAGGTGTGACATGGTGACACAAGCATTGAGCTTTTGGGATGATGCCAGTGAGGCTCAGCCAAGCAGGATATTGCCCGTATGGTCATCCTAAGACTTTGTGAGCAGCTACATTTGATACTTCAAAGAAAGACGAAGGAAGAAGCTGGCGGCAAGTTAATACCAATATAGGATGGCAAAGGAGCAAACCGCCCCATTTATGTTCTTGTCCACATGCTGGTATGGAGGAGATCACTCGGCCGGTCCCACAGGTATAAGATGTTCTCAGTTGTAGTTTCATGGACAAATAACAAAGATCCAACATCAGATAAAGGCATTTGGCTCTTCGGAACAGAGTGGGAAGCCCAGTGCAGCACGAGAGGCTGTCCTTCACTATAGCGGAACCATTCTCCACACTTGGCACTGACATAAAAGCAGCTTCTACTCCACTGAAGTACTCAAACATACATACACACATACATAGACACAAAGAGATAGATGCACACACGCGTACGTGCTTGCCCGAACACACAACCCCCCCCCCCCCCCCCCCCCACACACACACACACACACACACACACACACACACACACGCACAATGCAGGAAGTATGCCTGTCACGGACACGCAAGGAAGGGAGGCAGCGAAAACAACTTTCTGTCGACAGGAATAAGAAAAACAACAGTTGAAAGAGGGTCTGCATGAAGAGAGAGTGCGAGACAAAGGCATTCGCTCCGTCAGAACTCATCAGTCTGCAGAGGGAAAATATGTAAGGGAGATGCAACCATATGAGTGCTGTCACTGTCCTCCTGAACACAAGACAGAGGGGACAGGCTGGTGGAGAGCGAACTGAGAGCTAGAGAAACCTTCAGTGAAAAGCTTCCACATCAACAGAGACATTGGCAGGTTGTTGAGGTTTAAGTATGTCTGGGATACAGGTATACACAACAGTCATCGGACTGAATAGAGGTGCAAGCACAATGCTTAAACAAACTTTCGATAGCAAACGAGCAGGCACTATGAAATGGAGGTGTTTAAAGCTTGGTAATGAGTTTCTTTGCCCAAAGGCACAAGGCTGCTAACGAGAAACAGACAGAAGAGAAACACATTGGAGAGCTAGTCAGTGAGGGCCAGATTACCCTCAGGCCTCCAGGGCCACTCTCCAGAATAGAAGATAAAAGAGCTTATTAATAGCCCTTAGATTTACATGCACTAAGTGGATGTTTATGTTGGAACTTGCTGCTTATGTGTGAACATCCAACAACTGTAAACAGTGCCATTCAAGTCCCATTTCCCTTACATCATTGATATTGTTTCAACTCGCAAAATAGGCGGCCAGAGTTCAAAAAACATAATTTGTGCATTATCTTTTAAGTGGTTCCACAGTTCGGTTTCCCCAAAGCGGTAATCAAGAAGCTTCATTGTGCACTTCCTCTTCTGCCTCTTCACGTTACGCTGACTTCAGTATAAACAGCTGAGAAAGGGCAGTCCGACAGAAGCCCTGTTGTGTTAGTATGACGGCTTGGCCTGTAAGACGTAGCACTATCACACACAATACTTATCTGCAGCACAATAGGCAACTACAGACACTGATGTCAAACAAACTAGTCATCCAGTGGGTTTCATTTACAGCTGAAATCACTTTAAAAAACTTATACGTTATTCGTAGTAAGAAACAGCAACCTGGCTTAGTTGCAAACTTGATGGATTTGACTTGCTTAACGTCATTGTGAGACTTCCATTATGTCTTGTCTTCTGAATGTAACTCGAGTATGTCGGACAAGCATTGCATAAGTGGTAGATTACAATACTAGAATAAATCTGAATGAGAATAAACAGAGCAAATGAAGAGAAACCTTTTTGATTCCATCCACCCCTTGCTAAGTAAAGGTTATGACCAAAAGCATAAACACTGGGAAGCCCCTCATCAACCACATGAAAGAGAGCCACTCAAGAGGAGTGGGGTTCATGGGGAAGCATACAGCGCATGTCCGTAACCCCGACTGCCTTTTATTGGACAAATATAAAATTAACAACAGTCAGGAGCTGTAATGGCGAGCCAGGCTGCTTCCAACACAAATTTCCAATTTGAGGTCAACTGTATGGTCCTATAAACGTTTACAGGGCTGCTTAAAGAAGAGCTGTCACTTTACAAGAAACAAACTTTTCTAATTAATCTTCACACTAATAACCCCCGGTCTATTAATGCGCCTCAAGTCTAATGCAGGCCACTATTAACGGTAAAAAAGAAGGCAAAGCCCAAACTACTGGCTGTTGACATAAATCAATGAAAAAGCGGCTGTTAAATTTTCCTTTCTGGGGCAACTAATAGGAAGGCTGTAAAAGTACAATGCTCACCAAAGAGAAGCGACCTAGCATTTTATAATGCCATTCCGCTCATGTTAAAATCTGTAACTTGTCAAAATGTACAATTGGGGCAATAGCACAGGGAGTGCCAATAGTAGAGCTGGCTGCAGAGAGAGAATAATGGAGTAAAACATAGACAAATGTGGACTGGGGTAATAGAAAATTGCACAAATAGCTAAAGGTAAGATTTGTTGTTCCTGTTGGATGCATTTCTTTTTTTGTATTTTATCTCAGAGTCTTCCTTATTATGTATGCAATGTGTTTTGGAATCAAACCTGTCATATGTAACAGATCCATTTAACATATAGGACATGTGGACAGGGAGTGTGGGGGTGTTAATGGACTGGTTGACACAAGCATCATGTTCAGGATTCCAGGTTGGAGTGTTCTCAAAGTATGTAAGGACACGGCAGCTTTGTTCTGCCAGGACATCAAAGGGACAACCCAAGCTATTTGAACAATGAGTCCCATCTATATATAGAGGAAGTGATGGACGAAGAGAGCCGGACATGTATGAGGTCACTGTCAGAATTCAAGGAACATCCATGCCAACATCCATCAGGTGACGAAAGAAGCGCAAATACTTCTTCCCTGCCAGTGCAGGGTCATTGACTAGCTTCTGAATATGGCCTCTACCAAACCACTAAGAGGACTAAGTCACCTTTAAATACTGACTCGGTTATACCTCACTTTCCCAAACAGAAAGAATAGGGCAGCTTTTACCTTCTTAAGCCCTGTCCATCTAGTAGCAGGGTCGGGTCCTATAACATGCGAGACCTCTCCTAGATAAGATCACAAGGAGATTCAGCTCCTGTATCAGAGATTAGGTTAAGTTTGTTTTCTCTCATTTGAACCTGGGTGGGGATAGTCCCTGGGCCTGTCCTCTCCCACCCCCCAGGCCTGGGCATAATGCCATTAGTGGTGTTTTGTTGACAGCAGGCAACGGTAAATGAGGCCCCGCTTTAATCAGCGGCATGCCGGGCTGGTGTCAGAGTTCCCCCATGTCTCCCAGGTGAAAGATGAGCAGGGAGAGAGGTGTTGTCTCCACGTTAATTAAAACTGCTCCCCTCGCGCGAGGATTCTGCGCCGCTACCACCAACCCGCCCCTGAAACCACGGCTGTACTCTCAGCATTAACACTAGCCATTAGCTGGGAGAGTAGAGAGAGGGGGCAAGCAGCAAGGGGTGTAATTAATCAGACTAAGATCATGTTCTAACCACTTAAAAGCAAGAGGGGGGCATTTATCTGCAGGGAAAACAGGTTTGTTTTGGTTTACATGGCAAGTGAAATGTATAGGAGGTGGTTATTTTGGAGAGAGGATAACAGTAGGGGCGAGTGACAGAACTTCTTCAGAACAACTTTTTTTTACTCCATAGAGTAATAGTAATACTATGATATAGGATTTCAGATGCCATTTTAATTTCCATTTATGGTCAACTCTCAGCTGTTAGTTGAATTGCCTCATCCTATCCTCTTCTATTTCTTTCTCATAACAGTACAGTACAGTCCATGTAAGAGGGACAGGAGACACTGTCCCAGCAGCTTTGCTATTTACCCAGAAATCCCATCCTCCACAGCGGCTTCCTGTTCCCTTGAAGTGAGACATCCTTTCCTGGGGGATCAACTGAATGAGCCAGACACAGAGATGCGGACGCTGCTTTAGCCTGACCATGCCCAGTTACAATAACACCTCCATGCTGTTCGTCCCAGCAGCCTGCCCTGATACACCAGCCCCATCCCAGCCAGGAGCACCAAGCAGGAGGCCTGCTGCGCCCTCGATCTGGCCTGGGCTGATGAGACAAAGAGTGTGGAGGGGGTTAGTCGGGGAGTCCCCCGCTTCCCTCCCGTACACTATGAAACCTCCCGGCCTCTGATGCAAATGAGGTGGTGGGGGCAAAAAGAGAGAAAAACAACATGAAGGGGAAAAACGGACACAAAGAAGGGATGGGAGGGGAGAAGGCCTCCAAAAGCAGCGCAGCACTGAGGGCCTTTTCAAATCCCGGCAGCAGTGGGTGTCAATCAAGCGGTCAGCGTTAACAATGTTGGGCCAGAACAAGCAGGGGTAATGTCCTCTTTGCTCTGCCCAACCCCCATCACCAGCACCTCCCCAACTCCCCACCTTCCACAAGCCCCTTGTGACCACATGAATCTGACTAGTGACAGCTCGCCATCCTGTAATTTGCCAATTTGCACGCATGTCAAAAAGCCAGACCATAGTGAATTATGGCCACAAAACGGGGATAGGCCGAAAGAAGTGCAAGAGATCTGCAACACAGGGGAGGATAATGGAGATGACGGGGGAAACAGCAGGATGAAATAGATTTGAGTGAAGGCTGCTTACACAGTGTGTGTGCCTCCGTCGTAGTGAACATTTGACTCTCTTGATATCTGCATAAAACGGCCTGGTGGGCCTTGCTCCCATTTCTTATGTATTTGAGTGTGTATGGATGAAACACTTGTGTGCCATTTGTCTCATGAGCACCGGTGTGAGGAGTTGAACGAGTCTATCTGCGACTGCTGAGCAGAAAAGTGGGAGATGAGGGTGATTATCCACGGCTGAGCCATTCATCTTAAGCATCATCAACACCTTGCTGGTCCAATCTATTTTTCAATCAAACAGTCCATGAATACTTGTCCGCCAGTGTTTAGCTGTGGGTTCGACTGAGGACTACACAGGAATATCTAGCGCTATAGCAACTGAACACTAGTCAAATACAAGCTATCACTAACACACAGTCTACTGCTTACTCATCACCAAGACATATAAGGGAACAACTTGACCTTATATTTTTCCCAGTGGAAAAGGGACATATATCTTTAATGTTCACATGCGCATGTCCAAATAGTACACCCCCCGCACACACACACACACAGAAGAAAGAACCATGAAGCCTATATAAATCTCTATCAGGAGGCCAGCCAACCTCCCTGCCCCTTGCTGCTGAAAAACATATAATAGTCTAAGGAAGCAGAAACACATTTTCTGGATAGTTGGCAGCAAATGTCCCATAATGGTTTGGACTGGGTAACTTTCTAAATGTTATTTTTATTGTTGGGTCTAAAAGGTAAGGGAAAAAAAGAGTGGCTGACAAATGCGGTCTGAAAAGCCTACAATTGTGTTCTATGTCAGCTATGCAAAAAAGAACAGAGCGAGCAGATGAGGTGCCATGAAACCCCAGCCCACACAAACATGTGCTGACAACCAAAATAAACAGGCAGCAAAACTGTTTTGGACTTATACACAAAAATAACAGCATTGCATCGTCACATTGACATGAAGTCACGTCCTACAAAAACCCCAAAAATCACAAGCTATCATTGCAACATGTCATTTGGCAATGCAGTGGCTGAGTCTGCCCTTTACACTTGTTTGGCAATGTTTTACGTCTCCAAAACAATCTCGATCGCTGATGAACATCTGACAATGGGGCACTCGAAACTGCAGGAGATTCTCAAACCATCCGTGAAAGTGAAAATGAGAAGCAATTCTGTTAAACACTCCACATTATGATGGCTACTTACCACACCATTGTAACTTTAAAGGGTGAACCTTTAAATGTTTCACAAAGTAATCTCGCCTCAGGTCCAGTTCACTGAATTCTCTACCGCTGGCCCCTACAATCTGTCTTGCGTTACTTGCCCCTTCCCAAGTGTGAGATGTTAGAGGACTGAAAGGAGGACAAAGCTGACATTGCTTGTGGCTTTTCAAAGTTGTGTCATTTACTCATGGGTAAGGACGTCACGTGGCCCCTGAGCATGATTGCTCAGGGAGTAACAGTGAAAGGGAAAGTGTTTGTGCTGAGTGTAGTTTAGCGGCCTGGTGTCCTTCGGGGCTTGAGCCCTGAATGTGTTGTGCACAGCCTTTAATATTTGAATAGTGTACAGTATGTGCCGGTCAGAGCTGTGTGTTGGCTTGAGAAGACAGAAGGTGGAGGATGACTGTTAGATACCAATCCGCATAACAAGGAGCAGAAAGCAAGGTTTTTGAGTGCTCAGCACTTGGTCAGCTCGTAGGTTGCAGCAGGATCTCAGCTTGACAGAGACGCAGTAACACTACTGAAATTTCCAACTTGAGAAGGGAGGTTAAGTTTCTTAGATCCTTTTATTTTCCTTTTCAAACAAGGAGAGATGGTAAGAAAATGACCAGTGCAACAATAAAAATCACTGGCTTTGGACAAGGGTAAGTCATCGTTTTCAACAAATGTTTGATGGCACTGTGCAGCTTTATAGAGGATATTTGAAAGGGATTGCATCATCACACGTAGTCTTTGTCATACTGCACTCCATAATAATAGAATAGGTAACGGCTGGTAAAAAATAGTTCCCAGATTGTTATCCCCTTATTCACTCATTTCACATCGTGTTCCCTTGTAACTGCATGTTATACAATACAAACAGTACAAACTGTACTGGTTTACTGTTAAAATCACTAAAAGTGATGCTGTAGGCTGCCGGCCGTTATCTAAAGCAGCGGTACCCAACCACAGGGCCGCGGACCGGTACCGGTCCATGGGTCATTTGGTACCGGGCCGCACAGAAAGAATAAATAACTTATATTGTTTCCATTTTATTGATTATCAGAGTCTGAAAGATGTTTTATCTTGAAAAATGACCGGATTCTCTCCCAATTACATCCGCCTGAGACGCTTGTCTCGGTCACGTGATACGTTTCCTCAAAAATGAAGCCCACAAGCTAGCGAAAATGAGTAAAAAACAAATGTCTTTGGAGAGCTTCTTTGCAGATTCAGCGTTATGGTGAGTTGTATTTTTTATGCATTTTATATTTGTCTTCATGCCGGCCGTATCATTTTATTTCGTCGTGTTTATCCGCCACACCTCGAAGGCCGGTCCGTGAAAACATTGTCTTATATGAAACCGGTCCATGGCGCAAAAAAGGTTGGGGACCGCTGATCTAAAGCACTTATTTTTCAATGTGGTTATAGTGGTTTGAAATTTAAAATAAAAGTTAGGTGAGGATAAAGTAGTAGTAGTGAAAGTGCATAGAAAGAAAATAAAAACACAAACAGGGAGCTAGTTACCCTCATGTCATGCACACTTTGTCTCACATAACACAGCATAACCAACCGTAGCTCTGCTCCTCATATATTTTTTTTGCTCTTACTGCATGTCCTAACAATGAATATCTGCCTTCACCCACAATGTCAGGCCACAGGTTGGTTTCCTTCGGGGTAATTGATGTGAAGGTTCTGCTGAAACCAACCCTGCACACATTTCAAAGAGGCGAGGAGGAAATCGGGCCATCAGAGGCGGAACGCTGCATTCCTATCACTCAGCTCGGGTCAGAATCTCTGGTAGAGTCAGGATTTTTAGCTTAAAGGCTGTCAGAAATGATCACTTTGCTCTGCAACTGCATCCCCACCCTGACACAGCCCCACCCCTTTTGTTAAGATGAAGGATGTACCCCAACAGATTTGGTGACCTGCTCTCTCCTTCGCCGACCTGTTCTGGTCTAGGCTAAACACAGTTTAGGTTGTGGAGGCAAGTGCAACGCTGTCGTACAGGGGGACAGAAAGGCAGAGTTACTGGATATTTCCCAAGGAGCCAGGGTGGAGAATCAGTTTCCATTTCACCATGACCTTTCTCCGGTCCCAACGGTGGTCAGCTCCACCACTACCTCCTTCCTCTCACATCCCCACTGAGCAGCCTCCGCTCCACTGCTGTCTCTCTTCTTTTTTCGTTTGTCAACCTATCCATCTCACACTTTTTACTGTGATAGGACAGAATAGCCCCCCCCCTACCACACCACACACACACACGACCCACCAACAAAGCGATCAAATTCCCATAGCTCATCTATCTTCTCATCAGCTGTTTACACCGATATGATTGTTAGCATTGCACACAGTGCAAATGCGTAACTAATATGCAACTGATGAATACTAAAAAACTTACTTATAAACAACTACATATCAAATGAAGGACCACCAACTATATCTAAATAAAGCTGTAATTGCAGTGAATTTTTCCTTTCAGGATGGGAGTCATCTCTTTCCAACACCCAAGCTATTCTTAGTGTCTGTTAGTATTGTTTTCAGTCACCAAACGTTACTTTCATATGAAAACGCATATGATGGCCTTCTCATATGCCAACAATGCCGGGAAGCTGTTTGTCACCCGGCTGACCCTTCAAACTCTGACACACTTCAGACACACCCTACACTCTAATTGTAACCATTTATATATACCTTTCCCATTTGCTTTTTAGGTAAACAGCAGTTTGCAGTCATATCCAGTGAGACGTAGCAATTGAAAATGATATTAAAGGCATGCAAGTGCCAAAACCTAAGCAGCCAGGCAACATGTGACAAACTATAATCATGGTTTAAAGACAAAGATTTCCTAAAATATATTTCTCTTTCACTTTTACGTTTTAGTAGGGACATTTTCCTCCACATGAGACGGGACGCACGAAAAAAAGGAGAAAATAATTGCCTGAACAATCTGGTGTGGCATATCAACGCCAACAACTTTCAGAGTACCACCAGAATACCCAGCGGAGGAAAGTCAGTGGAGTTGAGGGGTTCCCAGTCACAGCCATAATTAAGCACTTTCCTTGTCAAAACATTTGTCACTTTCTTATGTGAAAAATAAAATTCAAAATGGGTTAAAAGAAAATAAAAGTTGATACAAACAAAAAACTCAACTTTCAAGTCTACCCAGATGAGAAGTTCTAGAGAAGCTCAGAAATATAGAAAGCTTGAAAGTCTACAGTTACATGGCAACTGACTGATTGACTCGATCAGCTGAGGAGGACTGTGTGGTCTGGTCAAAAGCTCTACAACACGTAATACTAAATGGACCTTTGGTATTTTGTCAACTGCTGTTTCAAGGTAAACAATGAACTTCAAACAAGATACAACTTGGTAAGTTCAACAGTTCACAAAACTCAAAAGATATTTATATATCTGTCCATTTTATTTTTGTCATTGTGTCAATCTCTAAGTATTTAAATATGGTTGACATGACGGAAACCAGCATGGTCTCACTCCCAGGGCATCAATACCGACATTTGGGTAGTGGTCCTCGGCGACTTGATACCAAAACATAAGACAACCTTGAGAGACCGGGCATTAAAGTAAATCCAATGTAAACCCATCCGTGTCATTATTAGACGCTCAGAGCAACCAACATAGTATTGAAAGCCAGACTAAGACGCTGAGACGAAGGGGAGGTGGATGATCCACACAAATACAGGACTTTTATTCGGGACTGCCAATCGTGTCCCATGTAAAATCAAAAGTTGAGTGATTTTTACGTCACGCTCGTGATTAAGTCACATGACATAACATTTATAGCTTAAGTAATGTCAAAAGCATACTTATTGTAAGCTAAACCATGATGTTGTTTCTTACCCTAACCAAGTAGTTTTAAGGGTTAAACTATCCTCCACCATCTCACAATGTTAACCACGACCGCGCATGAACCTTCTGCGTCAAGATACGATGCAGAAGGCTCCAGGGGCTTCTACCCAAGCAGCAAAATATGACGTGTAGAGTTGAGATAATTTTGTCAGTGTAACTTTTTTCTGTTTTAAATGTAACAAAGGATCACACAAGTAAGGTAACTAAGGTTCACTCAAACTTAAAAGGTCACTTTTGCGTGAAGCAGGTGTAAATTTAAACACCTGTATTAAAGGACTGAAGTGGTGGGTGGTGGATTAGGATTTCTAATGACAGACAAACAGTGAGTTTATCCTGAAATGTGTGTTGAATTAAAAACCAAAAAATATCAGCTTCTTCAAAAGACAGGGAGCAGAAGCCATAAATGAAAAATAATTGTAACACCAAACAGAAAGGAGATGAAGAGTTGTGTTGCACATGTGGTCATTAGACTTGAACTTGAATTCTTGTTCACTGGGCTGCTGAAGTAATTGGACTCTTTGAAAACATTTACATTGGACTGAGCAGTCTTTTCTTTTGTACATACAGTATTGTGATGTGGTGGCATCTTTTTTTCATTTCTTCATTGCGCTAGTTTTACAAAGTTTTCGATTAATTCATTTTGTCATTATCATACTTGAAATGAATTTTAAACACCCAAATAATGAATCAGTTAACGATGAGTTGTGGCTTTCGGAAAATCTTTGAGAATGTTATTATTTATCTACGGATGACCACGTTTAAACAAATCTCTGGCTATTAAAGGTACGGTAAAACGTGTGTGTTATAAATGGAACTTCACACTGGTGTCTCAGGGATAATATAGTTTTATTAGAACGAACTGGCACGGCAGTCTCTGTTGGCGTGGATTGCTAAAACATAGTCACTGGCATTGTGGTAATCATTTTCACTCGCAGTCAAATCCATGTACATGCTCACGAGGACTTATTCCACTCTCTATGTGTCAGAGACGATGCAAAAAAATAAAAAATCAGAGGGCACACAGAGACAGACAGCTGAAGAGTCACCTGTGACATCATTCTGCAGACACGTCTGTCCAGCGCTCCAGCAAAAACAAACCTTCACTACAGAAAATAGAGAGGCAGCCTAATCGCCCCCACGTTTGCGCTCCACATACATTGATAAATGAAGCCATTGTGCAGTGATTATCACAGTTATTCATAGCCTCTTTGCTATGGGGATGGTACATTTGTTGCATTACATAGGAGCAGACACTGCTGGGCCTAGCGGATATTTCCCTGTCACTGTGTATTACAGGCTAGCCAATGACATTTATAAATACTTGGTAATCTGCTCTGCTATAAGCGTCGTGTTATAAAATTGCCTTTTTTCTTTTAGCGACAACTGGGCCGGGCCTGTGATTAATTGAATACTATTAAGTTGAGGTGGATCATGCCTGTTTATAAATGCTGCTTTTACATTACAAATGAATCACAGACAAATTATAATAAATTACTTTTGGTAGTGTTAAGCTTTTGAATTGGTATGATTTAGAAACACAAGAAATATGGAAACATTATTTCTTCATTATTTCTAGTGACACTGTAATAAAGAATGATTTAAAGAGTTGGCCAATGTCAGACTGGATACATACACATTATGCAGTGTGTGTTTCTGTGCTGTATCACTCTCTGTGTATGTGTGTGTGTGTGTGTAGGCTGCACACATGGGAGAAACAACAGACCCGCTCTGGTAAGCATCAGGCCAAGACATTCGGCTTTTTCTTAGTCTTGGAGTGGGACAAATGAGCTCTGAGTTGTGTTTCTACTCTACCACATAACCTCAAACATAAACTCCAGCCTGCAGACAGCCCCGTTAGCTGCAGTACGCATCGACTTTTATCTACATGGAGCCAAAGATGGATGTTTTTTCGTAAATCAAAACAATTAAGATAGCGGCATTACTTACATTCTGACTTTAGCTAAAAACTACTGCTCTGTTTTATCCAAACTTTAGGCTGAAATCAGACAGTAGGAGCAAGTTGAGAGGACAAAGTAGTGGATTTTGTGTTTTCGATGTGGGCAATCTATTCCAGGGTTTTCTAGTGAGTAATCGAGTCAACGGGCAAGGTTACGTTCCAATAAGTTGTGCACTTTTGTCTGCACTTTTCGAAGCATATGGCAATACACCAGAATATTTAAGGCCAGTTTTGATGTTGGTGTAAGTACAGAGAAATAAAGTACAGAGACAGGAAACACAACAACAGATCTAGTGAGAAGGGATATGGAGTTATTTCATACGCTGAAGGCATTAGTGCAACCACTGTCATCTGTTACCTCTATATCATCTATTACCCTCTTTTCTTTTTTCTTAAGTCCACTCTTAGCGGACGACTTGGCCAATGTCTAGAGTCCTGTTCGTCTTTAGAATGGCATCTCCACTGGCAAAGCTTGGCATGCTGCACTGAGCTCAAGGTCTTTTCACAACTCTTTAATGAGAGCATAGGATTTTATGTTTACATTCCGTTCTCCCCCCCTCACCACCTCCCCATACCCACTCCCAACTCTGGCACTTGGGCAATTCCCACCCCCGCCTCATGATGGCCGCCTGTCTTTGGTGGTTTGCAATTAGCATCCTTCATGATGTTCTGCTTTATTGGCTCTGCAAAGCTAAAACTGGAGTGGGCGCACGCTACGGCATGTCACCGTTAGTCGGCGGGGTTGGCGGTAGGAGAGATTTCACTGGGATTTACTGTGTCAGTTCACAGGCGGTGGCCTGCAGGCCCCCTCTCCTCTTCTGTAAATCCAAACAAACTCTAGTTATTTCAGCTTCAGTGAAAGCTGACTTGGATCTGAGGAGAAAACCTGCCTGCCACTGAACCCCGAGGGAATGAGCGACCGGTAGCCTTAAACACCTCTCCCTCGCTTCTTTCCCTCCCAACTCGCCATTGCTCCATTCCACCCACCCTCTATCGCCAAGCTTTGACAGAAGGTATGTATTTTAGGAGAGACCCCTGGTGTTGTGATGGACACGAGAGCCCTGTTTGAAATGGAAACCCACACATTTTGCCCTTCCAGGGAGCACCATGAATATCTCAACAGAGATGGCGAAAGGAAATGGAACAAGTGAAAAAAATTGCCATTTTTATTGAGGTTTTCCTTTCAAAAACACAAGTAAATATAGGAACGACACTTCCTATTCAGGATATGATGCTGTGTAATGCTATAACCTCAAAAGAGTTGCCCACTGACCACCACAGGCGTAGATAGTTTCTTTCCCTCATATCAACTCTCACTCTTGTATACACTGACAACACATGCTGGCTCAGATAACCAAGAAAAAAAAAAAAAACATGATAACAGAAATGAATGCAAGTCATGAAAAGAGATAAACTGAGCCACACACAAGCTTATCCTCTAGTGTGTGCAGCGCTGCCTTGCATTCACCTTCTACCATCTCTTTTCCCTTCAACCTCCATTTATTTCACAGGAGAAGAATAGCATACGTTTATGCATGTGTGTGTGTGTGTGTGTGTGTGTGTGTGTGTGTGTGCATACTACGTACTTAAGTGTTTGTGTATGTTGGGCGTTTTTTTTTTTGTGCATGTCTGGGTGTGCAAAGAAAATGATGTGGCACACTCCACCCTCCCTATAACTCACCTGGACTGATAAAGAGAGCAAAGGAATCGTTTCCTTCGCCTGCTACTCATTCAAATGGGCTGGCGTCTGTAAACAAGAGCTGCAGTTATCCATGTAGCGGTCAGATAAGAGGGGAAGGAGACCTCCGGAGTGATGGATCACGAAGGGGCTCCCAGTCCTCTTCTCTTCCCAGCACCACCCTGCCACCTTAGGATAATAAACAGCCGTGGAGCAGGGGGTTAGATAAGAGCCATCACTCACATTGGCCGGGCTGATAAGACACAGACGCTCTCTGTCACCCTCCATGACATTTGTTTTTCATTCCACTTCAGACCGAGGGATAAGTCAACCTGTTTCATCTCATCAATGGGCTCCACTCAGGATCCCCCGCTGAGTGCGTGCCACCCTTTGACACTGATGGTTGTCAGGTGACTGACTGTGTCACGCTGCACAGAAGAAGAATGGACTGCAGCCTGCGTGTTTCCACTGCTTCATTCACAACTACAGTACCGTTTACATCAAGCCAACAAGCTCGTACTGTAAAAAAAGGTTTAAACTAACAAATACAATTTGACAAAACTGAAAGAGGATGTGATGTCAACTCTTTCCCCCCCCCCCCCCCCTGCTCAGTCCAGTTACTGATATAGCACAGCTGCATATCTTCCACTGAGGGTGTGTACAAAACGTGCCCACTGTGATGAATTGCAGCTTTATTTCTAAATATGTGGTCACAGTTAAACAAAAGGCCTTGTACACCCAAGGTACCCAAGAGACCCAAGTCTCTAAGGAAACTCAGCTGACACTGGGTTCTATGAACAGTCTGTTAATTTTGAATACCTTTACCTGAGCTATTTTTACGCCTCATATGTCATCTTAATGGACCGACTGGGTGAGGCTTTAGAGTAAGAAATCCAGGAAAACAGAGGTTGGTTTCTATCCTACCCTGGCTGGCTATAAAACCAAAGTTAGACATGAATCAATGTGAAAACTCCTTGAACAAAAAACTTGAGTTACAAGTTGTAAATTATGCTTTGGAGACTAATATTTCTGATGGGGTACATAAAATCATTATTTAAGTCATTTTATATTTTGGCACCTTTAATTCCCTAAAACCGCAGAGGCCTATCAGAGGGAATATGCAGCCATTGTAAATCTGCCTGCCCTAACATTGCCTCTGCCAGGGTCACCTACAAGTCACAGATTTGAGAAGGTATAAAATGGTTACTTTATAGCATTCCCAATTGTTATACGTTAGAGTTATGTGCATTGTATTACCACTAATGAAGGGCGTAAATTCTCAGTTTACGACTGGACCTTTACAGGGGGGGTTGTAAAACACACGCTTTTTGCGTTACTTGCGTTTGTCACCGGAGTTCTGGAGTTCAGACTGCACACACTGTTTCCATTAGTCAGGGACCGCTCCTTCGAGAGGCCTCCGTCTGCAGTAATGGGTCCGGGCCGTGAGAGAGCTAGATCCCGTCCGTCACGGATGACATTTAACAGACAGGGCCCAACTTCCTGTGATCAGAACAGCAGAAACCATGAAGCTAATCCATGGCACTCACAAATCCCTCATCCTCATCCTCTGGCTGTCAAAAGCGGACAGCACATGATAGTTGTAGGACACCGATCACCTGCGCTGACCCCCACATCTCAGCTCATACGTCCAGACACAGTCCATGCGAAACATGGGATCTGTTTAATGCACCTCTCAGCTCAAAATGCTATGCTATTTGGTCAATGTTTTAATTCAGAGCAACTTATACGATGAGTGGATACTTTTGGAAAAGTGAACCCCATACCACTGGAGTGCTGGTAACATGCTGTGTTTAAATAGCTACAGAGGGTGAAAGTCAATGTAAAAAAAAAGATGTTAGAGAATAGCTGTCAAATATTGTTATTTTTTCACACTGATGCAAACCTGATGTCCTAGAGATAGTCAAATACAAAAGTCACACTTTGTTTGATTTAACCTGCATCAGTTGGCTTTGTATCGATGACTTATGTGACTGGTGTTGGTTTTACTTGTCATCTTGTATTCTTTATATATATTACTGGAGTTCACCATTATGTCAATCACATTTATGGGGGTACTTTGCTCTTCAGCAAGACACGGTAATAAACACTGGAGCTCTGAAAGGGAATCTTGCGTCGGCTTTCAACCTCAGCTCTGCAGCTTCCTCACAGCGTTAAGTAGATATAGAATAGCTGCTGATGATATCTTCCCTACGTAAACCCCCTTCTGTGGGTGCGAGGTCACCACCACAGGTAAGATGCAACACTTTTTTTTTTTTTTTACTCTTTCTGCATGTCACCGTAATTCCACTCTCTGGGGCTGAGACTGTAACATCAACATAATTCAAAACTATGCAAATGCCAGGCCTTGCTCCGTCACTGAGGGTAATATGTGAAGGTAAGAGGATGCTGGAGACAGGAGACGTACAGTACAGCAGCACAGGATTGTGAGGGATTGAAAAATCAAGCAATTAAAGGTGAGGTGATTATGTCATCATTTTTCTGGGATGGCAAAAAAAAAAAAAAAGGTCCTGCTACATTTCATATTCACTCTGAATGAATGAATAAAGAATGTATGGTGGGTGGTTCGGGGGGGGGGGTTCGGATTGAAATATCTTACAGGGACATTCTGCTTACTTTTTTTTAAGACGGGCCTTATCTCCCCACGTTCAGCCCTGTTAATATGATGATGAACAATATTTCATGAAGGGCAGCTGAATGTGTCTCTCCTGGAGAGAGCCCGGGCTCACTCGGTCTCCTCCCCATGTCCTCGTCTTTCCTTTGTACCACTCTTTTCTCTGAGAGCAGGGATAAGGGGGGGGCAGGTGAGAGAAGGGAAAGCGAGGTAGATAATCGCTACCTCCGCACACGCACATCCCTCGGAAACACACCATTCCGGGACCCTCCACTTCCCCTTCAACCCCCCCCCCCCCAAAACATTTTCATATCAATAATCAAGCAATTTTTCTACATGCTAATCCATCAAAGCGGGCTTGGGCTAATCTGCAGGCGAGGGGCTGGGTGGTGTGTGCCGCTTCCTCTTTTCAGGTGTGCCCCACTCTCTGCCAGACATTTGTCCCGCTATGTGGCACACAAAGCCCCTGCCCTGTCAGCACTGATTGATCAGAGGCCGGCTGTAAAGAAGGAAAGCAGCACACCCTATCAATGATGCTCTACATCTGCACCTGAAAAGAGCCTTCGTCTCCTTCCACAGCACGCTCAATGCTGCAGATAATGAGTCGTGCTGTTAACAGCTCCCGCAGCTCTGGTTTTTGTCATGTGTATATAGGCAAAGTGCTTACCTTTTAGATGGAGGGAACAGACAGTTTAAAAAAAACAGGGCCCTTGGTAGGAAGATTATTATAATGTCTACAAACGCTGACAGGGTTGAATTTCACTGACTCTTTTTCAGATTAGCGGGGCTTTTAAAAGGGCGCATTTGCAGAACAATGCGATTGCGTGTTTGATTTTAATTTTCTGACAATCTTTCACAGCATGAAAAGGGATACATGCAGATGTTTTTTTCTGTACTCTGCATTGTTGGGATTTAGTCAGGCTAAGGGTGCTTTTTAGATGCATGTGAAGGCATAGCAGGCGCCTCTAAGAGCCTGGGCGATCCTGCAGGAGGCAGAGTGAGAGATAAAATGCAGAGGCCTCATTAGTAGCACATTTATCATCTCCTGTCTGTGATTTAAAAGAATGACTGGGTCAAATCACTTTAAATACCTCGGGGGAAATCAACATTTGTCATTGCAAAGCAAACCTGCCTCTTTCCTCTCTTGTGGCATTAATTTATTCTGGTAAAGCAGCCCCATTCGCCGCTGTGCTGATTTTAATATCATCCTTGCAAAAACCTTGGCTGACTGTCGATCTCAATTCATTGCTTTAACACACAATTGTCCCCTTCAATTCATTGAAGTAATACTCACCACGAGCAAGGCTAAGCCCTATCCATAGACACCGGGCAGGTGATGCAAATGGTCTTTAGTGAAACACTAAAGCGTGCGAGACATTGCAAATTATTCCTCTGATGTCCACAATTAAAACTGAATGCCATCAGCGCTGAACAGAAAAATGTACACGCTAAGAACAAGAAAGAGATTATGTATTATAAATGTGTTATTAATGCGTAACTCGGCAAGGTCGAGGAAGTCAAGATAGGTGTTGAAATATGGATGTCACCCTCAAAGAGCCGGCTAACATTGCTGCAAGTGGACCCTCTGGACACAGGGCCTGACAGAATATTTATGTGTTTGCCAGCACATCAGTTTACATTTCTTTTAACATTATCCGAGGACAGTGCGGTGCTGGTCATATTACCAGTAGCACTTCAATAGTGAGCAAAATCAGGGAATTGGATTTTTTTTCTTAAACTTTGATAGCTGTGACTCAGCTCTAAACGTGAAGAAATGTCCACCTAGTTTGGCAACTAATGTCAGTAAAGATCTTTTCAACCCTCTGAATTCACATGTTTACAACAGCTACTGCAAATCAAACTAAAATAAGACAGTTGTCTGGATCAAATGTGTTGTTTTAGTTGTGAGATGGTCACTCTTACAACTGCACCATCCAGTCACTTTTTGTTAGTTGATGCCAGAGATGTACTGTATTGTAGGGCACTGCAGTCATATTTCAAAGTCAGGAGGAAGGAGGCAAAAGGGACAGATGCTGAGCAAGTCCTGAAAGAAGTGCGAGGTGGCGTAAAGCAGCACCAGAATTAACGCATATCTATTTTATGCAAGTTCAGACAGAATAGTCTGCCATATGTAAATAGAGGCTGAATAATGAATGCACTTCCCCTGCTTTTATTTGCTTTAAGCCCTCACAGTCACACACACGTTGGCACCATGCGAGACACAAATTAGAGAGCGTTTTAAAGGAAATATTCAAAGAGCAGCCTGCCGCCGGAATATCAGTTATTATTTTTGATGTTGCAATTTCTGACACTTTGATGCAATCAGTGAGTAGCCCCAGCATTCAGCCCTCTCCAGGGAGAGAGCTGTCAGGAGTGAGGAGCCGGTGGGTAGATAATTATGGGAGATCAAACCTCGCTAGTTAGTAGGCAGGAACGGGAGGCAAATGCCAAAAACCAGCCAATGTTTCGCAAACGCTTGTTCAAGGATATCCTAATTGCTATAAGTGGTTCCTTCAGGACTGGCACTTCAAACACTGCCTGCTGCATGATGTCATCTCCCTGGCTCCCCTTCACACTCACAATAGGCAAATTAAGGAAGAGAGCACAGCAAAACATACCAGAGGACAGTGTCCTTCCTCTGTCATGACATGTGACCCACCTCACTGGCAGACATGTGTGGGTATATGCACATACAGTGAATGTGCACGCACGAAGGAGCAAGTAACCAGATGTATGCAAGCAGACAACATATTCTGTTGTGTTTGTTTTCTTCATGTGGGCGACGACTAGTTTTGAACTTTTGAGGCTGATATCAATGTAAACACATCACAGGACATAATTAGTACAGATTGCAGGCAAATTTATATGCACAACACAACAAGTACACCCGTACTGTTTGTAAATATTACGGTTGTATGATCTCAAAAGCGATACACTCTGACATCCAACTGTGTGCTCCATAATTCAAAGTGAGAACACGGTCCAATCTGTCAGTACTGTTTCAAGCCTACCTCTCCGATTCCCTTCTTACCTTTGCAGTTCAAAGGGAAGGAGAGGGGAAGGTGAGTACAATTAGTTGAAACCAGTCAGAACAAATTGTCCGACAGCATCACACTATGCTGAGACATCAGAGTCCATTTGCTGTTGGTGGAATGACCCTAGTACCTCCGCAACATGCATAAAAACCCACCGTTGTCTAATCAGCCTTGCATACTTATCGTTGACCAATGTCTCCTCTAATACCGAAACTAACTTGAAAAAGAATCCTAGACCTGTTTCTGTCTGCCTCAGCAACATCAAAGGAAACCCAACCCTCGGCAATCAAAAAGAAGGATTTCTTGTTTCAAAAACAATTCACATTTTCAAAGGGGGACCACAGCTGACATACAATCGCAGTAAACCTATTGAGTCTTCAGCTCCCTCATTCTTTTCCTCTGCCTGTTGTGAATGTGAATCTTGAGGGTCATTGATCATCTCATTAAATTCAGCCCCAAAGAAAGCGATCCTTTTCACACAGCTCAGGAATTCAGACGCGAAACACCCCCGCCTCTCTTCAGGCACACACAAACGCGCTCGCACCATCAAACATCACCAAATGACTGCCTTGCACAGAAAAGAAAGACGGTAATAAAATGATAAAATAAAGACTATTTTGTTCAAAAAGGGTAAAAAGAGGTCATTTTCTGCATGGAGTGCTGAACTGTTAGCATAACAAAGCATTGGCTGGTGAGCTAATGGCTCTTCATCTGTGACAAGGGGCGCACTAGCTTTTCACTGGTATGCTCCTCATGAAGTGGTCTGAAACAACACCTTACTTCTGCTCCTGACCTTCCTCACTTAAACACAGGAAACCCCAAAGTCAAGCTCAAAGTCTATACACATCCACACAACGACAGACACACAGTGAGCTAAAGCAATAAACATGCTGCAATGAGTATTAGTAGATTTTGAAAGGCATTATGAAACAGACACATCTACACAAACACACACACACACACACACACACTCAGACTAGGCAGGCAGGACAGCCTTGTGAGTGCTCCGCAGCCCTAGAGTGGCTTGGCTCAGTCTAATTGTCTCTCTAATTGGTGATGTCTAAAGGGGGTCTTCTCTTTATTTTTGGACAGAGCCGCATGCCATCACGCAAGGCAAATTACATAGACAGACAGGCTGGAACACAACAGAGGAGACACAAATGACAGCGAGAGAGGGAAAAAGTGGGAGCAGAGAGCAGAGGGAGGGGGAGATGATTATCATTATTATTATTTCATTCACCATGGGGAAAAGACATGTTTAGAAAACTGAGTTTCAGGTGGCTAAACATCCAAATTGCTCCCCTCCCAAACGGCCCCTCGGTCCCCTCCATCATTCCAGCTCTGGCTGAGTATGCTGGGGATGAGGTCATGCTGCACTCATCTAGGCAGTGGTGAGAGGCCTCATTCTCCACGACTCAACCCCAGCGCTTTATCCGGGAGGCCTGCCTTTGATGTGCTCGTAATATGAAGGACGCAGGGCTATCAGCTAGCTGTCAACTCGGTAACTACCCTGCATCGCTCCCAGGGGCAGCGGAGCCAACGAGCCAACATGGCCGCCCAGTGCCCAGCAGCTCTGCCGCTGATGGACCTGATTAATTCCCTGGAACGCTGGTTTGTCTTCCTGCAGTTCAGTCAATGACTTCATTCAGCAGGGTGAGGTCACCAGAGGCCTGGTAATAAAGGGGCTGCACTTCACAGTAAAGACAGCACGCCTGTGTGCAGCTCTCCAAAAAAGCCCTTTAAGAAAGAAGAGGGTGAAGAAAAGATGGAAAAGCCATTGTCTTTGGCTCCAGAGCAGCAGTCCTTGAGCAAGAGGCAGGCAGAGTGTACTTCCTCTCACTTCTGCCTTCTCTTTTCTTTCCTGTCTCCCATTGTGGGAGAAATAATAATTGGCAGGCCAATGAATTATTAGCACACACAGTAGCTACAGCAAGAACAATGTCCCTTATTGGCGAAGGCTCCATTAAATGTGACTTTCCTTTAAAAGAACAGAGGTTCACATGAGTAAATGGATTTCTTAAATAAAAAATGAAATGGCGGTTTCGTTTTCCCTCTGACTCTGACCACCTTCTATTCTATTTGAAAACTTCATCGTTTTTATAGAGAATAACGTGTCAATGTGATGAATGAGCGTTCAATAAAACCAGTGATGATGATAGAAGTTGTCCTCTCCTCTCCTTGAGTCATAACTGATGTGGCACAGCGGTTTAGAGCAGTCGTCTCATATAACAATGCTTATTATGAGGCAAAGGCCTTTAAACAAGTCAAATAAAATTGATGTCATTCACTTTTTTGAAACTCAATGATAATCTGGGGAATTTCACTCCAACAAACGGCATGAGAAAACGACACAACTTACGAGTGGGAGTAACTCACTCTTGCGCTTATGGGATTGTAAAAAATGACAATTTCTTGAAATGTGCCATAAATTTGCTGAATTGCTCTTGCCATCTCCAGGATGATGGTTGCTTTCACTTCGTGGGCCATGCAAGTCGAGTCACTTCATATAATCTGGAGTCACAAATCACGACGGGCCTCCCAGCCTCCGAGGTGTAATACGGGACTTTGGAGGCTTTTTTCCGGCGGCTCAGGTTAGCACAGCAGACGAGCACGAGTAGATGGGAGTCTGTGGCCTGCCTATCCATCCGTCCTGCTTCTGGGATGGAGCGTGGATGAGGAGGGGGTGTGTGAATGAAACCGTGGCCCAGCAGTGATGCACGGCGCTGCAAGCTCATAAAGCAGGCCATCAGCTGACCTCTGAGGCACGGGGGAACAGGCAGAGCCTTTACGACCATCACCAGATTTAACAGCCAATAATGACTGGAATAACCGCTTAAACCTTTACGGACCTGCACAGCCGCATGGTAGCAGTGACAGCAGTGCGAGGCAGGAATAAAGAGAGAGAGAGAGAGAGAGAGAGAGAGAGAGAGAGAGAGAGAGAGAGAGAGAGAGAGAGAGAGTGATATATTCAGCCAGTGCACTGACAGGGGCCATGTTTCAACCGAAGGGAAAATGACAGTTGTAAAGGGAGAGCACCCTGATATGTGTGTCTCTTTAAGTGGAGCCAACAGGCTTGTCCATCCCCATCCTGATGAATGCAGGGAAACAGAAGAAAAGCTGGAGAGCGAAGCGGACGAAGGAGAAGACAAAAGTGACGCATGGGGCTGATACAAGAGGGGAGAGCAAACACAAAATGTCAGGAGAAGGGTGCTGTTGGGATGCGTTTAGGGTAAAATAAAAAGGTGATTTTACACATAACAGAAAAAAGAAAAGAAAATAAGTAAAAACTAAGAAGTAGAAAAAAAAACAATGCAGTTTGCAGTGAATATCCATTCAGAGTATTAAGATGAAGGTGAACACAATGTTTAAAGCAAGCCTGATCCTGCACCAGACTGTATCTGTGCAAGCAGTAACATGTGGCCAGTGAGGAAAGGATTTCCTGCTGTGGTGAATCAACTGACAATTAGCATTGAAATAAATAGATTTATTTGAATACAAATATTTATATATAGATGAAATGTACTCTATATATTTTCCTCTGAATTATGACATAAAGAACATTATCTGAATTGTTTGATTGAACATCGATCTAGTAAACCCTACACTAAAATAATACACAGACTCAATATTACTATTTACTGCATCACAGTGTACAGTATAGTTGAAGGTGCAGTACATAAACGTCTTTACTGGAGGAGAGTAAAAATCTTAATTTACAATCTTTGTTCAGCAGACTTCTTTCTCCTTTATTCTGACGTCAAGTCTTAGTTATAGCACACTAGCATCCTTTGGACTAAGATCATAACACCAATTCATTAACTGTTGGCAGCGAACTAATTCTGATTTTCAATAAACTCTCTAAACCTAATACAGTGCTCATGAAAGGAGGCCCATTTCACAGGCTGGCACATGTTCAAGCAACATATGCTCACATAATCTCTTAAAAAGCATGATCCAACTCCAAATTTAATTACGTAATAGCACAAACGAAATCAGAGTGCCGACACAGCAGAGCTCTGATACACAACGTTCTGCCACTCCACTCCCATTCTCCTCATTTGTTTATTGCTCTCACCAGTCCCAGCAGCCTCGGGGGGCCGTGGCGTCCAGAGTCCACTCAATGGTCTACAGATGGCTCCGAGGCTCCAGGCTCGTTTCACATGGTTGTTTGTCTTTTTAATAAGGTCTGCTTGAGATATATGACTATTGTTATATGATCATAATGCTTTTTCATGGTCTCTCACACCGTTACTTTTGGTACACTGTGTTTTTACATACTAAGTTCAAAGTCTTTTAACTTGATTTTCTGTTGGTTCATATGGATTTACAGCAGTAGTGCTAGTGGCAGTCAGATGAGCTTTAGCAGTTTCAGGGACTAAATGTGTGGGGGGCTAAGGGATGTTCATGGTTCCCTGAGCCCTGCACTTCCCCTGGCAGCAGCACTCAACTTGCAAAGTACTGAGCTGAGGCTCCTGATCTCTGAAGAATACAGATAAAATGTAACCAGTGAACAGTGTCAGGCCTTCGCCGACTATGATACTGTCCCCAAACATTGCTGAGGAGGAGTAAAAATACACATATGAGCATAAAAACCACAAAGGAGCTCTACTGAAGACTATATCCAAGATACCAGGTCACCTTTTTTCTGTAACAGTATCAATAAATCCTGGGACAAAACTGCATATCTTAAGCACCTTACTGGCGACTTTTACAGTGCATAGTCGGCGCTTGGCACGCAGACGATAACATTCCCCCCACACAATGGTCTAATCTTCATGGCACAGGTAGCACTGGGATTGTCTTGGATGTGCACTCTGCCGTCGCCTGGGTTTGTCCCGGCATTAGAGCCCTCTGCATTCCTTTGTGCTTTTTTAACCAATGAATTAAAGAGGATTTCAACAGGGGAATACTTATCGGGAAAAAATTACCCCCTTTACTCAGAGATAAACAAATCAGACTAAATAAGTTGGAAAGAGTTTCACAAACTCATTCTGTAATCAGGAAGAGCTGCTGAAGATAACAACGCCTGATTTAGACATTTCCTTACACAAAAGAGAGAGGGAAAGTGAACCTTTAAGCTATACGGGACAGGGTTCATTTTGAGCAGCTGCCATTGCCGTGAAAAAATAGTTTACTTTACAATTTGTATTTATAGGAGCCAATCAGATTCTTGTGTTGTGAGTAAATAAATGAAATTGTTGGGAAGCATTGTTTGTAGATTATATATTCAGGTCACTTCTCCCAAGAAATCTTTTAATTTTTTAATCCATGCAGATGTTTGTTTTCAAAAAACTTTCTGAAGTGCATCCCCAGATGAACACTGAAAGCATTCTTAAGTAGCTAAGTTGCTCTTATACAAAATACCTCAAAGCGTCTAAGATAATACATGTGGATTGAAATGCAATCTGCCTCTCACTTCTTCCCAAGATAAGTACAGCCATTGACAAGACCTGGCTTCCTCCTCTTATCTCGCAAACACTTGATACCAGAAACTCGGTGCATAAATAAGTCTTTCAAGATTGTGATGTAAATATATCCGATTAATCACAACAAGGAAAACTGCAACAACTCGTGCTCCCGCCACCCCCAAACAACATTGTAAAAATGTTCCTTTGCTTGCAGTTGTATCAAAAAGAGTTTGCTTATCCATACTCCCCACTCACGAGTCTGTGATCACACAGCTCTCAGTCATATACCCATTACATTGACGTTTTTTAATCTATGCTAATCTATTGTAATATTTTCATTTTCACAGATTATTATTAACATTAATTTAAAGCAAGACAATATCAAAAAAACTAAAGACAAAACAGCATTTGGATAATCTATGCAAAAGCTCTAAGCCCATTTCCATTCCTGATGGGTTTAGTGACACCCCCCCCCCTTACCCCCCCAGCACTAAAATATTTAATTTTACTGAGTAGATCCCCAGGACATGAAGGAAAACCATCAGGTCCATGTTCAAGTTTAATTACTGATTACTGATTTAAACCCAGTCTCAACCCTCCAGCCCCATCTCTGCCGCTGCTGTACGAGAGAAAGACAGAGACAGAGAGAAGTGCCGGGAAGGAGAGAGAAATGACGACAGCGGCAAAGTGCTTGAAGGTGTTTTTTGAAACTATACTTTGAAGCAAAAAAAAATACTGGGCTAGGTATAGTATTTAAAATGTAAAACTTAAAATGCTGCCACTTTGTGATTTATAAGAACACCAAATTCATCAGCGTTTCCTTCAATATCCCTCCAGTCCACAGTGTGGCGCTCTTCTCTCTTCCTGTTGCAGTCAAAGCCGATTGAGATGAGCCTCGTTTTGCCTACCGTCTGCACCACCCCTCACGCACACACACACACACACTTTTCACACTATTAAAAGTCTGTGCATGTGAGCTCATGTGCGAGAGCGAGCCTGTGTGTGTGCACGTGTTTGATTAAGCTCCGTCTAGCTACCCTCGTTGCTGCAGATGCCTCTGAATCTATTACAATCCCTCCATCACAGAAGTCACTAGATTTACATTCCTCAGGCCTTGTTTGAAGAATATCTCAGGTGGGGGAATATATTTTCAAGAGTGTCCCTCTATATGTTTACCCAGACTCCAATGGGCTTGAAAAAGTTGCTGTTGTACACCGGGGGAGGCATTTTCACCTAATGAAACCCAAGATCAATAGAACTGTTCTCTCTTCTCATATATAGTGCATGTACACAAGGGAAATAAAGTATTATTTTTCATCCTTAAATGTATAATGGATATCATTCTTTATTTAATACTAGTTCAATTCCACATGTGCCGCAGTGGGGAAATATTTCCTCTGATGATGTCCCTATATTAAGAAAGAAGATATAAAAGTGGAAACATTAGGTGGGATGGTATGAGAAAAATTGAGCATTACATATCTGAGAAATGACAATAGACTTCCATCTCACTCAAGTATTATACCACAAAACAGTTAATCTTATATAATTAAAAAGCTTACAGACATTTACATATTAATCTGCTCTGCCTTCCGTAATCGACATATTTTAAATCAAGAGCTCAGGTTTTAAAGTAAAAGAGACAGAGAGAGAGAGAGAGCACAAGAACGAGGTGAGGAGAAAAGAGCAGATAAGCGTGGAGAGGAAGAAAGATGAGGGAGTGGAAGATGAGAGGAGAGCGGTGAGAGCAGTCACTTCAGGTGCAGCCCTTATCGGCGGCAGAGAGAGGACCTTTCTTATGTAATCTGTGATTTCATTCAGCCTCCGTATCAGATGATTGTCTGGGAGAAGAAAAAGCCATTTTGAGGGGAACGGGCTGCGTGAAAAGGATCGTCTCCCCGGCAGCTCACCCTTCCATGTCGAACCAGCCGCATGGCACCGAAGGTCAGCAGAATTATTGGAGGCGGGGGTGGCTCCGCCGGAGAAGACAATGATATGGCCTTAACCCTCATTTAGAGGTGCCATTTCCCCACCTGACCCCCCTGCTAAAGTGTTATTTTTCCATGTTATGAAATGTGATAGCTCTCTGGTGAAACAGGAGTCTTCAGTTAAGGAGGTAATACTTTGGCGTAAAGCAACAGCGAGACAGGCTCAGCCTCCCCTCTAAGTAGCCTGGCTGTGCGGCCTTTACTGCTCCGTGCTACGCAGACAGTTCAATCAGGGTAAAACAGCATTCATTTAAACGCTTGGCTAACAACAGCCAGTGGCACACAGCGGTACACACAGGAGCCCCGAGATTGCACAGTTAGGGGCGATGATGATAATGTCTTTGTGAATTTCACCCAAACATGTCATTTTAAACTGAGGCTCTGCACAGGGCTGTGTTAAGTGTCATAAGCTGTTGTTGTCGGGGTAGCTCCCTTCCTCTCTCCTCACATGATGGAAGTATACATGTGAGGAGGTGGGTTTAAGTACAGGTGGAAATATCTTCATTTGACACAGCAATCAGTAATTGATGAGGACTAGAATGCAGCAGTGATTAAGAGGTCTTCTTCTGCACTAGCTGAAGATCATGTTTGAAATAGTTGTCCGGCAATTATAAAGTCAACTTTTACATGTGGTGTGGTATTAATAAGTGAGGTGGAAAAAATCATAAATGGCTAATGCTTCATTAATTTCATATCATATTTTCATTCATGTAAAAATGATGGGAGAAAGGGCTCTGAATAATTCCATTTCAAACCAAACCATGTGCAATATCATATGTAAATCAAATGTCAAGGAGATAAAGCGTCTAATCGCTTCATAGAAAAGGTTGCATGTGATTATGGTTCTATTATTATAAGTTCAAATTACTTTATTCGGGGGAAAAAAAGCTAAAAACGAATATTGTTCTGAAATTCATTGTTGTCTCTCTTTGCTGTGGTGGTGAAATAATTGTGTTACTTATGTAAAGGAAAAGGGGAATCTATATTGATTGCTGTGTGTGTGTTATGATGAGAGTGAGCTGCTATCAGAGGAGGAGAGTCGAAGCACAGGAGGGATGGATGGATGTTTTGGCCTACTCTCAGCAGCTCCACCTAGGGGAGCGGAGAGGAGCCTGACTGCCTCGACACCCAGAGCTATGATACTTTCTCCCTCCCTCTGCCGATAAACAAAAATGTGTGATTGTTTTCTGTATCTCCAGCCAATCAGTCCTGCATATTTGTCACTAATCATTCCTTAGATGTGAGGCGAAAGGGCACATGGCTACAGGGTCCAGTCTGACACAGGGCCTTGGTTTTTTGGATAATGGTGCCCAGAGGGCCATAGCACAGGGTAGCGCCGGGGGTCAGAGGAACAGGCAGATTAAGGAGGAGAAGTGTTGAGGTTGTCACCTCGGGGCCTCCACCCACACAAGGAGAAGACGCTGAGAGCAGGCCCTGCCATCATTCAAAGCAGATGGCATTTTTCTTAATGTGTCAGGGCTTATTTTTAGGGATACAGCCTCTGGAAGGCCCTGGATAGACTAGTTATTAGGCATGTACGCATATGATTTAGCCAAACCACGGAGGGTTTGGACACAAACCGTGAAGCCTCAAACTGAAAGTAGCCTCCCTCTTTTCGCTGCCTTCCTGTCAGAGCAAAAGCAAAGGAAACGGAGATTGTGAGAATGGATTTCGACCAAAAAACGAATACTGTTATTTCAAGCACAGGGCAGAATGATGTGTACTTCAAGTGCACTATTGCTGCTGAGATGTAGGATCCCTGCTGGGGCCACACATGCAAAACTACCATCCTTAGCTCTTGAGGAATAAAAGCATTTACAGAATGCTTATATAAAACATGTTATGATTTGAGATATTATTCAAGGGAAAACAAAACGATATTAAGTTTCATAGGAAATGCATGTAACCTCTGATAGAACTTGCAACAAACACACAGTCATTGATCCAAAGCACTGTGACAAATGCACATGGCATCTGCAGAGCAAGTAGACCTGCTGCACAAGCACTGGAATCGAAATCCAAACACTCACATGTCACAACAGCACTCACACAAACACACACAGGCATCAGGACTGCAAAGAGATAATTAGCAAGCACAGCTGACTCCTTGAATTGTCCTCCGTCCTCCCCCCATCGTTTCCCTGCTAATAGGGGCGTGAGTCCCACTTATTAGATGTGATTATCCACCCAGGGCTGTATGTAGATTAGCTTTATTACATCCCTCAACCAGCTTCTCTGCTATTTAGACAGAAAATGTAATTCAATGATGTAACTTAGATATAAATCTGCATTTACAGGGCAAAGTCCCACTCCAGCACTGGTTATGACAGGTTGGCTGATTAAACTATCAGGCTGACAAGCCCAGCAGCCACACAAGAGGACAGGCACAAGTACAAAGGCCCTCTTATTATAGAAAATCCCTCAGAATAGCCAACGGTGGGGATATGGTAATGATGTAGTACCTCTCCATCAGGTCTACAACACACACACACACACGCACACACAGATACACTTATTATTGACATGCACATGTGGACCCAAGTACATACATATAACAAACACAAACATACACACACAAAAACATTATATATACTATATATATATATATATACACACATTCTCATTCAATGGTGCGCAGACACACACACACACACACTTATCTCTCCAATTCCCTTATCCAGCTGAATATGATGACTGGCTTTTGGAATGACCTCCAGGCAGAGGACAAGGCCTTGTTCTGTGGCTCCCTCATCTTCCCCTCCTCTCTTTCTTCCTCCCACAGAATGAATCTAAAAGATTGGTGACCTTGCTGTGGGTCTGTGAGGGAAATTAGGTACATCTTGTCACAGACTGAACAGGCCATTTGAAACCTGGTTTGTTGGCTTTGAAAGGGCCAGCGATAGCAGAGCTGATAAGTGGAAGGGGTGTGAACGGGTGGCTTTTATTCTGAAAATTAAAAGGCAGGCCTGATGGAAATATGTCTGCATCGGTGTTAAGCATATCGTTGTAGGACGCTTATCAAGTGAGCATCTCTACAACAAGAGAGACAGGGCAGACAGCAGCGGTGAATCCATAGTCTGCTGCTGGCAAGCTGTAGGCACAAAATAAAAAAAACAACCAGTGAGGCTTCTCAACAGCCCTTTTGCCAATAACTAGAAATATGTTAATGATTTTCAGGAAGCAAATTAACTTTAAGGGTTTCTTACCACTGTGCCATCTCTGGGATAGGATTTAAAATTCATTATCTGCACAGTTATCCAAATCCATGCTATGGTTCAGACAGACACACAACACACACAAAGTCTGGAAACAAGCACAAATGAGCAAACTCGCTTATTTCTCCAGCGAGATTGTGTGTGTGTGTGTGTGTGTACTGTATGTGTGTAAGCTCTCCAAACAAAAGCTGGCATCTCCCACGGCCTGCACAAATGTTTGTCTAATGTAAACCGCCATATAGGAGCATCTAATTAGGGGTGTCAAGGCTGCATGTGGCTGAGAAATCTCAGCCAACTGTCAGCCGATTCAGATCGCTCCCAATCAGCGGGGAGACGAAAAAGGAAGAAAAGGCAGGCGAGCATCCGGCAACTGGGAGCCAGGGACCCGAGCGGGGGTGCAATTAACAGCCAAGGTGAAGCCACTCATTGTCGTCAAAGAGGCTATGCTAGCCATGCATGTTAGACTCCTACCCTCCCCGTTACTTTGCCGGCATCTGACGCCACTTTTGTAATTAGGCTCGGAATGCGGTGCAGTGCTCCATGGCGCGCGGCCCCGGTTGCAGCCTTAAATGACACAACGAGAGCATGCTGGGTAGGCGGCAAGGCAGCACTGTAAGCACACATCCATAGAGTAAAAGTAGGTTTACAGTTTTTAACAGAGTGGGTGAGTGGGCAGGACTGGCTGGAATGCCGCAGTGGGTGAAACCCAAAGAAAGGTCACGGTAACCCAGCATGGGTCTAGTGTCCTCATTAAAAAGCTAAGCTTTACAGAGAGGCATTGCACTTTTAAGACCACACCAAGTAAGGGTGAGTCCTATCGTTTACAAGGCCATGGGAACACATGGTAACACATGTTAAACATGCACACCTACAGAAAGAGGCAAATATTACTTGAAAGGCAGGGGGAAACACAGGGCATGAAAGGTAAGAGTAAAAAAAAATGTTTTTAAAAATCACAGGCCAAGGTGTTTCTGAACCATATCCCTTGGCGTTGATGATTAGTGGGTGAAAAGTATGAGAGGAATGCCGTGTTCTTCTTCTACCTAAAGCAATGATTTGCTTTGCATAAACAACAACAACAACAACAACAACAATAGCAGGCAGGTTCTTCTGTAGAAGCCACACAATGAGCTCAAGTTTTCCTCATAACATCTCATTATAGTTAATGAGCGCTGTGTGTTTACAATGTGCAGCTCTATAGAGCTAGCAGTGTTTACCCATCCCCTCCTCTCAATGGAGATCACTCAGCACACCCCAAAAACAAAGGAGGATTTGTTTAGCCATGGGCTGTGTTTCTTCCCCCTCTGGATCATAGGGCTCAATCTAGCAGGCACAGGCTGTTAGCACTATCTCCCAAATTCATCACCGCTACCATGGAGTGCCCCAAAAATATGGTGGGTTACAAAGGTACATAATTACGTTAAACATGAAACACTATATGTCTAACTTCTGACATAAATGCATATCCCCGACGGGCCATCCAAACCGAAACGTCCACAAAATTAAAGTGCTGTCTTGAAAACAACAAAGCAGTCTAGGTTTACTTGTCTTTTTTTTCTCTAGTGGCTAGGTTCTGCTATATTGAGTCAGTCATAGCAAACTCCCCCAAGACCAACAGAGGTCTGGAGGGCTCCACAGCCCACAACTGGATGTCCTGTGAAAAGCTTGTCATGACTACACACTCTGACAGAAGTGTGAAAACATGTAACTCTATCCACATTCCTCTCTTTACTGGAGAATCTGACAATCAAGTCAAGGAATCAGAGACTAAGACGACCAGACTGGCGCAGATTAAGTTTTTAATCTGATTATATTATTTTCTTTGACTTTGGCAGTCGGAACAGCAAATACAGCTCATCCGCCTCGCTTCCATACGCCTCCGTAATTAAACAAGTAAGAAAATACCAGAAGGGGAGAAAATTAGACATATAAAATGTTTCCGGAACATCACATCTGCATCAATACAACACATACCTCACTGCATCATACGCCTATCAACTAATTAAGAGAATAATTATCAGCACCTAAGATCCTTGAGTAAAAAGCTACAGGAGAGTTCTGCATGGAAGGCACTTCTCTTAATCAGTGTGTTAGGAAGCATAGCAATTGAGAGGCTGATTGAGTCCTGTGTTGAGTGTGTGTTAATCTCTGATTAACATCTGCGTGTGATCTCGTGGAAGTATGGCACCATTGAGTCCTACAGTATGTGCACACAGGGCATGAAATATCCAGGCGTGTAATAACATTTTATTTACAAAGGGCCCACTGGGCACAATGCATGGCAGCACTGCCAAACGGAGCCCAATGCAATTGACTTGAATGCATTATATTACCCCGGCAATCCAACTGGGGAAAGGCAAAGGGAATGGCTTTAGTCACACTGGGTTATTAGGGGCTGAGAGATGATGGATACCTGTAAGGCAAACCTAATCCAACACTCATCAGCCTCAGCAAAGAACAGCAGGGTACCTAAAAAAATAGGGAGGATGATGCATGATGAGGACCATGCGGGAGGGTCAGTCTGCTCTAACCTGCTCGACCCAAAGCCTTCAATTTATCTGCCGTGAGACCTGCATCGCCTCCCCAGCGAGGACCGAAGCAAGACTGTATTTTAGGGAGGAATGCTAGGCATGCACACCGCAACGCCCATCCACTCCTCTTAAATCAATGGTGCATTTAGCCAGGACCCCGCTGGACCAAAATCAATAAAACACACTATTTCAGCACACAGTGGGGAAAACAACAACGCATACCAAACATTAAATCATTTGCATGTGGAGTGACAGCAGCGTATGGAAAAGTAAGTATTCATGTCGGTGAATGTTATCAAGGTGCAGTGCATATGATGCACATATTTATGCATATTTGTAGAAAGAAAAAAAGAAACGAAAATGACCATTGCATTGAATGTTTTTCTTGGACTGACATTCAAGCAATCCCAACACTTATAACAATGTACGGTCAAAACAGAGGGTTCAAGGTATGGCAGTACGTATCAATGGAATGCAATGAATGCAGAATCACAAAATATATGAAAATATATGGTTCAATTCATATTCATTGTTGCTATGAACTGACAGCTTATCTGAATAATCTCCACTTTATGCAAGTGTGAAAATATCACCTATGGCTGACCTATTGCACCCCAGGGGCTCAGAAGAACCCCGTCATTTATCTTGTATTGTGAGGATCACACACACAATAATGCCAGAATAATATTCTTGGTCCACATGACCTCTTTTCCATTATTATCTTCATTTTAATGGAAAATGTTTTAACAAACAAACATATTTAGCAAAAATGAAAATAGGAGAAAAAAAGGATAATAAAAAGATAAAGATAGCTCTATTGTATATATACTGTGTATAATGGACAGATATAAACAAACCCTTTCAACCATGCATCCGCGGCCAAACGCCCATAATTTAAGCTATTTTATGCTGTCTTTCCCTCTTTACGGATTCTCTTATAATGAATATATGCAAAAGTCCATTAGAGCATAAAAACACAGACACCATGCCCTCGCTTCCCCTTTCCACAACATGAAAAAAAATACAAGCTAGCGGCATCGCTTTCAATGAGAGCTACGCCTTCAAACTGCTTTGGTGTCCTACAAAATTACCATATGAGAAGCTATTTACAACTCGACAAAATTTCTGTGTGTTTCCATGAGAGTTCAGTCCGTTCCTGTGATGGAACAAAATGAAAAGCCTGCCTTACTTGTTGCACGCAATTAAGCCCCTGCGAGAAGACAGTCCGGGCAGTTTAACATTTCATAGGGCTGTAATTATTCTTTAACTGTTAGAAAGTGTTGTCCCCTAGGAGCCAATTACTTGAAAAGCGCTCATCACACACAAGATATATACAAACAAATCCTTCAAGCACAAAGTAAATGTTTAAACATTAAAAGGGATGAGCGAAGGAACCCATACCAATCAGTTTTGGTAGGAGCTAATTACTAATAAGAGCAGCAACCCCGTTGTGTAAGATAATTATGACACCAACTTGCACCTCAAACACACAGAGCACCTGGCTGTCTGCTGCTCCATGGCTACAATCACAGGGGGGAGAGGAATCGAGCATGGACTACCAGAGACTGCAGAGGCCAAGTGGACGGACAACGGAAAGTTCGTCAGCACATGTGGGAGAATATTCATGTTTACAACACACCCACACATTCATATCTGTTTTTGATCTTTAAATGCCAAGTGCAATCCAACTAGATAATATAGTTTCAGTTTCCAAACTGCACCACTTGAATTCTCCTGTAGCAACATTTTGTTTTACATTCAAACTAAAATCTGTATTTTATAAATATATATACATGTAAATATATATTATTATTTTTTTAAACAAGCCAACATGTCTTTAAATGAGGTAAGTTACTACTATAACAAGTTCATATCACTTTATGAAAAACTAAATACATTTAAAAAACAATTCTAGACGCTGAATTGGACTGGACGCCACCCTGAGTGAATTACATCACTTATTTTTAACTAAAATAAAAAGTTAAGAGTCAATATTAGCTTAAGTGACTTAGATGGATAATTCTTCAGTTCAGCAATCATATTAACCTCCACTTACTCTTCACATCTGCTTGGCCTGTTGTTTGATCATCTAATCAATCTCTTTCAGCCTTGTTCTTTAATGTCCTACCACGTTTGGCCATCTCTAAATATCCGCTAATGCCTGGGAAACATCAGGCCCTCAATGATAGCACTGTAAATGTAATTTATTTCTCACTCATGCAAGCACTTGAGCTAAACGATTATGGCCACTGAGGAGCGGCACACTATATAAGATAAATATTGATTGACTGGAGGGTTTGTTAGCTACAGTGAAGAAGCAGGTCTGAGTGAGAGGAGATGTCTATAAAGAGGAGAGGGAGAGGAGTGTTGAGTTGTCTTGTGCCAACTTGTTCCAAATAAAGAATAGGCTGGCTCGACCTGGCTCGGCAACAAACGACCATTTCACAGGAATTTCAGTCTTTCAGATCCAAAACCAAACAGACTGGATCTCGCTCAATCTCTTTATTTCTCGATACAGCATCATTTTCTATGAATTTCCCTCCTGTCCATTTAGCAACAATGTGCTAAAAGCCTGCTGACATGCATGTCTGTCCTCTGTCTGGACA
Source organism: Anarhichas minor (assembly GCF_050575085.1). Taxonomy (NCBI): domain Eukaryota; kingdom Metazoa; phylum Chordata; class Actinopteri; order Perciformes; family Anarhichadidae; genus Anarhichas; species Anarhichas minor. The sequence continues at coordinate 2,257,791 of NW_027466508.1, forward strand.
GGGCCAGGTTAATTAGTAACACATGATATATAACAGGATTACACTAAGTACAAAAATCTGGTCTTTTTTATTTTTAATTACATTTTTAATTATATCAAATCGCTTTCATGTTAAGCATGTTCAAAGTGGAATATATTCAAATCACTGATGTTTTGAATGTGGGACCAGTTGCAAATATCATTTTATACATCTTCAAATAACGGCAGACAATAGCAGTTCAAATCACTGTGTGCATTGCAGCTCATTGTTTGTCAGAAGACAAAGTCATTAGTTTCTGTTCTCTACAGCGTTATGTTACTCGTGACATTTCTAGCAAGTAATAATACATTTCAATATTAACCCACTACGTTTTGAAGGTTATAAAAAAACATAATTATTCATACTCAGTAAAAGACCATTCCAGGTGTGTGTGTGTGTGTGTGTGTGTGTGTGTGTGTGTGTGTGTGTGTGTGTGTGTGTGTGTGTGTGTGTGTGTCAGTAAATGCCAAAATATAGTTATCAAAATAGAACAGGTGCAATGTGAGATGACCTTAATTCTTCCTGATATGTGAGAGGGTCTTTAAGTTTATAAAGGATCACTGGTGCATTGTCCTGTGTGTCTCTCTCCCACGCACACACACACACACACACACACACACACACAACATACTTGTCTAGTTTCATCGTCCTTGACATCATAGTAGCAGCATCTCCAGAGGCCGAGGCATAACCTCAAAATCCTGTTTAGCCAAATTAACATGAGGACTCCGGTTGCAATGCAGCAACCCCTTTGTGATGTAATATATGAGATGGATTGCTTTGAAAAATATCATTGGATGCGTGTCATATCTATTCTCATGTTGCCTGGGTGTTAAAGTATGTGCCTCTCATAATAGATATCGCTGTCCAATTATTGCTCAATGAAAACACAACTGAGCTACATTTTGATGCGCGTATCGTGCGCACTTGTGTAGTGTGTGCAGTGAGCAAATGTATCCCGATCCACTTTGAGTGTGCATTTGTGTGCCACAGACTGTCAAACTTTTTCCTAACCCCTCAATTACCACAAACACACTCGCGTATACACACGTTACACAGGGAATTTCCACCAGTGTAAACAACCTTGTGTTGTTGATGTGTGAGACTGACTGAGAGAGAAACAAAGCTGTCTCAAATCCCATTTGGGCTGAGAGGCGGCCCATATGGAAAGTTACCAAATAGTGCTAATACTGCTAATAGGATGTTCCACTCTAAATAGGAGCTCATGTTAATACCCAGATTTTCATTCATGCTGGAAATTGTAGTTTTAAATTACAGTTTAATGCTTCAGATTTTAAATAAAAAAAGCCCCTCAAAAAACCTTCACAGCAACACAAAAATTACCACAGCCTCTGAACAGAGCCTCAGCCTCCCATTGTCAGCCAATTACTATGCAATCTCTTTCTTATGACTGAATAGCTCACTGTTAGCAAATAATGAAAAGGCAATTATGGCAAAGCTGTGTTCATATTACCCTCTTCATTTTATGCAGGCTGTAATTATTGTCAATCCTAGAGGCTTACTCTACCATGTAAGAGGCAGCAGGGAAGAAAATGGAGTGGGCTGGTGCATGGCAAATTGGAAATGTCACAGCTACCTTTTTATCAGCACCACTAGACCCTTTTGTGCGCGTGCGGATTCACGTACACGTACACGCACGTATGCACATGCACTGCTAACATACAGCGTTATACCTAAGGGTCCATTCACATTCACATCCATGATATACATTTATTAACCCATTAAGGCACACGTATTTACTCCCATCATCACCGATCATAAATACACCAGTGGGGGGGGGGGGGGGGGGGGGGGGGGTAAATAACGCACACACAGCACGCGCAAAACGATGTGTGTTTTGCAGAATCTTCACCTCAAGCTGTTACTGTAGCTTAAGTACAGCGCTAGCGGGTGAAGAAAGAAATAAATAAACCGGGTGTGAGAAAAACACACACATGCACACGCACACATATTCCTTTTGTTCTTCCCTTTTTTTCCCTGAAAACAATGATTCCCTGAAGACTCCTGGTTTTCTTTCCATGCCAGTGTCTGTCTAACAGCAAAGTGGTGGATATATTCCTTTTGCCTTGGCCCTCATTAGCTGTCTCCATGCTGTTCAGTAATAGGGAGTGGCACATAAATGATTCCCTTTATAGAGTTTGATGTGCCACACTGAGAGGACCACAGCCCCCGCCTGGACAGCACCCCCCATCAACCCCCTCGCCACAACCGCCAAACCCCCCCCAGATGGAGTGCACATGGGGGGGGGGGGGGGGGGGGGGGCGGGGCTGTAAGAGAGGGTGGTGTGTGACACGCATGACAAACGCCTTAGCCTATGTCTGCGCTAATTCTAATGGGCGGCACTGACCCTTAAAATAAAACATTTCATCAATGTTTCCCTAAGTGCGACTAGCAGAGGTACATAATTAGGGTGGGACATCAGTAAAGGCCCACGCAGGGGCACGAGTTTGGTGCACATGGCACCAGGCACAGTGATGGCAAGATGGAAAAACAGAAGGGCTACACAGGCAGGAGGTGCAGCGAGGAGAGATCTTTTGTCAATACTCTTGCATGCATCCCTGACAAATCAAAGTGAATAAACAATGTCGTGATTCTGCCGTACCTTGACAGGCGAGAAGCAGGTCTACTAACACGATTCTGACGGCAGACTTTTCAAGGTCAGCCTTTAAGCTCTTTAACTTCACTGTTCCAGGCTTTGCACCAAATTCGACTCGACATTCATATACCTGGCAAGCACTTTTTTTTTTTTTTTTTTTGAAAGTTACTTCCTCCTTTCTCTTTTTTCCCCCCACTTCGTCCCACAGAAGCAGGTGCTGCTCCTTTTGTGTTTAACAAGATTCTTGAAAGTGTGCATGAGGGAAAAGTGCATTTCTTAAAGGAAGGCGTTGCACTACACGAGGCTGTCTTCCAAACGCGCTTTTCAAATGGATACTGAAGCCTGTCACAGTCATATTACTTTACCTCTAACATAATAGCATCGTCTAGTGCACTCCAACACAAAAGACAGCCAGGGAAACATCACAACAGGATCAGGAAGACGAAAAGCCCTCTTTTAACTTTCAAAACTCCTTAAGTTCTCAGAGCACACAGACTTCGGTGTGCCGCTAGCTTACGATGGTGCGTTTGCCTGCTGCTTAGAAGCAGGATGGAAAGAGAGGCAGTAAAAACAATGTAGTCATTACAGCTCACTTGAGTGTCATTTTGGCAGACAGTGTTGAATCGCTGCTTGACTTCAGATGTGTAGCTGAAATCACTCCACTGTTGTCTTGTGGCCTGGTGGCTGTTAGGTAGAGTTACAAGGCACACAAACAAACCAAAAAGATGCCAATTTACTTCCCGACACTGTTCTCAATATTTGAGAATTTTGAAAGCAAAGTGTTTTGATTTTGGCAGAGCGAATAAGGTGACAGAATGCGATGGCAGAATACGGTGATCAATCATAGACATTTTGTGGAGGTTGCTCAGTACTTTTCAGATACAGATCTCACCCAAAACAACAGCACAAACAGCAACAGCTGCTGCAGCAAGTAGACCTACAACACCACCAAAAGGTTTCCTGAGAACAGGATATTGAGCCTGTGTGACAGCCTCTGTGTGCATGTGTGCAGGTTGTGTGTGTGTGTGTGTGTGTGTGTGTGTATCATAGGATTCTCAGATTTTATGTCATGATTGTCACAGGCCCTTGAAGCGAGTGGCCTATGTGTTAGTCAATTCAGTTTGATGTGCCTCTCTCATACACACAATGACACACACTCTTTCATACGCACCTTGTGAGCCCTTGTGTTCATTCATCCTCCACCTCTGGCCGGGAAAACCAAGCTGTAAATAAAGCAAGGAGGAGACAAAAAGGTGAAAATGACATCTGGCTCAGAGGAATTATTTTCTGCAATAACAGGTAGTGTTCATCCGTGGAGGTATGATTATAAGTGAGTAACACAAAATGACCAATTACACTAAACACGCCAGCTTTAATTTCCTGCCTCCGAGGACAATAAATAAACACGGCTTCTACGAAGGCGCGAGTGGAAAGTGCTCTGGTATCAAAGCCATCCCCGAGTTATTTTCTTTGATTACTTGCCAAGGCCCAGATACCCCCGCCTGTTTCAAGTCATTTGAGGCGTTCAAAATGAAATTATGGAGCATCTCTACGAGATATTAGTGTTAAAGAGCAAGTAGCCCATGGCTACAGTAATCCCCTGTTAATCCTGACCTAATGAGACCAAGCATGAGAGAAGGGGAAACATAGGGTTAAATGGCATTAGTGGGACTTACTGGAGTGGCGTAAGCTATCTTAAACAGTAAATTATAACGGTTTACAAAAGTGTAACGTAATGTCATGTCAGTAAAAGTGAAATAGTAACGTGGAAAAACAAACACAAAATCAAATGCACACTGTGAGAAGACATTATCAACAGCTCTCGTATCATTGATCATAAATCATTTTCATAATTTTATTTTATTTCAACTAAATGGTGCTGTATAGTTAATAGACATATTGCTGTAATCAGCCAGACAGAGATCTTCAATCTGTTTTTTGCAACTTTGCATTTGACAACATAATATGATATCAAATAAATTAAATTTTGCAACCCTCTGCAATGGTAGACTAACAGAAGCGTCATTAATGCACTCATCACCCTACTCAACAAAGCCTCCTTTCGAGCCATGTATTGTACGGCAGCCAACAAATAAAAGTGTTATGTGTACATACAGGTTACAACGGTTATGGACGGTTACGGTTAGGGTCATCATTACGGTTACGGGTCTACATTCCCGAAGAGAAATCACTAACTAAGAGACAGACTTTGGGGCAAATAAATACCTTTTATTCCTACTGCTGCTAATGAGGCCGTTGGTGTAAGTACACTTAATTGGCACAGACAAAGTGCCAATTACGTGTACTCACACCAATGCCTCAATTGTTGAGATGAAATATTTGCAATATACGATACACAAACAGCATTACATCAGGTTACGTAAAAGGGAGGTTTAGAAAAAGCTTTACTTCTTTAGTGAGGCTGAGTTTTTGTTTTTTGTAAATTGTATTTTATGACATTACATTAAGCAGCGGGAATTACCACATTTTCCTCAAAATGTATTATCCATATTTAAAGCAAAAACTCTCCTTTAAGACTAGATCTCCCATGTTGCTTCAGTTCAAAACTAACCTGCTCCGAGGGCGCTCTAATATACTCAGTAACACAGTAATAAGGTACTGTGGTGTGCCAGCGGGGCGGCCAAACTCATCCAAAGATAACACAGCACTCAGCACCCAGATCAGCAGGGCACTTCCTCCTCACCCCTCTGATCTTTAATAGACACTAATCAGATGTGGGCCTGGTGTGAGAGAGAGAGCGAGAGAGAGAGGAAGAGAAAGAGGGATTGTTAATTATTATACATTTTATTAAGTTATAAAGATATACAAAACATGGTTAGAAAGAAGATAATGAATTGCCCTAACATAAACTATTGCGATTAAAGTATTGTCAAAAATGTGTTTTCATGACCAAATCTTTTCAAAACCCCAATATGTTAAAAAAACAAAACAACAGACATAAAGAGCGGGAAAGTGTGTGTGCCAGAGAGAGAGAAGGGAAAACATGAAGCTTTTAAACCTGAGATTGAGCGCACCATCCATCTTTCAAGAATTCATAAATTAATCACCAGGCAGTGAAAATGTCCAAACAAACACATGAAAGTCAGATGTTGCTTGTGTATGTGTGTGTGTGTGTGTGTGTGTGTGTGTGTGTGTGTGTGTGTGTGTGTGTGTGTGTGTGCTAGCAGGGAGGGTGTACATATAGAGAGCCGTGTCTGATCCTTGACTGGTAATTAAGCTTATAGCTTTACACACTTGCATGCACCCACACTCCCACATACACATTCAGAGTTAACAGGTCATACATAAACCCACAGTTAACAAAATGAAAGACCACACTCTTTGTCTCTCTTTTACATTCTCACACACATACACACACACAGAGGGCACAGGCCCACTTCTAGGACTGTCAGATTAGAGAAGGTCCTTAATTTGTGTGACTCAGTGGAGTTTCAGCTAGCTAATGAGATTGGGCTAATTGGTATCGTTACTGTAATCTCCTGAGGCTCAGGACACGTTTAAACATATACCCACTGATCACACTTAAAACCTGCCAGCAATGCTAAAGGTCATTAGTGGCTGTGTTCGTTTCCAAAGACATGCAATGTAATGGGGAGGGGAGTGCAAAACACACTGTGGAAGTTCACCAGGGTTAAAACATTCATTTGCTAATTCCAGGATGCATGTTGCCAAAAGAAAACATGCTGTAATTACACAGGAAAAAAACAGAACAAGCTAAAGTAACACTCTTAGACATAACCATGGATCTCACTATGCAAGCCATTTTACAGGCAAATTAAAGCACATGTTGCTGCACAAAACACTTAATAAGAATATTTCGCTGTAAACAGATGAGACCTTAAGTTTTTAACCCCAGTTAAGTTAAATTTATAATTTAAAGAAAAATAAAGAATTTTCACCATCTTTTCAACACATCCACTTCCTATGTAGATCTGTGATGCAAGCTGCTAACCAAACAATTTAGAAAATCCATATGCTACAGATGCTAGTATAAGGCAAGAGGGGTATTGTTATGCCATTTCCCTCGGGAGCTGGTGGGGACCAAAAACTGAGCTAAAAGAGAGTGAATATTAGAACTTGGCCTGCCAGAAATGAAACTCCAAATGATCGGAAATGTTGCTCTCCAAATGCTGGATGTGTAAATAAGAACATGCTTGCTAACAATGTCACCGTATATATAAGGTGACGATTTGTCAATGTTGTGTTCACAACTTGCTTGCCTTGCCCCTGGGTGGAAAAAAAATCAGTTATTGCAGGTTTAAGTATACGCATACCTTCTGCATGGAGGCAACGTGACAAGTACTGTCACTTCAGAGCAAAAGGTCTAAGGTTCAAACCTCACCGGGGCCAATTGTATGGAGTATACATGTTCTAGCAGAGGTATCCATGCAACTGTAGGTGCTATAATTCATCTGCCTCTGCCTTGACCAAGGCACTAGTCTCATGACTGAAGATGGTCTCTTGGAATTGCACTATTCCTGCCCACTGCTCCTAAATAGTTAGGATAGGTCAAATGCAGAAATGACTTTCCCTTTGGGGATTATAAAGTATAACATAACACGTTCAACAACTATTAAAAATTCATCACATAATTTATAAATACATATCTTTTATTTTATTTATTCACATGGCCCTAATATAATGAATGTGGAGCAAGGCCATCAGCATAAGTAGGCTATCAGTCTCCCTTTTGGCTCAGGCCAAGGGAATGGCATGAGGCTGACAGAGTGAAACAAGAACAGTAGCTAATGTTAGCACTAATGTTAGCATTAGCATTAGCAATAGCAATAGAGATGAATAGAGCGCCTGGCAGCCAGGCCTCGTCTGTCCACAACTAGAGACAGGTGGGCCCTTAAGCCTGGCCTCAGGTTACTAGACGGTCCACAATGTGCGTCACATACTAACAAACACACATAAACATACGCCCAAGTGCAGGAACCCCGATTCATTTATTCTAGGCCATTTCAATACTCTGCTTAAACTTTTGAACAAGTAAACAGAGGATTTCCTTTTTTCAATATCATTGACAATGCCCTTATTTTGGCCACATTTCTCCATTTCATCAGAGCTAAGATTAGATGCAGAGTTTCCACAATACAGTAAGTAACAGAGCAGCATATTTTTGCATGTGTTACAGGGTTTTTGTGATGCTAAAATATGGAAGGGAAGTTTGCTTTAGCACTGTGGGGGAACCTAAGCTCTGCCACCTGTTTGCCAGATCCAGAGGCTTTATTGAATATTCTTATAAAATCAAAAAAGGGGGAAGAGAAATCAAAGCATTTCCTGGCTGCCTGTGGCACAGCTTCTGAAGACTGTCCTATTTTTAGGTTTTGACCTAAAGCAGCAGCCCTCTCTTTTAACCTCACAACTGTGGACCCAGATGTTGCCGGCACAATACAAACACGAAGCCATCTAACCAACATGGACATTTAACAATGCAGTCTCTGAGCTATTAGCTAGCTCCTTTACACACACATGTATACGAGAAAGGAAGCCCTGCCAGATCCGTAGATTGTAACTACAGAGGAAAAAACGGTTCCCGTCTGTGTACTGTAAAATAAATTGAGCTCTTATCAGCTGATGTTTCCTCCATTGTCATAATTAACTGATCAGACAATCACATCCGTTCTATTTCCCCCTGCTTGTTCACTGAGGGGTTTTCAGAGTGATGCCAGTTTTGCGTTTCAATCGGATTTGAGCTGGAATGTGGGCGGGAGGAAGGCAGGCTCAGGCCTCTCTTGCTGGCTGGGTGGCTGATTGGCAATGAGAGGATAGTTGGGATGTAAGGACCTAACTCAGAGTGCTATTTCTAAACCCCTCCTCCATTCCCAGAGAAACACACACTGTCCCTCTCCCACCTGTTTCCCTGACTACCCATCAGATGAGTCCTCAAACAAACTCGGACACAGCTTGCTCTATTTCTCCTTCAGAGGCACGTCCCTAAAAAAAGCTTGGCTGCCATCGCGCCAATATGGCTTCTAATGGATGGGATGTTCATCCTCAGCCTACAAAAATAGAGAACATAGTTACACAACGTTCACACTCTGATCTTACACACGTGCATGCCTGCTCGACTCTTCATGAAGTAAATTAGCTTTTAGCTACTGTCACAACACATATTGCAGCCACCTGTCTGCATTGCCTACTTGACCTTTATGTGCAGGATAAAAAGGAGAGGCCAAGCATGTTATTTTATCTTGTGTAAGGACTGTGGAATTTGAAACTGGTGGGTTTGTTTTCAGAGATTTATACTTTGATTTATGCTATAGCTGATCCAGGATTTCATATAATAATACTATACGACTGGCGCTTTAACCCCTCTGACCTCGTCACATCTTTCATGTTCCATTAAGAATAACCAACCCATAATCCATTCAGGTGATTCTATGAACAATTAACTTCCTCAGTTTTAAAGACAGTGACACTTTCTCTTATAAAATGATTAGTACAAGATTACAAGGCGTTGTGAAACACTAAAGGACTTACAGACCAACCTTAGATCCTTTCTTGCAAATGGTAATTAATGCAACACTTGACTATTAATTAGATCATTCAATACGGAGATACTTTCTTTACAAATGTAACAGTCACAATAAATGCTTTTCATTTTTAAAAGAGACAGTTCCTCGGATTCCGTTTTACTTTTGCTATTCATTCTTTTCAACAAGTCTAACTTCCACACAGCAATGTGACTCTCTGTATTGTCTTTTTTTTCATCCCACTGTTGCAGCCAAAGGTTTTAAAAGGATCCAACATCCCAACAAGTGATGATTGAAATCGAAGGAGGGACAGAGGGAAAACGAGACTGGGAAAGGGAGGGAGAAAGGAACGGGGGGGAAAAAAAGGGAAAATGAGACCCATTGTAAAAGCCAGTCTTGTTAGCACCGTGTCACACGAGCGTCCATATATCATCTCCAGGTCTGTCACCTGACCCCCATGTGTCATAGACCCCAGGACTGTCCCCTCAAACACGAGCCCTTCTCTGGTAACCCCTGGGCCTTCTGTACCCCCGTCTCCCCCAGCTCCCAGTGAGTGTTCGGCAGTACTTTACAGCCCCTGAAAGGGAACTACCGCTGAGGATTGAGATGAATTACAGCCAGGGGAGCTCCTCTAATGAAGGGCGTCCAAATTTACAGCTTTGCCAGCTTTCTTAACTTCATGGATGGAGATAAAGCAGGCCTTGGTTTTGACAGAGCCCCACTAAGAGCACAGGGAGGGGGGGGGGGGGGAAGGGAAAAAAAAGACAGAGAGGAAGACGAGGCTTAGTTTCTCAAAGAAAACCTAATGAGTGAAAATATATGAAGCAGAATGGCCCTTGTTATTCTCTCCCCCAACAACAAAAACAGCAGCCAAACGTCAAGTAGTATTTATTGCGATCAACAGTCATTGAGAGGTTATGGACACAGAGGCCCTCACTGCACTCACTAACTATTTTGTGAAACAGAAAGAGCCAGCCGCAGCATGAAACACATTTTTCTTTCTTTTTTTCTTTTTTGAGATCAGTCGGTTTAAACGCTTGTTAAATCAGCCAAGTAAAAAAAAAAAAAAGAGGAGAAAAAAAAAAGCCTTTCGAGTGCTGTCTAAACCTGAATGAAAAGCCCTTTGTAGTTCACTCTGTTGGGTTTGTAAAAACAAATGCACGCTACATCAAGCCAATCATTTATCCCCCAGACAAAGATCAAACTAATATTGACTGAAAAACACCTGAGAGATGAGATAGTGAATGCTAATGAGAGGGGCCTTCCTAGCTGCTAATCACAGTGAGCTTCATTTCAAGAGGGGAATAAAGTGTGGGGGTGGCGATGACAAGAAAGCCATCTTCATAAACATATCCTCATTTCCAGGAGCAGAGGATGCTGTACTGGGTCTGGCTGCAGCCAGACTCCTATAAGAGCTGTGAATTGTATATCAGCCTCTAAAGCTGGCGCTTTAATCCTATTTGCATTCATATGACTATAGCTGGATCCTGGGAGCCTTTATCCTTAGATTTACCCATTTGTATGCCCCTGTGAGTGCAGGAACTCTATGCACGATACCAGTATCTGGATGTCTCTCACATCTTTTCGCCCCAATTTCACTCGCGCAGCCACTGCCATTCACTGGCTGGAGAGGCACTGGGAGAACTTATTGGAGAATGGTACAAATGAGTAAACATGGAGACTCTTGGGCAGGTAATGGACTCTCATGCACACACATGCAGAGACACACACACAGGTTTCATCCGCACATACAGAGGGTTGTGTGTGTGTGGGGGGGGGGGGGGGGGGGGGGGAATTAAATACTCCTAGTGGTTCCCTAGTGGAGAGAGCCACAGGCTTAGCTCCACACTGGCTGATTTGTGAATCTCTTCTCCTTAAACAGCTCTGTGCCTCTGTGCACACGTTGTGCTGGAGCGGGGGGAGCAGCGCTTTCACCCATTTGCACATTAATAAACCTCCAGAAACATTTATTAAATGCTGGGAGAATAGACTGTATTTACATGTGAAACTCCAGAGGACTTCGGTGCGTTCGGCAAGGGCCACACCGCGGGCCCTCTGTGGTCCTGCAAAATCCTCGGCAGCACACGGGGCATGATAATGACATCCTCTGTCCAATTACTCCTTCTGCCAATAGTACTGGTCATGATGGAGAGGAACACACTATTAACCCTGTTAGCATTATCGACACAACCAGCATACCTCAAATCAGGACTCTATTAAGGTAGCGATGAAGGTTATTATCAGAGCAGGAGTGGAGGACTTGTTAGTAAAACGTCTGATATATTCTATTATTGGATACAAATAAAATGTATAATAATAACCCACTATGACTAATAATATTTTCAATATTTCATATTCCAGAGTTGAGCTTTAGTCTCTCATGTGAGACACATTATTTGCGTTTATCAATATTAATGGTCGGCTAAAAAGGCAACCACGCTGCGCAATCTGCAAATATAATGCCCCACCTTATCAATTCATAACACAGACCAGCTAAACTGTCAGAAAAATCTGAAGTCACACTTAACCGAGCCCAATACCTACTATTAAGATGGCTCGACATAACAGGACGTCTGCCAATAATTGTACATAAAGATATGGAAAAGCCACAGTCCAGCTATGAATATTTCATGAATTCCGACACAAAGAGCATGCTAAAAGGATCAAAGAGAAAAACGGGAGAGGAGTCAACGTGAACATCCAAACAATATGCAAGAATCCCGACAGTATAGGTCACATGCAAAAAGACCGGGGTCACACTGAAATTGTCCATCAGTCAGACAAGCAGAACTGATTTGGATGCTAAATAATGGTTTAGATATTCAAAAATTCCATATATATGCGAAAGGCTTCAGTGCACCCTGGATCTGGCCTATCAGAGGAGTGCTCTGCCACCACACTCCCTCATGCAGACCCACGCTATGCCTCTGAGTCTACGACTACACGCACACACACACACACACACACACTCGCAGATATGCAGACATCCAGACACATAGTACATGTACGCGGCCACACAAAACACTCAAGTCTCTTACTCTCAGACAGACATACACGCAAGCATATATTATATACAAATACATGCCTCCGATTAGAATTAAATCCCCTTCTTATACAATATTAGGTTCATGATTACCTCGACTAAATTTACTAGAAACTCCATGTCAATTCAAATAAAATGTATCAGGCAGGAAAGGAGAAAACCTTTAAAAATATCTGCGAAGAATTAGCTGCCTTTGCACATACTTACAAACACTCCGTGCCACACCCTGGTGTGCAAACAAGACCGCATGTGTCTGGAAACATGCATGTCTGTGCCATTTAATTCAAAACATTGAACAAAAGAGGACACCAACCGTATATTCTGCATTCTTGTTTCTTCAAGGCTACATGTCCATATGGTTGCGTGTTTGTTGTCAGTTCCATGATGAAGAAATACAAATAAAAAGTTGAGCCAAATGCAGAAAAAACAGACATTGTGGCAATACAATGTCCCTTTGTACATTTCAAAACAACATAATCAATGCAAAATTTATACAAGGCAGTGTCTTAAAAAACCCAACATGGTGCCACAATTATATTGTGATCTTCTGTTCACTCAAAGGGCCTTCTTGTTGTGATTGTCATATGCCACTTGCCATAGAAATGTGTTTTTCATGTTTCTCATCTCATTGAATGTCAAACATCCCTTATTGAGGGAGCCAAATCCATCTGATGATTTTTCCACCCCACTCAAATGGTGCATGTGACAAAACAGTGATATTAACATAATAAAGGAATTCGACTTACAAAAACCTCAACATCTGCTGGGTTGGAGAGAGTAATGGATAACATTTCTTTGAATCCAATTGATGGATCTGATGGCGCTTAGACAGTCATTCACATCATAATGTCTCAGGAGAGGCCAATAATGGGAACAACATGGGATTAATCTCAACACTCTCGACTCAGACGAGACAAAATATGCATGGACCCATAGATCTATAAAGACGCTGTTATAAACAAATTTGTTTGAGTTTTCTTTTTTTTATTTCTTTATACACAGAAGCTTGGAATACAGGATGCTCGGCTAAGGTACAAAGAAGGCCCAACGATACAGTATCTGCTATATGGCCATGGATGTGATGTTTTTTAGGACGAGGGAATAAAGTTTGAATATTTTAACAGCATGACACTTAGCTAGCTGATCGCATTTCAGACATGCACACACACACACATTCAATCATTATGTGTTATTGTGTCCAACTATATACACTTATAAATCCCGTTTCTTCCCCTGGTGAACCGCTTGACAATTATTTTTTATGTTGGGTTCGTACCATTTTGACATCCAGGCAACGTCGCATTTTTAAACAGCTATTGTCCCTAATATCAGACACCTGCTGTTCAATTATTTATATAGTATTATGGAAACATATTGCCAAAAATGTTTAGTTTTTTACAATTTATATTAATGAACAGATTTTCTCTCACAGAAACAGAAGTCAGCATTTTCTAGGGTTGCCAATTGTATGTATCATATCAAATATTCGCCAAACTCGCCAAAAAAAAGAGACAATCAGCAATTGCTGATTCCTCTGCCAATTTGAAGAGGATTTATTTTTGTTTAGTTTTTGTTGGGTGGGGCAACACATATTTATGAAGAGTATAAAAGTGTTAATCAGTCTGCTTTTATTATTTCCTAAATATAATAAAATATAATCCATCCATTTACTTTAATATTAATAAAAAATAAAGACCAGTGGATGCTGAGAAGGTATGAAGAACACATTCAGCAATTTATACTATTTAACACTATTTTATACTTTTTTTTACTAAAAAAATATAGCTGTAATGTAAAGAGTACAACTTAAAATGTGAGGAGACATCACAAACTTCAGTCACAGAAGACAAAACCTCAGTGGATGGTCACAGGACTGTAGATGAGCCAAAGTTCACTTCTGAACGTGAATTTGATTAAGATCACATTAGTTATCATCAATTGAATTTGTAATTTCCTGCAGCTTTTGACCACTGTCAACTGCCTCTTTAAAACAGATTTCTGCCATTAGTCTTATTCATGTTTTATTCTGGTGATATGACATTTATTTTTGATGCTGTAGTTGGGACCAACCGGATGACTTATGACAGAGGGAGAAAATCAAAGTGAATAACAGACACATTTAAAATGTGGGGGCGATCTGGCCGACCAAGGTGCATACGTTCTGAATCTGATCGACAGATGATTCCGTGTGAGCTGACCTCCAAGACAAAGGTTTAATAATAAATACACTGTGTCTGAATTAAAAAGACACCGCTCTACATTTTTAATGTAAGTGTATTTCTGCATGCAATTAAAAATGAATGATCATAGGGCTCACCTCCGTGGACCTGGGGCCCCAGCTCGGCTGATTGACCATGGGGACAGGGGGGGGGGGGGGGCGGGGACCCCAAGAAGGCTCAGACTTGAAGGAGGAGGAGCCAAGTGAAGGGGAGTCTGAGGGAAAGAGGGGATGCGAGAGTGCTGTCTAGGGAGGCGTATACCTCTACAGAACCCACTTTTAAAGACCTGCGCAACCTGCACAAATAACCATGGGAATCGCTGGCTGGTGATTAACGTGCTGGCTGGAGGTTTAAATCACTCTGAGAGAGATGGCCCAGTGTTTGACTTTGTGATATACTCCCTAGCAGAGCTCCTCTGATGGAAAAACATTACTGATGGGAAACTAAAATGAGATTCCTGAGAGCGGGGGCAGGAATTAGGGCTGACCTGAATGGGTCTGGGGGTAACATGGAGGCTATCACATTAACCTGACAGGGGCTCCTTTAATAGGGTCCAGGGCTTAAACTGATATATCAATTTCCCTCCATGTGGACGACTTCAAAGGCCAGAGCTCATTCTCGCCGCTTGTGTTGGCCCCCCATCAATCTCTGGCTGCTGTGGGCATCATCACCTCCAGCCTGAGACAAGCCAGGATAAAGATCAGCTCTGCAGGCTCCGGCCAATCAGCAGCACTGTCTTAACTGTCCACTCGTGGTCAGAGAAAAGATTGCATCTTTGTGAGTTTTAAGTTACTTTTCTTCCAGTGGCCAGTGTTGGAAAATCACAAAGCAACAAAGTAAATTGGTTTCAACATGCAGGTCAATCAAACACAACACTATTCAGTTTCAGTATCACAGAATGATTGTAATTATAATCACGCCTGACAAACATTTCTCCATCTGTGTGCGCTAACGTCACAATAATTACCCTTGTCACACTAAATGTGTAATTTAGCAACACAAATCACGGCATTTACCTCTGCTGACAGCTACAATGATAAAGATTCAGTAAAAGCGTGGCACAGCACCTTCCAGTTCATCCCCACTGTTTGTATAGAAAGATTTTTTTTTTCCAACAACAGAGACACAAGAAACTCCTTTCTTTTCGCTGAACTCTCTGTTCTCTGAAATCATATCAAAAAGCCTCTCTCGCAGTGCAAGCCCTCAAGGGTTCTGATGTCACTTCCACTGTAACACTTCGCTGATGACTGACATATGCTTCACATGAGCTGGAAGAGACAGAAAAAAAACATACACACTACACACACCCTTTTTGTTTTAGACGACATTTCCGACTTTACGCTAACTTGTTTTGTCAAAACAATTCCCGAAGAAATTAAACGACAGATTACTCAAGTCAAACCTGAAACCTAGATCTGCCACAACAAACCTAATCCAGTTTGAGCAGCCCCTGTGTTGTGGTGTCCTCGGAGTGTGTGTGTTTCTCTTGTAACATAGCTTGGGTTTCAGGAGGTTTTAGGCCTGGAGTCAGTCATCAACCTGGGGGGGTGCAATGGCACAAAAACAAGGGCTCTGATAGCGCTGATAATGGCCATGCGTTAACCCTTTTGAAAGACTTTCTCCGAGTATAAACAGTGTAGAAAAGTCTAGAGGAACTGACCCTTTGTTAAGCCCCGCTGCCACTCCGTCAAGCTGTCGGAGGTACGATGGAGCCCACACTGTCACTAACTGCACTCCCAGCATAAATATTATCAAATCCAAAGCACACGGAGGGGTCTACAATATGCGCTTGAATGATGACTGAGTCAGCAGTGAAAACAGGTTAAAAAGAAAAAGATAGAAGCTGAAGCCTATCACAGTGAAAAGGTGAACCACCACATAAACCTGGCGAACAAGACAGACGACAATGAAATTAAGGAATTCATTATACATTTAGTAGCCAGCGTAGCATAGAAGTGCTAATGCTAGTTAATTATGTAGTTAACGTACTCTGCTAATGTTAGCTCCATGAGCTTTTTACTTAGAAACGTAACGTTTTAGAAACATATATCTCCTTCCAATCTTTCCAGGTAACGAGTATCATCATTACACAACGTTGGACCATCAAAATCCATAAAACCAGCCTGAAAATTGAGAAAATCTGAACCAATTGCATGAGAGTCTATGGAGCAGAGCTGGTTAGTTTTCGGGCCCAAGTCAGAGCTGGCTGCTATGCTATGATTGGCCAGTCTGCAATCGAGGACAGGACATAGAGAAGGGTCAATGACTAGAGTGATGTGACTGATTTGAGAACAATGTGTGTAGCACGCAGGTGGAAAAATCTAAATAAACATTCAATATTAAGGTTTTTCTCAATTACGCTGCTCAAGGAGAGCACTCCTTCACTAGAAAAAAAAAAACGACTCATCTCTGAGGTATTAGAGTGTAAGAACACACTCAAAAGGGGAGCCCTACATGTGAAGGAGCAGAATTAGGTGCGATTAGAAGAGATGGGGGGGAAAAAGTCCATATTTGTCAGAGAGCTCCTTTCAGCTTTCACCTCCTGATCAGAGGCATCATTTAGACAAAGAACAAAAGACGGCAAATATTTTGGGAAGGCGAGAAAAAGGGGTCTGTTTAGTGAGTTGCAAGAGTGAAACTGAGCGGGGCGGTGCGCCAAAAGAGCCCGTTGGTGTGGGCTACAGTTTGCAGTGCGTAGCAGCCGAGATCTATGAATACAGATCAGGGGAGATGTGAGGGAATTTTACAGCAGGTATTGTCTGTCACTCACCCCGTCTGTCTGTGTGATCACTGCCTCCACGGCGGCTGTTTCATCTTCCACTCTCTCTCACACACTCGTACTCACACACACACACACACACACACACACACACACATGCATACACTCCTCCCCCAGCGATACCAAAGGAGACCTGGTGCTGGGGTGTGCCCTTGCCAAAAAGTGACAGGTGTTCCAATAGGAAATCCAAAAATCAAAGGGCCATTATTCCTATTCTACGTTATGATACCCTGCTTATGTCTGGCTTTGTATAAGTTACTGACATCTGGATTTGACTGAGAATACAGCAACAAACATAATGTAGAGTGTGAAATAAAATTTTGCCATGACACGAAAATTCAAACACGTCCAGGTTTCTTTTTCTTTATATATACACAGCTTCGAAAAGTGTGTTTTATTTGCCATACTTAGATTTGTGTTCTTGTTCTCACAATGGGGAGAAATAGTTTGCCAGTTGTGTGTCTGCATGGCCTGGAGCCCTTTAACACACACTGTGAATTATGCCTGCAGTGAACATAAACACAGATTTTACAGCAAAACACAGTGTTGTATATACACACCGACTTGAATCACTAGCTCCTTCTCTCATTTAACAGCATCACTGCTGAGCCGAGCCATGCTCCATCTCTGCAGCACACCATGCACTGTCTCCGTGAAAGAGAAAATGTGGATAAAGATGGCCGATCGACATTAAAAGTGAAACGATGAACAAAGGCGGTGGACTCCTCGCCAGCAGTCCCAACACAGTCAATCTGCCTGAGCAAGTGTTTGCTCTTTGCATAGGAGTGTCAGTGTTGATTTCTAGCATCAGGAGAGCAAGACGCACATAAAGCTGCCCCAACTGTTCAATCACTGTGCTCTGCAAATGCGAGCGGGCCTGCAGTCTCAATCAGCTAAGTGTAGCAGGCAGCTGCTGTGTGGCGGATGGAGTGTGTCGTTAATTCTGTAAATATAGCTTCCCTCATGTGTCTGAGAATCACCCACTCAGGCCACATTTAGGCCAGATGAGCAACAGCTTCGCCAGCGTCTGGTAAACTGGGCGAAACGGTGAATGACTCAACAGAGCAGGGAGGAAATTTAAATGTTCCTTTTGAGAAATCTAATTTTTCCTTTGAAAAGACCCAGGACAAGGTTGCCAACCTCACAACAAGGTTTTCAAATGTAAGGGAAAATGAAGCAGCATTTCAAACAAATAGATGTCATTGTTGTCTGTTCATGTTGCAAGTTGTAACTCATTTCATCCCAAACAGAACAACGAGAATAAATATATGCTGTGCTGTTTCCGGGGCAGCACTGCATTCAAAGTGATGGTTTAGCACTTGTATTGTTCTTTAAAGTTGAAGCAGAGAGGCAACAACATTCTGGCTTTTCCTTTGTGGGCTATCAATAATCTTTTTCTGACACATTATTTGCTGGGCCGAAGGAAAATAGGGAGTAGCACGGTCAGTGGTTTACCACAAAGACTTCTGGGAGCTGGCGAGGGCAGTGTGCGTGGGCGATACATCCACCCTGGGACGCTGCCAGGATGTCTTTTTGACCAGGCTGCTGGAGCGCTAAGGGCCAACAACCGAGCTGCACACAGTCTCTGGGAAAAACACACAGAGCAATTAGATGACATGACAGTCATGAAGATGAGGGTTTTTTGGCAGATCAAGCTCAGTTTTATTCACAACTGAGTTAAGTACAATTTTGTGTGATTTAGCAGCTTGCTGCTACATTTTTGTGAAATAATTGTACCACGTTCTACATAAAAGCTTAACACCACTTAAAAAAAAAATATATATATATATTTTTATAACCTTCACTATTATTTTATTGTCCATTACTCCCCATTGTTGCTATTTGTCCCTGAATGGCCGTTTTGCTGGTGTGAAGAGTTCTCCACACATATTCCCTCTGAATTCAGCACAGCTAAGGCATTTGGGGAAATTAAATAACCTGAGGATTGAGCTACTTTAGGAAGCCCAATTAACACATTTGCCTCTAGAGGAAAATATCGCCTGAAATTGAATGGACGGTAATTTTACGCATGGATTTTTCCATTCTAACTCTCAGAGCCTTCAATAATCCGGAGAATTTGTTTTGACAGAACAAGGGGTTTTAACGTTCTGTGCTGAAGCTGGAGTGGATGAATTTTAAGAGAACTGCGTGTCAAAACAAATAACGCAGCTGTTCAAAGGGCTGCATGTTCCATTGTGATAATTGAACATAATTCAGTGATTCATCTGTTTTGAGTTTAATGTACTACTTTCCCAGAGCAAGATCCAAGTTTGGAAAGATAAATTGTGTTTGTGGTGGCCCTTTATTATACTTTGACAGCAACTGTGTGTGACCACTGGGATTTTGGACAACTTTCCAGTCCGTTTGTTATCTCCCACGGGTGGCTAATCCAAGACATCTATTTCGGTTGAACCTACAATATGTAGCACTCCGAAAACGTTCATCCAAACTCCAAAGTTAGAGCTTTTAATTACCTCTGTGTTGTCTCTTCTCTCCACCCTCCCCGACGCACACATACAATTCCAGTTCCAAGCGTACCTTCTCCAACTCCACCATGCACAAAGATCAAAGTCTCATAAAGTTAGGATAACCCTTATTACTTCTCATTAGTGGGTAACCTGATGCACACTGACAAGTTCAACAGTTGCTGCGGTCAGCTGCTGATGCCTCCAAATGGCCCGGCCCCTCAGCGAAAGAGGCTGACCAGACGCTCAAGTGGTCCCTGAGTCTAGTCTAGTGTGGCTTAGCATGAACCCCATTTGCGCTGTCGCCTCTAGGCCCAAACCAAAAGGGACTGTTAAAAATGGGCTTTAAGGCTCGGCTGACATCCACTACTACAGATCATTAAGGCTCCACAGCCTCTCTCTCCAGCCTCAAACACACCAGTGGAGTCATTAAAGGCAATGTGTAATTAAAGTTGGAATAAACAAAGGCTTTTCCCGAGGTCTTTTATTTCTCCCTCAACCATGTGTGTATCTCTCTCTCTCTCATTTCACGCACGCGTTCTCTTTGCCTCCCTCTCTTGTTTTCTCTGTGTGTCTCAGAGAGAGAGAGAGAGTTGACACATAAGAGAGGAAATTCTCATTGGCTCCCATGGTGGTGGCAGGCATGGACGAAAGGCCCTCAGCCTAATTAGAAAACTAAATACTCTGAGTAATGCCTAACCCTTGGGAATACAACTGCCATATCTCTTACACATGTGATGTGGAAGGACCCGGAATGCCACTGGGGTGTCTCGCTGAAATATCCTGTGCTGTTCCCCTTTGCACAGCTGTCCACACAGACTCATGCACTTAAGACAGGCTCGCTTTCATAGTTAAAATAGAAATTTGTGTCCTGAGTGCTGCAACACAGCTAATGCTAAATATTTAATTCCCGTGGGTGCTAATTATGGTTGAGTACTGGCAACACGGATTCCCTTTTTTCACTCCACATAACAACTGTAAAAGCAATTTAAGCATTTTTCAATTAATTAAACACACAGTCTTCCAGTAACCTCTTGTCATTTTGCCCTCCAGGACCATAGCTAATTTGTGTAGAATAGAAAAGGGAAAGGGGAAGGAGTGGGGGGTGGGCGCTGTTTTCATCTTCGCAAAATGCTCCTACAAAGGAATTAAAAGGGAAGACACGTCATTTTTCAGAAGAGTTTAAAAAGATCACACTCTATCATTCTTTTTTTTTCAAACACCCTGTAGTATTGTAAGTGTAGTTTTGAACGTTATGAACCTACATATCAGTGATGACTGTTACCACGAGCAACCAGCCCCCATTATGTTATCAAAGCCGTGCGAGATAGGCCGGCCATGAAGCTAATCCCTGATGTATTTTTAGTCACAACTGACTGATGAAGTGAAATTACTACATCAGTGATAAAAAAACGGGGCTCTCTGAAAAGCCTTTACAAGATCATGCAGCAACCAAGAGAGCTCTGTAAGCTACTGCGAGTCGAAATGAACTTGTAGAACAGCGGTGAACTGCACGACAGTATGGTGAAGATGACTCGTAGAGAAATTAAGATAAGGATACATTATGCGTCTATAATATGCTGAAATGATGATTTCTGCTTCAAAGTTCTGTGTTTCCATTGTGCCAGTTAAAAATATAAAAACACCCCTTCTTTCATTTATTCAGAACTTCATCAGTGGAAAAAAAAGGAATGAAAGAAGACTATCTAATCACATTTTGCGATTAAAAAATATGGGCAATTTTGAAGGACAAAATGAACTTAAGTGGCATATAGTATCAAACTTCATATGGCATTACACAGTCTCATATATGTATATATATATATATATATATTATCGTCCATTGTGTGTGTGCGTCTTTGGGTACATGTGTGCATGCACATGTGTGTGAGCCATTAGGAGGGGTAGTGGCACACCCATCCTCTTATAAAAGGCCCGTCGTTGCGAGAGATCAGAAGCAGGCTGTGAAATCCAGCTAATAGTCATTATGGGATCCCGGTCGGTGCACACACCGTACCTGCTTGCCAAGGCGGCCCCCCCTCACACTTCATATTTGCATTGTGTCATCTTATCAGCATTCACCCAGACAGAGGACACGTCACACTGCAGACTGACAGCCGCATCACTAATATGAGTAAATAAGACCCAGGGAGACGAGAGTGAGGAGCATTAGAGGTCCTGCACTTTGCAGGAAAAAAAAGAAATCATAAAAATTACTAAAAAGATATTATACAACAGCACAACCTTGTGACACCAAAAAATAGCCGGACCAATATTATTTTTCTTCTGATGCAAAATGAATGTCCCTAGTCTTTGTAGATGGCCCTAGCATGCGATGGCCCCCTCCTGTTCTGAGTGGCGAGGAAGGGTGAACTCTAAGAACCCTGTGTGCTCAGTCACTTCTGGGCCCATGCAGTCAATAAGGCTATTTCTGATCTCCGGATGGCTAGGGTTTCAAAGCCTGTTTAAATGGGCTCCCACAAAGCCGGAAGCACCAACCTCAGTCCTCTCCCTCCCTGTCTTTCTCCCTCTCTCTTTCCTCCTCCACTCTTTCTCTAAATATTGAGAGGGAGCTCAGCTTGCCTACCCCCTCAGTCAAGAGAAGGGGTGGGGGTGGGGGGGGGGGGGGTCCTCCCCTTCCACATGCAGGGTGGTGAGGAAAGACAGGGAAGCGCAGGGTCAGGGCTCCCGGTGCTAAGCTGTGAAAGGCAAACGTTTGGCAGAGTAATTACACGCCGCACTGCTCTGGGAGTGATTAGTGATAGTTGTCTGTTCAAAGTGTTTGGAGCTCACAGCCTTTATGGGCTACGCTTGCCTTCCCTTCGCCTAATGTTTAGATTGCATTTGCATCGGGAAGAGAGTTGCATGTGTCAACATAAACAGTGTGCCTATGAAGCTCAGCAAGTGTGCACTCGCTTGTGTTTCTCCGATGCGCAAAATATACTTTACTTCAGTATCCAGGGAAGGTTATTACATTATTGTGGAGTATTTTTTACAGCTTGTGTATTATGATTTTGTCAACCCGGTGCTTGAAATATTCAGTATTGTATTATAATGTTGTAATAACGGGCCGAAATGCTTGAATTTATACATCCTCAAAAACGTAGGCTTCGAACCTCTCTGAAACAACCAAATAAATATCTATTCAAAAGCCTTTGATCTTCAAATACTGCTGTCAAGCTGTATTGCTTACACTGTGTACTCTGGTAGCAAGCCTATTTAGCACTTCCTGGACATAATGCCTCCACTTGGCACAACAAAATCCTCTCCATCCCCAGGTCAGGTGACACTGCGGTGCATTGCAATCAACATGCTCAGGTGGTGCGGTCCGGGCTGCCAGCCTTTGATGTCCTTGCTGTGTTACTGTTGGCTAGCGATGCTGTCCCAGCACAGCCTACAGATGTGCCTGCAAGCTGTAAGGTGAGCAGCAACACTCCTGAGTAACGTGTCCAGTTGTAAAGCACACCCTGACAGAGGGTGTGGCGGGGGGCAGGAGGGGGTGTAAACAACAGGAACAGACGGATACAAGGCAGAGCACATGTGGGATTAGGAAGTTGATGATGTTGCTGTTGGAAATGTTCTGATATCACTAGTCAGTCTGGGGAAATTCGTTCCTTTCTTTGTTGAATGGAAACACATCTAATCATGAGACTCAGGTAACAGTTTTGTTCTGGGGTTCTAAATGGATATTAACTGTGAATTGATTTTTATTGATTTTTTCCGTTTACAAAATAAAGCTCTGGCCCGTTGACAGAATTCTTTTCATGAGCTCTTGCTTGTTGAAAACCTGAGTTACGCTTTGAATAGATTTTAATCCTATTGGTATCTTTTGGAGCCTAAAAACATACCTTAACAAATCAGAGAAGTGTGTATCAAAGGGATGATGGGTTTCATATTTCAACCCCTTATCACCCTAATCCCAACACAGGGGCCGACTTTAACGCAGGCTGTGAAGTTGGGTGGCAAAGCTGAGGAGAAACAAACACAGCTGCGGACAGGAGAGGAAATACCTCAGGGACTTTCTGGGATTGGGAAAGAGGTAAGACAGTACCTGTAGTGCAATCCCCTCCAAATCTGCACCAGGTGTCGGGCATTAAGGAGAGCATCTCCGCTTTGGCTTTCCACGTCTGGCTCAATCACCCAGGGCAGTGTGTCAGATGTTGGACAAAACTGATACTCTCGAAGAGGAGGAGGAGGAGGAAGACCTGGGGCTGGGCACAGTACAGCGAAGAAACGTCTCTGACGGCAGAAGTATAATCTGTATCATGTCGAATAAAAATGCCCTTTCGAAAGAGGTAATTTCATTATTTTGCCATGATTCTCATCAATGTTTGACATTTCAATATTCAATTGCATGTGAAATTAGTCTGCTGAGAATACAGCACATTGTCAAGACTGCAGTAAGACAATAAAAAAATGTGAAGCAGAGCTGAACACTTTGGGCTTTAATGAGTTAAGATAGAATAGCATTACACTGTATCCCATTGAGAGTTTCAGTTAACTACAAAGACAAGTGAGCACTGCCTTTTCCCTGTGTGATAAAACAAAGCAAGGAGTATGCTATAGCATGCTTAGCTTGATATTAACATTAAACTCATTTATAAAGGCAAGGTCTACATTGAACACCTGGCACCTCTTCAATTTCAAGCAAGTACGCTTCTTTGCGAGGGCAATTGTGCTGAAACAAAACAGCGACAGCGGAATACTTCAGTACCAAGAGAGGGAAAATAACATAGAACCATGTTGGCATTGTTGTTGCCACAGATTATACATGACACACCAAATAAAAGAGGCTGATTGTAAGACGTTTAAATGTATCAGAGGCATGGGAGAGGAAACTTTATGCCTCAGCAGAGGGAGAAGGAGAATGCGACTGGGCACGTGCGGAATGCAGAGTGGCAGGAGGAAAGCAGCAATCTAAATTTCTAATGCCGAGGATGTTTCCCATTCTGTGTTTATGAAACATGGCTGCCGGGACTACAAAGGTAAGGGGATCCAGCATCAAAGTCCGCCCTGACGAAAACAAAAAAAGCAACAATGCTGCAGTGGAATGCACGGCAGAACATAATACTCCACCTCCTCCTTCTCCTCTCCCCTAAGCAGTCTCATTTGATTACAGTGTAGCAGGCCCCAAATCAACCCCTCAGTCCCATTTCTCACTCCCCACTGGTGCTGCGAGTAGGCAGTAGAACACAACTTGCCAAAGTGGCCTGGGAGGAGAGGTGATGTTGTGGAGGAGAATCCCCTCATTTGGGGAACAAAGGAACATGGGAATGGGAGAGCGGAGGTGTCCGCGGCAGGGGTGGAAAGTGGTTGTTGTCCCGAGTGTGGCGACTGAGTTAGAGACTGCATGTCTGATGATGACGGCCGGGCAGCGTATCGTTTACAGGCTCCCTCAGCAGAAGCCCCTCGCATGTCCGTCTCCAGCCACAGAGTTTGCCCTCTACTTAAGGCAACAAGAGTCAGGCTCAGCATTACAAGCCTATTAAAAGATACTTTTAATTATGCCCAGCTCTCCCGGGATCACTTCTTCCGTGAACTCTGTGTTTCTTTGGCATGTGCACTTAGGAATGGCACAACCAGAAGCACGTGTTGTTTTCTCCCTCCAATTAAAGGGCATGTTGACAGATTAGGGCTGCTTCTGGTTTTGTGCTCCACTAACGCATTTAGGGAAGATGATGAACATGGAGAGGGGGGGGGGGGGGAGAGAGAGAGAAACAGAAAAAGCTGACAGAAAGAGAAAGAAGAAAAAGAGAGAAAGAACATGCACATGAACCCTGAGGGATTAATGTGTTTACATTACCTGGGCTGTGATCTATCACCAACCTCGTCAACTTCCATTATGCATCACATACATAAGCAGGCAACAGACCTGGGAGCCCCTGCAACTCACTCATACTATTTCAATTGGATTAAGTCAGAGCAAATATCTAGGGCAGAGCTCCCACACTGTGGTTTTAGCATTCTGGTATAGTCATTTGATTTGTACGTTGTATCACTTTACCGTCATGAAGGCATTGCAGGAAGGACTACGTCCTACATGCCCCGAGAGCTTTGAGTAGTATGGGATTTAGATGATTACCATATGGCACCTATAGCATCTTCAAAACAAAACCTGCTATTTAGCCGTGAGTCTGGTTAGACAACAGTCAGGCACGGAAGCGCTCACATCATGAATCAAAATGTACAGGTAGACACTGGTGAGAGGAAGAGGGGGATGTTGAGTGTGTGGATTCACCATCTGTGATATTCGCTAACATGAGGTTTATTTTGTCCCAGCTGTAGGAGCAGGCCTGTATTGTGTGTTGAACACTCGGAGGTCTGGCATCACTGTATATATGCTGACAGTGGAGTCTACAGCAGGGCCCCTGAAAGAGCCCATAGTCACACTCAGGCTTCATTATATGCAGTCAATTTCCGTTCAGTCACTGAGCCTATTGACTCATTTCTGAAATAACATTACAGGTCATTTGTCTTGTCATGAAGGAGGGAGAATTATCCTTCTTAAAACATCCCCCATTTGGAATAGTGGGTAACGGGTGAACCTGGATACGCCCTATGGATACAACTGTAAATAAATAGTTTTGATAAAACACTGAAAAATCAATGGGTGCTTCCTGTGATCCATCTCGAGCGAATCAATCATCATCTGCACAGCTGGCAGTGTGGTGCGGGAGGACGGCGTGGCAGTGAGAGAAGGGTGCAATCTTTGTCTGATACCTCTCATTTTGGAATCGCTTCTCATAATAGGGTCATCATTTCATCACTTAGCCAATCCAGAGCCCTGCCACTCAGCCTTGCGGGGATCATGGGGAGCAGGGAGAGAGGGGGGGGGGGGGGCAGACAGGCCCCATCAGGAGCAAACCAAACACACACTCTGGCTCCATACGTCTTCATTCAGGTCAATAAAAGAAGAAGAGATCACAAGAACAGAAAAGAGATCAGAAAATGGATTCTGTCTCCATGTAAATTGTGTGATTTTTCAAAGCCAAATAAAATCATCAAATCATGATTTGTGCATCAGCTCCTGTGAGCAAGATGAGATATTTATCTGGAAAAACATTAAACCTTTCTGTATAAACAGTCACAGCAACTACAGAGCTAATTAAATTTGAAACAGACAAAATGTGATATCGTTAGAATGCAGAACTGAGCGTAACATATGTCTGTGTGTCCACTGTTGAATAATTATCACCTCAAAAAGTAAAAAAAGTGAATTTAATTGGTGCCAGAGTAAGGTAAGTGTGTGTGTGTGTGTGTGTGTGTGTTTGGGGGGTTAGGAGGGGTGCATTTCACTGACTGCTTGGTGACGTGAGAAGACTTCCTCAACATGGATCTGAACAAATTAAAAACAAAGACAAACAGTCACATTTTTTTTAAATACAATTTTTTTTAACAGTCAGTACAATAAAAATAAATAAAACTATAGACATAACTGATGCCATTCACATTTTAAAATGCATGAATAAAGAGGTAAAATTACTGCTGTGCTTTAACAAAAATAATAGCTAAGGATACCAATTGTTTAGTCAAATAGCATAGTGCACATATGTTTAATCATTTAATAATCCTCTCTTCAAAAAAATAATAAAAATGCAAGGTCAAAAATAAATTACATCCATTATTTGCAGCAGATCTCCCCAAAGCATTTGCAGCGAAAACTGTTTTGAATTTCAATTGGCTTCCAAGTGGCAAAAGCCCTCAGCTAATACATCAAAGAAAAATTGGTGTCAACTAATCGGTTTAGGACACAGATTTAGAATGGTTAAAAATCCCATGAATACTTCAAGCATTTTTTTTTTTTCTCCATACCACCAAAAGGCTTGGGAGCAGTGCAGCTGACCTTGTGCGCTCCGGAAACCTGTCCGCCACTCGACATTAACTTACTGTTTAACTCACCCGGCCGCGCAATTAGTCCGCCACAACACATAATGTTGTGTAATAATAGCCTCTATATCCAATTTAGATTACACTTGCTCCCTCGGGCATTTTAAGTGGCATGCATCATCTTTCATTCGCCTCGTATTTGCCACGTAAAGCCGTTTTCATGCGTCAATCCCGGGGTCGTTTGCTCAGGGAAAATAAAAGAAGACGACGCGGTAACGAAGAGGAAGCGAGAAAAGTTAGACGCCGTCAAAACAACATTAATAGAGATTTAGAATCGGATCACCTGAGAACAACCTATTGTTTTACGCATCTAAAACGCATATGCACTTTTCCACATAAAAAAAGCGCAAAGGAGCAAATCTATACTCACCGACACCTCCTCCTCTATCAGTGCAGTGCTGAGAGTTGGAAGCAGTTGCCATAACCAACTCCTATTATAGGCTCCGTGATCTCAAATTATAGGTCCTCCTCCTACTTCAGAGCCTGAACCAGAGCGCATTACACATGAGACAGACGCTTATTTTATCTAATAAACAATAATAATAATGATAATAATAATATCACCAGTTCTGCAGGTACTTTTGTAGCGGCCCACGTGGCACAAATTATTTTAAAATGTGGATTTTTTTTTTTTTTGTAGTTCGGTATAGAAATGACGCACAATAATTAAGGGATACATAACCGTAGCTAATAATGATGCTATGCTATTTCCCCCATATTTAACATAAGCAAAGAGAACTGTCAGCACGAGCGGATTCAATTGGTTCTTCCTGTAGCTGCTGTTTTGAGAAAAGTTCCAGTAATTAGTAGATTGTCTAAACACTGCAGGAGGCTGTGACACCACTGTAGGTCTCATCGTATCACTGTCATCTGATTATGGTAGGGTCGCTTTGTGCAGCCATCCTTCTTTCTTTATTTCTCCCTCCCTCTCTCTCTCTCTCTCTCTCTCTCTCTCTCTCTCCCTCTCTGAAGTGTGCGTCGGCTCCCACTGTACCAGCGTCATCATTCTCTGCTCTCTAGAGGTTTTCAGAGCGTAAAAGAACACGTGACAGCGTGTGCACACACTCTTTAGCAGCGCCTACAGCGATCCCTTTCGGCTTATCTGAGACTTGAACTGGAAAGTCAATCACCAGGATGAAAATGGCTTGTAGATGGCTGATAAAAAATAGTGAATAATATTTATAATAGCCTATTAATATATTTATTTTTTTCAAAGCAACGTTAGTCAAGCGCATCATGCAAACCAGGTTAATTTAATTATAAAACTCTCTGAATTATTATTTGACTTTTTAAATCAGGAAATAATTCAACAATAATAAAGTTAATACTATTTTTTTTTCTTCCCTGGGCTATGGCATAACAGACGTCTAATATTTGTGAAATAGGCCTAAACAAGGTAATTGCCGCTTAACAGTGGCATATTAAATAAATCTTGGCTCCAGTATTTCACCACTGAAACGTATCTGCAGTGATCAAATGAGATTACATCCACTGGTCCAGGCGGATTTGGTGTAGTTGGCACTAATCTGCCCTGGCTTGAGGGTTTATGACTTTCTGGGAGTGTGTATCTGACTGGTTTATTCCAGGATCTATTGCAAAAACTATTTAGCCGTCGCCCACAGTAAATCGTCCAAACACGGCGCAGACAGGACATTATTCAACAATCACAGCACATAAATGTCGATAAGGCAAAGTTTGTTTACACACAGTAACTGTTCTCATAGATGTGTTCGGCCAGCTGCTGTTTGCGCCATCTTTCACTTTTCAGTTGTCACATATCTTACCAAAGAAAAATTCGTCTGGCGTTAGAAAGTCGACGTGCACAACAGTCGTAATCCATTTGAAAACCCCCATTGCGGATTTTAACGCAAGGCGCGCGGAGATCACGGAGCATCAAGTCTGTTGATTTAACGCACATATACTTAAAATGACGACATTTTACCAACAAAGAAAGATTAACAAAAAGAGAGCGCAGCAATGGAGCGCCTTTTTTAATTCCTGCCGGTATCTTGCAAGCCCATATCCCCACATCCTGGCACACAACAGCCGATTTGTTATTGATCAAGTGTGAAAGTGACGGCTTCGTGTATGGGGGGGGGGGGGGGAAAAAGAAGAAAAAAAAAAGAAGAAAGTTGGGAGTTGACAGACTCGCATGATGTCGCCATCCAAAGGGGGGCTGCCAGGCGCACTTGAGACTTACTGCAACGAGCCTTGTTAAAGGGTGAAAAAATAGAGAAATAGAGAATGAGACGGATTGTTAGTTAATGCGCGAGAGAGGGAGAGAGAGAGAGAGAGGGAGGGAGGGAGGGGGTGAGAAGGAAGAGCAAGAGAGAGAGAGAGAGAGAGAAAGAGAGAGAGGGGGAGAGAGAGCATGGATTTGGGCAGGGCTGTGGTTACCCAGCATAAGCTCGCCTTTTCCTTCGGTGACTACACCCCGAGAGGAGGAGCATAGTAAGCGTCAGGATCCTCAATTTTTCAACTTAGCATCTTGGCAGGACATTTTCCCAAGCAAACCCCCCGTCCGACGGGTAAAAAAAAAAAACTTCTGCGCGGGCATGAGAGCGAGGGTTCAACTCAGATAAGGAAGCAACAGAAAAACAAACCGAGACAAAACAGCCGACGGACAGTGGCTGGCTGGCCGGCAGCGACCAAAATATTCCACCCAACACCTAAGCCTCTCTTTATTTAATCACTTTTACTTTTTTTCCCCTTCACCATTGTCATTTAGAAGGAGGAGGGGGGGGGGCAGGCAGCTGGTCTGCAGACACACGGCTCTATGCGCTCCGACAGCAGCGCATGAGAAAATAAAGGGAGGAAAGTGCGCAAGTTAAGTGGCTTAGACTCTCCGGGCTCCAGCATGGCGTATCCTCAGGGCTACTTGTACCAGCCGTCCGCGTCTCTAGCCCTGTATTCATGCCCTGCGTACAGCACCAGCATGATATCGGGACCCAGAACCGAGGAACTTGGGAGATCCTCTTCGGGATCTGCTTTTGCGCCCTATGCCGGATCTACCGCGTTCACCAGCGCCTCGCCAGGCTACAACTCCCACTTGCCATACAGTGCGGACGCGGCAGCGGCTGCCACATTCACCTCGTACGTGGTGAGTAAACTAAAGGTGATTATTAAATCTAATAGGAAATACAAAGCGAGGACATATTCGCTCGTTATAGAAGTCCAAAATACCCACTGTGCATGCGGAGTCAAGCGATTAAGAGGCAAATGTGCGTCACTGGGGAGTGCGTGAATATAATGTTACAGAATGTCAGGTCAAGAAAGCATGTTGTTGGGGACAGAGGTATTTTAACTGCGTTGTGTGCTATTACGTGGCTCTTAAGGAAATTGTAGTTGTTGTATGAGAAAGCGTGGACAATGCTGAGCCGAAGCGTTATGCTCATAACCGACGCCGTGTGATGGCAATTTATGTCACTGCATGTTTCCTGCAATCATATTAATTGTGCCAGTTGTAAAACTGAAATATCGCAACTTTGGACAAGAGAAAAACGGAGGAAAATTGTCTTTCACTTTTGTTGTTTTCTTGTGGCAGCACACGTAACTCATTCAGACGTGGCTGCACTACAAAGGCGGATCCCAGTAGAATAGGCAAATAAGCACAAGTGTATAAGGCCCTTTGTGCATAATGTAAATACGTTGTCATAATTGCAAATTGTAGAATTGTAATGGCGAGAATAATATTCGCTTCATGCTGACATATAAATGACATGTAAATAATAATAAAAACGCATATAGCAACTGAAATTGCAAATACCCAGTCATGTTAAAAACAACTTCATACACATTAACTTCAAACTTCTGGATTAAAACCAGTGTATTCATGTATGTGTGTGCGTGTGTATGCGCGTGCGTGCGTCGGTGCGCGCAAATGTCCATGCGCGTGCATGTGTTCATGTTTGTGTGTCCTTTTAACTATTTTTGAAGCAGTCCAGAAAAATGAATGTGAGCGAACTTTTACACACTTTTTCATTATTATGTTTCTGTATCACAGGGTTCTCCCTATGACCACACCACGGGCATGGCCGGCTCAATAGGATACCATCCTTATGCATCACCCTTGGGCACCTACTATGGTGACCCAGCATATCGTAAAAACGCAACCCGGGACGCCACCGCCACCCTGAAGGCCTGGCTCGGCGAGCACCGCAAGAACCCCTACCCGACCAAGGGAGAGAAGATCATGCTGGCCATCATCACTAAGATGACCCTCACCCAGGTGTCCACCTGGTTCGCCAACGCCAGGAGGAGGCTAAAGAAGGAGAACAAGATGACCTGGACCCCTCGGAACCGGAGCGAGGACGAGGAGGAAGACGAGAATATTGATTTGGAGAAAAACGACGACGACGAGCCAAACAAGCCCACAGACAAGGGAGACTCCACAGACACAGAAGCAGGTTGGTGGTGCAGAGAGAGAGAGAAAGAAAAAAAAGCCCAAAAAAAAAAATCATCAATTTTTCATCGCAGTCATTTCTACTCAGAGTGCAAAATTGATTGCTGGTTAATGGTGGTATATTATTTATAATGGGACAATTGCTTTAAATAATAATCACCTTGAACTCCCCTCGTTTGACTTCTCGGGGGCTGAAATTGCTGGTGACGCAAAGTGTTTAGCAGTCAATTTATCTTTAACTGCATAATAAGGATACAGCTGGTGTATTGCGCTGGGTATTCGGCTACAAAAATATCGCCTTTGTATGCTCATTATATTCCAGCTTTGAACGGTTGATGAATGCTTATTATCATCATGAGCGATGCGATAATAATTAGTACTGGAAATATATTTGTGAATTAAAATAGTCAACTTGCTGTACGCTCAGACTTTAATTATATCACACTGTTGTACTCTTTCATAATTATGGAGAGCAATTCGCTCACCTTTTTTTACATCACACATCTTTATGAGGGACATTTATAGCATGTGCTACAAATGTTTAATTTTACAAATGCCTAATTATGTTTATACATCCGATTCCAGTTTGCCTCGCGATCGCCCGAAACATATGTTCCAGTTTCATCAACGTTTTAATGTCACGCTTATTTGGCAGTAACTATTCTTTATTTGTGCTTTAGATCATAAACTGCTGAACCCAGGGGACATAGGCTGTGACAGATTTAAAGAGGAGAACCATGGCAAAGACACGGATCCCCTTCTGAGCGACTCGGAGTTAAAAGACCAGGAGGAGCGGACTACAGAGTTGCTGCCGGATTCCGTAAAACCAACCACTTCGTCTCCCTCGGCGGTGCCCCGAGGGAACCAGGCCGCTGCGCAGCAAGACAAGCCGTCAGATTTGAGCCATGCGCCGGGTACGGTGACCAGCAACGTGACCTCTGTTATCCACTCGCCCCCTTCGGCCCCGAAACCCAAACTCTGGTCCCTTGCGGAGATCGCCACGTCCTCAGACAGGTGTAAGGGCAGCGGCGAGGCGCCACAGGCTTGCCCCGGTTTGGGTCAGAGCGCAGTAATGGGCACCAACGCGTCTCCATCACGGTCCTCCCCCCATTGCCCGCTCCCCAACAGCACGGTCCTATCCAGGCCTCTGTACTACACCTCCCCCTTCTACCCCGGCTACACGAACTATGGGGGCAGTTTTGGACATCTTCACAGTAACCACGGCTCGGTAACCACGGGCTCCACGGCACATTTCAATGGATTAAACCAGACTGTGTTAAATAGAGCAGAGGCTTTGGTAAGGGAGAGCCAGAAAGTCAGAAGCCAAACGCAGATAGATCTTTGTAAAGACTCCCCTTATGAACTAAAGAAAGGTATGTCAAACATTTAATACCTGATTATTTTCCACTCAGCGCGGACTTTTATTTATTTTCTTTGTGGTTGCATTAAAAAAAGAAAAGAAAAAAGGACAATGATGAAGCAAATTCTGAGAACATGTTATTTTCAGAGCAAATGCTTATCTTCAAAGATTTAGTTTCTGAATGGTTAATCCTAAAGTGTAAAGAGAATGGTCTTAATCGCTGCAGCCGCCTAAGTCTATTTGTATTAAAGACTAACATGTATATTTAATGTAGCATTTTTGTATTTAAAATGGACAACACACTATCTTTGAAGTAAATTATGGAAAGAAAATATATGCTTGTGCAGCGATTATTTTTGGTGAGCCATTGGCTTTGCCTGACATGTGTCAAAAGTGCTTCAAGGCCAATTTATCTACACGAAATATGAATTCAATTTTGCACCGTGACAGATGTTTCTATGGTAAACCATTTTGGTAGTGAGAGCTCTGACAAACTGAAAGTAAAGGCCTACATTCAGCAGAAAGATGTTGGAATATCTAAACAATAAAAGGGTTCAGTTTCATTTTGGGTCGTGCAAATATTCAGTTTTTTTTTGTGACTGAAAAATGTTGGAAACAACACGGAAGTACATTTTGGTCAATGGCTTATCACTATTTTATTTTTTCTTTGAATACAACGAGGCCCTCTTTTTACTTGAGCATGATTCTAAAAGTGGATATTGATATAATAACAACACCGAGGCGCAGTCATTTAACCCAATTACCTATCGTGTTTTATGCAGAGCAATCAGGTGGTGAACTCCGGTAATGAGCTCGATTTTATGCCAAATTTAGAGCTCATTACTATTTTCCAAGGCGTGGCAAAGCTGTTAAAAGGGACGCGACCATGCATTTAGAACATACTGGCCTATTATATATCATTAATGGAGAGTCTCTTTAATGGCGCGTTAGATGTGAAACACTGGTGTTTGGAGGAAAGGGAGAAAGCTGTCATGCACACATGCAGAGACAGACCGATTACACTGTGCAGCCGGTAGCCAGGCGCTGTCCTCTAACTCTTCCAACTTCTGCAGGTAGGTGTCACACTTGCTCCTAATTTCAGGGGGACTCTTTGTTAATCCGTCACGGAAACCCATCCCTGATCAAATGGCCTGGTTAAAAGGAAGTGGAGCCAATGGGGCACACACAATGATCACAGTTATTACGAGGATTATAGCAACTTTGACAAGTGGATAAAAAAAAAAGCACAAATTACATACTTGACCGACATGCAGAACAAAAAAAAAACCAGAAGGGTATTTCCGAGGCAAACTGAAGAAAGAGAGGTGCTTTTTTTTTTTTTTTGCTGATGATTTATTAATGCTGGATTTATAGATTCAACGAAAGAAAAATAAAACTAAACAACAATTTACTGTGATTATTATGAGGATCACTATTGCTATTATCAAATATTATTTTGAGGCATTCTCAAAAAAGGAAGAGATTTGGGCCACTACAATTTATAGGCCTATTTTTCTTTTTTATTATTTGACCTGATATTTCTGACTAACATTCGTTTATTCTGTGGTTTTTACAGTGTAATTCAAACGGCACAGAATTATTATTACCATTATCATTATTATTATTATTATTAATGTTGTTATTGTTGACCTCCACTGAAGTGGGACAGCATGCTCTTGTTTATGGCTGCCATTAATCTCCATAGTTTACTTTCCCCTTCTCCAATTTGAAATCTCCCCTGAGGTTTATATAATTCCCTTAGCCTTAATGTCCTCTACTCGGGCCCTCTATTTTAATCTGACAGAGTGTGCTGGAGCAGTGATTGCGACACATCAGCCGGCTAAATAGCATAATTATGTTTTTTCTTTGCTGGTCCCCGGAGGATTGAACTGTTCGATGCAATGTCCCCTCAGAGAGTATTAAGAGTTTTATTAGATATCGCGTCGATTTCTCAGAATTGATTGAAGAAGTAACATTTCACAGGGACAATATACACACGATTTCTGCGGTGTAAATCATCTGTGTGGGAATAGGTAAACACTGTGAATTGTGTCGTGTGTGTGTGTGTGTGTGTGTGTGTGTGTGTGTGGCGGAGGGGGTGTGGGGTTACAACGGTGCAAACCAAACGCAGAGCCGGGTGATGGAGTCATTCCGATTAACTTTCTTAATTTAAAAATACACGGGGAATGTTCGGAGGATGATCTGCCAAACTATCCCGAACAGGAAAATACATGCCTGACGATCCTCTCACTATTGAAACCGCCTTAAAAAAAACAGACCACTTTTTTATACTGCTTTTATGCTGTAGATATATATATATTTTTTTATACATATTATAGGTTATCATATATTTGTTTTTCTCCCAAGCATGTCCACATTTACCATTCAGCTCTGTCTCCCCAACTGCTGTTTATCAAAAGGCACTAGACAGATATGCTCCTGAAGAGTCTGCACTGTAATTAGCCTATTTATTATTATTATTACTATTAATATCATTAGTATCATTATGTTTAAAGTAAGTATTTCAATCATATATTGTATTCCCATAGCATATATCGACAGCTTATCTGATGTCACTGCATTTCAGCTCAACATGGTCACTATATAGGACATCGTATCGTGTAAAAAAAAAAAAAACTCACTAATTAAAATATAGGATATATATTTGATCGTTGATTATACTTGTTCTATTTCTGGGCGTGATGAAAGCCAGTCAATTAACCCCATGATTACTTGGAGGAGCGGAGCGAGAGGATGTGCAACCCTTCATCAGAGGCATGGTATAGCCTGCAGGGGAGATGCTCCCTGCAACTTAATACAACTTGGTCCCTGGCTTCCCCTGCGCTTGAATGGCGTGTCGGTTCATTGTTGGGATTGCTACAATGTGAGAATACTAAGTAGGGGTGAAACCGTTCCCACGTGTGGAAATGGGGGAAATAATCCGACAGGAGAAGAAGCAGAAGAGAAAAGAGGAGGATAAGGTCTGTACCCTTCACTCCGACTTTGTTACTGTTGAGCGTTCAGACGCACAATCCGGGGTGTTTGGGGAAAAAATGCTTCTTATTACTCTCGTCATATCAATTAAACATTTTTTTTTTTCTTCTTCTCCAAAACTGGAAATAAAGGCCATTGGATAGGCTACGTGAATCCGAAAGGCCGCGACTCACGGTTTATTTAAATTGAACTATTAGGCTAAATACTCATGCTTACACGCGAACGAGTAAAATGTACCTTTTTTTGCCAATCGAAAAAAAATGCATAATTAGTATTTGCATATTGCTCTATCAATAGAGACACACAGTAAAACTATCGTATTCTTTGTCAGAACACCAGCAACAGCTTCTCCGTCGGTTTGTGTTTACTCTAAAAGTAGATACGACAGTGTTGGTGTCATCAGGGAGACTTTCAGTGGTGACTGAAAATAGTGCTAATATAAGACTAATGAATAACATGAGTAAACCGTGGATTCTTGTTTGTTTTAGACACTTTTGGGAACGGTAGGATCTAATGAAGTGAAAGTTAAGTCTGGCATCCGTGGCCCCGTTAAATCACTTTATTATTGTAATTATCTTGGCATCCTGTTGTACATTCATCACAGGTATTATTGGCGTTGGATCAACCACTAAAATATGTGTTTTCCTATAATAGAAGTTTACAATTCTTCAGGCATAAAAAAAAAAAAAACATAAGCACTGGCCGAACTAAAGCATACGTATTTTAGAGGAGCGCACGTGCCATTAAATTGTTTATATTAAATGCCATTTGCCTGGTGACCCAGTGGGTCCCGGTTTACCCAAAGTGCAAGCCTGAAATATGTTTGGCAAGAGATTCGCTGCAGGGGCAGACTTCTGAAGAAACTTGGAGCTGTGGACCAAACAGATTAGACACCTGCCACTGGACAGCTCTGTGCACGCCTCTCAAATGCTACTGTGTCGGACCACAAGGTGAAACCCAAACCTGCTGATAAACACACTCCCAATATCACTGAGGGGATTACTCTGCGGACCAATGCGGTGCGTCCGTATAAACAGCCCGCTGATAAAGAGCCCGTCTACACGGCACTCATACGTATACGAGTTGGGGTCAAATTTAGCTCAAATGTGTAAAAAGACACCAGCTGTACTTGACCTGAACAGGGTGTGTGTGATCAGCAACACGGTTGTGGCCTAATGCGGTATGGGTTGAAATAAAAGGAGGGTGTTTTTTTTTTTTTATTATATTATATTTATTCAGAAACGGGGTTCGTTTATATCTGGGACTGAAATGCAGTCGGCTGTTGAGATATTTCTTTCCCCTGGATTTTCACTTTTCCTCTTCAAAAATAGCCCTCAACTTCAAAAGGAAACAAAATATCACTGTGATGCTTTACTGGGACCCGCTGTGCATCTGATGCAGACTTGTATTTCTAAAGCATATGCAGTATATTCTATAGTGCTGCAATAATACCATTATAACAAATTGTATATTTGGCTCTGAGTTTTTCAGTCCCTGCATGATGTGTCACTCAAATATGAGCGATGAGTTCTTTTTCATTAAGTTCTAAATGTAAAGAAGTGAGCGACTCTTCTTTAGTGAGGAGTTCAGGAACTGCTCATGGCTATTTAATCATCGTCATTTCCTAAATGAGAAGGGTAATTGAGGACACAATATCTCAACTTTAGTCTTCTGGCAAGACTGAACACGAGACTGGAGTTGACAGGATGTGAGTCGTGTCTGGGCCTAACAACTTGTAAAACAGATTCAATTTTACTTTGAATCAAACAACTGACGACTGAAATGTGTGCGTCCACCTATACTTTTTGGAATCCTGAAAGAAAAAAGAAAAAAAAGTCACGTCAAGGTAACTTGAGTCTCAAGCATT
Organism: Anarhichas minor; assembly: GCF_050575085.1. NCBI lineage: Eukaryota > Metazoa > Chordata > Actinopteri > Perciformes > Anarhichadidae > Anarhichas > Anarhichas minor. Next base: position 2,295,942 of record NW_027466508.1, read on the forward strand.
TGGCACCACCAGCGTTCATGTTAAGTGGAGTTATAAAACAGTCTTGAACACCCTTTAAAGCGACCCAGATAAGGTGACAGAGAGTGATTTACCACTGTTTTTTTGCACTTCATGGACTGTTTTTCTATTTCTCCGTGGAGTTCCTCTGGGAGAGATTACACGTGTAATTTTCAGCTGTGAGATGGTTTAAGTGTCCCCCCCCCAACATAAATAAAACATTTCTATGAAGAAGGGGAAAAAAGGGGGGGAGAAAAAAACTCTAACGAAGAGTGATGAACTATGAAGTCCTAGGAGGCCAGGGGTTGAGGTTGGGAGAATTGAGGCATTCAGGTCCAGTGGCAAATATAAATCTATTTAGGTATGCTTGGATTATCAAATTGTGTTCATAATGCAAAACCAAAATTAAAAAAACAGATTATTTTTTAAAAAGGTCATAGTTTTAATTCAAGGATGGATACAATTATACAATCAGCCTAAATTATCCCAAAAATATTTCAAGGACGCAGACAAGTTGTCTATCTCTAATGTAGAAATGACATAACACAAACAAATACCCACAGAGCGCTACTCTGCGAGCACCTTGACTCCTTGAGAGGAGCGGCTCATTGACCAATCTGCTCTGACAGCAGTGTGGCGTGAGCCTCTGACCCTCTGACTGCAAAGGGTCTGTGTTCAGTGGCCATGTAAGGGCTCCCCGGCGCTCACACTAAGGCGGTGTGGGGGGGAGGGGGGGGGGGGGGGGGGGGGGGGGGGGGTTCTGCCCTGCTCTGGAGAAGGCGACGTGTGCACACACGGACAGACATTAAAAACACATACATGCACAGGAGGGACTTAAACTCCACGCCAAAGCCCCTAAAGGTATGCACAGCCACAGAGCAGCAAGTGTGTGCATCCAGTGTGGAGGAGGAGGAGGAGACACCGGCAGGTTCTTCCTCCTGTGGACATGTACAGGTCCCGTCTGTACCCTCGCCTGGCTCCTGGCTCCTCCCTCACAAGGTGAGCAAGTTCAGCACCGCTCCTGCAACACTGACTGACGCCTGTGTTTTGTGACACAACCCTGATACTTTACATCCTCCTCAGCAGTTTTCATCACACACAAGGTAGTCAGGATATTTGTACATACGTAACGTGTGGATTTGTTAAATGGTAATAAAAGATGTGGTTTGCGAGGAAACATTAAGAAGGGGCGTCAACGTATGTGTTGTAATGCCCTCTGATACTACAATATTAATGGTTGTGATGAAGATTGATGAACTGTTTTCTTTCAGTGACTTCAGAGGGTCCAGGAGGGAGGAGGGGTACCAAGCTGCCTGACTGTTTATTTACATTTGCCCTTTTTAAATGATCCCTTTCTTCTCAACATCTGCTCCACATTACCACACAGATATCTGTCCTAATGACCGCTATAATGCCCGTGTTCACACACACACACACACTTGCTCCAACGTGAGCACTCACACATACCAACACTGCCTGTAACATTACCATTATCCACCATTCATCTGGGACACTTTACCCTCTCCAAACCACCTTGCACAAGAAATGGACCTTTTCTCACTGCTGGCCCTTTTGTTTGCTCCGAGCTTTCCACTTTTCTTCCCAGTTTGGTGTAGTCTGATGGATGCAAATGGGCACTTACTTAATTGGATCAGTTCCCAAGATGGAGATAAACGGGGCACTGCCTTTTTTTTCTCTTTTTTCTCCTCCTCCCCAAGTTATTTTAAGCCGCGCTCAGTTCAGCGGTGTGCGGAGAGAACGTTAATGAGGAGGGGCGAGGAGACGCCACCACTGCTGGACTCATTCAAAACTCTCTGCTCCAGACTGGCCCTCAACTCCCACACAATGAGGGAAGGAAGCCGCATGGGCCCCATGTGCCACGGTGTCTCAAAGCCAATTTAGTAAAGTGCCTGCTGGTGATGCAACTCGCACACCGTCCAATCAGGACGCACCACACCGGCTGCTCTGGTTTTGGTGCATGCAGGTAGCTGTGGGGTTGTGTCATTCAACAAACAAATTAGATGGCAGTCAAATCTGAACATAAACATGGAGTAAAACAAATCAGCTTAGTTCTTGCCCATGCCTGCTCATGTTACACTTGACACCTGAATATTCTAGACACAGATGAAAAAATATTCGGTGGTTTCTTTTTCTCAACTGAACTCCGCCGCCGCCACCCATACAAAAAAAAAAAAAAAAAAAAATCAAGCGGTGGCTGCATGCCAGTGGGAGTGTGTTGGCTGCTGCATCCTGATTAACAGAGTGGTTTACAGCCAACTCCAATAGGTAATCTCATCAGAGAGGGGCTTTAAACAGATAAAGACCACCCCTAACTACCCCCCCCCCCCCCAATCGCTAACCCCTCCAACTGCATCCCTTCCCACACGAGACCTCCCATCTAACGCACTAACTGAGAGCTGCTAATACCTGGAGAAGGCTAACATGGCCAGCCACAAACCAGGCTCAAATCTTCTATTGACCTCATTTTCAATAAAGAAGCCGTTTCCAGTCTGATGGATGATTTGTTGGTCTTGCGTGGAATGGCCATCTGGATGGAAGGATATGATCGCTGTAGTAGGTAGGCATCACCTGCCAGCTAAGATTTCTCTCTATGGACCAAAGCTTGCAAGCTGCAGCTATGTGTCTGTCCATGCGTCGCACTCGTGCTAATATGTTTAAATCAAGACTAGCTAAAAAAAAAAAGGAAGAAAGAAAGAAAGAAAGGAAAAAAAGAAGGGCTAATTGAATTTTGCACCATATGGTCACTGTTGGCTCAGTTTTTTTTCTTCTTCATCTCAAGTCAAACATGAGGTTATTTTGATTCAATATGAGAAAATCCCTGGTTGCATCTGGAGACATAACAGCAGTTCATTCAGTTATCAAAAGCTTTGTACCCGGGCCTCTTTGTTGGGGAATAAAGAGGAGGAATCCAAAACAAATCTGTGAAAGAGCTTTGGCTGTAGTAAAACCTCTTGTCCCACACAGGCTCCCTTTTTTTGTTTGGGGAGCTCAGATTGGGTTCACAGTAGCTGCACTTTAAGTATAGAAAGATCTGATTTATTAGCTTGTCAGGGGAAGCATTGTTCAAGAAAGCAATCAAAAAGCACTTACCTAGCTCCTCTAAAATTACTGCTTTTTTCACTGGCTAATTTGTGTAACTCCCATGGAGAGGCTGGCAAAGAGTTTGATGAGGCATATAATGATGATTAATGAATTTATTGCCCTGCTGCTCATCAAACGGTTGTAGTATATACTTCTCTCCCTTTCTTCCAATGTGTTGCGCAGGCTCCAGAGCGACAGAGATGAGATAGTGTTGCCCTCCTCCCTGCTACCTCCCTTTGGCAGTTAACCTGACCGACCTGATGGGCATGAGAACGTACAGGAGGGTCTGTGGGCAGATCGGGAGCACAATGGACAGTTTGAACTGGGAAAGGCAAGCAAACCTGCTGCAAGGTACACATGCTCTCAACTTTCAGTCTCTGATCACTTTTGTGGGAAACGCCGGGGGTAACCAGATCCACATGGCTTCCTCTGCCCTCCACAACAACCTCTCACAGCCCCCCGGTTCACCAGCCTGAAAGAGAGCAAGAGAGGGGAGAAAAAAAAGCTTTAGTAATGAGTCAACAAAAATCAGCAAGTACGCAATCCATGCAGGAGGCGCCGTGTTCGTGTACAGCATTATTCAGTTCAAACAAGGCCTGCTCTCAACACAAATGATGATTAACGACCGGCGGGTTTGTGTGTCGGTGGTGGTGCGCTTATAAAGCGGTCACTATTGGGTCAAAAGCACTTCTACATATTTGCTAAATAAGCCCACCCCCTCCTTCCAGCCTGCTCCCATAACTCTGAGGTCACGCATCTCTCCGTTCAACATTGTGTAGGATGTTTTACACTTGATTACACCCCATGCCTTCCTATCCCCTGCTCCTTTGGCCAACTGTGCTTGATTGAGTCCCCACTTGTTCACCAATGCTGGCAACTAAAGAACGCATTGTTGCAACTCCCCCCCCCCCCCCCCCCCCACACACACACACACACACACACACACACACACACACACACACACACACACACACACACACACACACACACACACACACACACACACACACACACACACACACACACACACACACACACACACACACACACACACACACACATCCATCCCTACCCCCACCAGCACACTCTTTGAGATGAGCTCCCAGGACAGGCTGTTTCTGCATTCACTGATTCATTAGGTTGGTCCCTTAAATACATCAAAGAGCTCGTTCTCTCACACAATAAACCAATAAAAGCAATTATAACCCCATATCTTCGAGGCAATGTTGATCTCTCGGGTGTTAACGTTAGATAATGAAAGAGCTTGATGACATAAGTTTTCAGAGAAAGCTCTCTTTCGCTCTCTTTCTAGTGTGCATACGCTTTCCGACTGACTGGGGTTCTTTCCGTGCACGCAGTGCAAAATACCGCATGCCACAGTTTCTCCCTCAAATAACATGCATGTAATCTGCCCATAAATCATAACCACAGCATTTGTGGTTAAAATTAGAAGCCATATAAAGTCTTTGAGAAGCCTAAGAAAATATATTGGTGCTTTGGCTCTCATGCATTTAACATTAAATGTAACCAGTTAAAGTTCTTTAAATATTCATTGCCCTCCCTTGCTCGCTCCCTCCTCCTGTTTGATGGAGTTGATGGAGAGGTTTAGGTGGAGGCCGTTCTGGCTCTGATCACCTCTGCCGCTGGCATGGCGGAGATGGGATGCGTTTGTCAAAAGGAGAGATTGAGATTCACTCAGTGCTGCCTGATATTGCTTTCATTCCCCTTTTTCTCAAAACAAGAGTCGGCAACCCAATCAGGGGAATCGGCATATGCAGATCACAGCGATACATTTTTCATGAGCATGTTTCGTCGTCGTAAAAGCAGATAAAAAGGAAGAAGGGGAAAGTGGTTATTAAACAAAAGATGGAATCAGCAGAGTGAAAAATGGTGCAGAAAATGAGGTTTCTAAATTGGTGTTTTGCTTCACAAGCCGTTTCAGTTCTCTGACAAGTGTGTATATAGTACAACGTATTGTACTGCATACAGTACGTTAAATGGGAACAGTTGAACCTATCATGCAGTTTGGTATTATTTCTAGAATCTACATATTTGAGCCACAACTTAAAAGAAAGACCTTTTTTTCTGTCTTATTGGAAACACATTGAAGCAACGGTCAGCAGGTTCACTTGCATATATCACCGGATATAATCACACTGTCTGTCGCCTGTGGGAATCCTGGAATTTTAATGAATGATGCTTCAGCTTCCATACACGAGCTTTAGTCTCTCTGGATGGGCTGAACGCGTGTGGCGCAGACCTCGCTCGAACAACATTTGCAAATTCTTTTCACGGTTTATTTTAGCCTAACAGGTGCTGGATGGCTGGAGTTTGCCACACAGAATTAGAGGTAAGTGGGGGATGCTTATTGAATCACTAGACAAAGAGAAGTCGATTGTATGTGGGTTTATCTTACAGCCCGAGTATAACTGACAGAGTAAACGCTACATATGAGAGAGTGTAAAAAATGGATTCCATGTACACCTCTATCTATATTGTGTATATGTAGCCAGATCTAATGAAAGTGTTTGTGGTAAATTAAGATGGGTTTGTGAACAAAAAGTAATCAAAATCCTCCCAACTGCTAAGAATAAATTCTGTGAAAATGACTAAAATGTTTAAGTCATTAAGCACAATATGCCTTTGAGCAAAGCATTTAACCTCCCTATGCTACAGTAGAGCAGTGTGAAAGATCACAGGTGCTTCGCTGATGTTTTCTGTCAAGTGTTTGGCCTAAAATAAACTGAAACTGGTTTAACTGCTTTCCAATGTTGCAGCGCACTAGCAGAGGACGACTGCAATATCTCCTTCAGTCCTTGACCCGTCGACTGACTCACGAATGCACCAACTTCATTAGCGGGTCACCAGTCGGCGCACGCACTGTCATTAGTAAATACACGAGTATTGACACACACATATACAGTAAAAAAAAACCTTAAGCACATTATGCCATCGACTAGAGCAGCGCTACCTACAAGGCCACGGAGTTGATGAGGGGTCGCCCAGCCAATTACCACTGTTCCACCTGAAGCAGTCAATAGCAAGTAAAGCCTTGATTCATTAACAAAAGTGCACGGATAAAAATGCAAAGCGAAAAAGAAAAAAACAAGATATATGGATCGTCATAATATGCGTACAAGCTAGACAGTCCTAGTTTGTGTGCATAATTGCTTTAATGTGGGCTATTAAGCCTAAGTGGATATGATTTTACTGTCTGCCCTACATTCAGTATGATCACTGCCATGATCAATACTTATGATTTGTAAGTCACCAGCCATCGATGGCATAGTGTGATAGTTTGACCTGGAGAGAAAGAGCTCTTTCCTTGTTCTTGAGACTATCAGAGGACACATGGACGCTGGAGGACAAAGGGTGAGGACAGCAAACACCCAGAGACCGACTGATAGACTTTATCTTCAGTATATATATATATGTGACTTTTACGGACGCCCACCGTTTTTTACTTGCACATTCACATCTTTAAAGATGTATCACGCAGTGAGTCCATAGAAATATAAAAAAAGACGCCTTTTTATGGCCAGGTATAATATGCCGACACAGATAATAAGTCTGGCTTTTGGAACTATTAATATTCAATGACATCAAATTCAAAGTATGCAGGCAGGAGGGAGGCTGTAACGTTGTGGGAAGGGGAACGATTGGAGGCTCTGACTGGGCCTCTGGCCTGTACATTCTTTCTCAACACAAGGCCCGTTTAGAGGGCTTCGCCGTGTATGGAAGTGACACAAACACGCGGCATTGCAAACGCGCGCTTCAGATTAGACGTTGAGCCTGAGTGACTTAAACAAGAAAAGATAACTCTCGGTATGGTGACAGATGGATAAGCAGCGCTATCTCAGGCTGTAATCTTGGAATAGTTTGAGACACTTTGTGTTTTGGCAACAGATGAACACGATATGTGATCTTCCCCCCCTGAATGAATGAGCAATAGAGTTTTTAAGAGAGAGGGATCTGCTCTTGATTCGAGTTGTGTTTTGTTTTTACCGTAGGCGATCAGACACCAACATCTGGCATGATCACACCCCAAAATCAAACAAAAATGTCACGGTAAGATAATACGAGACACTAAAAGCCAGAGACACCACAGGTAAATAGCTTGCACATATTTTCTGGCTATGATATATTATTTCACAGGTATATATGTGTCTGTGCAGGTGTAGGTATGTGTGAATACACTAAGTACTGATCAGTCATCTCAGGTTCTCAGGGACCAAGACCAATTAAGATGTACTTGTCCGCGATCAATAAAGAAAACATCAGAGAGGAAGAACTCCCAGCCTCATTAGGCACTGGTCAATCAGCTGTTGATGAAGATCTCCTGTGTGCATGTCTACATGCGTCTGCATACACACGTGCATGTGTATTTTACGACAATACACTCGTTCGCAAATTAATATGAACACTTTGATACACTCTGGGGATGTATGTAAGCATCAAAGACTTTTAAGTGTTGATTAAGACACTTAAATCATTTCAACCTCTCTGATCTCCCTGCCAGTAGTGTATGTTATCCAGCGCGGCATTATTCTCGTATCAACTTGCCTCGTGTTTCCACTCAAGCCGACTCTGACCGCAGGCATTTCTTGACCAGCTGCTGGGGCAAAGTTTTACTGAATTCCGTCTTCGCTCTCTGTATGGGCGAATGAGGCCGAGTCTAAAGGAAGCAGGACCAGAGGCACCTAACACAACACAAAGATCAAGTGCTGGTAGCATGAGTAGCCAGAGTACACAGGGCTATTAGATGTGAGTGATACGGTTGAAGTTACTCCTGTGAACTTTGCCGTGACTAGACGCTTGGTACCGTTTTTGGAGGGGGTTGTTGGGGAAAACCACTTGAGTTGGGGGCGTGTGGGGGGGGTGTATGGCCTAACAGTCGATATTTATCCCAGCAGCCACACAACTCCCCTCCGTGTTTCCAGTTGGATTCCACTCATGAGTGCTGCCATTCTTCCCCCCATTGAGCTGAGGCAACACGTGTTTGTGGCCACACTCTCTCTCTCTTTCTCTCCCTCTGTCTTTCACCCTCTCACTCCCTTTCCACCAAACCCGGTTATTAACACAAACACCGTCTGACACTTGTTTGTGCTTTTAATTGCGTCTGGATGTTATGTCTCTTGTGAACACATACATTAGCATTTCTCTGGCACAGCATAATCACTCCTCCAACCACAACACCATGCAGGCAGAGCACAGGAAATTACCACATACAATCATGTTTGCTGCACAAGCATATATTTGGCCTCGCTCGGCTCCTGCATGGTCTGCCACTAACTTTGCTTTGGGTTGTGAGTAAGCGCTCTTTCATTAAAGCCCAGTGTAGTGACGGCAAATTGAATTATAGAAATAATCCCTCCAGTAAATGTCAATGTATGAGAAGGCTATGAAATAATGTGCGATACAGATTACAATGATGAACTGATGTTTGATAATTAGTATAAAGAAGTCAGTATCTATTAACATGGAGCTCCTGTTTACGACAATGTACACGCTATATCACCTTTACCTGGAACTGTGTGATTATCAAAGACTTCTTCGTAAAACTGAAATGATTCCGATTGTCGGAACGCATTTACATTTTTCTCATGTTACTCTCGCTGATATAACACGACCCACAAAGAACATCTCCCACTCTTCAGGACTCTCCACATACTGTGAACAAAGCATTGGCGTGCCAAGGATTACACTGTAAAATATGCATGTCCCAATGAAATATGTATATAGCCGTGTGTCATCAATGACATGGTTTCTACAAAGGCTGCAGCGAGTACACAGGAACGCATGTTTCTCTGATTCTATTCCCTTGACTTTAATTGGTGTAGACACAAGAAAAGACTCATCTGGGGGAATAATTAAGCCCGACACCAATGTATTTGGTTTGCATCTTAACTCGTTTCACCGAACCACTCATTTACTTTATTTGAATAACTCCTAGAATGGTAATAAAAAAAGCATGCAATAAAAGAGGATCAGTGCGCCAGCCAGCATTGTTTCGGAATTAAACGCCCCGAAATATCTTCAGGAAATAAGATTGTTTTCCTGCGGATGGGGGCCTAATCTACTCAGTCATGGTGGTTTGAAAAGGGAATGTTTTCAAGTTTTAACAGGGTTGGTTCCAGCATTCCCACCACCACAGTGATCTAACTACGAAGAGGGGCTTCTCTTTTCCTCTCTCCGCCACCAAAGGGAAAGGAGGTTACATGGATGAGCTGTGAATTACACCCTGGAACTGCCTAAGCACACCAGCTTGGATGCCAAGGACCCGCAAAGTGTCACTGCTGATTAAATGATATTTATCAAGATGAGCACTGAATCATCTGCGTACAGTAAAGTGAAACCCTGTCCTCAAAGCAGAGATTAAAGAGAAGGCTTTTTTGGATTCATTACAAGAACTAAGCCCAAGGCTATAGGGTCACCAGATAATCCCCCCATGAGTCAGACTCCCACAATCAACACAAAAGCATTAGAACCATAACAGTTTGACAACAGTCAAGTACAAGAAGGTGCAACCAGAGGGAAGCGATGTTAGCTAGTTGCCTCTAGCTGCTTGGCTCTGGGTCTCAGGTGTCTTCTTCTCTGCAGGTATGTGTTACCATAATAGAGTAGTTAAGAGGGCCTCTTGTCGAGGGCCCTTCCCTCCTGTCTCGGCACACTGACTCCAGTGTGAACGGGGGTGCCTGGCCGGTTTAGCGCAGTCTTGTTGGATTGACTATTGCACAATGGAAACTGTCATGCGGCTTGTAATGTGTAATTGAACTCGGAGCCATTTTGCTTGAGAATATTCAGACCCAGCTCGATTGGATTTCACTTGGAAAAGGCGACAAGCATCCCGCACGCCGTTTTGCTCAGAGGCTGCTCGTTTTTTTTGGAAGCAGGTTGGGGAACACTTCTCAGAGTCGTTTTCCCAAATGGCTACCATGTCCGGTGCATTTGCACCCTTCTCTTATGTCCCCAAAACCACAATCAAAGCCACGCCCTCCAACCCCCACACTGCTCTCTCACAACCCACCCCACCCTCGCTGGGACTGTTTTGTCCCTCTGGAACTTTCATTATGTGACGAGGATAAAAATACAGCACTCTGTGAATTTACGGTTCCGTCAGAGTTGCCATTGACAATATGAACTTTTCAGACATTCGCCCTGAAACCAAAGTAAGAAAACAGAGCAACCGCAGCGTTTATACAGAGCCACCGCAACATAGAGGCCTAGAGTCACTGCACTCGCACTTACAGCTTCTTGGTATAAAGGCACAGACACTTTAGGCTCTCCACACACACGTCCACCCACAGCATGAGTACACATTCATACAAGCGTATCAAAATTTAAACACATCCACATGTGTCCATATGAGGAACATAAGCATCCAGTGACAAAACATGCTTATATCTGCACGCAGAAAAACACACACACACACATACAGAGACAGATGGTTACCATAATCCATTACGTCCTCTTGGATATGTTATAAATGTTTATTAACTGTGCCAGTTCTAAAGGACAGTCCGTATATCTTATTCCTCTCCAGTGTAAACCTCTCGTACCCATTTCAACCTCAGACACTGATGACACATCCTTTTAAACATCCCTTTCTCTTGCATGGACACATGACTCAATGATAATGATAGTATTGAGTGTTTTATAGAGTCATAATTACAATCATCTAAACCTCCATTTCTTGGGAGTTTATGTCCATCTCCGCCTTTCTTTCTTTCTCTCTCCCTCACCCTCTCTCTTTTTCACTGACAGCTGCTTTTCCTGGGAAAGTGCCTCTTTTCTGCAGACGATAATCTATTGCCGTCCCCCCATCGCTTACATGTAGCTACATGGTGAGTCAGTGCTGTAATTCCGTCATTAGCTGGATAATGTGTGTGCTGTCTGTGTGTTAAAACTCTAAGTGCCAGCCTTGGTGTGACCCCGGGGCAGCCTGTGGGTTTGACTGATGCCAGTCTACCCACCAAGCGTCATTTGAGCTCTCTATAATAGGTTTTTTTTCCCAGCTCATTTTGGCCTAGATCAGCTTAAGGTGTCAGGACCGTTGCGTGTGTATGTGGACTAAATGCTGATTCTGCTTCTACCGGACAAAACTTTTCATGTTTGGATCCTAAAAGTATCTTTTTTTTTTTTTTTTTGGCTTATTTTTCCTTATTGTTTGTTATAAAACAAACAATAAGGATGTTCTTTGAGTAAACTGCTTCAGATGTGAAAGCTCATGACTGTCACACCCTACTTGTAGACTGCTTGGGGACACGTCTCCGACACAGGATTCACATCAGTACACAGTAACCCCAAATCACCTCCAGCCCCTTTCTCCACACACTGGGAGCATTCACTGCACTGCCTGCCAAAGACAGACACCTCTAAATCAAAAGTGGAATTACAGTAAAACACGGGTCTTATTACGCCAATACTTTAAGACACATAGAAAGACACAGCCAAATTGATAAAACATGTCTCGGCTCAGTCCCCACCTGTCTTTTTCCAATAACAAACCCGCACAATTAAGTTCTAAACTCTGCCATGAATCTTTCAGGATGCATGTTTAAAGAGTCCCCCCAGGCAGGCAGACATTTGCTTTTGATTGCAGCATGAAGAACAAAGAAAAAAGTTTCTGTCTGGGTTTTTGAATTTTTATCTAAAATGTCATATAGTTGTATATTTACACGTTTGTCGACGTACATATCAAAAAAGCACAGACAAAGTTCTTTAAGAATGCACACAGACACACGCACACATGCTTCTCTACTCTCTGCATGTGTGTGTGTGTGTCTGTGTGCGCACAATGTCACATTCAAACGCCTTATTCAATCACAGATGAGCTCCTACCAGCCCATGACAAATCTCCACCTGTGTGTGGGATCAGTGTTGTTGTACATGTGGGAGCTCGCCCTGATCCCACAGCCTATGCACTATCACCTACCACCCGAGGCCCCACATGACTGACTGACTGATGGGAGAATCTCACCTGACAAAAAAGCATCAGTGATTGATCACCAAGGCTCACCTGAGCACCTCAGGGGGCCCAGCGTGCCCGGGACTGCGGGCCCAAGCAGGTGCACCTTTCCCGGGCTTCTTCACCTGACACCCTGGGGCTGATTCCCCAGCACATGGATCTGTGTGTTCACCGCCACAGCTACGTGCATGTACACAATCTACCGCTGACTTCGCCATGACAAACATAAAACATATACACTACGCTCCGGGGGCGGGAAAATTAATTAGATGCTAAATGATTTATGCTTTGAGACAAGTGTCTTTTTCTGTTTATCTCGATAGGAGCCCACTGACGAAGCAGGTCTTGGAAATAACCTTGGGCTATTATGACTCGTCTGAGAGGCAGGATTTCGTCTCATTAAAAATAAATGAGGCCATTTTACACCGTACAAGAGCAGGCCAAATTGTGCTACGGAAAGGACAATTAGCGCAGAATCAATCCCTCTCTTCCGGATTCCTTTTTTCTCTCGTCTCGTTTTGTTGTTTTATTTTAGCACCATAATGAATGCTATAAGAGAAACACATAAATCATGAGATTCTTGGAAGACGAAGGCAGACAAACCCCCATCCCGCTCATAGCTATGTCTGGATTGCCTTCTGTGCTGAGATAGGAGTCAACATGTTTAGCGACATCAAAAGAAAACCTGATACCTTAAGTATAAGAAGATTAACACTTGCAGTGATCTTGAGCTTAGGCTTCTCCAGGACTTTCAACAGACTGTGCCAGAAGGGACAATTACCGATGAATTGGCACCAACATCTCGTAGTTATTTAACAAAATCTGGCACAGTGTATAAGCTCTCGTCCTTAAGACTTCCTTTCAAGTCTGGCCCCCGTATCAGAAGGCTAACAGATTGGGGAATGTGACGAGAGCAGACAGCAGGGGAATCTGCAGGGACACTGAAAGAGGGAGGTGGGGCAATAAGAAAACAGGCAAGCAAGACAGAAAGAAAGAAGAACAAAGAAAAACAAAGGAGACAGAGAAGCAAACAAAGAAGCAAAATCCTATCACTCAGTAGACATTTTGTTTCCCGACTTTAGGCCTGTGTCACATCTCAGGGTGGATATTTGTGGTGTGCCGAGCTCACTGGTGTGCCTGCGTTTATTTATTTTTTTACTCTGCACCTCGGTGGACTCAATATGACAACTTTAGGAATGTGACATTGTGTAAAACAAATGCTGACAGTCTGAGACAGAGCCGGAGCTGCATTCAAAAACATGCACTTACACACACAGAAAGACAGCAATTAAAAATACATTTTAATCGGTTAATGATTTGAATAGCATATTATTTCATGATTATTGCTATTTGGAGTAATTCAAAGCACTTAAGTGTCCCACACACACACACAAATTCAGCTCCAGAACACCTGTAAGAGATGTTACGTTGCCACAAGCGCTCTGCTAATCCTTACATTGAGCACCAGGCACACACCGCAGGACTTCTGAGGGTTTATAAAGTACACTGCTCTTTACACACATATCACTCTCTATTAATCCAAAGTACATACTGTATGCTTGTACCTACAACGACTTTGTACAGCGAATGTAATCTGCCTGTCAGAGGGGATGCCAAAAGAGGAAGCCGCATGGGGGAGTCATCGACAAACTCCTCAGACAAAAATGTCTCCTTCCCTGCAGGTAACTCTGACAGCGCCCTTGCATTTCACCTCCAGAACATCCGAGTAGGGGCAACAACTTTGGTGGAATTTCTTAATAACTGTAGTTGGAACTGTTATTTTTGTGAAACTTGCACCGAGGTATATATTTGACATCAACGTTGAATTAAATGGTGCTTATAGCGTGAAATTAATTTGGAGTTCTCACTCAACTCTGCAACTCCATAGAGCTTTCAGCCTCTTTACGTTCATGGTTTTGGCTTCATAAACCACACTTTTACTGTAAGGTCAGGTCTCAGTTGCTCTCATCGACCCTGTATACCTTTTCCAGAAAAAAAATAAAGAGCAATATTTGATAAACACACTGTATGTTACCTTCCCAGCACTTAGTGGTAAACATATACATAGTTAGCAACTGACTGGTGTAACATGTAGCCAGTAGCTGGTGGAGACCAGGAGGAAGAAGCATGAATATTCCACTTAAATATATCATTTGCCAAATTTACTCCTGTTATCTTCAACAACTTTATAAGAAGTAGTTGTCCACCTGGCCACATATTGATTAATGCAGCTTTAAAAGGTCTGTTGTCAACTGATTGTTTTTTGGGACAGTTCAACTGTAAGTAAAAAAAGTTGTCTTCAAGTGTGTGTGTGTGTGTGTGTGTGTGTGTGTGTGTGTGTGTGTGTGTGTGTGTGTGCACCAGTGAGAAAATGAGCAGCTACTTGTCAAGTGGACATTTTGTGTGTTTTTAAGAGTACTGATAGTCTGTCCGATGCCCATGCAACGTGCTTATGTGATGAGGTAAGAACTATGTGGAGCATTCGTCTCTCTACACGTCAGATGTGGCTGTTGAAAAACGCAGGCTAAGTGTTTGGAGGCAGAGAGCAGCGTTCAGTGTCTCTGCTCTTGATTCAATATAGTGCTACCGAGATCTTAGACATTAACCTTCACGTTGTCAAAACAAATCTCCGGGAAAGATAATGACACGTTCATTTCTTTTCTTACAGAAACATCAACGAAACTATTATTTTTGAATGTGTCTGCAAAAATGTTCACTAGGAACCGTTTTCTCTGTCATCTCTTTTAATTAATTCCTGCTTGAGGCGACTAAAGCGTGATGAAGGTATTCGTGGTTATGCTCAGGCAAGTAAAACCACTTGGTGATGGTAAGAGGAAAGAAAGGCATCGAAACAACAGTCGGGTTAGCTAAAACAAAGATTATAGTATTTGATCAATGCTGAAAAGTCAACGCAGACTTGATTTATGAGATGAAATACAAACAAAAGGTGTCTGGTGTTGAGGAGAAATATTCATCTACATTCCTGATCGCCACACTTTTCCCTTTTCCTCAGCTACATGACCATCCTGCTACTTTCTAAATTGGCACTAAATCGCTATCGCAAATTATTTGCACATTAAAATAATTTCTAGGAGACATCATTGCTTTGCTAATGGGAGAGTGAGTGTCTTCTGTCATCCTTCTAAAGCAGTTGGTTTACATCCAGACGTGATCTAAACCATCATCCTGACTAGATTATAAAAGAGCCGCATGATTCCTGAGTGACTTACTCCTATTTAACTTGTTTCCAGCAATCATGGGTCATCAGCTTGAACAGACTGAATAGATGCCACGGCACGTTTCCGTGTTGTAAAACTCCCACCACGCAAATTTTTTAGGAAAGCTGTGAGTGATTCGACGCAGAACTCCAAGACATGGTGAAGATAACAGGTGACAAGACAAGCGGCGCCAGCTCGTTGTTGGATCTAGAGGCTGCCTTGGGATACTGTGACAGACGTTGGATTCTGACACATCTCCATGGTGGATGGGGAGGAGCAGGAAAAGTGAGTGATTTGGCGTTGTTTTGGAGAAATTCCCTCCAGTCGTAGTGCTTTCTCATTCCCTAACCCTCCCTGGAGCGCCTTTGACAGACAGACAGAGGAGACGTGACCTGAAACAAGCGGCTGTTTGATCATCTCCATACCGCTTTCATTCTGTCACAAAGATCTATGCACGATCACATAATATTAAAAAAGATTTCACTATTAAAGTGAAAATAAGCTCACTGGTGCCAATGCATTATACATCAATAACGCTGACAAAATCAATTTTGGAAGTAAACTGATGAGCCAAGGGAAGAAAGAGAAATTGTGATATGTCTCAAGAAGGGTTTAATGTAGGCCATAGAGAGATTTGGCACGTGTGTGTGTGTGTGTGTGTGTGTGCATGTGTGTGTTCCTGTCATAGAGACAGGACGAGGGAGCGATTCAAGTAGATCTAAAAGTGTCAAGTGCAGTGAAAGTACATTTTTACTTCTAATTTTGTCCCCTCTCCAAGTCAACCACAAAAGTGTGACCAGTTTGTGTGTGTGTGTGTGAGAAAGAGAGAGAAAGAGAGTACCGGTGTTTGTGCAGACGATTTGATTGAATCTACAGAAAGTGGGCAAACATTATGTTTGTTTTTGTAAGAAACCCATGTATTAAAAAAACAACAACATTTCTTTACGGGGCTAAAGTCTATCTACAGAAAAACACACACAGAAATCTGCACACTCGCACACACAAACTCAAAGCTGTCCCAACACCTCATAAAGTCGGAGACTGCCCACGCCCAAAACAAATTTAAAACAATCAAGAGGGTTTGGCTGCAGCAGACTGCTCTCGTCATTACTCTGCTCTCAGTGACAGCTTGCCCTGCTCACCTCATCTGTCTGCCTTCTATAAAGACCGGCCTTATGGGCAGGCTCAGAGCCCCCCCGACCCTTTCTCACACCCTTCCTCAGACACTGGCCCCTAGACCCTCTTCTGACAACTTAGGCATGGTGTGGATATGTTTATTCCCAACCACTCTAGCTGGGGGCCGACTTCCACGCTCAAAGTAACTTTTACACTCAAGCTTTCAACACAGATGAAAACAAACACAGCATCACAAAAAGAGTTTTTGTCATCCCCGACAATGTCATCCTGCTAACATTTTATAGAATAAGACGTATGTTAGGACCTTAGCTCTCACACGAGGATTGGTACAAGCCCGGTGATGTCATGTCCCCAATAACAGCAATTTAAAATCACAAAAAATTTAATAAAACAAGCAACCAATACTCCGGAGCTCAAGAACTAAAAATCCCAAGAGAGTAGAGTTTAAACATATTCCTGTATCCCCAGGATAATCATGAGCAATAATATCTAACCTTTAATATTCTCCACTGTGACCTTTCACTAAAGATCACTTTTTTATGGTTTAGTTGATTTATAACACAGTTCACAGCGAACAGTGACACGACATCCAGGGCAGTGAGGGCAGCAAAAAAAGTCTGCCGAGTCATCACTGAGGCCCAAACCCCAAATGATTTCACCATTGTTCAGCTTTCTTTCTTTTAGCCACTGACACATTTCCATACACCCACAGAAATGTGTCAGCAAACAGATGGATGCAGCTAATCACCTACAATTCACTGACACACACTTTTAATCCCTCTATTTCTGACAATCGCATGTAGAAACACTCAAACGCAAATCTTTACCTCGCCGCCTTTGGCACACATGCGGGGACAAATAAACGAGCACACCCTAACGTAAGCCTCTCGTCCACTGCTGTACCCTGCTGCAGCAGACTTAGCCAGGATTTACGCAGCCCAGTCACAGCGTCTCCATTAATTGCTGAAAGTGACACCATGCACGGTTATTACACGATTACGACATGACAGCTCTCGTTTTTCACCATTAAGAAGCAGACGGGCCTCTGCTCAGCCGCAGCACGGTGTCAGCACATGGGAGTGGGTCGGCAGGGAGACGGGTTATACCGCGGCCGCAGCATGGGGTGCTTAGCTTGCTTATGTGTTGGCACGACACCGGGCTGACGTTAAGACATTCACCACCTCGACGAAACCCAACGCGAACGTCTAAAACTGTGCTCGGTAAACAAGAATTCAGCAATTTGACCGGTCAAGGAAGCTCACATAAAAGTCAGAAAAACAAAAGCCCGTGCCATTTTTCAGTGCTTTTAGCACTGAAATCATAAATTATGTCAAAGGGCATTGAGATCCCTAAGGTCATGGTAGGAGGGCCTTGGGGGTACTGACAGGAGGGTATATATATATATTTATATATATTTATATATAGTCTCTCTCTTATTTTTGACAACTCACAACAGCTGTACCCGACTCAACCAATAACGTTCATTCCCGATCATGGTCTCCTTGCCAAAAAAATTTACATTGTCATTTAATGGCATAGTTATGTCCTCACCTTTAACTACAATTATGAGAGAAAATAGATCCCGCTTGCGGATTCTATTAATTGCCCACTTGAAACAAAGACGTCAAGGCCGTATGGATTTTCTGCCAAGGAAGTCGTGTGTGGCTGTCCCTCTCCTGATGCGAGATGGTTGCAGGGGGGGGGTTGAAGAAGAGGATGTGAATAATGCATTACAAGGTAGGAGGCTGGTAAGGAGCCGGGGCTGAGGGAATTTAAAAGGCATTTGTGTTTGTCACACAAATCAGGAAGTCTCGCTGCGCTTGGAGGCAAATCTGAAACGACGGCTGAGAGCGGAGGATGACACCACCTTTTCCACAGAATCCGGGTCGGAGAAGGAAGCAGTTGGACGAGAAAGCGAGAGAGGACGTGCACGTGTGTGTGTGTGTGTGTGCGTGTGTGTGTGTGTGTGTGTGCGTGTGTGTGTGTGAGCACTTTATGGGAAACAGAATGGAAGAGAAAGAGAGAAAGAGAGCAATGTCAGCCTTTCTGAGAGAAGTCAAACACAATTGAAATATTTACCCGGTAAATGGTCCAATCATGGCTGAACAGAGGAGAGTGAGTACAATATACATACAAATAACTACTCTCATTGTGTGAATGTTCATAAATACTATATAATATTAACCAGAATATTATCTCTAAACAAACATTTCTACATTTTTGAAATGACCGTTTCTGATGCTGTTCTCCAGGGTGACTTACAGTAGAGTGAGGCAACACCAGCTTCAGAGTCACACTGTGTGAGGTTGATAATTGACCTTTGGCTTTTAGGGATCAAACTGCCCAATTATATTAGGTAAATGGTGATCTCTTTAATCTCAACTCACGCTCTTGGCTGCTATGTTACAGACAGTATCTGCTACACTGATTTTCACAGTCAGAAATAGATACCCACGATTCAACATTCACCAGCACCTACTCTCATGCATGCGAGACCTTCAGATGAATGAGACCCGCGCTCAGGTCAGACATACTAAAGATAAAAGCCATTGACCTCTGCACAGGGAGAGATTCTCTTCCTGCCGGGCATGCCGTGCTGCTCTGTGGCTTGTCTGTCAGCGACTGTGTGTGTGTGTGTGTGTGTGTGTGTGCACGAGTCTATTTAAGATAATTTGTGTGTCACTGTCTGTGTCTATGCAGCAAGGGTCAACCTGGGCTCCTGGTGTGAGCCAGTAAGGCATGTCTGAGGCAGTCTGGAGATGGAGGTTGGTCTTAAAGATTTTCACCTTGCCTGGTTTGGAAAGGAAGAGGGGGGGGGGGGGGGGCGTCATGGCAGGAGACTATGGGAATGGACAACTGGGTGAGTGTGAGGTTGGGCTGTTGCCCCGCTACTGATGAAGAGGGTGCGGAGGTGCAGACAGACAGGAAGCAGATCACACTCTTGAGACCAGACAGTCTCGAAGCATCGAGTTACAACGACTCTGCTTCGTTCGTAGTAATATTAACACTCAAAGCTCGATTTAAAATCCTAATATGCAACCAGGCAATGTACAAGATGCAAACAAACTAGTGAATGCAACAGTGAGGTTTGCCTAGTTTTTCTGAATGGAATGTGTCTGCTGCGTGTTCCACTCCACTTTCCTCTCTTATTACTTGCTTATTCTCTTACTTATTATTGCTGCTCTGGTAACCTCCCTGCAGCCCAAATAAGCAAGGACAAAAGCCAGAAAATGATATTGGCAACTCCAAGGCCGGACCATCAAATCATGATGAAGCATCAATAGTGACAAAAATGTGGAAAATGTCCAACTACTCTTCTGGAGAGGAGTAGTTTGAAGTAGTTTCTGGCCTCGCTGTTGACAGGAGATTGCATGTAACTTAAGGTAATGGCACAAAGGCCCGGCTGCCAAGCTGAGGCTGGCAGACACATACCAGACCTTCACTTAAAAGGCCGCGTCAGGGGTTAAGTGGTCATGGAAAAGGAGGCAGGGAGCCGCCGCTGAAGTTATTAGGCAGCATAGCTTCTCTCGTCAGCAGGTGGGAGGTGAGATGTGGTGTGACGAGCAGGTGCTGCTCAGGGCCAGAGATCACAGCTGAACTTTAGGCTGTGATAAGTCCAATGCCACTTAAGTTACACCCCCAGCACCGCTCTGACCCTGCATGGTGTGGATATGTGCGAGAGAGAGAGAAAGTGAGAGAGCTGTCGGTAGAAGTGTGAGAAACAAAAGCTCAGACATGTGGATGTATGCGAGTGCGTTTGAAAGTGTACCGGTGTGTGAGGTGCCTTTTTCTGTTAATGCTGAAGGTATGAGTATCTACATATTGTGTATACATTGAAGAGAAACCACCGACAGCTAAATAAAGTCCAGTCATGAATGACAGCTAAGGGCATGTTTGTCTTTTCATAGTCTCCGTCATTCTTCAGATTCTCTTTCCACTTCAAACATCCATCCGAGAGTTGATTTGCCACCACAAGTCTCAGGTTGTGGGGGAGGACAAAGGCTGCCGAGGAGAATGGAAGATGAAGGCCTGTGTGGTTTTGTCAAACGCGAGTGCTCATCCACAAACTGGCATCAAGCCACAGATTTAGAAAATGCTGTTTTGTCTAAAGCCAGTGTCGACACATGTTCGCGACGTTTCGGCACGAGAAAGAGTGGGAGAAAAGGCGAGGTGACGGATGAAACGGGCAGAGTGACAAGGCGAGGTAAGAGAGAAGGGGCGGATGCATTTATTTGATGATTACGTTTGTTAGTCACAGCCCTGGAGACCCCGGCACCAGAAGCACTTCCAGCAAACCAAAATCATACACAAACAAACAAAAAAAGCGGTAGAAGAGACGGGGGATGAAAGTGGAAAGAGAGCAGAGGCACGGGGGGCTTTGAGGATGAGGCGAGGTGAAGTATCGATCATCCATTGACAAACACAATAGAAATTTTAGATGTGATGTGAGAGGCCCCCATCCATAATTTATCAACGGGCCAAATGTGAGTGACGTGGGGTGTGGACAGGGAGGAGCACTGAGTATTGATTAGTGGAGGGGGGGGGCACAGCGCGAGGGGAGCTTCCAAAGACTAGAGGGGGGGGAGGCGGGGTTGCAGGGGAAGCAAGAGAGAGATGGCTGTGAGGGGAGGGGGGGGGGACGGGGACGTAGATGGAGCACAGGAAAGCCATTAAGGATGGCAGTGTTACCAGACACTGGCAGCGACCGCGAGCGCAAAAAACAGAGAAGCGCGAAGATTGGAGGGGAGGGAGCAAGAACTAGAGGGAGGTCAACCCCCCCCCCCCCCCACCCCACACACACACCCTTTCCATCCCACTCCCCCCCTTCTCCCCACCACCCCGATCAATATGACCATGTCAAAACATAAAATGCATGCTTTTGCTCTTAAGTAAAAGGTGTCTCAGATTTTTAAAAGCATTGATTCGGGGACGGGTCGATGGAAATCAAGGCATATTTTCCTGTGCAAAGAGGGGTAATAACACTCAGCTGATAATAGCACAACAGAGGGACTCAACTGTGTCTGCGAGGAGTGCACCGGTCAGATTACGGCACTTCCACCAGGAGAGGTCCCAGGGAAGGGTCAAGGATTTGAGCTCTCGCTACACAAAGCGCTGCCGAGATTTGTCTATGGGGAGAGCAGAATGAGTCGATGGCACTGGACTTTTACTGGAGCATCTGCCAAAAACATTTTACACATTAAAGTGGGGAGTAGCTAGACAAGAACTTCTCACAGGCTTGCTCCTGGGGGAATATGCACCATCAAACACAGCCAGACGGAGCAGATAATTCTCTTTTGCAATGCCAACCGCACAGAGCCAAACACATTCAATGAAAATTATTTTTGAATGATATATTGTTGTTTAAAAACATACTACCTTGAGGTGATACTACTGTACTAATCTTACGGTTGAATTTGACTGGAAAACGAGCCTGAGGCAGAAAGGTTCTGGGTGGGTTCAGTGGTTTGGGAAAGTTGCTCCATAATGTGGGCACCAGTGAGGCAGAGAAAAACCTCCATGCCGGCACCGGCGACACAGCACCGCCCATGGAGAGCCAAACCCCAGCAGTTAAAACGGACCAGCACAAAGAGAGACGGCAAAGAAAAACACAAGATGAGAGGAGAAAAAACGAAATCATGTTCCATAATCAGAAACAAAACTAGTGCCCACCACATTTAAAGACACTGCCAGCGTGCGTCCATGTGTCCCTTGTTGTTGCACCACTTAGCACAGCAGCCACATAATGGGGCTTTAAAGACAATGGCAGTACAGCAGCAATTAGCCTTATCCCTGGGTGTGGCTACGCTCTGAAGACACTCATCTGTCCACGACCACAGGGGCGTGTAATGAGTGACATGGCATTGCTGTGACACATTAAAATAAACAACATCTGGCTGAACTTACGACAACTCCCTTCATCTTTGACGACCCCCTGACCTTTCATGGGTCATAAAGCGGCCTTCAAACAACAGCAACTGCACTCTGCAATCAAAGCGGTGATACACACAGAATTTCCTATGAAAATATAATGCAATGTCATCTGCTCAGCGTAGTGGCTAGCTAACCTTTTGGCTGACGATTATAAAGTCTGTCATGAATGCAGCACAACAGAAAAACTCCATGCTTCTTCAAATTCAAGTCAAGGACTTTTTTTTTTTTTTTTAGAAAGCTATTCACAGTACACACCACACATTGAAAGGGTAGTACAACCCAATAGAGCATCATAGAGTGAAAAGTGCAGAAGTTAAGCTTGGAAAATGTTGCTTCGTCACATAGGGATCCTTGCAGAGAGCTGAAATGTCAACCATGGTACATGCAGTAGCTTGCCATGCCTCGGTACCTGACAATTGGACAGGATGGGCACAGTGGTCGCTGCAGCCTGAGATTGAACGTGTGTTCCTCTAGATACCCAGCAATCTCTCTAAACACCGGGCCACGCCAACACCCCAAACAACATGGTTTTCAGCTCGGAGAGGTGTATGCTCGACAAGTAGCATTACTCACTTTGGAACATCGCCCATCAAACTCTAAACCTAATGCCAAGACCTTTGAGTCAACAAGGTCTGACCCGAGCATTTCTCTGACACATGTTACGGATATCGCGCGGCCGCGGACTGGTTAGTCATTTGGCTGGCTGCGTCCCGATTGTGTGCGATCATTTTTCAGTGCAGCACATGAGAATGTGGGAAATGGAAGCCGGCGGAGAGATAATCTGGTCACCTGATCCAGGCTCAGTGGAGGCGATGACAGCCGTGCTGTGCCACCGTGTGTCATACGATGAGGGGGCCAAGCGGCAGGTGACTCCCTCTTAATGGACAGATGACCACGCCACCGGGAAGACGAGGGAGGAGAGCGAAAGGACGGACGGACGGGGGAGGGAGGAAGAAGAGATTGTTGATAAAAGCATGTCTGATGTAAGCAAAGAAAAGGTAGACTCTGCATTTGGCTGTAAGGCTCTCTGCTGGTACTCCAGCGACACTGTGTGAAGCAAGCAGGTATGGAAACACTCTGTAGCACATCCATATGTTAGTGCGATCGAGGATGTATACGAGCGCGGAGTGCGTGTGCGTGCGCCGGTGTGTGTGTGTATTTAACAGCTTAATCAATTACTTAACCACTTGCCAAAGAGGAAACAGGATTTGCTCAACATGCCTCCCACCTTTCAGAAGAGGAGTCGACACAAATAGATTATGCACACAGCTCAAACAAAGAACAAAGCATCTCCCCTCCTTTTGTTTAAAGGAGACTTCTGGTACATTGTATCAATAGCCACGGTGCTCTGTGGAAACAAAGCCAGATGACAAGTCATCAGTGCGAAGGAGAGGGGGTAACCACACACACACATCTATATTAATATCTTGTATTACTGCAGTCACACAGGATAATTCCCCAAAATAGATAAAGGACCAGGCAGCATGATAACACCCTCATGAATGCAGATGTTATGCGGATGATTTAATCACTGGTCTAACAGATGTTTTTAGGCTGCCCTCTTTCATTAAAAGCCTCCCGCAGCAGATACAGGAATCAAAGATTATTCTCAGAAGTAGGATATGAAAAGCACGTTAGCGCAATTAAGAAAATTAAATTGTGTACATTAGACGGAGCCTTGTTCAACCAGCAGTGAGCATTTTGCCGGCAAGGCCGGGGCATAATAAAATCAAAGAATCACAGCATAATTGAAATGCACTTAAAAAGGAGCATGCTGACAAATGCGATTGTATTCAGGCGCTAATGTGCACACCTCCTCCCAGTCCTCTTTAAATCCACTGAAATTGAAACATCCTGGGCTGCTGACCGCTTTCTGATACAATCAGCCGGCCAGCAGCGAAGCATATGCAAAGAGAAAGAACGCGATGATGAAAGAATAGAGAGCAGGTAATCGATTTAGAACAAAACACATCAGGACGGCACCTCCCACACCGCTACACTCTCCTCACACATCTGATCTTACACCACTTAAAGATCAAAACAAATGAAAGGTGAAGTGTAGAAGTCATCGTAGCCTTATCGGTGTTATCCTGCCGAGGGAGACGGTTCACTTCTTTGAGCTCATAATAGCATGAGGCGCATGCTAGAGATGATGGACCACTTTGTGTTTAGCCACAGGCCCAATTAACATGCGCAACACATGTACACACCCACAGGAACACGTTCATATCACATCTGTGTACGCAAACTCACACTGAAATACATGTAACCTCCTGTATGTTTCCATATATCTCATCTGCGTTTCATTAATCAGAGGGCAGGATTGCTTACAGGCTCAATGGGGGGGGGGCTATCGCCTGTCATCAGACACACACATTCAGGTCTGTGGGAAATCCATATCGTTGTCTCCGGACCAACAGCACTGGGAACTCTGTGTTGCAACACTAATTAACATAAAAATAGCAAGTATGTTTACAGGAGTGTGCTTCTTGGCTTTGCCTGCAAGTATGTCCCAATAATATTGCATGGATTAATCCGAGTATCTAAACTCAGCAAACCATTAATATCCAAGTTTTAAAAAAGAGCAGATCATATTATTATTATTTGCTATTCTCCAAGGCTCTTTCCTGAAGCCTACTTTTCTCAGTACTAAACAGAATATATTAGGCTGAATCATAGTGGTTGTGAAGCGGAAAAAGAGGAAAACATTACCATCTTGCAAGTTGAAAATCGTGTATATGAGAATAAACAACTCTCTCCCTCAACACATTTATTTTATTTAGTAGTGGTTGATGAGAACATGGTACTTGAATTGCAAACACTAAATACCTACACACTTTTTGAGCTTACACTGTTTCACAAACAAGCCTTTCCCTCTACATATATATGTAAGCAAACAGAAATAGACGGTACACAGTTGGACTGCTGATACAGAAACAAAAAAGTAAGTGTTTGCTATTTTTCGTGCCATTAACTTGCTGCTGAGCAGAGCAGTGCTCTCTAAGGTAATTCTCTGGAGGAGCCACTAGGGGAGCTTCCAACCCCCTTTTCTGCAAACTTGAGAACACAGTGTATGCACACACACACAGAGGAATGCATGGCGCTAACACACACACACACACACACACACACACACAGAGGGATAGAGACAAAAAGAGAAACAAAGAGAGAAGGAGAACAAATGTTATATTGCTCAACAGAGGAGGATGTCACTTTCAAAATAATTTGCCCTTTTCATAAAAGAGGCCATGGACATACCTGATAATGCACTTTTATCTTTTTATCATCATTGTGGCCCATATCCTTTCAATATTCAGCCAATCCGAAAGAAAAAAAACAGTTGACGCTGCTGTGTGATACGGTGAACGAGTCAGTATGCTATTGTAGTACAGCAGAGTATAGTGATGGGAATACTGCGCCCCAAAGTACAGAACACACCTCCATTATGCATTACACATCTAAGATATTTAAGCTCTTTGTAAGAGTTAAGTCTTGGAGCCGTGCCGTGTCATTCTGTGGGGGATGATAGGGAGCTTTAGTCATGTCTGTATTAGCAGGATGACTTCCAAAGCCTCTGGGATGGCGTGTTACAACCACTAGCTCCAGTCAGTCCCTGCGTTGATACCCAACTCTGCCTGGCCCTAAGCACCAGATCAGAAACCCAAATAGGCCTTGCATTAAAGGGGATAAGCCGTACCACAGGGACTGACTATTCACCAAACAAGATCAAATGAAACGCTGTAGGTTTATTGTGAGTCAAAATAAATACAAACGCGGCGGTTCAACAGTCCAGCAAGGGGATGGAGCCGAGGAGCAGAGCTCTCATTTCTCTTTTGAGCATGGTGGGGAAAAAGGCTTTTTTTTGTGCTATTTAAAAAAGTTTTTGGGAGGAGAAGCGAGACTTGAGACCTGTGAACATCAACTGACATGAATTCCAGGACACGCGTTGTCTTCAGAAGTGGGAAAGGCAGTGTTTTCCCGTCTTGGAGCAGGAGAACATGGTTCTTATTCTAAGATAAATACCGCCCATCTGTCTGGTGCTGTATGGTGGCTGGGTGTGTGTGCCAACATCGGAGCCCTTCAAGAGACACTTAGGTCTGTGTGTATATTTTCACAGTCTGATTGAAGTAAAACACAGCCTTTAATGTGTCATTTCAAGTGAACACCGTGCCCAAATGAAAACACACACACCTACAAGCTGCACTTAATTGAAGGCTACAGGTTTTCACATAGCAGACAGGTTTTTTTTTTTCGTCTTTTTTTTCTTCCGAGGGGAGAAGAGAGCACTTTTTGAAATCAATATTCTCAACTTGTTTTCCTGCAAATTAAAGCTGCCATTCTCATTCTGGTGTCACCAGGGACCAACACTGAGAGACAGATAGGGATAAGAACTGCAGCAGCAAAGTTTTATATTTCAAGCAAAAAAGATTGAAACGTAATCCTGCATTATCTCAAAATGACTGAAAGAGAGAGAGACGGGAAGACATGCACACCAAAAGGGAGCCCAGATGCTATTTCTGTTTTCTGACAGAATCGGGAAGAATATTCAAAAAGAAGAGAATAAAAATATCATGGCATTATTATAATTTCAAATGTCCCTCGCACATTTCTTTTTGAGATATATAACATATTAAAGAGTCTGTTACAATAACTTTGTGTTGACATACTTTCCATCCGTGGGAGAATAATTCCATCGGTACAAGTTTCTGCCTCATCCTCCATCTCAATAACATGCAATTGCCTGCAGTTAGTCTACATAGCATGCAATTTACACACAAGACTGCACTCTTCTCGCTGTCTGCTCTGGTAGACCAGGACTGTACTTTGCCATAAAAACAGACACACTCTTCTTCAGGAAGCTTTGTACAGCCTAAAAACCTCAATTAGGTCCATCAATATTTGATGGAATGGCTCTGATAAGGTCCCCCCCCCCCCCCCCTCCCCCCCCTCCCCCTCCTCCCCGCTCCGGTGCCCCTGTGCTGGCGTGATGTCTTTAATTGTTGGCCCAAAGCACTGGAGACAGACAAGACTTTGTTTTCTCGGTAATGGATGGCTCTGTCCCTAACACAATATTGAGACTGGCTGTTGTGCAAGCATGGCCGCCTCACTCCTGACCTGTGGTGAGAGTGGAAAAGGATATAGGAGAGGGATGTTGACAGTAGTGGAGGAAAATGGAGTCACGTGATGAGCACTGATGTACATACAGTATATTAGTACACACTCGCAATTGGTAGAAGGACAGCAAACCATACGAGCTCAATCATTCTCTGACATCACAGCAAAACCCTTGTTTCTCCTCCACATCCAAAATCTTACAACAAGCAAGCAGGCAGGAAGCATCCACGCCACGCCAAGCTCTTCAAAACTATCTCACACATACTGCAGGGCTGTTGAGATAAAATAGGAACAAGGGGAAAACATGAAAGGCAGTCCTCACCCGCCCTACCTCCCCCTATCTCCTCCTCCTTCCTCTGGCGTGTGTTAGTTTCACCTTGGCATGCGGCGATCGCATTCTCTATCCTTGCCTGTGCTCCTCTTCCAGGACCCCTGAGCTGTCCTGGGAGGTGCCTTTACTAAGGGATTTCTCTTCATTGACTTCCTGGGTAAATTGATTTTAATAGCCAACACTTGGGGCCTTTTTCTCACGGTCTCCGCTTTCAGCAGCGGCAGGCTCCGTCACACCCTGCCATATTTCTCCACTCAGGACGTCTGGGCTATTTTCCAGGGCTATTGGAATAAGAACTGACGAATCCCTTTCAAGGTCCCAAGGAGATAATCTCCTGTCATTTCTGATTTGCATAACATTATTTAAAATTTAATGTAATGGCATTAAGATATAGAAGACCCTCCCTATTCTGTGAGCACCACATCTGCTTGTGGTGTGTTGCACAAATTTGTGCATTTTGTGCATGTGTATATGCAGAGACACAGCACGGTGGGGGCTCATCTCTAACGGGGTAACAGGAAGCCCCTCTCCTCCTCTCTCTTTCTTCCTATCTTCTCAGAGCGACCCCCACCTTCCAGTCCATCCCAGCTAGCACAGAATACGACGACACTGCACTGAGATAATCAACAGATAGCTCAAAGCAGATGAAAGAGGTATCAGATCTATCAACACTCAAACACACACACACACAGACACACACACACACACACACACACGAGGAGCAGCTAACAAAGCAGTGTGTTCCAGGGTACAGGGCCAAGGCATAGCCCAAAGGACCGAGGGTCGGATACCATTCCATTTGTTGGATCCGTAAGTGTCCTACTTAGAAAGCTGCAATGGGACTCAATTAGGCTGGAACGAAGACGAGCTGATAAATTAATTTATTAATGAATACAATGGAATGGAGAATGGAGGGATGGAGCTTGCTCATTTGTTTGGGGCTGGCTAGACCAAACAGCACTACTACAATACTGGGCATTCATTGGGACAGAGATGGGTCAAACAGGGATTACGCAATAGAAACGTTAATAGCTCTGTGGTTGGTTTGTGAGAAGGAGTAGTGTAGTTTCCTAATGTATAACATTAAACAAAGAAAACTACATTTGGTGCTCTGTTTAGGTCACTATCTAATTCTGATTTCATGTACATTGTTCCAGTGCAATCTCAAAAAACACAGGAGAACACAAACATAGAGACAAAACCCACACACGCTTGCATCCAGACATGAACTCAGGTAAATGTGTACACAATGTGCGATTGCATTACTGACACATGATGCACATACAGACACACAAAAAAGCAAACACACACACACACACACACAGAAACATGTTATTACACTGCAGACGGACAAGAACACAAACACACACAGACTCATACACACCATCTCTATTCTCTGTGGTAGAGCATCTTCCTCACATTAAAAATAAATTCATTCAGAGTCAATTTGGGGAATGTTTGGCGATGCAGGGCAGGAATACCATCTGAGCTCTGGGAATTGTAGATTGCTTCCCCTCTCCCTAAGGCATTCTCTTTGTCTATCTATTCGGTGTGATTAAAAATACAATGATGAATGCATATTTCTTCCAGATGAATAACTTGAAGGGGTTGGCAGCAGATGAATCAGGGAGCAGTGTGTTGGTAGAGAGACTAGCCAGGTCAGACCGAGTCACAGTCAGATCCTCTGCAGGCCGGGCTTCTTCAGCGTGGTTAGAAATAAAAGAGGTCATCTGGACAGCAGTCTATCTCGTAGGGCTGGAGCTGGTTACATTTACATTAAAGCTGCAGGCAAGATTTTTATGTAAAAGATAAAAAATCGAATCATCAAAAAGCTGCACAGAAACTAAATTCCCATCCAGCAATCTGAGAAACTGAATATAATCCTACTTGCCCAAATTGATTTCCAAAGTCAGGTTGGCTCACCGGTAATATATTGTTCACACAAAGCAGTTTTCTGATTAGGAGTTCACAAGCACAAATACGGAGACAGCCTGGCCCACAACATCATCTGCTACTTAAACAAATTTAGTTTCAACTTTGCACTTTGATCCATCACATTCTGACAGAATCAATTTATGTTTGTGGAATTAAAAAACATCACATCACGCCAATGTATGACAATATTTTGTGAAGCTTTATTTCGATCACAAATGTTAAATGTTGGAAACAACTGCACACAAAAGCACAGCCACAACGGTTCTTTGTGCTAATGTAAACACAAAAACACAAATGTATTCATGCGCCCACACCCATCCCGACACCATACATCCATAAATACAGTCAACTGGGCACCAAACATGTGAAATATAAGCCTCCCCAATGCCTCGGGAGGGGAAGGGCTTGAAGGGGAGCGTTTGAGGCTCATATCCCCAGTAGAGACTGCTCCTGGCAGGGCTACTGAGTGCCTCCCCTCCCATTGCCCCCTACAAACCAGTGAAAGAGGAAGGCCCTCCTCTCCTTACATGTCAACTTCAGAGAGCATGCCTCTTGCTGCCTCAAAGCTTTGATACCAAAATAGTCCAGGAAGCCTCTGTCTTAAAAATGCCCCAGCAGACCTTGATTCCGAGGATAGAGGGAGGGAAAGGAAAGAAAGAGGCTGGTGGAAGGAAAGAAAACACGGGAGGACTAGAGTATTACTGGGAGAGAGAGAAAGAGGGAAAATGTATGGGTTTCCTATGGTCGCCCAACACTGTAGTGTACTGCAAAACCCTCAAGCAATATGATTCAATCTTGACCTGCAAATGAATCTTTGCATTGCACTGCATAGGATGAAGAAGAAACGAGTGAAAGGCCCTTACGGTAGAGCCAACACTGGTCTCCTCTGACACCCTTGGCTTCCAGGTCTTTCAGAACATCCGGCATGCACCATATTCATATAAATAATACATAAATTATATTCATAGCATCGGAGTGAAAACAATGCTTTAATAATGGAATTTGAGGGGAGTTTAGAGAGCAGAAGATATATTGAATGTTGGAGAGGAGATGGTCTGTTTTTAATGATCTGCAGCTGAAGTCAGAGAGAGAGGAAGACAGACAGACAGACAGACAGACAGACAGACAGACGGTGAGACACCATGTGTCAGTGTTGGGAGGATGTAACATACAAATCCAGGTCTCTTTAGAAACATACTATTTGGTCCGTCACTCAGAAATGACATGTTCACTTTATTGCTAACTATATGAGGCTTTTTCCTGCTATTCAACAATGAGAGAATCCATTGAACTCTGTGCTAAGATAAATAAAATGCACATTGAGAATACGTATACACGAAAGTGTGAGAGGAGAGAGAAGAATGCTCCACCAACATGGTAAGCAAAGACCATCCAGTCAAATATGACTACAAAACTAATAAGACGGGTAATGGAGGTTTTTAACAAATGTTTCATCACCAGGAGAACTTTGTGCAGGTTTTGGCCAGTGAATACCGCATCCCTTGGAACTCCCCATGTTTAAGGCCCCTACTCTCTTCCCGTGGCTCGCAGACCTGGGTGTGGTGATGAGCGACTCAATTATCTTATAATCTATTATCTATTATGAGCTGGTCAGAGGGCAGATGTCAGAGAGAGAGAGTACAGGAAGAGGAGAGAGGCATGCTGCTCAGAGTGTAGCTCTTCCTGTTGAGACCGAGATGGACAACGATAGATAAGCCTCATCCAGCGACTACCGAGAGCAAGTTGAGGCCTTTAGTGTATGCTGTGCTCAGAGAGTTAACCAAATGTTTTCCGTCATTGACCTTGGAGCACGTCTGTGAGTACGGGTCACCGAGCGGTGCTAGTGCAGCTGCGCCACTGGTGCAGAAAGAGAGCATGAAGCGCGATTTTCCCCGTTGAAGCGAGTGCTTGCAGTCTCGGGAGATGCCTGTAACTTCTTCTGTGGTCCCTGTGAGCAAAGACACACCGGGTATAGAGGAAACTGTATGCGTCTGTGAGCTCACGAACCTGAGTCACCAATGAATAATTGACAGCAACATAATTAGCTTGGTGCTCTATTGTGTTAGCAGGTTTCCCACACATCCTTCGAAGCATGTTCTGCTATGAAGAAAAATGTCAAACACAGGCACAGAGAGACCTCAGAAGATGTATTATTGAAATGTATCAGAAAAATGCTTCTTGGACAGTTAAATACTATGATAAAAATAATTATGATAAAATGTAGGTACGGTTCTTTTGTTTTTTTAAACCCAATCCTTAAATACAGCAGGAAACACCATATGTACAAGTGAGTGAACCTGATGCATCAGCTTGTTCGTCTGAGCTCACTGAAGACAATCGTTCACCTTCAGACACCGCTGTGACTCACAGAAACCAGTAAAGGGTGGAACACACACCAGCTTGCTCTACTAATGTTTAGAAGATGTGCAAATAAAATCAATACTATTTGTTCCTAGAACAGAAGTGGGTAGACAAGGACATAGACATACTATATAGTACTGTAAGGTATACATAAATGCAGACCTCAGTCACTGCAAATTAGTGATTATCGTTGAGGTTGAAGCACAAACACACACTTTGCTTTTCAATTGTCTGGTGAGACCAGTTTCCAGTCTGGCAGCAGAATGCGGGTTCAGCCTTCAGAACTAAATAAAAACGTCAATAAGTGGCCGTCTGTCCGAGGGAAATAGGGAACACAATAATTATTCTGCTGTGTGTGTGTGTGTGTGTGTGTTGACATAAAAAGTGACCACACGGTCGGTGTCGTGTCTCTGCTCATATTTTCCCTTATTAATAAACAATCTGTAATCTTGTTCAGTATATTAATTATTTAAAAAAACACAAACACTTACATATACAGTAACGCGAGCGCTGCCGCTGTGTGTGCCAGTGTCTGTCCAAAATTCAAAGAAATTAGAATCTTTATTCAAAAACCTCAATGGAAGCTTTGAATATAAAAAAAAAATGACATTAAGTGGCACGAGGGCTTAATGTTATGTAATGTGAACACTTTTTTATTGCACACACAGAACGGACAGCTAGCGGACCGTGAAGAGATATTCCCTGGATTTGACAAAAAGTGTTTTGGATTAGAATCACAGACTCTACATTTCAACATGCCTTTAGTCGATGTCTTATTATTTAAATTACGGCTAATAATAGATTATGATGGAATTTTTGCAACACTGTCCGTCAAAATGACGGGCAACGAGAAAGCCTAACGCAACCGGCAGTTGTTAGTACCTGGTACAGCCGTAAGGCTCAATGCTAATTAGTCCACCTTGAACTAACAACAAATCATTTTACCGGTACTACCTGTGCAGTGATACATGGTACACCCCGCTTGGGACTGCTGTAATGGGTGCATGGCAGTGACAAGTAGGGCCTTTCCCGGAAATACAGATGCTGGAGCAGTTGGAGTAGATCTCTACATCCTGCCTTTACCTGGACTATGGACAAGCAGGAGCTAAAGCAGTCTGGCAGGGAGTTAGTGGGGGACCAGCACTTACTGGACTCCTCTCCCTGGCAGGCCTGCATGACTGACTTGATGACTGCCTTGGCTTACGGGCCGGCTCACTTGCCCAGTTAGCCAGAAGGGCCATATTGGCACACTTGCTCATTCTGCGGAGAGAGACCTATTGGTTCATTCAGCTCCAAGCCCGTCGACTTACTCAACATATACGTAGGTCCCTTGTTCATTCAGCATTGCCTAGCGCTAGTCAGATGAAAGCACTTGCACCTGTCAAACAAACTGCTGGAACTGTGATAAATTAATGATCAAATGGCTGACTGAGAACTACAGTGGCACTACTGAATCCTGTAAGCACCAAAGACAAAGAAATAAAGACAGAGAGAAAGGGAGAGAGAGCGAGAGAGAGAGAAAGAGTGAGGGACAGACGGGGAGAAAGAGAATGAGCGAGATGGAGAGAATGTAGGGGGAGACAAAAGAGAAAGGAGAGGGAGAATACCAGAGTGGGAAATATGAAGATAGACAGGGAGGAGAAATAGAAAAAGAAACGAACATCAAAACATATTCAATGGTGTGTGTGTGTGTGTATATAGGTGTGTATGTGTGTGTAGTTCCTTGTGCCTTCAAAGGGGAGCGGTGGGAGCATGCATCTCAGTAGGGGCTGCAACAGTGGCCTCGATTTTGCGCAATACGCACAATGCAGTGGTGGCGTATACTGACCAAATAAATGTGTACCTATTATTATTATTACAACTACAATTATGATTAATATTACTCCATATAATTACTCAGTTTGAGGGGTTCTTTATGGGCAACTCAAACTGGCTTAAACAAACTCTGAATCAAAAAGCTACCAACCTATAACAGCGGCCCAGTGCCTGTAGTTTGTGACGA
This sequence comes from Anarhichas minor, assembly GCF_050575085.1. NCBI lineage: Eukaryota > Metazoa > Chordata > Actinopteri > Perciformes > Anarhichadidae > Anarhichas > Anarhichas minor. Next base: position 2,330,039 of record NW_027466508.1, read on the forward strand.
TGTTCCTACATTGCAATAGACGGATACACTTTGATAGAACGACATTTTTATTATAGACATACAAGAGAATATTATCAAATCAAAAGACTGCAACCAAACACAGTCAAAATTCATTATTCATCTGCAGTATATTCTTGGGGCTTTACACAAGCATTTCGTCTCTCTCTCTGTGTGTGTGATGGAATATACTTTGGAGGGTGAGAGATTGCTTATGGCTTCTGAGGAAAAAGGGAGATGATGTCAAAAAAAAAAAAAAAAAGGGGGTTGTAAACAACGCGTGATCGCGGGGTTTTGTTGGTTGAAAGAGGAAGTCGCTGTGAGTGACTGGATACTCTGTTCTTCTCGGCACATTTCCATCCCTATTATGTCGTCCAGGCATTGTGACGGAGCGCTGCAGCTCATCTCATATGCAGTTATCCAGCTAACTACCAGCCTTCCCCCTGCTGCTCCACCGGCCTTTGATAAGAACAGAGGGAAATTAAAATCATGAACCTGAATTATGAATCCAATGACAAGATAGTCTCCGAAGGCTCTTTCTCCGCACCGTCTCTCCTGGCTATTTCTCCCGCTCTCTCTCTCTCTCACTTTTGCGCTTGTTCTTATTTTTCTTTCCATTCCAGTGTTTTATTTCTTTCACTTTCTTCTCCCCCCCCCCCCCCCCCTTCTCTTTTGGTTACAGAGGAATTCAACTGCTAGCATATTCCATAAGAGCAAGAGAGAGACTGAGCGGGATATAGAGGAAAAAAGTTTCAAACGACGAAAACACGCAGTTTGATAAAACTGACGAGGGACTCAATTAAGGCTTCCCTGTCAAAGCAAGAGTGATATTTTATTAAGTGGCAGCGTGCCATCCGAAGGGTACATCAAGCGACACATCTGTAGACGAGAGGACTGCACCAGCCGGGTAAGAGGGACACGTGTTGCCACTTTCAGGAAACATCAGTCGAAACTCACTTCATCACGTCTGCTGAAAAATTAAGAAGCCCCGATATTAGGATGCTCATTTACTTTTTCATGCACCACCACAAGTATTTGAGGAGAAAATGTCGCTGTCCTCCTTTTTCCCCCCTTTATTTCGAAACACATCCAAGTACAAAAGAAGTCTGGTATTAGCTTTTGTTACATTACCACCAGAACAAGTGTGACCAAGACTCTGCCACATCAGAAAAGAACACAAACAAAGGCCCGCACAGTCGCTGTCACACATGCAGCCTTTAAGAAACAGATTTATAGGGCAACGTGTATGCATACTTTGTAACTGCGTCTAATGTTTCAGTTGACAGCGTGCTTCCATGATTCCTGGTTCAGTATATTAAAACAAGTGAACTACACATTGCAGAAACATTGCAGTGACATTTTCTTGTGTCAAATAGTTGTTAAAAGAATGCTTTTTTTGTCAAAACTTGAAACGGAATAAGCTCTTCAAAATTAAAGGGGTACACATTTATTCAGAATAACATGCATAAATGTCTGTGTGTGTGTGTTTGTCTCTTCAAGATGAGCCTGAACTGGCATGTTAGTGTCACAAGAACACTGTGAACTACTTTGACTGGACCAAATCAATGTCTCCTTTGTTTTCTATCTGACTTTTACTTTGTTGTCTCACAAATCTGACGACTGGGTGCTGTTGCTTTGACCCCAACAGACTTAACTATTGTTTGCATATATAAATTAAAACTCAGTCTACCGTTGCATTCATTTTAAGTCGCTCTGGATGAGAGACTCGGTAAAACAGCCGAAATGTAAAACGGATTGCAGCTTTCTTTGTCCCCATCGCTGAAAAGGGAGGATTTGAGTGTCAACGCTGTATATATATATACACAAGCCTGGTTGTTTGTGTGGACAACCTTTTTAAATAAAAACAAACTTAACCCTTCAGAAAGAGAAAACATGGTGGAGTTGTAACAAAGAAAACAGCAGTGCTCTGATTTGCCTGGAAGAGGCCACGGTGTTACAGTAAGATGAAACTTTAATTCTCAAGTCTCTCTTGTAATTTGCTTGCGATTGCTCTTGTAAGATGTCGTACTGCTGAGAAAAAACAGATGCCCCTGTCCACCCACACACACGTAAATATGTGTGTGCATGGGTTTACATGTTGTTGTACACAAGTATGGGTCTGCATGCCAACTTTTTCAGAGTGTGTGTGTGTGTGTGTGTGTGTGTGTGTGTCTGTGTGTGTGCATGTTCACGTGGTGGAGCTGACACTTGGTTGTACAGGAGCTCAGTGCTGACCATACATAGTCTGTTTCATCTAGAACAAAAGCTCAGTTGGAGGACACAAAAGGCCAGGTTCAAAAGCATTGCAGGCATCAGGAGCCCAGGCCTAGATACATGAAACAATCAGTGTAAACTTGTCCAGAGCTAAGAGAGCTGTGATGCACATGCAGCAATGGTCCTCGTGCTCAACAGGCACGGTTCTGTCCACACAGGACAAGATTAAAGCTCTGGATAGATCAAACACAGTGTTGATGATTAGCGCAAAGGAATGTTTTTGTGTTTCCATCATTGATTAATATGTTGCTCCCAAGACGAGCGATCATTTATGCATGCAGTGCACGACCGAAACCGCAGCACTCTGTTCTGTGTAGTTGGCATTGGGGTGTGTGGCGGAAAAAAAGGCAGGGGACATATGTGCGTATGGAATGCCATTTCGTTCAATGTTAAATAAATAATAACATGAATATGTCAAAGAAATAAATATTATGGCATTAAAATAAGTCCTGGAGTAAGTAATGAGGCAATAAATATATAAAGAGATGTAAATAAAAATCTATAAATTAACCAATATAGTTCAATAAATAGGTTTTTATATTTTCAAAAAAGGCATTTTTCAAATGACAATTTTTATGTATTTCAGGGGTCTTTTATTTCTCGAATCCACATTTATTTTACAGCTCTTTTTATTTCCATCTGTTGTATTTAATGGGGCGTGGTTAGATTCAGACCAAAGCACAAGAATGAGCTAGCTACCTCACATGTATTTATATATTTATTGACTCAATAATGTTTTCCAGGATTTATTTCATAGCCATATTTATTTATGTATTTAGTTAAAGTGGCAATAGACAGGTTTTTTTTAACTTATCATGTAAATGTTGATTGCACAATGTATAGAATAACGACAGCATCGGCGTTTAGGAAGAGGGTCGCACTTGCGCTCCTCGCTGACGACGGAGGCAAAGAAGTCGAAGAGGGAGATTGATAAAAACTGTTCTTTAACTTATATACTGTACATGTAGGTACAAATGAATCTTATATGACAGTTGTGATGAGTGGCGGTGGTTGTGTAACTTCTTAAGGGCACATCTCAATGACAGATACCGGAGATACGTTGACGGATTGAGGCACTGACGAGCGGCAATGCCTGAATCCTGTTTTAATAAAGAGACATATACACACACACACACACACACACACACACACAATACTATACATGTCTGAAGGTCTCACCCCCCTTTCTGTTATTCCCTCATTTCCTCTCCTCTCCTCCACCACTCTCTCCAGGATATTTATGACTGATAGATCTGGCAGCGCTCTTACTAAACAAATGAAAGTTGCAGCTTGTGCCATTGAGGCGACGCTTTCATCAGCACCCAGTGGGTTCCGTTTGAAGTGGGCCCCCGCCTCCCTTCACGTGCCGCCGCTGAACTTGATGAGCTAGTACTTGGGAATGTGACATTTACATGCAGCTACCACATGTAGCATAACTATGTTTATTGTTCAGCTACAGAAAGCTGATTGGTCAGTCAAATTGTTAAATAACACAAACTTTGATTAGAGTTACATTTGAGTACTTCACCTCTAAGGAAGTAGAAGTCGTGCTCGGATAGGACATGTTTGACACATGGATGTCGAGTGTGATGTATTTTTTTACTACTGCATAGGGAATTTTGTCCCATCTGAATTGGCCATGTCAGTAATGTTTATGGACTGAGTTCTGCAATGTCAGTCAAGATTTGAGCTATTTTCAACACATATTTTTTACTTGAGAATGTCAGTGCGAATGAGCGTGTGTGTGCGTGTGCGTGCATATGTGCGAGAGAGAAAGAGAGAGCGATGGTTCAGGTTGTGTTTTTGTTCTATATACCTGCAGGCTGCTCCACTGTGACCAGATACAGGTGTGTTGTCAGCCCAGGGGCATTGTGTCTGGGTTGGCCTAGCTTTGGTCCCCTCGCCATCACTTTGCTACTGTTGCTTCCAAACCCGAGAGCCCTCCACCAATCCACTCTCTAACTCCCATGTCCTTATTAATTTCTTTTGCACAATTTGCCTCTACCATTTGTTTTTGCTTAATCTGACCCATATAGGCAACGCCTACTACAGTCTTTCACTGTTGGCTAAATGGCAGAAGGTTGAGGATCACACAACTTTAATTGCAGGACCAGCATTGCTCAGTTATTTACCCCCCCCCACGGTTTTGGGACATGGATTGGCGGCTCGATGAATAGATGGGTGTTCTGTGTGTGCCATGCTGATGGTGTCAGATCTGTGTAGCTAGCTTCTGTTTCCCCTAGAGTGAATGCATTGGAACGGATGAATAATAAACATAAAAGTGGGTGAAAGTCAGGGGAGCATCAGTCACAAAAAGCACTGAGGCCTATAGCACAAAACTACAACACAGAAATGCCTAAGGGATACACAAACTCACATGGAAACCATGCACACAGGGAGACATAGTAGCACACTCAGTCAAACAGGTGCTGAGGAATGTGTTTTGTTAAGTTGCAGCAGTTCATGCACTCGCCAATGTGAGCAGGCTTCTCAGCTAACGTTGCTTGGTAAACCATAGGCTACTGATGTTTTCTATTAAGGCCAAATCAAGTACATCAATGCTCTCCAGTCACATGAGAGAAAGCACTTTATTTCAAAATATATTGTGATGACTGACATCTGTGGTCTTTTTATAAGGCAAATGCATTTCAACAGGAATTGTGTAGAGCTCAGAGAAAGTTGTTGCTATTTGTAAAAAATAGTCTGGAGCCTTGTATACCAGCTGCTATAACAGAACAACAACAAAAACAATCTGTATCGGCCGATATGGCTCAACAACTATCGGCGATCCGTCGGGGCATCTTAAAAAAGGGCTAAGTTATATTTGCTCCTGTTTTTTCCCCCTCTGATCCACTCAAAGCGTGATACAATCCGAACAAAGTTTTGTGATCCTTGCTCCCCTATATACTGTACATATATCCACCTGTTGCAGACAACATGCTAGCTGTATTTGTTCATGTTTGTTGAGCAGTGTTAAGAATAGCCTAGCCTAAAAGGCTAATGCAGTCGAACAAACTCAAACAGAGCTGTGTTAGTAAGCTCCAGGTCTGGCCGTTGTTTTGTTCAAATTACTTGTGGCTTGGCACACACTCACACGCAACGACACATAAATATAGACACAAACACATGCACAAAATGTTTAGTCTCCTCCAAATATGCATGTGTGTATCCGAAAGTCGGAGGTAAACAAGTTTAATCATCCTGTTCCACGTCGGTTCCACTGACAGTTTACGTTAACAGACTGGGAAGAGATGGGAAAGGTGGAGCGCCGGGGTATTCGCCCTATTTGAGGCTATAAGTAGAAAAAAATTGCAATGAAAGGAAAAACAAAAGCTCAACAATAAATAGTTAGGCGGTGATGTCACATAACCTAACAGCGCTAATAGGATACACATATTTGTGGAGGAAAACTTAACGGGCCCTTAAATTATGCATTAATCAAACATAGCTTAATATGAACTGACAAGGAGCTTGGCAATCTGGCAGCCATCTGGAAGACAGGCCTGTCAGTCATAGAGAGGTGAGAAAGAGGGATGGCTGAACTCTGGGTTAACCCCAGAGAAAGGAAGAGCCAAGGAGGGAGAGAAAGACGGCAAGACCGAGGAAGAGACAAACAGAGACAAAAAAATACAAGGGGAAGACAATGAGAAATCCAGGTAGAGACAGACAGTGAGAGAAGCTGAGTCGAAAGGTTACTCTGACAGATATGAAGACTACAGAAGTTGATTTGGACATTGCTAAAGATGGGGGGGGGGGGGGGGGGGGGGCGGTCAAGTATCACTGACGCCAAAACAAGGTCAGAAAGAGAGGCGTGTCTTTGACAGCTCTGGTGAAAAGCATTGTCAGGGTCACCATATCTGTTTTACAAATAGCCACATGCACACACACATAAAGCTCTTTGTGCTGCACACCTACACACCGCCACTCGCGAACATCAACCAAACACACTGAACCGCACAGAACGACACAACCATCCATTCTTGTGGATTCAAACAAACACACAGCACATCCCACGAGCATCCAACACGCACTTGCTTCCACCCAGACGAACACCTTTCATTCTAAACCTGCGGTGTGTGTCTGACTGCAGCCTGTACCTCATGAACCCTGTTGACAAGTGTTGATAATATTGTTGTCGGTCGCAGTCGTGCCTTACAAGTACTCTATGATGGCAGAGCAAAAGCATACAATCAGAGAGCTCTCCAAATGGCACAGTTACACAACCGGGCTGATCGGTTGCCATTGGCAGCCGCTTCATTCCACAGATGGGGACACAGTAACGAGGCGAACAAGAAGAAAACTGACAAGACTGTGATACAAGCAAGGAACGATACTTCTACCGGCTCACGCTGCACTTTGATTCGCTCCCTCCAGTGGTTAGAGCGATTTAGATTTTAACCGCCTGTAGTGTGCTAAGACTCCTTTTCTCCTTTAAAATCCAAGTCTGATTTCACATTGTTCTCCACCTAAGTTATGTATGACAAACGCCTGGGGCCAAATCACCATCAAAGCCGCACATCGCGGGAACACGGATGCTTCCGAGATTCTTAGTGATGACAGATGTCACTTTTGAAGTGAGCAAGGGGATGAAAGTGGCGAGATGTGACAGGCGGCGAGAGGACAGCCTCTCCGCCGCGACCTGCCGTCATCAGTGCTGCGGAGGTGTAATGGGGAGAGACTGGAGGGGCCCCGGAAGCTCCAGCGGCCGTGTGGGGTGTCTGTCTCGGGGGCCCAGCGGGGGCCAATGTCTTAAATGGCGCGCCCGCCTAGCCAAGCAAAGCAGCCAGCACCCAACCTGGCAGCCCCTCAGCCAGTCAGTCAGTAAACCACCCGATCGGGATGGAAGTGTCTCCCTCCGTTGCACCGGCTGCTCTGCCAGTGCATTCGTCAGGGTATAGAGAGAATAGCTAATCTGAGGGAACCAGCGGCCCGGAATCAAAGGGGCACTGGCTTCTCTCCTCCTTGTGTGCAGCAGCGCTCACCTGGGTACTATCCCCGGTGTGACAGAGCGAGCAGCAAGAGGACTCGGTAAACAAGGCAGAGCAATGCAACTTTCAAACAGAGAGGCAGCTAGTGCAGGGAAACCAAAACAAACTCTTAACTCAGGAAATTCACAGAACGTTTTCCCCCTGCCTTCTCCACTGTTCCCGGTGTCTTTATTGTGGCTTGATATGTCACCACTGTCTTTATCTCCTACTTACTCAGGACTTCAAGTGGCTGTCTCTATTTTGCTGGGCCATAAATTATTCAGTGCCGTGTGTCTTCTTAGTATCTGCGCTTTCCGTTGGGATGCTATCTTATCCCCTCTTCTGCAAGATGGGGCTGGTGCTTTGAGACAGAGTTTGCAAAAGGTAACACAGGAACTTCAGCACCGACAACCACTTTCTTAGTAGGAGCTCTTGTCAAGTACATATATTTGTTCCAGCACAAGGAAAATATGAAAAAGTGAAAAAAAAGGAAAAAAAGTTGTATCTGAATACAACATGGCAACCAACAAGCTCCACTGCTGCTACTACAACAACTTGGACTAGTATCTGAGCCTAAAATAATGACAGTATTCCACACTGAGGAGTGTGTGTTTTGTTTCCCTCTGTGCATGCATGTGTGTGGGTGTGTGTGTGTGCGGTGGAGCCCGGGGAGCCTACTGTATGTAAATAGCCATATGAGACTGCATAGCATTACTGTCCAGACATTGAAGAGGTGACCTGATCCCAATTAATCACACAATCCCAGGGAGAACTGTCACATCCCATCTCCATCAGCAGTACCATCCTGTTCTGTCTCCCTCTCTTGTCATCCTCTATTCCTCAATCTCTCTCTCTCTCTCTCTCTCTCTCTCTCACGCAAACAGCAGACGCTGCACGGATACACTACACCAAGGCCCATCATCCTCTCACCAAACCCCCCCCCCCCCCCCATTTTATTCAAACACACAGGGTCTAAAGCTGACAGGTCAGCTGGCACGGGCCAGTCGGTCCCCACCTGTCCCCTCGCTTCTTCCCCCAGAAGGCAAAGTGCCAGAAGAATGGTGAAGAGGCACTTCTATCTTTACAGCTGCCAAAACAGGATGCAGCCGAAAGCTTTCTATCCCCCGAAGAGATGAAATGTTTGCATTGGTGAAGGAGAGTATGTATCTTATCTAAGGGTGTAAGAAAATATCGACAAGAGTATCGCAACAATATGTTTTGGGATACTGTATTAATTCTCAAAAACACTCAATCAATTTTAAATTGATTGGTTTAGTTAATTTATTGTTTTGATTGCATAAAAAAGTAAACTTTTTTTTTTTTTACCAAGATGTTATGCATGTGGTGGTGCATTCTTTATACTATGACAGTTTCCCTAAAATTAGATTTAATCTTATCAACAAGAGTGTATTGGGATGAAGATAAAATTCAACATTTATGTGTAACAAGCAGGTTGTTTCAGCAAAATGTGACACTTTTTTAATACGCTGGCATTTGTAACGCCGGTGTATTTAAAAACCAAACGGCAGACTGAACCTTTTTTTAAATGTGGTATGCAAGTATATCTTTACTGCTCTCTTGACTGACATGACAGTGGATGTAGGTCCTTTGAAGCGTATAGTGATGACTGCGTTGGTGTGTCACACAAATCCACACACACACACACACACACACACAAGCCTGAGCTGCAGCCGTGCAGAGTATCATTAAGAAAATGTAACCAGAAATATGATGTTCCAGATACGTGTCATTTCATATTTGTGTTGTCAACTCATATTACTTCTGGGAGGAATTTCACGAGTAGATAAATGATAAAGCATGTATAAAGAAATTAATCTGTCTTCCGATGTAAAAGTGACCAAAAAAGGAAAGAAATCTATCCGACTCCAGTGTGACCTGCACCGGATAGGACTGGTCTAATGAAGTGTGTCTGTTGAATCTATCAGCAACACTTGAATGAAACACATCCCTTTTTTTCTTATCTTTTTTTTTTTTTAGACATACATACAAGTGGAGATCAACACCGGGTATGTCTATAAAGCGGCACACTGGATACAGGAGTCATGTCGTACCTTTGTCTTGATTCATCCTGATATAACCATTTTGAGTATTCCCTTTGAAATATGGAGAACTGGCATCTTGTGAAATCACAGTAGAAGTCAGGAGACTATGTATCACATGTCGTTAAAGTTCTATTGTTTCACCCATCTGTTCGTAGACTTTTTCATGTCAGCTTGTTCAAGCTGTTCCCTTTTGTGCTGTTACAGTTATAGGACTGTGACATAAAAGAAGTCTGCAAAACGACAGGGTAAAGCAGGGTGTTCTGTCCTCATTCAAACAATATATGACAGTAAGAGAGTTTTTAAAAGTTGCGTTAAGAAATAACTTTTTTGTGCTGCGGTTGCGTGGCAAAGTTGAAATCACATAAAACGTGGTATAAAAGTGTGGAAGACTTGTAAACTATTGAAGTATACTGCACTATTTGCCTCTAATCCAAAGAGGTTTTTTGATTAGAGTCGGGTCTCTCAATCAGTCTCTTTCTCTCACACTCTTCCTCTACTAGTCCTCCGTGTCTGTGCAGCCTCCTCTGCTGCCTCCATAGTTCCTCATTAGTGGTTATGCATTTGCTGTAAAAACCGGAGTTCAAGCCCAGAGAGAGGAAGCTGGGAAGTAGTGGGCCAAGGGGCCATCGTAGGGGCCCCACAGAGGAACCTGGAGAGGAGGGAAAGACAACATCTTGGGAATCAATCTTAGAGGAGAGGGGAGAAGGTTGGATCTGCATTCCCCAAACACCAGAACCTCCCCTCCTCTTACATCGTCTTGTGTTCTTTCCTAACTCTCTCTACCGTCTCCTCTTCTCACCATGCCGTGGAAAAAAAATGGGAAACTGGGAAGAAAAATGGAACACTGGGATACGTATTTACAATGGTAATGAGGCCCCATGTGTCTTCCTCCATCTTGTTATCACCAGGTGAGTGAGGGCTGTTTTACTGGGAATCCACAAAGGACAGCAGCAAGTGAAGGTGTGTGTGCGCAACAATCGGTTAAGATCTCTGATTGCAGCACCATCAGCAGCAGCAGATATGAGACATTCACCTTTACCACAGTGAGAAAATCTTCCGTAATTTTCCTTAATCTACCATTGACTGCTCTATGTCTTCTTGGGAAAAATAAATATAAATTACGTACTGATTTTGTAATGACAGCAATATTGTAAAGAGAAGAAAGAGATTCCATCATGGCAGGTACAGTATTACGCTACACTATGTAGATTATGCAGTTACTATGCCTTTTGAAAATGTCTCTGAAGCAGAGAAATAATGCCTATCTTCAAGACCAACAAGTCAGCAAGATATCTCAGCAATTAAATGTGTCCGGTTGTTCATATTGCCCAGGTTCATGGTGATGACATTGGTGACGTCCAGACCTTTGTCTACTGTAGCACCGTAGATCAACTCACTACTATATCAGAGATTTTTAATTGTACACATATTGGCTCCCACAGGGTACAGCCTAAGGTTCATCTACAGATTCATTTTAACCATTTTTGGCCTACAGGTCTCTCTATATCGTGTGAACCCTGCATGGTCCAGCTGCTTTGACATATCTACTGTAGACCCAGGCTGGGTAATTATGAGCTACAAAGCTCACTGACCTTGTCAAGCTCTCGCTACCCTCCCCAAGCTATCCAAGTGTACTGGAGGAGGGGGGGTACATTCTGTGGCTGTCTGGTTACGCCCGGCCCAACACACACACACAAACACACCTGGACCATGGCTGTTTACCTGCCAGGTTAAAGGGCTAATGTCAGTGACAGAAGGAGATTTAACAAGGAAGCAAGGAAGGTGGGGAGGAGGATGAATATGCAGGAAGAGTAGAATGTGAGGCAGAGGGGCAGAGAGGAAGGAGGGTGGAAAGAGAATGACAGTCCAAAGCAGAGGGAGGGGGTGAGTGGGGGTCACAGAGTGATGAGGGGGTTAAATGCCACAAATGCCATGTCTCAAGGCCTCATAAAGACAAGCTCTGCATTGCTCCCAAGGTCAGGGCCTGCACACATGCACCTGTGCGATGGCGGTGGAGGCTTCGTGGGCAGGGAGAGCAATTGAGCAACACAGTCTAGCCAGTTAGCGCTTATTGTCTGGGACAAATGGCCTCACAAAAATAAATTGTGCACCACTCTTAAAGGGGATTAAAGGAAGAAATAGATGCTTTTAGCCTCGTCTGCAGCAGATGACAATAGAACAAAGGTTTGGTGAGAGGGCGAGAGGAAGATGAGTGGGGAGAGAGGAAGGCATGAACCATCTCGTGGCATTGTTTGCCCTTATGAGTCTCAGCAGAAGTGACTAACTTCTGAGAGGGATTTGATAATCTCTAACCTTTTCAAATTTGTGTGCAAAACTATATGTGTTGTATAGTATATGTTGTGTATTCAACTCCATCGCACCGTTGCAACATCATTAAATGAGCAGTTCTTATGAAGAAAACATGAGCTTAGAAAGTCGGAGACAAAAAATTCCAACACAAACGGATCATTTGGTCTGCACTCGATAAAACAACAGGCTGTTTGAATTTAAAGAGTCCGCGGTCCCAAAACTTCCACCAAAGGGTTTGGGTTAAGGGGCTTTGTTAAAAATACTCGTCCCATAAAATGGGATGTGACAAAATCAGATGATGAGAGCGAGTAAGTACATATAAAAACATGTAATCTTCAAATTATTTGCGTTCACAACATGTGTTTCAGAGTTTCAAAATTACAAAATGACATGCAGCCGTGTTGGAATCCCCCTGCTGAAAGATGATAACAGGCAAGCCAAGTGGCAGGTTGAACATGCCAGCGGCCAACCAGCATGCACCAAAGTCCCTCTAGTCAGCCAGCTAGAACCCCAGATGGCTGGCCAAACTGTGGTCAATGGAGTCTGCAGGAGGCAGCATTACCGCCATCCGGGGATACCAAAGCCACCATGATCACTATGGTAACTGACAGATCTGGAATCATCTGGAGAGCCAAGTCTTCAATTAGGGGAGGTGGGAGGCAAGAGGACAATGAGTGCTATCTTCAGTCCAGGCGGGAGAGCAGTGACTTATAGCCACAGGCTCTTCACAAATATGCTGACAATCACATATGCATGTTCTGTAAAAATACACACACACACACACACACACACATATGGTACATACCCTCAACCTCCAAGGCCCAAAACGGCACCGAAGCCAGACAATGAATGTGAGATGGTTAGGAGTCTGATCCTTTGATCACTTTCAATATCCAGTAACTTTGCCACCTAAACCATTATTGTCCCATGAACTTAACAGGCAGAGGCAGCCTTCGGCCAATTACAGGACGGCATTAGCGTTAGGCGGGAGTGTGTGTTATATGAGACAACCAATTAAAATCACTTATGGGAAGGGTAATATCCAGTGATTTAGGCCTGAACAAAACGGCTTTGGGGGGATTATCCCAAGCGTAACCTGATCTCATTCTCTTCCACTCACTCTCACACACACACACACACACTTACGTCCAGGAGCTGACACTACAAGCTTTCTGGTGTGTTTGTCTGTCCTGTTTCCTATGACATTAGGGACCATGTTGTAAATAACTGTTTACACTTTACACGTTATCCCTTGGATTGTTTTGTCTTCTACTGTATATCTATAAATTAAATAAATAATAAAATAAAATGCAACTTTGCAAACTAAGTACACACACACACATACACACATGAGACAACTGAGCCTTGAGCTGCATTCATGCACATGCCTTTGTCATTCTCAGACAGACAATGATGAGGCACATTCAAGTCTACACTAGGATTGTTTGCAAACACATGCTGGCAATCGGCCAGTCGTTGTATGAGACATACAATTTTTCCAAAAACTAAAACACAGAGGTGCGCAATCACAAACGAGATGGTTCTTCAAATATTTGCAACTTTTACTATTTTTGACCAAAACTAACATTTAACGTACATGAAAAATGTTCAATTAAATCCTCAATAAAAATGAAAATATGCAAGTTTAATTCTCAGGCAGACTTTTCCTCAGAGAGTTGAGCTACATAGACACCACCTGTCAGATGGATAATGGTCAATGTGAACTGTGTCTACACAGATCCAGAAAGTCAGCAATACAATCTGACTGATACCAGTCAATCCCAGGGGATTTACTATTTATGCTGAGGCCTTCAATCTAATCCTTAACTGGTTTGGTTTACAGGCCTTGTGTCTGCACTTGTTGTGCTTTGTTGTTTTTACACTGTGGGTCAGGAGAAGAAACGCCAATTCTGAGTAAATGGAAGGTTAAGTATTGATAATATTGTTGGGATCAGTGTTGTAACCTATGAGTAATTCAAACAATGAGCACAAAAATGACATCATTATGAACTCTGATAGCCGGTATTTCTCATTCCCATGGTCTTGACAGCAAATAGCTATCATCTCCTCACCACAGCCAAACCCAGCGTGTAGCCTACTGTGGAGCTGGGGTCTGCTAAAGAGCTAATGGCTGCAGTCATTTGACTGACACGGCCAATCCGCAAGCTCTGTTTGCCTTTCACCTACTTGTGGTTCCGCTGTACTGCCAAAGTTCCCACTAATTCTCCCCATGGGCGTTTTTTAAGGCATCCACAGAAAACCGTTGAAACGCAACCTAAAACCTCAAATGGGCATGTCAGTGTGGGCTAAGTTTAAACTGGCACAGTGCAGTGTACTTTCCTGCACCTCGGGACCACTGAAGCTGACCTCGACATGCAGCGAGATGGTTTAAGGGATGTGTTTGCTGATGTGCGCCTTGGCTAGATGTCTCTGCGAGATCACTGACAGTGAGGACATGTAGCATTGTCAGGATGTCGTGGCAGGCTCTGTGGTGAAACTGCTCCTCACTTTCCCCACATTTCCAGCCACCACAACTGCATCTTTCCAGGGGTCAAGACAGGGAAAGAAATCAGAAATGCTCTTCCAAGACCTTATAAAATTCCCATGTCTGGGGACAAATTGTTTCACTCAAATAAGGCTTGGATGAAGACATTTTCGAAAGAGAAAGAACAACAGAATTAGCTGATAAAGGAAGAGATTAGTAGTTCTACGTAGAAGGAGGTAAAAATAAAAAAAACAGCTGACTAACACTAAGCCTTTTAATCTTTCTGATTTGGAAATATAAATAGAAGCTCTCGTTTAAATTCATCAGTCTAAAACAAAAATCATACAGTCTGCCAAAATGTATGACACAGACACTCTCCATGAGAACATTAGTCCAGCAATTTGAAACCTTGCACTCACAAATCACCGTACAAAGCACAGAGGCGAACAAAGCAAAACTGACCTTTCAAATGATTAAGCTGAAACATTATCATCATGTTCCCAATTTTTTCTCTCCCCGAGATCACAACAACTGGTTTGCCAGTTCAGAGCTGGCAGGGGCAAAGCCCATCTATGATTTCAGTTCAGAGCTGCCGGGCTAAGGGGCCAAGCTGGCCGGTGCCCATCTGGAGCGGGCCAAGTGTCTGCTCCACTCAGACTCAATGCACAGTGGTGATTACTGCGATGATGCGGCAGCGGTCATGGTGGTGTGGTTATAAATATAAGCCCAGGTTTGATCCCTCTTGTTCATAAACAGAGGTTTGGGGCTGCTGTGGGAACTGAGCACAAAGGATTGTGGGCCTTCGAGGGCAACTGAGCTCCACGCCACTACTCTACCTCAGGTCTGTCTGGCCAGCTGCTGGTGTCTCACCAGATGAGGACAGTTGGGCAGCCAATAAGGGGGCTGAACAACAGTACAGAGGGATGAAGCCACGGCTGGCACCGGGAGAGATGGTGGCAGAGATATGAGGGTTGGAGCATAGGAGTTGAGAGAGGCCACGGGGCACCGCTTCCAATTGACTGGGGTATTCTGCAGCACAGTTTAAAAGAAATTAGGCTCAATGATTATTTAGCACAGATTTAGTTTGTGTTTCCAAAGGAAAAGAGAAAGTCCAGAATTTAGATATTACATGAATATAACGCTGACCAACCCAGCAGATCAGAGTTCGACTGTGATAAAAGTCTTGAATCCCAAACACACAACATCTCCTACACTTGATCTAATTAGTGTGGTAGGAGCTGAACCCAAGTGGTGGCATTCTCCAGTGGACTAACTCTGCCATGGTGCCCACTAATCCATGCAAGGATCAGCTCACCAGCAGCAAGCCCTCGCCCCTCTTAACTCCTACCCGCCAGGGGTCATATGGCTCACAATGCATGCTCCATGCCCAATCCTATATTAGCATTAGTATCGAGGGTTAAGCCGCTAATGCTGCCAGCTGTGCACGGCTGCCCCCTCCACACCAATCCCTTCAGAACAATGGAATGGCATGTGGGCAGGACAGTTGGGATGGGGTGGGCTGGCATCCCCAGGGGGTAAGCGTGGATGTAGTGCCCTCTTGTGCCAAGTGCTTTAACTTGTTATTCATGGTAGTGGCCACAGAAAATAATTTTTAAATGAAAGCGATGAAAAAATAATAGATAAAACCAAGAAAAAAAATTATGAAATACTCGGTATCTATCCGGTTAAATAAACAATCTAATAAACAGCTAGCAGCTTCACTGTCAAACCAACAATATATTTGCTCGAAACTTAAATTCTCTAAATGGTGGCTTGCCAAGTATGTCGTGTTAAAGTTGTTAAACTCAATTTGCTGCCATTTGTTTCACTTTTTAACCTGTAAGTAAGTGCCGAGCTAAATGTTTTATTCTGCTTGGTTTTTAATGGGTAGGCCCAGCGGTAAGCGGAACCCTTAAATCTGGCAGTGCTGTTGCATTGCTTTACTAAAGCACGTCAAGACAGTGCACTGGTGTAGAGCACACAGGAGAAGGGCATGGCTGAGTTGGCGACACTGCTTTCTCAGTTAAGCTGATAATTGCCCTTATTGATGTATAAAAGATATCCCACAGAGCCTTGTGAAACACCATTAGCAGGCAGAAGCTGAATTGTTCATGAGCTGCCTCCAAATGAGAGAGAAGGGCAAAAAAACTCTGAAGATTAATAAGACTTCCCCTGGAGTGTGATAATAGCACGATGTATGTGTGTGTGTGGGCCTATGTGTGAATGTGTATTTTCAGCCCAGCCTCTGAAGAGTTCCCATTACTAACAGACATTATTCGGGGAAACTAATCTATTTAAAATCTCAAATTGAGGGGAAAAAGATGTAATGTCATTTAGCATACAGGGGAGGGTGATGGCCATTATCATAAGGGCTCTCTCAATTTGACTAAGGCTGCTGAAGCCTAAACGACGATACTTAAAATGCCCCAAGAGCTCAAAAAAAAAAAGTAGACACTGACAGCAAATGTACACCAGTGAGGCACACTGTGAGGCCAAGTCTACCGTGTAGACGAGTCTATGGTGAGCCACATCAAAGAATATTCCAAATACGGTGGATGTTTGCCTCTGTAGGCTCCTGATACCCATTAGAGCTCTAAAATCAGCTAACAAAGACTAGTGGCCACAAAGGACAATATTACAGTTCAATGGTTGCAAAAAAAAAAAAGGGACAAGTGCCGAGTGAAACTTTGAACAAAATCTTAACCATGTACTGGAATATTAGCATTAATATCTCCCATGAAAAGAAAAGGGTTGACATACCATTTAAGTGGCTCCATAGCAATATATGAACTAAGCTTAATTATTTACTACCATGTCAGGAGGAGTTTAAACCAGCTGCAACACACTGTACATAACATCAAATCTACATAAACTTTCTCTACATTTTTGAGCAGGAGCTTGGAAAAAGAAGTTGAAAGAACCCATTACAAATATTCATGGTTTTTACTGAAGAAGGCAGTTTGTGAAATATTAAACAGAGCATTGCACACTGTATCTAACGATTCCTGAAATCTGTGTATGTATATATATATATTTAAATCCAAACCTCCTAATTATTCAGAAAGGGAAGCTACGGAAATTCTGACAGAGCTTCTCGATGAGAAATGACATCTTGTTAAGTTAGGAATTCTCTTTGTGTTAGCAAGCTTTCTTTAGTTAATCTGGCACCTTTCTTGATCTGCACCAAGGTAATTGGAATGCACAGTGAAAACGCCTGCCGTATTGAGCCAGCAGAGAACAATGAAAGAATTGGATATCAAAACAGGCGTTAGCTTCGTAATCAATCCTCCGACTTAATGTTCAAAAGTAGGTTTGTACTTTTTTAATGAGGACGCGGGGGCTGAACCTTCCTGGCTCCACTAACATGGCAGATTAGAGTTCAAATTAAGTAAACTTTCACTTAGACATCAAGTAGTTATCTCTTTGTTGTGGAGACCTTGTTTGTTGTTGGCTTTCCAGACAAAAAACAACAAATGTCGACTAGAACACCTATATTCATCAAACAGTTGCAAAATGTAGCGAGACGCTGAAACACAGAAAGTGTCATCTTTAACTTTGTTTGACTGTGTGGGTTAATGTGGTTCCTGTGTGTGTGTGTGTGTGTGTGTGTGTGTGTGTGTGTGTGTGTGTGTGTGTGTGTGTGTGTGGTGTGTGGGGGGGTGGGGGATCTATGTGCTGAAAAACATGTGTGCATGCTCATTTATCTTACTGTGAATAAATGGGTGTTATCCAGTCATCACACCCCCAGTGCTCTGGCATTAAGCAGAAGGAGGGGTGAGGGGTCGGGTCAGGGGCAGCCACGACCTTTCCGTCTCCGCGGCACGGTGTCATCCTTTGGGCAAGGCAAACAAACAGGCCTGGCCCCCGGGCAAGGTGGGCCCAGCGGGGGTGGCATTGCCAGGTCAGGCTAAAGCCTCGGACAAGACAGGACGGGATGGCAGGCCCCTGATAGATGCTGCTCATTATTTTTACCCCAGAAAACTGGGACAATTACAAACAGAAAGATGCCATGGCAACTGGGGTATGGGGTCACGGGCAGAGGGCTTTTCATCTGAGCTAACCCGGCCACATTTGTCAACTCAGCCACACACAAGCACATACACACACACACACGGACACAAATATACAAATACACATGCTAAGTTTCTCCCATTTGATTAACAAACAACCTTCTATGGATGGAGTATCCGTGTTCAACCTCTTGTGTGATAATCACAAGAAACATTTAGGTTTAGACTGTGAAATACATGAGATGCATTATAATAATTTAGATCTCTAAAATTAAGAAGTGTTGACTTGTGTTAGGTATATATAGTATAGCATATGCCTTCTTCATAGACATAGAAGTTAGGACAGGTAGGATTACATCATTGGGAAATTCTGAAAATATTACATTTTTACGCAAAACATTAAGAACTTATGAGGACCCATTCACAGGATTTCTTTTAATTATGTGCAGAGCATCACTTAAGTGCTCATGTGAACTTCTTCTGAGCAAAACCTCAGTACCCTCAAAAGCTGTAAATCTCCCCCGAATCCCAAATGAACCAAATCAAGAAGCTGATTATTCCCCTTCCATTTTGGTGGTGGTGTTTTGTTTTTTTACCTGCATATCTTCCTCGGTTGTTTTGTATAATTTAAAGAGACTGTACGGGAATGAGGGGTGTGTGTCATGATGTCTCTCTGAACTACCTATATTTACCACTGAAAGTGAATTCTTTATGAGAGCACAGATATCAAAGACAGCGGGATCAAAGAGGATTTAATAAGCTACCCACTGTTCTACCAAACCTGAACTTTCATGTCATGCATTTTCCTTGGTTTCTCCATTTTGGGCTTTGGGCCAAGAAGCTGACACTAAAGGCAAGCGTGTGTTGTCACATTGCTGTTCTCTATTCCTATAATTTGTTAGTCTGTAACCCTTGTAGTGGAGAATGTCTCATTGGCTGGCAAGTGCTCATTTTCTTGTGTCAGTTTTGTACACCACATCAACTATCTGTTCCTGTCATTGCTTTCTTTCTGTACATGTTTCCTTTGCTTTTAGCCAAGGGGATCAATAGTGTATTCCTATCAGCTCTTGTAGGCGGATACATCTCCTTATAACATAAACTATACAATAGTATACAAAACTATTACATATAGTAACTGCTTTGGGAACACTAAGTCTTTGACAAGATGCAATAAATGCTGCTCATTATTTTTGTCCAATAAATGATTGTTTGTGTAACCACAGAAGGTTTGCCACAAATGTGGCAGAGGTTGCTATGATGTACTAGTAAAATAGTGCAAATAGAAAAACTATGCACTCAATACATTACTCAACTTTTTTGGGCTGTAAAATAGAAATCAAACACAGCTAACAACATTTTAGGAATTACAATGTCTTGCCAAGAATTAGATAAGAGGGTTGACACCACTCTCTCTGTCCATTGTGTATGAAGCTACAGGAGGAGACAGTTAGCTTAGCTTAGCATAATCACTGAAAATAATGGTAAACAGCTAGCCTGGCTGTGTGCAAAGGTAGAAATGAATCTTCCCACCAGCAATACTAAAGCGCACACATTAATAATGTATGTATATTTTGTTTCATCCTGTACAAAAGCCGATGTGTGAAAATGACGGTTTCACGGGGGGTAAAGTGTGGGACTAGGTCTTGGCCGGGGAACAATAACCTCCTGAATTCTTGTCATCATAATGAGGTTGCCAATCAACCAGTGGAGACAAGAGTAAATCACTGCGCCTGGCCAAGACATAGTCCAGCACATATACGACGTCTAATATTAATTTAGGCAGATATTCAGCCAATCAAAACTCTGTACTGGTACTGGATGATTCCATTGCACATTCACAGTATTACGTTTTCATTATGGCATTTGAACTT
The DNA here is from genome assembly GCF_050575085.1 of Anarhichas minor. Taxonomy (NCBI): domain Eukaryota; kingdom Metazoa; phylum Chordata; class Actinopteri; order Perciformes; family Anarhichadidae; genus Anarhichas; species Anarhichas minor. The sequence goes on from NW_027466508.1 coordinate 2,350,016, forward strand.
CACAGCTTCCTACAGAAGCTTTTACAAAGGACAGTAACGGGTTTAGTGTTCACTCTAATACACAAAGGAAATTTCATTTTGTAAGCAAGTTTTAAAGCTGTTAAAACGTTGATGCTGGAGTTATATCCTGGTATAAGAGTTCAACTAATGGTTAAAAAATACAAAAAGCCTTAGACTACATTGTGTTATAGAAAGAGTAAAGTTTGTAATTCAGATCTCTACCTGCAATACAATACAATTTTGTAAATATTAGAGACTTTTGTTTTCTCATTGTAATTTGTGATGGAGCACACTCTGACCGCGATCACAGAACTGTGGCTCGGTAGAGCTGGTTTATTTATGGTGATTTTATGTAGCTTTAAAAGCTGTCAGCACCATACTAAACCAGTCCCTTATTTAAGCTTACAGCAACAGAATCCGACCATGCCTTTCTCAACACTGTATTAGGAAAGTCTGATGAAAACCACAGGATCAGAAGAGGATCACCAAGGTAAATCAATTTCCTCCTTCGTAAATTTGCAGCACAATATATACATGTTTTGAAAGGTGCTGAAAGAAAAAGATGTTCCAATTATGTTAATTGGAAGTACAAGTACATTATATTCACCAGCATGTAATCATAATATGTACATTTAAGCTAGAGTAGATCATCCTATAGGTCAGTATGGTTTTTCTGTGCAAAGCTGACTTGCAAATCATCTGATAGCCAAAACCTCTTCTTATACCAAATACAGCATATGGAGAAAATACAGTTCTTCCCAGCAGATACACCCCAACTCTAATCTTCTGGGTCCCATGAGGTGCTGGTCCCCTGTGGAGGAACCTCACAAGACCCTCTGATGTCACTGACTGCTAGGTCTGTGGTGTTATGTATTCGATGCCCTCCTCCCCAGAGGATTACAGTAGCTCACTGTACCGGTGTGTATGTCAACTCATGTCTTGGAGTATTGACACATAGCTGCTGCATGGCGCCTAGTGTATTCATCAATACTTTGAGAATATATTGTATGGGTAAAAAGCATCTTGCAATGCAGCAGTTCAATACCGTGGAGGAAATTCACAGAGGTGAGTTGTATACAGTATGTTATGAATTTAGAATACAAAAGTGCAGCTGAAGTTGTGCTAAGAAGCCTGCCTGCTGCGAATACACAAGCTGCTACGACAAACCCAAAATGCAAATGTTTTCAACAAAGGACCCATACAGAGACACACTCGCTCGCACACACAAACGTGCAGCGCGCCAGCTCCATGCAGCCGGTATGCTTTCCCTTTTCTAAACACCATCCAGCATCTACCTGGTTTGAAATGTATTAGCCAATTACATGGTAGCCGTCCAATATATGCAGAATACATTGGAATACGATACTGTAGCCGGCATAGACAGCAAGCTGGCTGGTTGCATGGGTGATTAACATTTAATGTTAATGGTAGGCTTATGTTCAGGGCAACTGCGCTGGGGTTAAGTAATGATAATAGCAGACTTGGCCACACCACATCTGTAATAATGTTTTCTGCAAAGCGTGATGTGATGATTGTGAAATTGCTACTCTCTGCACCGTTTACCGAACAGTCAAACACGCAGTTTGACTGTCAAGCAACCCGGTCACAAAGGCATACACAATGATACACATCAGAGAGACATACGTAGTCACAAGGAAGTGGAGTGTTCCTGGGTATGAATGAATGAAAAATTTGTTTAAATGATGTTCCACAACAACAAACACTGAGAACAGGGGGGGGGGGGGGGGGATTTAGTATTCCTAGAAATGTAAAATGAGTGAAATTTGCATGATGCTTTTATAGTTTCAGGACAATGCTGAATTCAGTTTGAATCATTGAAGTGGTGTTTCCATTCAAGGATGATCGGACATGGTCTTCATTTATTAAGCTGTGTTTACTGAGACGATGAAACAACATCATCAATCATTCTTAAAGACTAGTGCTCCGATGGGGAGAATTAGAATGCATTACAGATGTCACGCATCATCAAGCTAAACATCTCATTTCCACCTCGCTGTGCTCTGTGTCTGCTCTGTGTCTGGGACTCGGATCTCGCTCTGTCTGTGGAGCATTTGTTTGTGTGTGTGTGTGTGTGTGTGTGTGTGTGTCTGTGTTTGCCTGCGCGTGTTTACGGTTAAGTGCTCTTGTGGCCATTCTCCCTGGGGCAAGGTATCCATCACCGTCCAAGCAGTTTTTGACTGGGCACAGCTTAGGCCCTCGAGCCAGTTCTGGTCCCCTGAATGTCTCCCTGGGGTCCCTCTGTGTTAAGGGATACCACCTGCACCAAACACATACACACACACGCTAATACAAATCACTGTGACCCTAACACTCCTCTAATGCCCTCATTAGGTGATTAGTCGCAGAGGCGGGACTAAACTAACATTGCCCACTTCCAAAAAGCTAGCTTTGCCCCTGGAGGATAATGGTGGAGACAGGTGGCCTCAGGTGTGGGTACAATACATGCAGACAGACAATAGGGTGATAATGTATATTTTGCTCACCCTTTCAAAGTGGTTTGTATTATTTTGTATTGTTGTCAACCGGGATGCATGAAATGAGGCCAGCTGTCAACTACTACCTTGCTTTTATTTCTACTTTAACAAACACACAAAAAATATAATTCTACCGAGAATTGGTCCAAAAAATAAACTTTATTGCCTTTATGCTGTGGACAAACCGCTCGGCAGGCTTTTTTTTAAATGTTATAGTTTGTGAATACTTTTTTTCTATTATTTTATTTGACATTGGTGTTGGGCAGGAGTGGGTGACTATCCATATACCATCCATTCATCCGACACTTACCCACAGCAGTGTGTCACTAACAACAATGAGCTGCAGAAACTTACCACAAGCGCCTCTCCAGCAATATTAAAGTCAGTGGCTTTGGTGTCGTAATTAACTATGAAATATTGATGCATATAACTTCTTCTGTGGTCCCTGTGAGCAAGCCTTCCAGACACACCGGGTATAGAGGAAACTGTATGCGTCTGTGAGCTCGCGAACCTGAGTCACCAATGAATAATTGACAGCAACATAATTAGCTTGGTGCTCTATTGTGTTAGCAGCTTTCCCACACATCCTCGAAGCATGTTCTGCTATGAAGAAAAATGTCAAACACAGGCACAGAGAGATCTCAGAAGATGTATAATTGAAATGTATTAGAAAAATGCTTCTTGGACCTTGTATTGTGTGTTCAGTTAAATACTAAAATAATTATGATAAAATGTAGGTACGGTTGTTTTGTTTTTTGAAACCCAATGCTTAAGCACAGCAGGAAACACCATATGTACAAGTGAGTGAACCTGATGCATCAGCTTGGTCGCCTGGGCTCACTGAAGACAATCTTTTACCTTCAGACACAGACATGTTTAGAATAATAATGTGCCTTACTGCCACTCATACACATTTATTTAAAACAAAATGCTGACCAAAATGTCAGTTTTGTCATGTTAGGCTGATTGCTTTCCCGTTTGTTGAAAGGGAGTTGAATGTGCGTTACTCACTGGGGGCAGAGGCCGCATCTTATAATGACATCTCCTTGCAAACATTTAAGCAATTTTACCAAACCATTACGTCTAATATTACTATGTTAGTTTAATGTTTCAAGATGCAATTTTAAACAAGATGACTGCAACCCTTCCTGACGCAGCATCACCTGAAACACACCACGACTATTCAAATAATGACAGCTACGACCGCCTACTACTGTGTAACGGGCACATTTATGAAAAATTACAAGTGAACTGGAAGCTGACAAATCCACAGCTAACTGAGTGCTGTCTGCTCAATGCCATCCTCATGCCATGGAATAAAATAATCCCTCTCATCTGCTCGGACTTGTTAACAAAGCTGTCAGCTTGCTTTTACAACCAAACAGGCCTCAGTCAGACCCACTCTCCGACAGTGGAGAAGGAGCAGACTCTGTGTAATGCTTCAAACAGCAGCAATACTGCTCCCCCCCAACACACACACACACACACACACACACACACACGCACACCCTCCCCTCTTTCCCTCTTGTGTCGACTAAATGTCAGCTCTCCTGACATACAGCCTTGTTTGCAGCCAATGATTACCTCATAGCTAATTAATCCTGATTCAATCAATGTGAACTATTCAGATAGTGTGTGTGTGTGTGTGTGTGTGAGAGTGTGTGTGTGTGTGTGTGTGCGTGTGTGTGTGTCTGTGTTTATGCTACTTGTTTGTGCATGCATCTGTGAGTGTGTGCCCGAGAGTCGCAGTGATCAGGAGGGAGGACCGGTGGGTTAGATGATGATGGATGGCACTCAGTGAGAGGCCTGTTCTAATCAGCAGGACCTTTTCCCCGTGGTAGAAGAGGTGGCAGTAGAGAGGATGGGGAAGGCTGATTGACGACACAGGAGGGTGTGCGGGAGTACGTGTGTGCATTCGGCAGGTCCCGTGCATTCACAAGAGTCTACAGAGCACGTCTCTCACAGAGGTAGGGGTATGAGGAAAATATCCATACACTCGAGTATCGCAATGTTATGTTTTGTGATACTGTATCGATTCTCAAAGACACTATTGATTGTAATTAACAGCTTCCATGTAAAGATTCGTGGCAGACAGTGGTTGATTTCTAAAGTGCTTTGATGTTGGACGTCATGAATGCAAATGTAGAGCCCACTGTACTGATTGGATAAACAAGTTCACTTTTCTAACTCAGATATTATGCATATGGTGGTGTGTTCTTTATACTGTGTGAGTTTTGCTTAAATTAGCTTTTTTTTTTTTTTTTTTTTAAATAATCGCAATGCATCGCCTTGCTTAACTGTCGCAATATATTGTATTGTACGCCCTGTATCCTAATACGTATTGTGTTGCCAAATTCGTGCCAATACACTGCCCCAAACAGAAGACCAAAAAACAGCAGAAAGACAAAACGAGCAATAAAAGGAGGATGTTCTAGAGGTTGCTAGAGAAAGGAAAGGATAAAACGAGAGCAACACACAAAAAAAAAAGGAAAATATTTACAAAGAGCACAAGGGAAGATGAATGCAATAAGTTGAACTGGCTATTTAATGATGCATGTTTGTTGCTTTTTGTTAAACACCAAACGAATGGGGCTAAGGCTTGTTATCCCTATATGTCCTCATTCTAAGAGTGCCACACTCTTACTTTAGCATGCATACTAAAGACGAGCCATGTGTAATAGCTGCTCTTTTTATAGTCTCCCCTCTGCACTGCGCCAAACCACAAGAGGTCTTGGCACACATCTTATATCAAACAACCAAGGCCAGGAGATTTAAGAAAAGAGAACATGTTTGTTGTCTCCCTTCCTCTGTTCATTAGCAGCACTCGAGGAATCGTCCCCAGGTAGCCTCTTTCTGCCGGTTTTCTGGAGTGGCTTTAGAGAACTTTTACCAATGGCATGTTTAAAAGATCATTTGTAGATATTCAACACAAACAAACCAGCCTCATTTAAAATGTTACGGCATAGTTCGTTTGTGGGGCTTGTTTGCATTTGGGTAAACATGGTGGCGTAAACATGTTATAAATATGTGAGTATTCTTATTAATCTGGGATTTTCGAAGATAATTAAAAGTAATTAGTTAACAAGCATTAATAAGTGAGGAAAAAGCTGTCGCATTGCCTCTTTTCAGATGACATTGAAGCATGACATTAAATATATATATAATATATATATATATATTTATCAAATGTTACTGAGAGATGGACAGCATCACTCTTGAGTTTGAAATATGTATCATTTATCATGGTGGCAACAGCAAAATGTTGCAAGGAAGAATGATAACATGTAAAACATTGTTAGCTTTTTAGGTTCAATTATGATACATGTTGAGTTCTTCTCTATTATTTGAATCTAGCTTGATGATAAACACATTGGGGCAGTGGTTTGTCGCCTCACATGTCTTGCACTCTCTTTGTCGTGAGCATCTCCGGTTCACTCCTACAGTCAAAACACCGTCAGGTTACGTGAATTGAAGACAGTAGTTGTGAATTGTTTGGTTGTCTCTGAGCAACGTTAAACGTACCTTTGCATTTAGACTATGATCAACAGAGAGCAGGGATGGAAGGAGACTCATTTAAAAGACTATAGGTTCTTCTTCCTCTGATCTTAATAATGATATTTTCATGTTTCGAGGCCTGTTATGATTATTATCATTAAGGGTCCCAAGCTTCACTGGTTTTTTCACAAGTTGCACACGAGTTTAATGCATTGTGATTTTGACAACACAGACATAATTCAATCAACAGCATGTAACTTCTTTTGGTTTATGCAGATTGAGACTTCGCTCAGACTCTTGCCTAAACGCTGAGGACATGACTCAGAGTGACTTCTCTCTCTCTCTCTCCATCGACAACCACTGAGGTCATCCGCTTGATGCATGATGACACACAGGGCAACGGAGTTTCAGGGACTCCAAAAAAATCCTTTTGTGCAAATGTGTGCATCTGTGTCAATGCACCACAAACGGTGTGCTTGTTGAACTTGCGCGTAGTATTAGTGGGATCAAAGGCAGAGACACACACACACACGCACGCAGCCAATGAGCATCAGACTGTTGCAATTTCTGCAGTCATTAGGTGAGGTAGGAGAAGAAGAACGGTGATGTTTCGACGCCCAGTATGCTCCCTATGGAACAGGAGATGTAGGTGGCTGATTGAACGCAAACACACACACACACACACAAACGTCCAGACAGGCTCCCATACAAACGCACACAAAGATCTTCACCCACGTGCAGCCAGTCACATATGCGAGGCCGCGAACGCACTAAAACATCCACGGGTGTAGTGCGAGAGCTGCACAGGTGGCGCCTCGTATGAGGTCTGCACTCCACATCAAAAGGACACCTCTGACATCTCAGATTGCTCACAAATGATGATGCACAGAGATCTTTTGCCACTACAAAGGCAGAACAAAAGAACTGACATGAAAGAGAAGTCAATAAACATAAGGCGTTTAATAAAACATTTTCTTTTTTTCCTGCTGAATTCACTACAAAGGTTTTCACGGTTTTTCTCCAACACGACACAACAGAAAGAAAAATGGAGAAGTGTTGAGTCACATGATTGACTGAGAGGAGTGGTAACAATCCAGTAATTCTCTGTCGGGATGGGCCCGCCCTGCGTAGATAGCAAAAATGTGAGGGCAACATTGCTGTGCACGTGGAGGAGTTTTATTGGTAACATATGAACACACATCACACATCGGGTAAACTCCAAACTATCTCTTGTAGTTGACACACTTTGCTAATTCGTTTGCTCTCGCAGACACGTAAAAAGTCGCAGTGACACGCTGTGCACACACGGACACAGCGGCTCACAACTCGTACCAAATGCGACCAGCATCAAAGTACGCTGCACACAGCCTCGCAAGCTGTGCTGGAAATACACACTCGCAGCAGCAGCACAGAGAGCGTGTGCCCGGTGCAGAGGCGGCTGAGTGGGAGCGGTGGCTTACAGATGTTCAGTGTCCCACAGCAGTTGTTGGAGCTACAGTGAAGTGTCAGCCCAGGAGGCCAGAGAGCCGAGGCACAGCGGCACAGAAACAGAATGGAACATGAGGTCACACTCAAAGCCTCGCAGCCCACAGCACCTCAAAAACTGCTGGCCCTGCCAGCAGCCTGTGAAGCTTCTAGTCAACACAAGTCAGGACGGGGGACTAGATGATGACTAATCTGAATTTCATCATTTCCCAGTATTGGCCTGTTTTTGCATTGATACTGCCCTCCCCGGCAATGTTCAATAAGCCAGGACTAAAGGGGGTCAAAGTAGCAGCTGGAACATTACCAATATGGGGGGAAAATAACAGAGTTGTTAGAATGTAGAACCTTTTTTTTCTTCTTGAATGCCATCAAGAAAAAACAGCTAAATGGATTTTAAGGCACTGTAAGTTTCTGCTCAGCTAGTTTGTAGACAGCGACATTTAAATAAAACTAATCATCCCTCATACAGCTGCGTATACGATATATTCTTGCTGATAAACTTTACACAGTATTGCAAGCACGGTATTTTGAATCTGAATAAACAACTAAACACAACCGTGCCTGCCACTATTTAGTTCGCAGTATTATGTTCAGCTTGTGATAAAAAAAACATTTGAATTTACCGACCGTTTAAAATCCTGGCCAACAATGTATTGTAGGTGTAGTAGAGCACAGAAATTCTACGATAGCTACTTCTGTACCTTATAAATAACATGGACTTGACATCTTGCGTGTCCACTGTAAATCTCTGCAAACACTGAGGTTTGTTTGAGAGTTGAGTGACAGCAGAATTGCTCCTCAGTTAAGGGGCAGGAGGGGAAGTTGCATGAATGGTAGTTAACGTTAACTCATTGCTTTTCCAGGTGGTCTGTGGCGAGGTGAAAATGACTCCGGTCATGGGTCAATCTGCTCTTTATTTCGTCTCTCTGATGTGGCACTGTAGAAGGCCTTTTTGGCGTTCAGACACCTCTCAGGGCTTTTCCTGTTGACCCCTTGCATCGGTGCGTCAAAGAGTTCCCGTGCTGGTTTTGGCCTCAGACGCCCAAACCCTGACTGAAAAGTTTCCTGCAGAGAAACCCAGATGAAGCCAACTGGTGATTTCCTCTGTGTTTCAACATGCTGTGTACTATTTCAAATAGATGATGCAATATAATTCAAAAGTTCACTCGACACAGTTATTTCAGATGTTTAAAATGACTTAGCCCGTTTTCTTTTTTCCCTCATTTCAAACATTCATCGCGGCTGCTCGGGCCTTTTCATGTTTGTGTGCGTGCGCAAATGTATCAGCGGCTGTGCGAGTGTTGTGTTTGTCTGTGTGTCCATGCTTGTGTGCGTGTCGGTGTGTACTTAGGCCGACGGAAGGATCACACGCACACGGTGGTGTAACATGAATATTCTACTTTGCGTCTGGCTGCTGCGGTCTCCCTCGGTATGGGGAGCCGTGTAGCTGGAGGTGAGGGGGGGGGGGGGGGGGGGGGGGGTAGTCGGGCAGGGGTACACTCTCTAATGGGCTACCCAGGGACCCGACGCCACTCTCCAGAGACACATGGGCTCCATACATCCCCAGTCTGTAGCCTTTGTCAAAATGCACACTTCCTCAGATATTCCTTTTCAAATCTATTAACTCCAAACTAAAATCTACACCCAATTAGGCTAAGCAGGCCAACTTCATAGGAACTGTAAAAGACACACGGCAGGAGAAAGTTCTGATGGGGAGTGTGCAAGGGGCGAGTGTATGTTTGCTTATGATTATGAAATGAGAGTGGGAGTGACATTGTCATGAAATTAGAGTTGGTTCCTCAGACAAACTTATCTGCTCATCGGGATTATAACACAGTTTTATGAAGAAACATCATTAGCAAACTAAGAAATACATGTGAATAATGTTTCAACTGAACTTTGAACAAGAGTCTATATTTTCCCGTAAATCCTCAGATAATGTTGGATTACTAGTACGCAGACTAAAAGTGGGGCTGTGATACATTTCCTCATTATGCGACGGTGTGCAGACGCTTGACAAGGACATAGAAAAATGAGATCCACGCTGTAATTACATCAATTACTGCACGTGCGCCAAGTCTCTCAACCTTCTCTGTGTGCTTTTGTTTATTTATGTGCATGTCTGTGAGTGTATTTAAGCGATGGCGCACATTCGTCTCTGTACCGGCATTCTGCGTGTGGAGTCTGTGTGTGAGCCTCACCTGTCACCATGACCACCACGGGAAAAGCCGTGTGCCTCCTGCCCCCTTTAATCAGAGTCACACAATGGTGAGGCTAAAGCCGCCTTATCTCTACACAATCAGATTAGAGAGGATTGCTGCTCTGCTAAGCACCACAAAGTACCCCCCCCCCCCCGCCTCCACTAACCCCTCCCGGATCAAGATGATTTGATTAATAATTTGTGATCATATTATCCTTTAAGAAGCATAAATTGTTTTATTTTTATTTATTTATTTTCCATTTGTTTCTATTTTTTTCTCCACAGTTCCTAAGGCTAAACAGAGATTGAAAGATTATCTTCCCCACCTGAGCAACTGCTCTCCCCCCCCCCCCCCCCCACACATCACCCCTCCACTCTTTCTCCCCTCTGCTTCTGCTTACTGGAGATGGTTTGCCTGTTAGTTCCGCCAGTGACCAGATGGGGGTGCCATGACTGCTGCACACAGTGGGGGCTTCCTCCACACCTAATCTCATCAAAATAAACATGCCAGCAGTTGTCAGCTCCTCTAGCAGCGAGAGGCAGGGAGGGAGGGTGCTATAGAAACAGGTCAGGCTAATCATGCATATAATTGCATTTTGACATTTTGGGCTACTGGGACCAGACCTTTGGATATCAGGTTATCCTCGAAGCACTTAAGTGATTAACAAATGAAAATGCAGCTCTGAAACTTAATTAGATATTATGTCTCGTCCATGCCTGCGGGGTGTTTTTTTTATTTTTTTATGGTAGCTGTTGTCAGTGGGTGGGGGGTGGGGGGGGGGGGGTTGTAGTTAGTTAAATCAGGAAACAACATATTTTGAACCTCACAAAATGGACATCACTGTGCAAATAATTTCTTTTAAAATGTAGCCCTTACATTTTGGAAATATGGTAGTTCCTTAAATTCCTCAATATACATAGCAGTTGGCGATTAAAGCGTTGATGGTCCCCACACTGTATGTATGACCCAGGCCGCAATCACAATTAAATGGCGAGGAAGTTAGAGCACTTCATCATTAGCGCGCTTCAACCTACTTGTTTGCTCTTAAGAATAATCAGCCTCCCTTGTGGCACAGTTAATAACATTTATCCTCCATTTTCATCAAAAAGACGCTTTCGGCAGTGAGAACTCTCTCGCACACATTCTCTCCGCCTCTCCACCCCTTCTGCCCAAGAGTAAGTTGTTCACATTAGAGAGATGTAAACAGCTTCATCACCACATCATTCTGTAAAAAACTCCTTTCAGTCACAAAGTTGAAGAAAGCCCAGCGTTAAATCGCTCAGCTGGTCTGCAGATTTGTGTTTGACTTATCAATAAACAGCATAGGATCTACAGGACAGGGTCTAATAATAATACAGATTTTGATTAAATACAAAAATAAATTCATTTTCAAATACTGCTACTTTTATCTTAAACGCTTTCAAGATAAAAGGAAGGTTGAAGTCAAAACCTACAAATATCTTAGTCCTCAAATCAATTTTTTTAAATATGCGAAAGAACACAGTGTCCTCCTGATGCCCTCCAAAAAGATACAATCCAACCCGAAAGCAGAACAACATTTTAGACGAGCGTCCCCGTGTTTTGTCCCTCACCCTGCTGATAATAAGGATGGAAGACTGTGAAGGCAGTAGATCAATAGGGTGTTCCCCACAGTATGACCCAAGAGGACTTCTCACTGGCCACTACCTGACTCTTTGCTCACCACTCATCTTACCCCCATGTTGGAACCAGCTCTTGAACACGATTAGCTACTTTTCCACTTTACTAATTCATGGGCCAACTTAAGCCTCTGAACACTAAGGGCACAATCCATCTCCTTATCTTCCTTTATCATGCTCTCTAGTCTATCTGCACTGCTTTTGTCCCCGTAAAGTACAGATCCACTCCATCCGCTTGTCCTGATTCCTTGTCCTGCTCCAGCAGACTTGGCAACCCATCACCGTGGGGTTCACTCCTCCATCCATAACAATGAATCCCATGGCACTGCTGTACCTGGAGACCACCTAGCCTACTTGACTTCTAAAATAGCCTTTTTTCTTTCTAAGGGGAACAAAGAAATAAAGGTTTTTGTTTTTTTTCCTCAAAGAATTAGTTGCATGACAGTAGGTATTACGCTATCAAGGCTAGAGCGACGTGAGAAAGAACATAATTCATGCAACTGTTCTACAGTGTCAGCCCTGTCCTTTAGCTTATCAATGGCACATGTCCTTCCATCAAAATCATTTATCGTTGTATTTATTATACAGCTGCACGCTCTCTAGTGCGCCTATGGCCAATTACAGCATGGAGGAATCCTAGTGAGGCTTCTCCATTCGGCAGACCACTTACAGTATATATCTCACAAGGATAAGTGACAGATACGACTGCGTGTTTGGCCCTTGAAGTAAATTACCATTTAATGAAGTAGTTGGATTTATTTATTGATACAAACAGAGAGTACAGTGTATAACAAGATAATCACTGATGTCGCTGTTTGAACGGCATGATATGAAATGGGAATGACTTGTTAAAATCATTGCATCATCATTGGAGGAGGGATTCATGAGTGGCCACCAATAAGCATGAATATTGCCGACGTCATTTTGGTTTACATTTCATTGCTCTCATGTAAACAAGAACATATGCAGCTTTCTCTTGAGTAGCCCATAAATGATGACAACCGGGCTCTTACTCACTTTGTCAAACCCAGTCGTTGTAAGGATCTGCCAGTGACAAATTATTTTCATTATCACACAGATGAGCTAAATAAGGGCATGACAACAGTTCCAAACAAGGTGATGTATTTGTCGTGTTGACTGTGATGCGCTAAGGCTGTCAGTCCCCTGCACCCTATCCCGTTCAGAGCTCATCATCAGCACAAAGACTGTGATGAAGACATGGCTCCCGACAGATGTCGTGGACCGTGTCTGTGCCTCTGCTTCACGGGACAACAAGAGCCGTCAGTCAAAGAGGGTAGGCGGGGAGAGGGAGGCATGCTAGGGGGGTTTGGGGTTGAGGATGTGGGAGGGTGGACGGGGGAGGACTGGGCCTCAGCTGTCAGCTCTGTGCACTCGCACATGGTTCAGTGTCCTAGCAGCACTATGTTAAATGACAAAGAGCCCCCCCCTCTCCATCATCATAGGGAGACACACCTTTACAGACACCTCTGTCTGTAGATGTGCACACACAGATACCTGCACGAAACATTTTAACATATGCACAACTCAACCACACAACAATATATAGACACAAGTATGCACACACAAAAACATCTACAAAGCCCATTCACAGGCAGACATACTCATCTCCTGCATTTTGCATAGGTGACACTTCATTATTCAAAGCTTCTTTCTGGGGATGTGGTGTGCACATCGAGAGGCGACATGCACTCTCTCCAAACAAGGTACACCTTAATTATGCATGCTCAGACTACTGGCATTGCGTTTTGGTGTGCATGTGTGTGTGTGTGTCTCCGGAATACTGTTTAGTGCTCACTTGCTTAATTGTAAGTGTTTATATGTGGGACATGTGCAATGTTTCCTGTATGTAAGCACTTTCGTTATACCTCTGTGTGTCTCTGTATGTGTCTGAATGTAGAGTCGGCACATGTCTGCCTACACCTACATTGAATACAATATTTTCATGTATGTCCTTGCAGGTCCACAAGTGCAGACATACCTCTGTGACAGAACCTGTGTAGAAATCCCATACTATCTGTGAAGAAGCGACGGTAACTTCCGAGGTTCGGTAAAAAGTGGAACGGTATGTCGCGTGCTTGAGAAAGCCAGCCTACGTTAGCTAAGCCGATTCAGTGTGAACAGATGAGATGCAGCGTGTCATATAGGGCTCCCACCTGACCCGCCCCTCATCAGAGTCATCTTCCGCCCTCGACAAAACATATTTGTATTGTTGTTGTCTGCTTAGTGTCTTTATCCGCCTGACAGGGTTTCAAACTTGCACGTCTCTCCCTGTAGAGACAGCGGTAATGAAACACTTGGAAAGATGGCGGCTCCTGTCGTTCACTAAGCGTTACAGCTCACTGTGAAATACACAAGTAGGCTTTCACTTAGGCAATTACACCAGATTAAAATTTCCACTAATGTTGGGGAGTGTACGTTCCTTTAGAGGGGGGCCTCCGCTTTGAGTGTCGACACAACGACGCATTAGAACAGTGAGCATCACATTAACCAGCAGCACTGGCAGCTCAGAGGTGCAGCAAGACAGGGATTTTCAGCTTGATTGGGTTTTCATATTGGAGTAAAGGGATGAATTATTTATTTTCCTACTTGAATGTGTGTGTGTGTGTGTGTGTGTGTGTGAGTGAGAGAGCATACGGAAATGTGTGCGCGCGTGTGTTTGTGATGGATGAAAAAAGCCAAGCCAAGGTAAATACTTTAAAACATTCTACCTTTCTCTTGATGCAGAAAAACAACAAGCTTCAGGGTCAGAGTGCAACATTCCCAAAAGTGAAATTCCAGCAATTATTCACGGGAGATCCACAGCGGGTGCTCAGGGCAACATGTCCGCACCCTTGAGTGGGCAGGGGAGACTGACAGCCCCATTATAAAACGGCCCGCGTGACAGATAAATATTTCAGACACAAATAAATAAAGGATGCTCGGCGTTTTCCCTCTGAATGACTTTTCACAGCCGAATGCCCACGGCCGCTTGCCCCGGGATCTCCTGACGGCACCCTTCCCTCCCTCTCACCCCACAACCTCTTCCACCTCAGGCTCTGTGCGACGCCCGAAACAGGCCGCCCCCGCTCCACCCCTCACGACCACGGTCCCCCCTCCTCCCGTGCACACCTCCCCCTGGGCCGAGCGGCCCTGGCAGCAGCATGCAGGTTAGGGCGCTGCTCCTCCATTTCTGGGTACAAAGAAGCAATTAATCTACGTGTCTGAGACCGGGTGTCTAGGAGGCCTTCCTTTTGTGTTTGTGGATCTCTCTGTCGAGCAAACTCGGGGAGCGAGGACCCATTGTTGCGCAGTAATTACTGTAATGTGTAGAATACATGTTGAATTGAAATTACTTTGTACTTTATCGTTTGTTTCCCCCCCCCCCCCCTTTTTTTGGCCAATGTATACCTATGCGGCGATTACAAATGGGTCGGGCAGAAGGTTCTCGTGGGATGTGTTAAAAAATAAAAGATTTAATTTAATAGTACATTAAGTGCGTTAAATGCCTGTCGCTGTAATAGGCATGGCTAAGCAGCTGCTCTGCCCTTCCCAACAGTTTCTTATGGATTACCTCGCTCCACTGTGTTAGGGCAGAGTGCCATCCCAAAGGAGGACAGTGTGATCATTTAATTAAGGGAAAATTACGAGATTTTCCTGTGGTTACAATCTAAGAGAGGCTAGATAGGAATCTAGCAGCTATCCGTTTCCTTGACTCCAAGCGAAGAGATGGAGAGAGATCGTAGAGAGAGAGAGAGAGAGAGACAAAGTAGGAGAGAGACAGTTTCCCAAAAGTATCAGTTCTTCCCTCTAAAGTACACACTGGGAAAAGATAGGAGACGAGCACGAGATGAGATCACAGTAAGTGACGGGAAATCTCAGATCAGCGTCCTCAAAAATATAGAACAGTATCTATTGTTCAGGCAAACTTTCAGACAGTTAAAATCCCTTCCATGAGTAGTGCTGAGAATGATAATTTCAAAAATGGAAGCCATATATTGTACAAAAACACATGTATACATCAGCACTGACAAGCATTGCCGTTGAAGTATCAGAGAAGTACTGTATCTGGCTAGAATGCAATCACACACACACACAGGTCCGCCTGCATTGGACTCGTCCATATGTTTATACTGTTGGTACAGTAGTTTGGATAACAGCTGTTTTTTCTTTGGTGCCACGCTGGGCGGCACAGAGAAAGCAGCTCCTCTATCAATGGGACTATTACACCAGACAAGTTGAACACAAGGTCTTTCTGGCTGTCTTTTTGTCTGTTTCTCCGTCTTTCGCTTCCCCCACCTCTCCATCTTTCCCAATATTTCTCTTTCACGGTCTCCCTACCAAAAATCATGTTAGCATTGAGATAAAAAGAACGCTAAAATATTAATGGAGGTGTGCTTTGTTCTGGCGAGCACGGAGACGTAGATCTTCTGACTGGTAGAAACCAGGTCTGATTCATTAGCTGGGGTGTCTGTGTGAGGAGGTCCACAGAGGGCTGCCACATCCGCTGAGAATGCTGGGTAGACTAGACCCCCCACACACACACACACACACACTAGCCTACCCCCTTCCAATCAAGCACTCCCGTACACTCCCTCTGTCTATCTCCTCCTTCCCCTTCATTCTCTCCATCATTACCCCCCACCTCCATAGTCTATCTGCAATTCTTTAACCTCAAATTCTCATAACCTCGCTTTACCGTCTTGTAAATTCTTCTCATATTATCCTCTCCTCCTCCTCCTCCTCCTCCTCCTCCTCCTCCTCCTCCTTCTCTATAGTGATAAGGTTCCATTTACCTCCCCCCCAACCCAACCCCCCTTGGATGCTTGTTGTTTGTTCTTTCTAATGCCTCTCCAGAAGTGCAAGTGAAAGAAGCTCATGTCTCCCAGCTCCACTCGACACTAGATTTTGGGGTAAACAAGCCGGAGACCTAAGAGCTAGGATCTGGTGCTACACTTTACCCTCAGTGACTGCCTTTGAGAGGTAAAGCGATGCGTATTCACACACGTTTGAATTATGCTGAGCTGCGCCGGCGAACACTGTACCACAGGGAGAGTCCAGCTTCTTCCTCTATCTCTCTCGTCTCTCATCTTTTACTCTACCTCACTTTCCCTCTGAGACAAAAGATGATCAAACCATGCTGAGTGGACACAGTCCCTCCACAAACTGGGAAGGGAAAACCTAGAGAGAGTAACAGAAAGAGATGGAAATGATAGACTCCTCCGAAACTCCTTTCTTCCACAATGCCTTAAAAAAGATGAGCTGCTTCCCCGCTGAATAGGGAACAGCTCATTGGGATCGTCTTGGAACAAGATTGAGGATTTCTGGGATGTGTTTTATCTTTTTATGCTCTCATTGAAAGAAAAAAAATCAATACAGCAACACAGGGAAAAAAAGATGAGAGATAACAATGAGGCTGGATAAAGTAAAGTTTTCACAGATGTCTTGATACGAGGAGTACTACACTTGTGACTTTGTTTCGGTATTAAAACTTATTAACTTGGGTTTCTGTGTAGCAAAACTCTTGAACAACAGCGACTTGCCAAAACATTACACTGAAATCAGTGCACGACGACTTCTCCATTAATAGGTCGGAATTCACAACAGATGAACACGAGCTGTAGTGTCTGTTGTGGTTTATACGCATCTATTGTGGCTCGTTGGAACGCAGCTCTTTTCTTGTTCAAATGGCTCATAGTAGTCCAGTGGGAAGTTGGGGAAATATGGGGACACTTGTTCTACTTGTTCTTTGTGTAAACAAGGCTTGACAAACATACCTGACGCAAGAGAGGGAAAATGCACTGCACAGAAACCCAACAACTGAGATTATCGCTGGAAATAAATAGTTATGAGTGCAAATCATGTTTGACATCCTCCTCACAGCCACTGGTATTTTAGGTTTCTGCTGTTATTAGGTTGTATTAATCTTGTTCTTTATGATTTTGCTATAGTATATTTTATATTTTGTTTAAACACAATTAGTTGTATTACACACACAGATTTGCGTTCACACACATTTACTTTCTCACACGCGCAAAGTGCTCTCTCTCTCTCACACACACACACACAAGCACCCTAGCAAGCAAACAATCGCACAGATGAGTCACAACAAGCTCAAAATCCCTTTATTACCTCTCAGTGTGAAGAGGACGCAGAAGTGGTCCGCCAAGTGCACCCTTCTCTCTGTATATAAACCCTTAAAGCCCAGTCCAACCAATGAAAGGCCGGCGCAATCTGTAAGCAACGCTGTTCCCATATGGGCCAGCCTGCCATGGGCCTCGTTTGCCTTTGTCCTGTGGCTCTCTGAGGGCCAAGCCCCACACGCCCCAGCCTAGCTCCAGGCATTTATTAAATATGCACCTTCCAGTTGCTGTGAAGAAAGATCCCAACCAGCTAATCTCATCACAGGCTGGGGACCCTCCACATATGTAAATCTACATCTGTTCCCCTTCAAAGAGAGAGATTCTCCAGGATTATCCCGCACACAGACCAAGACGCATACACAAACGCAAGACGTGCACTATTGCACGCACACACAAACACACATAAGTAGTCTCCCACATGGCCACTACCAATCAAGAAGCCCCCCCCCTCTGCCACATGTACTTGTCTGCCATCCCCAGACTCTGAACATACCCTCCTTTCTCAATTAGCTTGATGACAAGCAATGGCCAAGAAATTGCTCTTTTTGTCATTGCTTTGTATTTTCCTTGGTTGGAAGTGACAAGGCAAGGCCTTACAAAACCTGCCCCTCGACTAAAGGCTACGGCTGGCATTGGGGTGCTGGGACTGGGCCAGGGCACATAAAGAGTGGCGCCAGAGGGCCCGGAAGCTGGCACCATACCGAGAGAAACATCCTATAGCGCCCAGGGATATCATTATACATCCCTGCAACACAGGATTAGCTTTCTCCCTGGCTGGGAGCTGCCATAAGACGGTCTATGAGAGAGACAGCTTCATCAAACATCAATGGCTGACTGGCAGATGACAGTAGAAACGGCTAAATGTAACGCTCTAATGTAGATGTGCCCCAATCCAACACTAACTGGATGCATATTCAAATTATTAACACAATTCAACTTTTTCATTTGTTGGTATACACTGTATATGTAGCAACATGAACCAGAAATTGAATCATTATTTAAATTTAAAATACAAGTAAACAATCATAGATTAAGGGAAACAAATATTTTTAATTTATATTTTATATTTTTTGGTTCTGTATTGACTCTGTGTATCCATTCCATTTATAAACTAGGCTGTATGCAGAGAACTAAATCATATATTTCTTTATTAGTATATTTAGTGATGAGGTGAAGTATTTCAGAAACATGTCCAACTTAGTGTGAGTTTACCATCATATAAATAAAACCTCAGAAACAAAAACACATATTTGCTCTAATAACATTTTATTCTTATAGTCAGTGTCACCAACCCAGTATTCAATTGCCATAATTAAGAAGCACAGTGGTGCAATATGTAGGAGATGCAGCCCCACGCAAGTGTCAGAAAACACTGTTTTTAAAAATAGCTCGTGTTCTTTACAGAAGTGTTTGCGTAAGCCACGATCGACTGCTAATACAATATAGTTTAACACAAAACATTGGTACAGCAACAGATTGCATGGGTGAAGCAACCCATTTTATTAAATGTAAGATTACATATTTCACATGACTGAGCAATGGATTGCCTGGGGGGGGGGGGGGGGGGGTGTAGACGAGAGGAGGTGGAAGTTGTCCCCAATTCATCATTACTTGCAGGGCGACCGTATCAGTAGTCAAAAAGCATCAGTCCATTCGGAGTGTTTGCTTAACCCCTGGTGAAATACTTCTCATCAAGACCGCATTCCAGCCATTATACAAGCTTGTGGTGACAGAGGCCCTGACATACGGTGCTTATACATGAATATTACTGGTGACAGATGAATATGTTAGCTTATTTTACTATTGTGGCAGTCTGTAGTAATGGACTTTGGGCACTCAAAATGTAGTTTCTTGGAATGTCGGTGGCATAGACTTTAAATGTACTCTACTTTCCAGCAAGTCAAAATACAGAGCTGTCTGGACCTCCATCCAAATCAGAAAGGTAAATATGTGTCACAAGCAACAATATACAGCTTGTAATGAATCATACTATTGACGAAGCAAGCACACCTGTGTCAACAGCAGAATTCAGCACAACAGTGGGAACTCTGAGCAATATTAGAAGTTTAATGATCAATTTTGATGTGTGACCAGCACTACTGCACAAATACTGTTTCACCAAAATCAATCAGGCATGTGTTAAATTGAATTCACCTCGACCATGTTCACACGAGTTGGTATCGTATAATTAGATTTAAAAAAGAGGCTCAAACACAAAGAAAGACCATCTGACACGACATAACAGCTACACCGAGAACGGTTGTTAAGACGTGTTCGATAGATCAGATTTGCATGTTTAATTAAGCTATCAGCTCAGTACAACAGAGACCCAAAACCTAAAGCCGCAGAGTCAACAGCCCCTGTAATAACACCTCCCTCCGGTCAGAAGGGCTGAGGAGAAGTGGAGGGAGGAGAGAGGAGAGGAGGCAGGCAAAAAGGTGGGAGGTGTGTGTGGGGAGGAGGGAGGGAGGGGGGCAGTCAGTCACTAATACACTGAAAGGGAAAGCGCAAAGCTTTTCATTAACACCCTGTGAAAGGCACATTCACACTCCAGCCCACTAATTAAGTCAGGCCTCACTCACTAGGGAGCAGGAGTAAAGGGGAGCGAGGGAGAGGAAGAGGAGTTGGGAAAGAGAGCGAGAAAAAAACGAGGAGACCTGAGGAGAAAATTGAAAGGAAGAAACAGTAAAAAAGTGAAGTGGCGAGATAGAAGAGAGAGACAGAGACACAGTGAGAGCCAGGGAGCAAAAAGGAGGAGGGAGGTGCTGAGATAATATCTGTGCACCTAATCAGGTTGATTTTAAAGTCACTCGTTGCCAGTCCACTGCAGGCCTCATTAACTCGCCTCTGGCTGGCATCATTGTTCAGGCAGCGTTTGAAATCCACCAAAGGAATGTAGATTCGCTTTAATCCGGGCCCATCAAAGGTAACACTGATGCTGCGGTGACGCTGTGCCTCTGGATTAGGCCAAGCTCGAGGGGGGAGAGAGAGAGAGAGAAAGACCCATCCTCAAAATTTAACCATTCCGAATTCAGTAGGTGACAGGTCTCAGGAGCCTCACGGGCACCGAAGATGACACTTTTAGGTGGCATTTAAATAATCTGGATGGTCTGGGTTACATAATTATGCCATGACAATTTGGGCACATATGTCAGAGTACAGTCTGGCAGCCAGCGTGTCAGTGTGGGGAGGCTTACAGGGGTAGGGATAAGCGCCATACTGTCCCTGCATTTACTCTTCCTCCGATGTGTTCTGCTAGGTGCTGATTTGGGGAAATTTGCAATTCAAAACAACTTTTTGAAAAGAATATTTTTTCGTCTCATGAATACAGAATTTGGGAGGCAGGTTTTAAATTGCACATAGCAACAACGGGAGACCATTTTGTGGTTAGCCTACCCCTGGCTGTGTCAAACGAGGAGGACTAAAGACGGGCGGCATATCTGGGGAAACGACAACATCCTGGCGCTGTGCTTTTCCTCGTGTTCACTGTTTGATTTTGTCAACAAGGAAGGCCGGTTCAAGCCAACAGGAAGTTCTACATGTTCCAAAAGGACAGCGTATCCGGATTACTACAAACTGAGATGATAAGGTAGAGAAGAAAAACAACATCTAGTGGGGCAAACACAACAGATGAGTTTTAGCCGCATACAGAGTGCATGATGATGCTTGACAGTTGTGATAAAAGGCATGCTGAAATACACACTTTTATCACTTTCTAACTGTATCTTGAAAACATGTTTTCTGAAAGAGTGGTGTCCGCTTGCAGAGAGAGCGAGAGAGAGAGAGAGAGAGCACTCTCCTGTCCTGGGGTAAAAAGAACATACCGGCATCTCATCTTTATTCATGAGCAAAGCCATCACGGCGGGTATTAAACTCTAAACAGCTTCAAGAATAACAGAGGAAAGAGCATCTTTCTCAGAAGGCTGCATTCTTGCACTTCTACATTTCAAACAAGTGCTAAAAGGACAAGTCCAAACGATCTACCTGTTCATTCTCAGCATTGTTTAGACACAGGATGGGTGTCATGCTGATGTTTTATGCCGATTCCTAGCATGCTTATAACATGTTAAACATGAGTTCCAGGTGTCACCAGCATGCTTTGCCACAGTCAGACCCCAGTGGTGCTGAGGATTCTCAGGGGACCTGAGGGCGAGGCGAAGAGCGGGGGATAAGTAGGAGTGGCAAAGAGGCGAGAGATTGTGGGCATGAGGGTCCTGGGCTCACAGGGGGAGCCAGGTTAAGCCAGTTAAGGGCATTAGACCTCCAGACTGATGAAAAGGGGCCCTCCCAGATCAAATTGAAGTAAATCTAGCCTAAATCCACCCTACAAAGGGAGTTTAGACGACGCCATTGTGCAGGCCAGAGTAAACAGGGGGTCCTTGGGTAAGCCTCCCTTCACAGGGGACAAAGGCAGAGAGTTGAGGAACTGATCTTACCCCAGTAGGCCAATGTTAGCACACAGATCACAGGGTTAGACACACTCAAACCTATCAGCTGCTACACAGGCCTCTACGGTCACAACACTCTCCTAAGCCTTAAACAAGCTATAAGTTCTCCACTGGCTCCGACACTCTAGCATGCCTCCCGTGTCTGCTCACATTTTGCCCTGAAGACAGGAGTGAAGATAACTTTGTGTTCAGTCGCCGAGTCTTGGTGAGACATCTCAAAGAGCAGTTTCCTCATCCTCCTGGCTGTTTCACATATCTTGGCATTTTTTCTTTCATTGGCTAAAGGGATTGTTACCGCATTGGGCCTCCACGACAGCTGACGTATCAAGCCTCCATCATCCTTTTTCGTCAAAGCATGAGGCGATTTTTCCAGATGGCCGCCGGGCACTTGTGCTTTGAAAGCAGGATCACAGTGGCAGAAAAAAAAAAAAAAAAAAAAAAAAAAAAAACTCCTCATTAACTCAAGAAAAACTTTCCAGAGAGGCAAGCACAATCATCCTGTTAATGGTTCTAATTGTGGCATCATCATACCAGTCACACTCCAGCTGAACCTAGCACAATAAATATGTGTTCAATTAGGATCCATCAAACGCTCCCAGCCACCGCTGCTGGAAAAACAAAGAGGGCCCCCGGCCCATGTTCAATTCACCTGGCAATCATATTGTGATGCTCTCATTTTTTGACCTGCTTCAAATTATCTCTGGGAAAACAAAACCCTTCTCCTTTCCGTTTGTGCCAAGACGATTGTTCTCCCTCTCTCGAGTCAAAAACTGTGGCAGATTATAGCCTCTTTGTGCTTGAAAGGTACTAAAGTACGTTGTCGGGTACTATTACAGTCAAGGTTTACAAACATGCACTCACACACACACACACACACACACATAGAGACAGAGGTTAAGGGCCCGGCAGGCGTTTGTGAGAGACTGCAAAGAAAAGAAAAAGCCTACGTCGCTTCAGTAATTATCAGACGAGGAAACCATAACAGTGTTCACACAACAGAAGAATGTAAAAACAAAAGAGCCATTCAGCAGCAGTAACACCCATGGTGTTTTCATAGTGACGGCCATCTTGTCAGCTGACACAAGCTGCTGACTGAAATGAAAGATAACCACCGCAGGCAACCAGGTGCTTCTTCCACTTCACGGGAGTCGCTTCACAGCACACGGAGCAGGGCCGTGTGTGCGAGCATGTGTGCTTATTTGAAACGTGAATGACTGAAGTGAGATTGCTCCGTCTTGATTACACATCTGATGGTGATGATGTGGTTCACACTCAGAGGGCTACAGTTCATCTGATCGTGGGTTAGTAGGTGTAGTATTCTCATACCTGTTTATTATTGATATATATATATATATATATGTGTGTATGTTTACTAAGGCAGTAACTTTTTGTTAAAACTTGTAAAAACTACCATTTGAACACTGAAAAAATGAAGTATTCAATGTGAAACGAATGCCTGAATAAAAAATGTAAAGTGCAACAGTCGATGCCTTTTACTCTATGTTTATTTTTCTTCATTTGTATATCAATTAAGCTATGAAAATAAATAACTATTGACCCCAACTAGATCTTTAGAAATATTTTATCAGAGATTAAACCAAAGATCTTAAAACATGCCGTTAAAAAAAACAGCGTGTTTTTCTGGGAGCTACAATTGAGAGTTTTACCACATTGCGTGGCGTGTGCGTCAGCGCACAGGCTTGTGCATGTGTGCAGGCTCCAAATGAGCAGGAGGAGGGGAGCGGGCTCGTCACAAGCCTGGCTATAGGAGATGATAAACAATCCAGCTGAAGTCAGCCATAAGTAGAGTCTGCCTGTCAGTACTCTTAGCTTAGAACAGCCTGGGGTTATCATGACGTGCCAGCACAGTTGGTGTGAGCGTTTGACTGCTTCACCTCCTAATCGTGCCTCCTCCGGGCAGCACTCTCCTGGGAGACCTCCCATCCTCTCCTCTTCCTGCTCACCCCCTCGTTCAGCAGACTCAGTGTTGCCATACTGTGGATGGAGGAAGCGTGTAAAGTGTGAGGTTTGTTTCAACAGTGGATGTGTCCGTTCTTTACTGTCCTCTTATTGTGGGTATTGTGATCTTGGCCTAACTTTGCTGTTTTTGCCATCATGGCAGATGATGTGTTAAACATGATGTCACCCATATTCTATTCTCCCATATACACTCAGGGCTAAGCAAGTGCCAGCAAACACATGGACTGAAAAGATTTGTTCAGCACAGCAAAACCCACTCTGCACTGTTTTCTACCGACATACGATTTTTTGGATATATTTTAAGTACTGTAAATATGCTGTTCTTGACTAGCACGAGGTAACGGATAAGTAGACCACTCAAACCGTGTTCATGTTTTAATGAATGTTGTCATATGATAATCTGTCAAAGAGGAATGGTCTGTTCACAGCCACCTCCAAGTGGAAATTACAAGTATGAAATGTGGAATATTTTGTGAGCTTGAATATCCTCCACTTGGTATCACAAATTGCAGCAGTATATCAACACTGTTTGCTAATTGTAGCTCTGTAACCACCAGTGTTGGCATGCCGGGGTACTAAAAAAAACACATCAGGCCTGGCACCAATTTTGTGGGATCTAGCACTTCATCCGCCACGTTTTCTTGGAAATCACTTTAGCAGATGATGGGTTAGGTGGCAGGGGAGTGCGATTGTGCCTTTGATGGTTATACAACGTTGATGGGGATGAGTGCATATTATCTACAGGCACTAATACTGTCAGTGTCTAAATATTCTCAGCAGGTTATCACTGTAAGACCTACAGCTCAGTAAGATAATGTGTGTGCTGTGCAGTAAGATTAGTATGGCTAGGTTACGACCCCTCCTTAGCCAGGTTGCAACAGGCTAAGAAAACTTTTAAGTCCCAATACTGTGAGCATAATATGTGCATCTGTACTCTAGGATTAACTGTCACATTAAATGTAGCATGATATGCTGCTATAAATGTGTATTTACGTATTAAGTATTAAGTATAGTATTAAGTATTTAAAGTAATACAAATAAATATGCATATAAAGAGTTTGTAAATCAGATGTGACAAATAAAATAGTTATGGCAAAGAGAGAGAAACTTTATATCCCTTTAATAGACTTTTCTAAGGCTATTTTAGTATCGTCTTCATACTTAACAGGCATATTCCCCAATTTGAAAAACACGATCTGCATGGCAGAATGAAACTTCCATCCACAGTATTTGAATCGTAGTTGTAAAAAGTTACAGCAAAGGTCACGTGACCATGCACTAAAGCACTTCCAGTAAATGTGTTCCCTGTGTGTCATTGCTAACTATATTTAGCCAAACTCATGATTGCATAAAGTTATGATCAGTTGATCTATAAAAGTAAACTTTTCCACAGTCAAAGCACCAACGGCCACAATTAAGACCGCATTCGACATCAGGTAGGTTTGTATGAGAGGCTTCAACCACACTTAACAACGTTCCCAGCTCTAATTATTGTGACAGTGTCACAACTATTTTCTTTCCCAATGCAAGCATCTATTTCCGTGGCAGAGGCAGGCTGTTTGTATGTGGCCTGTGTCGGCCACATCTTCCCCTGTGGCTTGTTGTTCTGCGCATTTCTGAACCCACCCATTTATTTTGGTTTGTCATAAACTATATTTATCTTTTTTTCTCTCTGACAAGTGGGACTTGAAAAAGAACATGGTGTAAAGAGCAAAGCCCTAAAAGTTATCCCTTTCTGGCTCTCTGAGGGTGAAATGAACTGCTGTACGCCTGCAGTACATACAGTGCTGCCACTCTTTAATCCAACGTTTTGATTATTCATGCAATGATTTAACAGGCATGTAATTGTAACTCATAAAAAAAGGCTAGTTGGTCAACTTGTTGACAAGCACATGCAGTAAGTACAATTTCTGAAGTCTAACAAAGCACACATGGCAAAGTAAAAAAAAAAAATAAAAGGATTGAGAAACCAAAATAATAGCAAGTACAAGGCAGTATATTGTTTCCCAAGACTGTTTGTGAAACAATGATGCGACGCTTTTATGTCCATACATAATTCAAACCATCATGGGGATTGGATCTGGACACCAGATGTAACAATGTGAGCAGCCAGGTAACATTGGCTTCAGTCACATAACTAGAAACCTTCCACTGCGTTCTCACATTTTGTTCCACGAAGTTTCAGAACAAGACGTATACTGATGTCCCTCGTGGCTTGTATGTCGTGCCAAAGTTCTATCATTTTATATTTGAAAATGTATTACTTCCAATTATTCCTTTAATTAGTTGGAAGGAAACTATATTAAACCTTTACTGCTCCATCTCTGAGATGTATTGATTGGATAATACAAATTGCCTTTCTCAGACATAAACAGGTTCAAATACTGGTTTGGTAATAAGGCATTTAAAATATGAATGTAAAGTACATGTTTCACACATTACAATTCACTCATTTTAAGACATAAAAAGAGAATATATATATATATGAACTTCTTTCCATTTTTAGGAAAGTAATGGAAAGGCCAAGTTTTCTTGAATTGCCTAACATGTTTATAATAGTACAACACATCTCTAGCTAGAAAATAGACATGATAGGAACAGGCTACCTACTTTGCAGTTTAATGAAGCGTCAAATGTTCCACCGCATCACAATGACAGCAACTTTCTTCTAACCTTTGACTAAAAACAAATAGACGAGACACTGGGCGTAGCCTTAGCGACTCAATCAGATTTCAGAGGGAACAGATGTGCCACCTTGTGCCACCCTGCTGGTCCAGTGTCTTGGAACAGTTATAAGTTGGTCTCAGACTGGGTTTGCTCTCGACTCTTGTTGCTCTTTAAAGAAGCATGCTGACTAAAAGAAAACAGACGATCCTGTCCACCCACACAAACTTCTCTCTTACGCCAAGATTTTTGACAGCTCTACTGCAAAGAGCATTGCGCAGACGGAGAGAATAAGCCACAGCGAGAACTTGGGAGGCTTAAATGATGCAAGAGGGTGGGCAGCTACTGAGGAGGATGAATCAGAATTTCTCAGTGCATGGGTATACACTCTAAATATGAATTATTAAGTGGCTATCATACCCCCATAGTATGAAAATAAATCCAGGGGTGAATGAAATGAGAAGGGGCCGAAGTAGTGGACCTGAATACTGATGCGAGAACAGATCCCAGAGGAGGCGCAGGTACTAAAAGGCCGCCAGGAAGCTCGCTTGGATCTCCCGCTGCAAGTGCCTCTCGCCTTTTAACCTCTGACATGGAGGATCACAACACAGGTTGTGACCGTCAGTGCTCAGACATCCAACTGTACACTGAGTTCTAACTTCTTTATTGTAAAGCTATTAAGTGTTCTAAAAAGGCTAAATGAGACAATAAAACGTCATCACGCCGACTAGTCAGCCTTCACAGCTTCGTTGTGCATACTCACGATTACTCGACCGAGGTGTAGTTCATTTATAGCCTAATGTTAGCTTTTTACTTCTGCCGATTGCATTTACACTTCAAAACTCATGAAAGTGGTGTCCATTTGTGAAGATTAACTTGCTGAACAAAACCTGTAAGCATTAAACTTGTGTTTGCCACAGACGGAGGTTTCGATGGAAAAATCCCGATGGTTTTTGGTAAGGGAACTAGTGCAATGATAACTTCCTGGGTTTGCCGACAAAAATACGTCATCTCTGCAGCACCATCTGTGATCTGGTGCAGTTCGATTGATAAGAAATAGTGAGAGATAGCATTATCCTGGTATATCCGAAGTGAGGAGCCTAATTCAAAGAATAATGCACGACTTCAAACAACTACTGCTGAACAAACTTAATTTATAGAGAGAGTTATTTTAACAAACTGCTTTATGACAATTGAGTTATTCTGATCTCAGGGTGGGGCTGAACATGTATAGTTGAGGTGCTAGAAGAAAGGCCACAGGGTTATTAAAACTAAAAGAGTGTATGTCCTTGGGCACATGGATGTATTTAACAAATGTCATGGTAATCAGCCTATTAAATTAAGCAATATTTGGCGTAAAAAGTAAACATTTCGACATAATGCCACTAGAGTGAAGCTCATGGGGTGACAAATATTTAAGAAATCCTACTATATGGACCATGAATGTGCTCAGTAAGGTTCATGGTACTCAGGACTTAGATTTGTATATTTCTAATGTACAAGTAAAAATGTTGGACTGATGGAGAAAAATTTAAATTAGGGGGACACCAAAAATATTTGGATTCATCCTATGTGGACCATGGTTTTAACGAACAGATGGACCGACCCACTGATCAACACCACCATCGTTATGCTGCTTCCAGAGGGCCAAAATGACTCTTATCTCAACCATAATGCATCCTACCATGAGAATCTGAGGAAAACATTAAGTTGGTGGTTCAACCACATATTATTATATTTGTAAGAGGATAATGAACGCAGCAAAATATAGAACACCCGCTAATTATAAGCCAAATATCGAGTAAATATCTTTGCCTGATGCCAGATATACATTTCACAGTAGAGCTAAACTTTGGCCCCAGAGCATTTAAAAGGTACTGCAGAGACAGAGGACAGTGTGGACACATACATCTTTGACACCAAAGTGAGTCTTTTCTTAAAAAACATTTTTTAAATGTAAAAGTTTTAGAATGTAGATAAGCAAACGTCATATGGTCATGTGTTGTCAGTATGAAGCCATATTCAACTGCCAATCTCACAGTCTAATCGTCACTATGACGGGAAAATGTGGTAATTAAAAAAAGGATCATTCACAAATAACAATATGGCTATTTCAAAATCAAAGAATAGGCCACAATGTATTAATTAGAGCACTCACATAAGTACCTGCCACTATCAGAGTGCGAGGTATATTTTGAGCTTTTGAAAGATTCTCTAAAATCAACTAGCAGAGGCAGGTAGGAAAGGCGGTTTGCGGCACTAGAACAGCTGTTTGCATCTGGCGTCTCTTACTCCCGCTGAAAGTCCCTTCACGTCCCTGCCATTATCTTTCTGTATGGGGATTGCTACAATGGAAAAAAATGGTATTAGGGGGATTAATGAGCAAGAAAAAAAGAGACATGATTCGACGATCAGTCGACTGTAGGCAAGACTTCACCAATCGGATTTGACGTTGTAAATTCTTAGTCGGGGACAGCCCTAATTTATACACTGATCTAGTTTGATGTAACATTTGGTGAGTGTGTGAGAGGTGGGAGGTTTGAGAGTGTGGAGGTAAATGTTATTGAGTGTTTCACCACAAGATGGGGTCTGTCTAAGAGGTCTTAATCCTCTCTGCACATGCTCATGGGGCTCTGGGGCACAGTGCAGTTACATAGCATCCCAATATGTGCCTCTGATGTTCACATCATACTCCTTAAAAAACCCACCCCTATATATGGCTTAACTGGTCTAGTTACACATCTACCACATTTTAGGTAAATGGTTGTCAACTTTACAGGCTTACAAATGTTAAAAATAGATTAGTTCACGTTTTTCCAAGTAACCTGCTCTCCAGTTTGGTGGATGTGAACCGTGGACAGTGAAGAACTACTCTATCATCCTGTGACTGTGACTTTCCTCATTCGTAGATGAGGAAATTTTATATGATTAATTTCAAGAGGAAGCCTGGAGATTATGAAATAAGTTGATTTCAAGAGCACTCCATTCTGACCTTTTGTAGGAGAGGCACAGTGATCCCATCTTGCCTAGTAATGCTACAAACATCTGGAAAACAGTTGCCCAACAAAAGGACTTTTCAAATGAACTGAAGTTCAAGAGGCTGCAGTCAATTTCACAAACATCAAACTCTGTTTGTTAAAGTAAAGAGATGAAAAGCTCAGGGCAAGAAAAACAACATTTCATTGTCCGAGGTCACACCAGAGCTAAGCTGTAACATCTTAACACGTCACACCTGATCAGATGGCTTTAAAACCCTGAACCCTGCATGGTTCCTCCAGAGCAAGACGTAGCAGACCCAACCACTGGGAGTGAAGCCAACTAAACATGAACCATGTGTGAAGCAGCATCCACCCATGTGCTGAGCTCGGTCCAGCATATGGTTTTAGCTGATGCAGAAGTATGCAAAACTATCAAAATTGCAAACACTGCAACTAACTACTGGTACTGTAAGAGTCAAAGTTCCAACACCCCATGAACATCCCTGTAAAAATGATAATAGATAAGTTCTTCAAGATAAGATTTTTCTGATGTCAAATCTCTGTAACCACCTGTGGGTATCCAGTGAGAACATATTTTGACTTTGCATGTGGTCCCAGGAAGCAAAAGAGGATCTGCTAATCCAGGCTTGATATAAAACCCACATTGTAGAGGAAATATTATCAGCTACAGATAATATTTCAGATCATGAGTCTCACCAGTACAGTGTTGTTCCTCAGAGTAAGTCTGAGGCTGGAATAATACAGTGTGTTCACAATACATTGGAAATTATTGGTCTTTGAACATCAAGTTCTACTCATGGGTGCATAATACACTAAATATGGCAAGGCCTTGCCTCTAGCAATAAATTATGATGACATTGATTCATGGTTTTGTCACAGAATCAAGTAATCCCTTTTATCTCCAAATTTGCCCTGTCACAAGATATGTCTAGTTTGTTAAATTAAAGCACAAAAAGAACAATGCCTGCTAAACTGTACAATATGTATAACAGATATTGTAGAAAGGCTAGAGGGGGAAAAAAGAGAGAAAGAGAGCGCAGTTGTTTGTCTGACCGTTCATTGGCCCTATAATTCACTCTTTATGTTGGGATGTCCTCAAAATGGGATTTATTCCCACATAAAACAGAGCCTTGTATAAGCCTGTTAAGAGAGTATCCAAGAGTATCCTGTGAGCCTGGTCCCAAAGCACCCAAACTACACAACAAAGCATAAAGCTTGTACTGATGCCAGTCTGACCGTCTGCTTTCACTATCACAGCCGGCTGTTTGTTCTTCTCATCTCTCTCTCTCTCATCTCTCTCTCTCTCTCCCGTACCTCTTCCACACTCCAAGCACCATGAGGAGTGTAAAGAGGGGAGCAGTCCGAGAGAGAGAGAGAGAGAGAGAGAGAGAGAGAGAGAGAGAGAGAGAGAGTGTTTTCTAGAATTCACCTTTTATCTCGCATGTAGTGTGTGGCAAGCGGAGTGTAAGAGGGGAAAGGAGCAATAAAGTGGTTGGGAAAATTAGAAATGAGAGCAGAGGGAAAGATACTGAGAAAGAAAGGGAGCAACTGAGGAGAAGAAAAAGAGTGGGGGTCATATTTCTTTACTTCAGCATATATTTCATGTTCTCTGATCTTAGGAGGAAATGTAAGTAATTCCAGAGAGATACAGAGAGCATGGAAACAGCTTTCAATTTCTACTTTACTGACTTCTAGCTTCAAAAGTACTGCCAACTGTGTGAACTACCCACCAGTACAGCCTTTGTAACTTCATGGACATCGCCACGTTGTTGGTTCTTTAACACATAAATCAAATAAGTAAGATCATTCTACGATGTGCCTAAAACACGTCAACTCATTTTAAACAGCAAGCTAATTGTAAAAGTTTACCTTCTCCTCAAGAATTAAGCTCCTCCAAGCTCTCACCTGACAACCCAAATTAAGCTACAGCCGTTACTGAGCAAGAACTCCAGATGTGCATCCTCTGTGTCCGTGCACTCCAGAAGCCCTGAGGTGAAGTCAAGAGACTAAAGGGTGAGTGAAGTATGGTTTGCTTTGCTGTGAAACATTTTTTAGCTGCTGTCAATCGCAAGCAACCGTCCTGCTGCTGGTGAATCGCAGCTTTTGGACCACAGGAGGACCGGCTGTAGCGGCTATCTGGCAGAGACACCCATCCTATCCACTCAGGGGAGGCCCGCGATCACATCAGTGACTGATAATACACTTTAGAGCCGATTCCCTGCTGCCTATATATCACTTGACAGGTGAAGACAGGGGGAGGGGGGGGAGGGAGCCAACGTGGTTTGGGTCTCTCCAGTAGCGCAACATTCTATGCAACCAATGAGAAGTGATGGGGGCTTATTGACTTGTCTGGCTTGATGGGCACTCAGTGGCTGACAACGATGCATGCTACATCCTTCAACACTGAACCAAATGGCCGAGCATGATCAGATCCTTTGCCTAACCTCTTTACTCCTGAGATTACCCTCTAACCTGCCATCCCCATTCACCTCGCTCTGGCAACGGAGCTGCAATGCATTATGGAGATCGATTCCATATACGTCATTTTCATCTCTCCTTGGAAGTGTGTCACAGGAGGGATTCCAAAAACGGTAATTCACAGCCTGTCTACCTGTCCTGGCACAACCTTGACAAGGACCTCACTTTGCGAGTGTGTCTATGTGAGCAGAAATGTCCTGCTCATCGTTACAAGGAGCTTTGTAAAGAAGAAAGGTCGTTTTTTTTTACTTATTATCAAGAACTAACGTTTAAGTTTGGCAGCACAATGTGGTGCACATAAAGGAGGCAACAATATAAGCTCACATCTTTCTATACACGGGGTTTGCTTTGTGAACTGTTTTGATCAAATCTATAAGGAAAGGGGCAGTATAAAGGGGGTAACTATCTCATTACAGGTGTCTCCGCGCCAAGGCAAAGTAACCGTGTTGAGGACAGAGCTATAGAACAGCAAGCTCCTCTCTTCAGACCGACAGTAAATTGAGATGAACCTACTTCAGATGAACTCCTAATCAGCCGCCAGACACGGACAATCCCTCTGATGACCGGTGAAGGGTATTCATTGGAGACGAGTTTAACATCATTGCGTCTGATTGACTGGGCTCTCGACCACTGTGGGTTAAGGGGGCTCCTGGGGTTCGCCTGGTCAGACAGAACACGAGAGAGACAGACAGAAAGTGAGGTGGAAGAAGAGAGAAAGAGGGCCCTTCAGTAAATGAGCAGTCCACAGAGAGTTGTGCAGCAGTCTAATGGAGCCTCATCACGGCCAGTCTGTCAGTCAGTCAGGTGAAACAAGGTCTAACGGGGTCCTAATGAAGAAAGCTTCACACCGAGTTGTCTTGAAACTGCCCGGCTAAAAAGCACACACTCCTATTATCCATCTTCCATACAGTGGAATATTACCCACTCAAAGCCAACAAGAGCAAAGCACGAGCCAACTTTAAGACCAAGGCAGCCAACAACAGACTTTGTTCATTCTGTTTGGAATGAGCATAGTTGAGAAAATGCACAGGAGAGGAAGTACTGTTGTACTGTACAGCTTGAAAACAACATGCTGCAGGCCAAATGCTAAGGATAATTACATTTGTGCAAATAGTGAATAGAGTAATATATATATATATATATATATATATATATATATACACACACACACACAATGCTCCAGTCTTGTTATACATCATGCACTTGTGGATGGCCTCTCGTCTAATCAAATAGATGCAGATGGAATTATCTGTCATATAAACTCCTATATAATACTCCTCGGTTAAGTACAATAATTCTTTGTTTCATTTGTTTTTTGTTTGTGGGCTGTAACAAGCTACTGCATAAGAAGACATTAAATATATCAAGTACTGCATGTTTCCCCAATCTTATTAATAATACACAACCATGACATTGCTTAACTGAGTCATTAAATATGTATATGCACATTGGGATCCAGATTTTTCGCAGATTTATTAAACATTCCCCACTAAATGCTCCAAGAGAAAATAACACTGCAGTGGGCCAAGAGGGAATTAGGCGGATAATTGAAAGACAAAACTGGAGGTAGATAAAACAAAATTATAATACTTTTTGCATTCAAAAGCTTTACATCATCTGCTACTCAGTCCAACTTCAATAAAACCTCTTTACGGACCACTTTTAATGCCCACCTGGGAAATTTCAGACGATTATGGGAGTTGGATACTCTCCTTCTAAAGCCACTATTGTACTTTTATCAAGTTTTACAACAGACAACGCACCAAAACCACCAACAGGTCGGGGATTTGTGGTGTGAAGATAGAACGAAATGGTCCTTCATGGAGTTTATGAAAATGTCCCCTGATGCCCATTCTACAAAATTAGAAATGCTTTTAGGGTAGTACAGCAACAGTAGATAAAGTGGAGAGCCAATCATCCCCACTGTCCATCCCAGCCCAGTAGCATTGCCTCAGGACAGAGCCTCTGGGTGGCCCCTAACCGGGCCCCGGCCGGCCGTCTCTACGGTAAGTGCTCTGTCACGAGGCTGCCAGGGGCTGCAGCATATGCCACCAACTCCCTGGCGTCTCCACCATGGTAAACAGAGGCCCTGCTAATGGAGGCATGACTCTCTCTATGTACATACGTACGTCTGTCTGTCTGTCTGTGCCTCTGACTAACCTTCAGCTGGCCCACTCCTCATCGCCAAATGGCTTCACGGCTGGATGACGCTGCACTGCCTGACTCGCTACATGTGGGAAATAGAGAGTGACAGAGAGAAAGAGAAATGGGTGAGAGTGAGGGAGGGAGAGAGAGAGAGAGAGAGAGCTACCATCTCTCCTTGACCTCTGGATGTTCATCATCTGTGCAGTCAGACGGTATTTGCTGCCTATTGCCTACAATAAACAATGAACACAGTGCAATCATGTCTTGATTATTGCACTGTGTTCGTTGTTTATTGTTATGCACCAGTCATCAAGTCAAATTCCTTGTATGTGTAACGTACTCGGCAATAAACGGTTCAGATTCTGATAAAAAATGTTAATATTTAAATGACAATACTGATGCTCAGACACTGCTGTATGGGAGCTGTAGAACAAGTTTGTTTACATTGTTGAAAAAAAGTACAAGGTTTGATAGATGCTGCAAGGACACCACATGGACAACTGTAGTAATGTTAAAAAATGAAAATACATGTTTTTTTTAAAAGCATACCAAACTCTCCCCCAAGTGTTATGATCACAAGCATAATCACCGGTGGCGTATTTTCATTGTTCAACATATAAACCCAATCTCTACACATAATGACAGGCTTCTAGGTCATCCACCTATGTGTAAACAGTCTGCTGAGACTGCGTAGTGGAAACTGCTGCACTGAGGGTCTGACCTCTGAGGAGTCTTGGCAAACAAAAGCTTTCCATGTATTTATTTGTGTTGACTTTGTTTGTACTGCACGCATGCCTACTGCCAGTTAAGCATGCCATTGCCCACGCAATACCCTATGAACCGAAACACAATCATAGAGCAAAATATAGTTTTAATAGACGCTTGGTACTTCTTTCCCTCCTCCCAATGGCCAGGCCAGTGCCCCAGTGTGTGTCTGCCATTCTGTGGGCATCGAGCATAATTAGAGGGCTTTGCAGGTTTGTATAGGAGTATCGGGGCTAGATAAAGCCGTCATTACAGTACACATACACTGTCGAGACACAACCCCAGCGCTGGGCACAAAGCAATCACTACAACTGTATTATCTTTCCTGTACAAGTCCTATAATTAGTTTTCCCCCTTGTTACAAAGTAGGCATATGTTTCATGGAAGAATAAAAGAAACCGATTATTTCAAACCTTAACTCTGTCCTATTTCTCTGAGATAGTTTTATAGCAGGCAAAGATAAGAGGAGAGCTACAGGGAGGGACTTTATAATGTGTCTCGGTATCAGGGAGCATGCGGGGAGTTCAGAAGCAGAGTGGAATGAGGAGCCCGGGGCTTATGTCTTCAAATCACAGCTTTCCCAAGCACTGTCTCTGCTTTATAACAGTTAAGACGTTAGAGGGATGGGAATTAGCTTTGACAGTATCATTTCATAGATGCTCTTCCAGTAGGTGTGTACTGTATTTGCGTGTTTATTACACACACATAATAATATCAATATCATCTCTGGTGGCTACTGTCCAATACGGAGCAATTAGTTTACAATACACCTCCCCTCTCATATCTAGAAGGTATTTTAGGAGGGAAGGGGTTTATGCTGGCATCCATAAAACATAAAGGGGTCACATTTAATTGCAAGGGAGAGAGAAGAGACGAGACTAATTATCTTTATTGCCTATATTTTATTTAACGTCAGCACTGGGTCCTTTGCTGTGTTGGCCAGTGGGCAGCGGACATGAGAAGATTTACTTCCTGGGGTGCAGCTATGATTCCCCATCAACTGCCAAAATGACAACTGTAATATACGGATGTGATATACCTATTTGTCATACATTCTGTTCTCGAGGGCCAAATACAAAAGGCAAATGTACAACTATAATTCCAAACACATATTTCTGTACGCGTGGTACAAAACAAAAGGCCTGGTTTATGGCTAATGCAGCTCTAACAGTGAGAAAATGCCAAGAGCCTGAGACAAGAAGGCAGTCAGGGGGAAAGACAAGACTGTAAGAGAGAGAAGATAGAAGGAGGAGAGAAAAAAACAAAACAGAAAAATAAATTGAAACACCCCAAGAACAGAGACGAGGGCGGGAGAGTGGTGTCATGGGAGCTGAGAGAGGCTAGTGCCATGCTATTGAGCGCCTGGAAGAGCACGGTCTCTGATTTCTTCCCTTTCTGCTTTTTTTCCCCTATCAAAGAGCACTTGAAAGCTCTTCTGAGGTATCGAGCAGGTGGGAGTGTATGGCGAGGCGGACTGGGGCCGAGGATGGGCAGGGCTGGATAAAGCAGCTCCCACTTTTTCTATCCAAAGCACAGAAGTGGAGAACTCAGAGGTCCAAAGGCCCAGCGGCCCAGCGGCCCAGCGGCCCAGAGCTCCAGCCAAGCGTCTCTGAGGAGCCTTCAGCCGGGCAGAGGTGGAAATTGGAGGTGTGAGGCTGGGCACCCAAGATGAAGGCTAACCACAAAAAGCTGCCTGAAAAGTATCCATGCTTGGAAAAAGGAGACAAACAAATTTTCAGAGAAAGTGCCTTGACATTTAGATTTATTTATTTTTTTACCAAAAAAAGAAAAACATTCGACGCCATCTTTCCCAGTAGTTTTACACCGCTGATAAGAACCTTCTGTATTCTTTCTCATTGTTCAGTTTGGCAAAAAGCTCAAACAACTCTAATTAGATATTAAAGTATCACTTTGTATTTTATTCAAACAATACCAGGGCAAACACAAAATGATGGCATTGTCCCCAATATGTTTACATGTAATATACGATACAGTAACGCATGCAATGTTAATGAGCGTCCTTAATTTGAGTCATGACACTGATGTTTTTATTTAGACGTGCATTACGCTGCTGAATAAAAGCGGGCTAGAAGGCAGTATTGACTCAATCCAGATATTTTAAAGTTTGCACTTTAATATAATTGATCAAAACAGCAGCCACGCTTTGAACGCTCGGCCCTCTGGGACTAACTTCAAACCGTATCAATTATAGAAATCGGCTCGGAGGACTGGAGTCAATTCCCTTTCAATAAACTATTCAGCTGCAGTCGCCAGGAGATTAGGGGAGAGATGAGACAAGTGCGAACCCACAGGACCGCCTAAATCTACTGCACGGTGGATGCTCAAGTAAACTAAGTAGCTTCAGATGATCAAACAGGAGGTATTCCAATCAAACACTGGATAGAGCTACAGTAGCTCTTAATACAGTGTTAACCTCCAGAGGACCGCTTTTAAGCCTCAACTGAGAAATGTGAACCGAGATGTGGCACTATAGTTTTACAATTATTCTGCACACACTGTATGTTATGCTACAACCAGGCCCACTCTTCAACACTCAATATAAATCGATCGATACACAACCTGGGAAAACAGGATCATCAAACTGATTGAGACACACAACCAAGACAATTATCCTGGCTAAGCAATGTCTAATTATGAATGTCAAAAAACATCTATATCAGGGTATTAACCTTGAGCAGTTAACAGGTTAGGGGCCACAATCACTTCTATTGATTTATGAGAGAAGACTCGTCCAGAGATGTGCATTTAAAGCAAAAAAAGAGCAGATTAAAAGAATTGAGTACAAATGTCCCAAAATAACCACAACACTTTAACACTTTTTAAATGTCATCTGCAAAGCTCAAAAATGTCCAAGAAATATCAATTTATAATAATGCCAAACCTGAAGTCCTTGACAAGCATGTATAGGTGACAAAAAAAACTCCACAGTTTAACAATGCTGCAAGCCTTTAGCAATCAAATGCTAACAGCCCTGTGGCATCATTCATCCTCCCTTTGCTGCAGATCTCAGCCTCAAAGGGTTCAATAATTCAACTCATTTTCAGATACATATCTAATTTGTGTTTGTTTTCAGCGCTGGTAAAGCATACCGGCTGTGGGTTAAGAGAGGGCAGTGACTTTGTGGAAGTTTAATGGTCTGTTGTTCAACAGGTGTTTGATCAACTGCTCGCAGCGTCTCCGTTATTGGCGGGTTTTGTTAGAGTCCTAGAGTGGCAGTCCTATAGTCCGCAGCGAGATTTGCATTATCAGGCGCAATTAACAGCTGAAATTCCATTTTTAGAACAATAATAATAGATTTTTTTAACTTATCTGCCAATAATACATCATTCACTGATAGAACGTGCCAATCCTTAATTCTAAATTTAAATACATGCTGTATTTTCCTGGCTAAACAGTACTGAGACAGTGAAGAGGAAATAACTCATTTTTGCAGTTGACACAAATAAATAAGTGTATTCATCTTCAGCTCAGGCTTGTTAAACAATTACAGGTAGCTGTTATCAGGATGTATATGGATGACTCACGTACACCATACAAACAAAAATACACACGTATGTGCGCACACTCACTCACATGCATCCATTTAAGTACACACCCACTCCGCCAAAGTATCAGCAGCACACGCTATAGATCTATTGACAGAGCCGTGCCATATCAGTGACACCTTCAATCTTTACAGGCCCTTCTCCCTGAAAGCCTCTGTTGCGACACAATCATTACAAATTGATTGCAAAATAGCTAACAATCATGATTAAATCATTAAATTCTTGTCTACGCTTCAGAGAATGGGGAGAAAATTAACTTCCCACCAACCTCATTTTTTTCCGAACACGAAATAATGATTTTCTGCCAGTCTAATTACAAAGCCAACATCTGATCAAGCCCGCATCCAGAGGGGATTATCACATGCGCCAGTATTAGACCTCATTACCAGCCTGAGTGCAGAATTATTACATCTTGTAATTGGATGGTGAGATTTATATACAGATCAGGCCGGTTTCTGTAAGATTGTAATTACAGGCTTCGTTGGTTAGCTACTTATCACTCAGCAGTGGAGTGCAGGAAATCGGCGCGTGGAAGAGCATTTCATTAATCCCTCGTCCTGTCGGAGGGAGGAAACGCTGTACCTTCCATGTCTGTTTTAGGGACAACATCATCATTGGCACATCAAACCATTTATCACCCCCACCTGGTCAGAGAAGCCCTCCGTTTCCTCAGCTTTTCAATGAACAATCATTCAGGAAATTTGTCTGAATAAACTGAAATACCATTTTCCAATTACCCAAGATAAGTGTGTAGAATCTGCCCTCAACAGAGGCATCGTGAAGCACCCCGCTTCAGAATTATCCGGCTAGGGTTAAACGGCTAAAGGCTCATTACACTGCAGCTGAGGAGGAGCTGTGTGTGCATATAGGTGTTTGTGAATCCATTTGTCTTCCCCCATTTATACAGCCCAGAGACCACATTATCTTTCTCTTGACTCGGTGGGCAACGGCTGTTCTATTTGCCTTCAGCTCATGTGAGTTATTGAACCCACTCTCTCCTCTTGTTATTCTTAAAGATGCTCTTAATGAATGGACCGGAACACTTGTTAAACACCTCACTTTGCGTGGCACAAATCTGCCAAGTGTGATTAGACAGGACCAGCGTGCTCCAGTTCATCAGCAGGGCCAAAGAGTGAGATAGAGAGGCTTCTGCAGCCAATCGCTGCTCTACTTACAAACAGGTCACTCCCGGTAAACCAAAGCAAATCTGCTCCGACAAAGTCAAGTTCTGACACCTTTTACATGTGGCAATAAATTGACAACGGGACTGAGGCAAATCTTGAGGCAAATAAAATGAAAAATTGACAGACGGAGAAAAAAAATAAAACGAGAAACGTGTGTTGCAACGTGAAGCTGATGGAACACAACTCATTTGCTGTCTGCCATCCTGCAACTCAGCAAGAAACGCCTTGATCCACTTGCCAGGGTGACACTGGCGGGGGGGAAGAAAAGAAAGCATCAGCACCTCTTCACAGTTAACACCCATACGACTTACTTTCTCTCTGCATATCACTGAGCCCTCCCCAGTTACAATCAATACAGGCCTACATTTTATGAGACAAGGAGTTAACTTGTTCAATTATGCCACAGACAGCTCTATTCTTTTGTAACAAGTAATCTGGGTAGTGAAATCAATACTGACAGGCTCACGGCACGCTAGCTAATTTCATATTACCTCCAGCCAATAGCAGAGCAGCTCGTAATGGAGCTGTAGTTCCACTTCATTATAAGAAAGGAGGGGGGGATCAATATTAGCACAGACAGACACACACACACGCGCCCAAGGTAACACACACACACACACACACACACACATGCACACGAGCCAAAAGGTCTGATTTTCCACACATGGACTAACACAAACACATATGGGCAAAGAGGGCAACTCTGCTACTTCAGAGCCCCCAAGGGGCTACACAGAGCTGTCTGATGCAGGGGCAGATGGAGTGTGTGTGTGTGTGTGGGGGGGGGGGTCCAGGGTCGTAACCCCCCCCTAAAATAAATTACACTTCCAATTGTCAGCAAACACACACAACCGCTCACAAACACACACCTCTCATTTCCAAACTGTCAAGCAATCATGAGGGAAATATCCTCTTTTTCCATTCACTGATCTTCCTTTAGGCACACACACACACACACACACACACACACAATTAACACCTGACCTCTTCACAACAAGGTCATGATCTGATTGGGAGGTTGACTACTGAGAAGGGAAAGGGAAGAAGAAGAAGAATAAAAAAGGGAGGATAACCTTCAGATGGTGGATCAAGTCTCTGACCTCTGCAGCTAATTACGAATTAAACTCCATATCTTCTTTTGTTAAAGAAAAATATCTCCATTCTTTTTTCCCATTATTGTTATCACTCTGTAGGATTAGCTGGGGACTAAGGGGATGATGTTGTCTAAGCCGATGTCAACTGTACAATTACTCGACTCATCCATCCCTCTCCAAGAAAAATAAAACACTGTAGATTAAGATAAGCCGTCTTGAGAAAGAATGGGGACGTAAAGCCTTTGACAATTACTAAGTACACGTGGCACAGGGTGACGATTGCTCTTAGTAAACAAACTAAATACTCATTAGACTTAACTATGGCGTTCCCTTTTTCATAACTTCCTATTATACAATTTGGATTTATTGCACTCATTAATAATCTTTACCAGGTTAGGCTACAAAACAGCGTGACAGCAGCATCATTTAGCTTCAGGAAAGGACACTCAAAGAACGGACTGCTACGTGAGAGCACATCTCAACTGCGTTAGGAGAGAACCCCATTGAATGCATTTTAATCGAAATATCCCTCAACATGCTTTATTGTTCTCCCTCAATTTCCTCGCCACTATTCCATATGGAGCTCCAGCTATCAAGCAGACAGGCTTTATGAGCCGGACAGAGCTGTGCAACACTGGGGCTCATCAGTCCTCCGCCATTAACAGGCTGCCATCGTCGCAGCAACAGGGGGCTCAGTGCTGTAACCAATGCACGGCTTATGGTGGGAACGCATTTAGGACTCAGCTATCCGCTGCAGATATCCAACATTTATTAACAATTAGGTGTACAGATTATCCATCACATGCTGGAATGAGTTTGCTTGTAAAAATGTTTCAATTTGTGGATCATTATGCTCATTGTTTTGCTTATTAAGAGCAAAGGGAATCTCACTATATCAGTTTGAATTACAAATGTATAAGTACCACATTTTATGATATGACTGCTATATACACAACCTCCTGCTTTCCCCTGTGGTAATGTTTGTTTTTCCTCTTTGGTACGCGAGTACCCTCATTTTTTCATTATCTTATGAAATCAAACCCTACAGCTAAAGAAACATGTTTAATGTTTACTCTAAAATAGATATGCTTCCAATAATGTGTGTCATTGATGATCTAACTTAATAAATCAATAATGATTGCATCGTTTACATCACTTCTTAGGTTCTGGGCAAGATGATATGATTGAAGTCAACGAGTTGACACATTCTGTAGAGACATGCAGGAAGCAGAATGAATCACCTTTTACAGGACTACGTGTGTGAGAGAGTGAGACAAAGCAACACAGACAGGCAGAGCAGGAGTTGAGATATTGAAGATTCCGACTCACTCTCGCCCATTTTCACCTCCCATTATCTGATTAGCCTCCCATTTCTTCCCCATCAGCGCGGTGACCTGGATTTCGGTGGGATGCTGATGGTCAGCCAGGGCGGGGTCTGGTGAGAGGGGCCAAACCATTTGGGGGTGGCGGAACCATAAATCAGCAGCGGGGGAGAAGATAGAGGGAGATTTATAAAGATGTTGTGCTTGGCCAGCCCACTTGTGGACACTGTGATGAATTCACAAGCACATTGCCAAGGCAAACTACTTCATTATACCATGGCCCAGTGGTCATTAATCTCCCTGGGAGGCCAGCATCCTGGGGGATCGCCAGACCAGAGAATTTATTCAGGCCTGGAGGT
Source organism: Anarhichas minor (assembly GCF_050575085.1). NCBI lineage: Eukaryota > Metazoa > Chordata > Actinopteri > Perciformes > Anarhichadidae > Anarhichas > Anarhichas minor. The sequence continues at coordinate 2,392,494 of NW_027466508.1, forward strand.
ACCCATTTCATTAGCCATTCAATCTGTTCAGTCCCCCTCTCTCCCTCTCTGTCTCTATTTGCCATCACTATAGTTTATATTATCTAATAAATAGTAGCTCAATTTCTCTCGGTGTGTTGTCTTTGTAGAACAAATTACTCATTCACACAACATTCTCCCGAATGTTAAGTTAAGTGCATTCAAATACTAGCTTTTCTTTTTACACATGGATTTAGTTTCAGCTCCGGTTGGATTTGTATTAACAAATGTTATATTGTTTTTTTCTATAACCACATGTGTATGTAGGGATGCTCCCTCTTAGTCGATTTGTTGACTTATCGGTTGTTTTGGTCTTCGTCGACTAAGATTTCTTCAGTAGATTAGTCATTTATGTTTTCTTAATGCTGAATTACTTATTTCTAAGGAACTTAAGAGCACATCTTTGGTAAACACAAGTGGTGCTTTTGGATGATTCTCTGGGTAGAAACTCAGTTTTACAGATCTGTCGCCCTAATAGTGAGCAGAGCAAAACTACTAACTGCATTTGTGTACAAAAGGGTCCAAAGCTGCAAGTTCAGGTGCAGCAGACAACCTCCCGGCCCATATGTCGAGGTGGTGAGGCACAGTGGTCATTCCCAGAGGTAAACTCTCAACTGGCTACTTCGGTCCTGTAATGGTGTCATTACTGGGGACAAGTGCTGCTGGCCCAACATGTTATGGGAGGGCCAACATCCAGAGATTACTTATTAATGCTGGGACTCCTTATTCCACACACACACACAGAGAAAACAAATATGCTATCCCCCTCTGTCTATTACTGTGATCAAACAGATGCACCTGGACACAGAAACATAGCTGCACACACACACACACACACACACACACATGCTTCAAGGTGAATCAGTGTTGCCGGTGACATTATGAATGCTGGAGGATATGAGTCTGTATATTCAGCCAAGGCCTGCTAAACAACGCAGGTTTAGTTGTAGTGGCATTATGTTGAACTGCCAATTGGTAACACTGTGTTAGACACTCACGCATATTATGCTTGTCTGACACACATGAGACATATTCTCGCTATCTCTCACACACACAGCGCAGGAAACATTCACATTAAATACATCACAGTTGCTCCCATGTTGTGAGGTCTGTAATACCACCGTGTCGGCCAAGCACACTAGCACCATGAGTCTGTTATCGTGTGATCAGACCTTGCATCTGAAAATGTAGAAAAGGCTTCATCTTTCTATGTTCCCTTGCTCCTCTCCCTGAAGGATTTAAACATATACGTGTGTGTATATATATATATATATATATATATATATATATATATATATATATATATAGAATAATTTCATCAACCAAGCCGTGTCCCGGTGGACCCCTTCCACTTTAAACACTTAACGGGTTAAATAAATAATGATGACTTCCACACAGTGTGTGTGTGTGTGTGTGTGTGTGTGTGTTAACGTTAACAGCACCAGCCACTAGCCCCAGGTCCCACAGCAGCAGGAGTCCTTAAAACGAATAATTTGCTTCCGCTCAGGCCGCCACACTGTAGCCATTCGGCAAGCAGATTATGGGCCTTTAAGTAGCAGTCAGGCCTGAAATGTGACTCTAGGGCTCACTGCTGTCTGGGAGGAGGCGAGCCTCCTATGAGAGAAACGGTGGGACGGGGACAGAGAGGGATGGGGACTGACGGGAGAAAGGCGTAATCTACATTAGCGTAAAGAGAAAGAGGTAGCGGGTGCACTTAAAAAAGTCAGCTACATATAGTAGAGCAAGCTCCGTGTCTAGATCAATAGAACAAGTATAGGTAGCTGTATGCACAATGAAAATACCTTCTGAGAATTTAAGGGAAACAACTGCTAATTGTGAAAGGTGCTTAAAACAGTAGTGCGGCAGTCGACACAGTTTTAAATAATGGGAGGCTATTTCCTCAGTAGCAAGGCAAATAACAGCTCTCTGTCACCTGTTGCTAGGTAAAATATAAAAAGACAATCAACACATATATCAAGCAGCAGGTTTGATAATGGACATCAGTCTTACATCCGTTCCATACTTGTAGATGTGTTAAGCAGCTCTCAAATGTCCATTAAATTGGGATTAGTGTGCAGCGTGATGACAGGAATGACACAGTGAGAGATGTTGCTTACCTGGATGCCATGTTGCAGGTTCGAGTTCACCCAAGCTGAAGTAAGCACCGGACACCTTTTCATCCACCCGGCTCACTGTGGCTCCTTCCTCTTTTACCGTTCGATCCTTAACAAGACAACACAAACAGGAATTTCACAAACTTAATGAACTCAATTCAATGGGACAAAGTTGGTCTTCAAAATGATTCATATTAAAATGAATATGAAAAATGTGGTCTTCTTTGAGGTGCATCTATGCAAATATAAATAAATAAAAGCCTATATGAAGAAGACAATACAACTTAATATTTATCCAGAATAGATATCTCTCTCTCTCTCTCTCTCCCTCCCTCCCATACCTTTATTGTACACGTAGCTATCTGCTGCTGGTTTATGCATAACCTCCCATGACCCTAACTCCATCCTATGCACTGTGGTTTAAACATAACTCCCTGTTCACCCACATTAACATTCTTACCTCTCCCTCACTCTGTGTATTTATAACCTCACAAATCCAACTCCATCCAGAGCTACTGTAATACTACACCACTATTTTATTTCACTTATACAGTAGCGTCCCATCACTCCCATTACTTTTGAATAATGAATCAGTGTAAAAGATGCAAAACATATTGACAGCATTACAGTAGAATGAGACCAAATGAATCCTACAAGCTACTCGGAGCAGAACCAGTGTATTGAGACACACAAGACAGTGCTGATCAATTGATTGATAAAACGCGTAAGTATGTGTGCCGTCATCTGCGTGCGATAATGTCTGTTCGGAGCCCTCGCCCTGGGTTTGGAGCTTACGATGGTAACCCCATTAAGATATCAGGCTTTAATTCAAACAGCTTTCCTGATAAAAAATAAATAAAAATCAATAGCAGCTTTCCCTAAACCTTTCCTTCTGTTTTTTTCTTTGTAAGCTCAGCACGTTCTGACTCAACTTTACATCTATGATTTTAGTCCAAACAACGCCAGGCTGCAGTAACACCCTGGAGAAGGCAAGCAGACACCATCAGTTGATCTATCGGGCCATCTACTCACGGAAGAGGGGACAGAAGCATCAAATCCCCCTGAAATGACATCTGAACATCAATACATGGTCCCCGCCCCTCCAATGTGACAGTAGAAGCCATATTGATTTCCACCCAGATTAAGGATACTACTGGGAGCAATTTAAACATACAAGCTGAAGTGTCCTGGCCCAATCGTGAGTGATGTCTTTCACCGTGTATAATCACGCACTGTGCATTTAGGAGGAGCATGAGTCTGGATCATGGAAATTTAAAGGATTGGAAAGACCTCATACAGATAGATAGATATATACAGGGAGGGGGGGGGGGAGAAAGAGAGAGAGAGAGAGAGAGAGAGAGAGAGAGAGAGAGAGAGAGAGAGAGAGAGAGAGAGAGATACTTATCAAATGCAAAATTTGCATTAAAGCCTCTCAGATGCAACATTTTCTTTCTCAAAACATTGAGAATTGAATTTAACTTTTAATGCATTTAACAGGTAATAAGCTCAATTACAATGATACTCATTTTTAAAAAGCATTAGTTGTGTAAATGGAGGTTTCAGGTCAACATTACAGATGCTAATAGTTAGCATGAGTGTTTACTGTGTGCAAGTTAGCTTGCAAAACCTAGCAAGCCTGGCTAAAGTAATAAGCTATCAAAGCCTAGTTAGTAGTTAGCTTTGCTGGTTAGGTAGTGAGCTAGCCGAGTAAATAAAGTAACCCATGAAAATAACGTTTAGAGCGCAAAAGTTGAAAATTAATATTGTAAAAATTGCATCTTACTGAAGTTAGTCACCACAGCCAGCAGTGCAGTTCCGCTCCTCTGGCGTTCAAATTTGCAGCAACAAACTGCGTGCGTTCGTCACGTCATGCATCCGTGCTTTGCGTGTGTCACGTGATCCACGTTTCCAATGGCAGGTTGTTACAAACATTACGGTTAAGACGCATTAGGGCCACTGCTGCCTGCTGGAGCGGGGACAGCTCTTATTTTGTCAAGGAACTGAATAAACAGGCATGAGTTGGCAATACATGAATCCACGTAAAGAACCAAAATAATGTCAACCTGGTAGAAAAAACAAAAACGTGTTGATATAGATGATGCACATGTGATCAGGCATTTTAGGTTGTAGCTTACACTGTAATCATACTCTCTATTACAGCATGTGTGTTGTGTATGGCTAAATATGTGTATCCTACTGTGTATTCACTCCCCTAGTGTTTCAGTTTCACAACTAATGCAGAGCTGGAACTGTATTTTGTATTCTATTAGCGGTAGAAAAGAAAATAACGTTTCTGGTTTGATCTGTAAAAAAATCTCAAAACAAATGGAAGCTGTATAGAACAAGTTTTCAGGGCACTACCCAAACATGGTTATATGTTAGATAATAACACTAATAAATTATTTTTATATGTATTTACATCATACAAAGACTTACCGTTGTCATCTTTTAGAAGTTATTCCTAAAGACTATAAATTGCATCAATAGCCGGTATCAGCGCATACTAATTATGTGTGAAGGTGTTCAACATAATCACACATTCTGTTCTAGCCAGCTTGTCTGCCTTTGAGGTTATTGCTACATTTGAACCATCATTCATGACCCTCATATTTACACTACCGAAACAGATGCACCCAGGCACCTACAGATGTGCAACCAAATACACGCGCACATACACACCTATTCAGTTCATCCAGATTTTCTTTCCCCCAGCTGCGCCGCAGCACTGAGGCCATGTATCCTGATGGCACTGATGATGCTTCATGCAGCCCTCGGGCCTCTGAAGGTTAACTTCCCGACCTCTGTGGTCTCCTGGCTGAGGGATGCTCTGATAGATAGGCCTGCTCGCAGATAGAGAGGCTGAGCAGCAGTATATAACTCAACAGAGAGAGTGCACAGCAATCCACCTATTGTTTCACTTTTCGCACACACACATTTTGCTTTATATTTCCAGCAGAGGAGCTCTCCAGTCTAGCTGCATTTAGCTCCATGCTGGCCGTGTCACTCACCCTCATTAGAGTTTCAGCTGTCTCTTGAGATATGTCCACACTCGGCTTGTAAAACCTGTCCGATATAATCCAAGGTGATGTTCAGTGCAGAGATATTGCATTGGTTTTATTTTCTCTGGCACATATTATATGTGCAGTTCTGTGTATGTTTGATATTAATGATATATATATATTTTTTTTTATAAAAGTTCCATTCACAGCTCCATAGTTGTACACAATGTGTAAACAATATGTTTACCTTTAGTCATTGTACTGTACATGAAAGCATCTCTCTTCATGGGCATTCTACTGTATCTGGCCTTGACAGAAAGAAGTGTATAAATGCCTTTGTAACCTTTGTAACCTATCAGGTCATTTTGGTTTGTGCTTCCCTGCCCTTCAATCTGCAGTGTTTCCTTCTGTTCCCCTCAGTACACACTGCCTGCCAGGCATCTTTACACAATATCCCACCTGGGGAAACCAACTAGGTGAATTAGTTAAGGTGGGGGGGAGGGGGAGGCAGAGGAAAAACAGTGCGAGGGATAAAAAAAAGGGGGCACAAAGCTAGAGAGAGGAATGAAAGTTAAGAGGCGCTTGAAAGACTGCGAGGAAAACAGAGACAAACAATGTTTTTGGTCGAAACTGGAAAACATCACTTCCAGTGTTGGAGAACAATCAAAGCCCTAGGTGAGACCTGAACGTGTGTGCACTTGAACCTGGCTAAATGTTGCACTTGAACATGCTAGGTGCTGCGAAAAACAAGCCATTAGAGTCGGCTCAGGTAAACAAAATAGGACTCCGGCAAGAACAAGCAACATTGAAGGGTTGTGGGGGTGGGTGGGCGTCTTTGAAGTGGCTCGGAGTATTCCCCTGACACTTCTGAGATATTTATTTGAATAATGTGCAGATTCACACCCGAGTGAGCAGAGATCTGTACGGTGGGTGGGGAGATGACAGGGTTTAATTTCCAGCTATACTGAGAGGGGTAGTGAGAGCGAGGGAGGGAGAGAGGGGAAAGAGAGACAAGGGAATTACAAAGAGAGAGTAGATCAGAAAAAGAGCTAGATATGAGATGAGGAAGGAAGATGGAGGTATATCGGCTTCCCTAAAAACATTTTGACATTTTAAACCTAAGGCAGTTTGTAGGCAGTAAATAAAGAGAAAGGAATCGATAGCAGTCAGTGATAAGGGGATAAAGCAGCTAAATATGAAATACAGCCTAACAAAATGGTATGGATTTCCAATGGGGCCACGTGACAGCTGCTTTGAAATGCAAATAGCAACTTATGCACATTGTCCTTCTCGGGCCCTGCCACCTATTGATCGGCTAAAACAAATTCTATTGATCATTGAATATTTAATGGCGATAATTAAATCTCTCATGGAGGTACTTACACCCCATTTCCAGTTTTCATCGTCTTTCTCAGGAGACCTGCCTTTGACTTACTGAAGCTTCAGAGCTGCACTGTGAAGAATAGCACCCAGCTAATTGCAATGAGTTTGTTTTGAGAATATTGAGCAGGCTGTTTCCTGTCGACCTGCGTGATCCTCGCACGGGAGGAGACATGTCTGCTGAAAATGAGAGGTGAAAATCACCTTGTACCATTCTAATTGAGGTAGCCAATTATCAGCAAATGTTGCAAAATGTCTTAAGTAACCTTTCAGAAAATGTATGGACAGAGAAGGACACAATTTTGATTCAATTATGTGTTGCTAGAATACCTTAAATGAGAAAGGGTTAGAGCACACATATAGTGACTAAAGAAGTGAAAGGAGTGCTTTGACTTGCGCAGATAAGGTAAAATTAGTCATCAGTCATGCAAATTAGTTGTACCTTTTTTAAAGAATATGTGTGTAGCATTTGTCTTTTCAATTAATGTACTCAAAGGGACCAAAAAGTAATGGTGCAAAATCACATTTAACATTATGTCACTTGAGGCAATCCTGAAAAAAATCTCCTGAGGGCCCCTTATGTGCCTGTTATGGTTCATCTGAGCCAGTTTACTTACTTTAATACACTGCTCCTGTGTTTTCTTGTGTGTATTGTGATTTAGGAAGCAGCTGAAGGGGCTGCAATATTTCTTGAACAACAAACTCTGGTCTTAAAATTCTTATTGAAGATATTAAACGGTGAGTTAAACAAACAACATGTGATGTGTTAAAAAATCCGGCTTTTATCGACATGTGTGTACTTGATTTCAATCTTTTCATCTGGCTGTGGGTTTTACAGCAAACAAGCCTAATACCCAGGATGCCAGGTTGTTGCTCTCAGGAGCCACTTGTCCTCTCTCTTTGGGAGCCGCAATCTAAAAATGTCCTTACACTGATGGGGCGAAAATGTGAGAGAAGAAATATCTCCTTAATCGACTGACATAATTTATGACATTAAGAGACTGGCAAACAGAAAAAGGTTGCTGTCAGGATGGTATTAGAGGGCAGCTCTCACTGCATGGGCCAGTGTTAAACAAAGTGCCAATCAATAGCCCTTTTATTAGTGACCGCAATCAATGTACCGGTGACTGAGTGAGCCAATTAACGCTATCGACCGCCTGGGCAGAAGAAAGAGAAGGGGACGGGGGCGTAGGAGAGAGATAGCAAAGACAATATATGGGAGACGATAGCAGAGGATGAGCAAATGTCTTTCTCAGGTCTTGTTTTCCTTCTCATCTGTAGGGAGGGGGGCATCTGTGGAGTGGGAAGACCAGATTCCCACCAAGCGAGGGGCCCCAGGGGTCCGCGGCTGAGGACACCCTGACAGAAAGCAGAGGGCGCCTATCTCCCCGGAGGAAGTGAGTGTGTGTGTGTGTGTTGCAGTTTTGGTGGTCGGGCGGGGGTGGAATTCAAGGGAAGCTGCTACCTACCCACCCCACAACGCCCCCATCCGTGCACATCATCCATAGCGCTGGGGCTGAGCTGTACTGGGAACGTAGCGCCACCCGTCTTCTCACCGCTGGTTCTGAATAGTAATGAGGTCACAGGGCTGTAAGGTCTCTGTGCATCCCAAGAGGCTGACCAGGTTTGTGTGTGTGTCTGTGTATGCGAGATAACCTAGGCTTGGGGACAAACATTACATAATATCCTAGGGTGTCTGTATAATACAAAAACTGCATGTGACTTTAAACGTCAGGGCTGCTGGATTTGTCTGAGCTTTCTCCAAAATATTAGCTTTTCAGGAGCTAAGAAAAACAGATCTGTTATCAGCAAGAAAACTTTGATCATTTATTATACTGGAAAAATGTGGAGATACATGGTGTCGATTTGTTTAGGTCACATTTCACTGTGAATAGTTTTTTTCTTATTCGACTTTTGTTTTTTATGTATATAAATCATGTATATTTTATATGTATTTGCCATGGACAATGTACCAATTGAAAACAACTTTAAATGAGCTAGAGTCAGTACAAAAAAGTAATTTTCATCTGGTGACCTGCTTAAATAATATATATAGAATGATTGCTGTGCACTACCTAAGCTCAAATGTTATCAAAACAAATTCTGCAGCGCATAAGGTCTGAAGCATCACGCCACACCTTCTCAGTAGCAGAGGGGCTCTGCCGACATTCAAGCCCCGGAGTGTTTGTGTTTGGGTGTCCTGTTCCCAAAGAGAAAGGGGTCAGGAGGACATCTGCTTCATGTCAGCTGGCAGTGTAGCACTTGGCTCAGGGGTTATCAGGCTCCCTCTATCAGCCCGTGGTCGGAACATGGACCTCTCCTTCCTGAAGGATGCCCTCCGAACCAGCGTGCCGACAGCTTGAGGAGGTGCTACGGAGAGAGGGAGGACCGGCGGGAGGTGGAAGGAAGAGGACGGGGAGAGGGATGAACAGGGGAGAGGCTATAGGAAATGACAACGTGTGTGAAGCGATAAGCCTCTGGCTAGGCCCCCTACACCCTGGGGGAGGACTGGGGGCTACAAGACTTCAGCCTCAGTGCTCGGTCCTACCACTGTCCCTGATGACCCTGTCCAGCCGCCTCATGTGCTGAGACAACACTAACTTACAGTATCTCGATAAAGTGTCCTCTATATAGGTTTGCTTCCATTTTGAATAAAACTTGACAAGAAGAGGGGAAATTACTGATCTGAAAATGCACCAAAAAAAAGAATATTCTTAATACTGGTGCATTACTTAGAGATGTTCAGTAATTCAAACAAGTTTAATTATCAATGTGACTGTATTATGTTTAAATACAGTATATATATGTAACCAATATGCAATATTGATTTCTTTCTTGTGTTTTAAGCATTCTGTATCTATATGATGTTGGAGGAACATCTCGTCTGATAAATGTACCATATATCTATATATAGACTAATCCAAAACATATGTAAAAGTAACAAATACTTGCTTCCAACAATTCTAAAAGATAAGGAAGAGTACACATCATCTTAATAACCTTATAAATATAATAAATGTTATTTGTTATATCCACAAATGCTCCTGACTTTGAGGAGTTGTTGAAATGCAATGCTTTTTTAATGCTGCTGTAATGAGAATGAAACCCATTATACCCCAGTACATAAGAATCATAAAAATATGTGAAATTGTGCTGGTCAATGTTGTGCCATTGAGTTGGAACAATACCCACATTTATTTTTATGTTGTATCCTCTTACCACTTGACACAGGCAAGTACATAAGACTTTGTGAGCACAGGTGAGCACACAAAGAGAGTCTCCTGTATGGGAGTCAGGAAAGGTGCCCATCTCAGGATATACACTTCACCTGGACTGCTGTAATGCTTCTACCGATTGTAAGTACGCAAAGGTCAAGACAGGCTAAGCACAGAGAGCTGAGCGAAAGAGGAAGAGAGAGAGAGCTGGATGTAAATGCGGTCCGTCTTATCCCACAGATATGCACTTTACCTTGAGTGTAATAGTGGGATGCAACAGTGCTTACCAAGATTAAACTCACACAAGGTAGCTCAGGTGAAGCTGAGGGCCAAAAGAGCCGAACATAAAAGAAGAGTGACAGAGAGAAAGAGGGAGACTGAGAAATGGAGGGACAGACGTAGAGAAGTGTATGTGAAGGCAGCCGGGCTCCAGTCTGCAAGGATACTGCCAGCAGTTTGTGATGAGGGAGCTTCAGATGAAGTGAAGCGAAGTGAGCCCCAAAGCCTGGGCTAAGTGAGCAGATTAAAGGACTGCACAGTGGTATCACTCTCCCACTGTATTTGCTCTCCCACTGGCAAAGGTCAAGCGCGTGCAACATCCACACGGTCTGCAGCGTGTGCACACGCACACACAGATACAACAACACAGTCCCCAGACATAGAGCCTTACAAGACACAGACAAAGTTAATGAAGGTAACAGTGACATCAATTTGGGCCTGGTGAAAAAGCTCACGGTTTGATGTGATGGAGCACAAAGGTGATGTGTAGACACCTTTCAAGCTTTTTGCCCCTGTAGCTGTAAAGAAGTGTAATTCCTTTCGCTCATGTTATCTTTTTTTTTAGTAGGAATATTGTCAGGGTAGTATTATCTGACCTGTTTCAGGGTTTGAGTGTTTTATTGCGACACTGATCCCTTTAAAACATAACATGTTCCATCACCACAACCTCCCTGTCTCCATAAAATCATGAGCAGGATCAATGCTATTGATGCTTCCCATTTTCAGATTTTATAGGCTGTGTCAACATCTATTTGTTGTGTTGGCCACACTACTGAACGAAACTGTTATCTGGTAACCATGCATCGCAAGTTGGTGTCAGTCTGTACCCTCTATTTAAAGAGGGAGTGAAATGCCACTAGGTCTCGCATTACCGGGAGGGTCATTTTCCAGCCAGTACGTGTTTACTGCACATAGTAGTGGAGCGTCATTGTTTGACTTGCTGGGCTACCCAGTGCGTTCAAAAGTGACGCCAAGGGGTCTGACCAAGCGTCACCATGTGATGAGTTGGGATGAGAAACGTGTTGGATGTGTTCAGCAGGTCATTGATTATTGTTTCCCTTGGATGGAGCAGTTACCCCCTGGAAAAGCAGGCTACTAATGGCCCCTCTGTCTACACCTATCCTCATTATATCGATATTTTTTGAAGATGTGAGCTTTGAGGATCATTTTTACTCTTTGCTGCAATGCAAATGCACTGAGGTGCAAGTGTTTCCTTTTGTTACATCTAATGTGTTCACTTTATTATTATTAAACAACTAGGAATCATAAATGTTATTACTTGTTCTCACTTTTGCTGCTCCTAGGTAACACACTCACTCTACTTTGTCACTGACACTCACTTCAATCTGTGTATGCTTTTTCCCCCTATTTAGCCTAAAGGTAACACCATATATTTACTCTCAACACCTTGGGGTGACACTGCTGTGCTTGCCGCTTGGAATTTAAGCCGTGCTAAAGAGCTGTTTTACAGCCCCCTCAGACGCCGCCTGTGTCAATTTGTTTTCCCACAAGCAATGTAAACACAACACTTGTTGAAGGACCCTCATTCACCATATATTTAAAAGGAATGCTGTTACACCCCCACCCTCTCCCACGCTCCCCCCGGGCACCACTTTTATGTCCATATTTTCCCCCTTATCGTTCTCAGGATAAATATCCTTGAGATAAATAGAAGGCACGTCTCTGTTCTAGTTATCTCAACCTCAAAATGAAAAAAACATCTTGAACAGAGCAGAGAAAGAGGATACGGGAAAGAGCCAAGTTGTATTTCAAGGTTACTGCCCCCTTATTTAGAGGCGTCCATGTTTCCCCAGAGCTGGGGGCCTCGTGGAGACCTGATCCAGTCCTCTTGCTTACTCCAAAGTAAGCTTGACAATCTGCAAATCAGAAATTAGCCTTAACAAGGCAAAGTTGTAACAAAAGTGTGTGTTTTTTCTGTAATCTGATGATGTATTGGCCATGAGGCGAAGGTCAGGGTTCACTCAGCAACCATGTACTAAGCTCGTTTACATTAACCAGTGAAAAGGCTAATCAAAGGTATATCATTTCACCCTCTCTACAGTTAACAGGGACTTCTGATGTTGCAAACATGTAACATCTGCTTGTAAATTGGATGGATTGAGGGAGCCCCATTCTTTTTTCTTTTTTTTCTCTTCACTTCTTTTCGTGTCCCGAGGTAGATGTACATGGGGCAACGGAGTAAGACGAAAAAGCTTTGCTCGGGCCTGCTGATAGAGCTCGAGTAGGGAAAAGGCAGAACGAAAGGGAAATAAAAAAAACATGTTTAAGTTGAAATTCAGCTGATGAAGCGGAGATTTAAGGATGCAAAAAGCACAATAATATGTTGATTGACACCAGATTCTATTAGTGTGAGTCTGTGCTTTCCGCTGAGAATAAAAAAGACATCTTCTTTCTGTTCTTCTCACAGCATGAGATTGAAACACACAAGGATATTTTCAGATGATTTCAGATGCAATAAAAGTCATATGACATATACAGAATATAAGCAGAAAAATATATATGTAGTCACTGTTAGATAACAGTCTTGAGTTAAGGGAAGTGGGTCCAGTCATATTGTATCACTGTTTGCTGAACTTGTCAAACCTGCGTGTGTAGAGACCAAACCCATCAATGGTTAAGGATAGAGCAGAAGTGTCAGGTTTTTGTCCACGGACAAGAAAATATACCATCATTAGCTCTGCACCCTGACACAATGTGGCTGCAGAGGATCTGAAGACAAAGACAAATGTTGAAGCAAAAAAACATTTTTAGCCGCATCTGGATCCAGTTGGGAGTCGACCATGGACGGACCTCCACTGGCTAAGCAGCAAATGAGGAACAGAGGGCCCGAACGATTGAACTGTCATTGGTAGAATTGCGATTTCCATCCTATCGAGGGCTCTGGCTGTGACTCTGGGGTATGATAGCAAAACTAGAGCTAAGGTTTGATGACTACCAATTGGTTGCTGTCTTTTTTTTTTCTTTTTCTTTTTACCAGGATGTACAATCAAAACAAAAACAAAAATGTCCCAACTTTAATGGAAAAGAGACTTTCGCTTACTTTTTTTCATCAGTGTAATACAAGCCTAATTCCCCTCACTACATAACTTTGCTTTTTCCTTCCTTTGCCTTGACATGTGGAGGGAAAATCAAAGTGGGTATGCGAGGGATTTAGGAAGAGAGACATTTCCCCCACATTGCATTGGGCCTCTGAACTTTCAACTGAACTTTTAGCATGTGTTTAACACAACATTGATGTGATCGAAATTGACACTGCTATGCTACGAGAGAAGAGAGAGCTGCTCGGCATTCTCCATCATCATACACCCGCATTCTATACACACACTTTACACACACACACACACACACACACACAAAACACACTGAAAAGTTCACAGTCCAAGCTCACTGCCAGGAACCGAGAAGAAAAATCCAAAACAATCTTTTTTTTTTATTCCTAAAGAAGAGCAAATCTAACTGTCAGCTCAGTGAGGATTATTCCACCACGTTTGGCTCCCCAACTTGGTGAAGCCTTTCAAAACAATTTATGCAAACAAACATCAAGCACAGCTATTTGTATTGGCACCACTTTGCAGTAAACCAGACTGAACCAAGACCAGATGGGGCTGGGCCTTCTCTGTTGCCATGCGGTGCAACACTAGAGGCAGCTCAGCAGACACGCTCGACGCAGAGCACTGTCTTCTGTAATGGAGAGTGTTTCAATATTTAGACCACTTCTCATCACATTCCCCACTTCTGGGTGTATATGTGTATATGCGTGGTGGATTTCCACACGGGCACATAAAACCACAGGGGATGTATTGCGAACATTTCTGCATTGTTGTTGACTGTGTTGTCATTTTGGTCACACATCTACAGTGTGTATCCCTAAAGCAGGCTATCCTCCGTGTAAACCCGGTTGTAGGGGTCCTTCACATCTCATAATGAACAAGCTCTTTGATGACTTCCTACTCTGCTCAACTCTTGACCTCATATAATGGCTAATTTATAAGAGTAGATGATGTTGATAACCAGTTGCTTGCAGCTCAAAGCTGCGCTGCATAACATAGAAGTTCTCCTGCCCAAATTTGGCCAAACATGAGAGAAAAGATGCCGATGCATACCATGACCCGTCTGGTGTTGACAGCGGTGGCTGTGCTGTGGCCGGTAATTGGACTGACAGTAATAGGAACTGTCTTTCGGCCTCTGCGGGCCCTAGAGATGGGCCACAATGCTGCTGTGAATTTAGCAGCTGCAGTCAGATGGAAACCATGTAACTGCAATTTTCCTCGTCTTCCTTTTTCTTCCTCCGTTTGAACGCTGACATGATCATTTATGAGTTGAGTGAATTTCATGACCCTCGGGCACTTGAAACCTGGTCAACCGCCAACATGCGATTTCAGAAATACATGGTTGTCAATGAGAAAATGAGCCCTCCATTCGTCATTCCAGAGGAACTTGTTTTTTTGCAGATACATGTATTTACTCGACAGCAGCGTTTTGCTGCTGCTGGCCCTCCGCCTTGAGGGAAAAGTTCGGTTTGAAGTCGGCATCCATCTCGGCGAAGACCACACAAACGCAAACACGGGCAAAGTAGCAATGAGGCTTGCACAGACCTCATTACTGCCGGTGACTGAAAATACATATTTGATCATATTCGAGTCCAAATGTGAACGTTAATTCACAGGGAGATGCGGATCCGCGCAATGCCACCGCAGGAGCTTTGACACACTCAGAATAGACATGTACACACACCACTTGCCGGCAAGAACACACATAGACAAAGAGCCTAAGGCCCCGAGATGAAAGACGGCACATGGATCCACACATCATATGATCGACCCACAACCTACCCCTCCACACACACACACACACACACACACACACACACACACACGTCTCCAGACACCCCAGGGAGAAAAGAGACACACATTCCTCCCACTCGTTCACCGTCTCTCTATCTCTCTTACACACACCTACACTCACACAAGCTGTGCGAGCCATGCTCTCTCTCTCTCTCTCTCTCTCTCTCTCTCTCTCTCTCTCTCTCTCTCTCTCTCTCCATAAGCAGTTATTTCCCAGAGTCACTGCCAGCACTCTCTCTCAGTGACAAGCTACAAATCCCTGACACCACCGCTGATGATAGCTTTACAGTAGAGCCTCAAGGGGACTCTGCCAGCCAGCACACACAAACAACACACACATGCCTCTCTCTCTCTCTCTCTCTCTCTCTGTCGCGCTCTCTCCCTCTCCCAGGAGCCCCAGGGGCCTCTGGGATATGCGGCTCCCAACACAAAATGCCTAGGGTTTGTTTGAGTTAAACATCTGAATACAAGCAACTAAAGTGGCAAGTGTACAAATGAAACGCCAATTATGGCTGTCCATTAGTGTTCAGATTCATGTTTGAATTGTGAAAAACAAAACCAAATGGATATATGTGTAATTACGTTCTTTCAGGATACACATTGTCTTGTAAAGTCAAGATACCAATCAAAGCATACCACAGCACAATGGCACTAGATGAACATCAATCAAACTTGTACCGTCATCAGTTATCGTCCTTTTCTTTTTTCACCACACCAGATTGATTTATTGAGACAGTCGTCATAATGTCACACTCGCCCTATCTCTTTTTTCTCTCTGTTTGATGAAGCTTTAATGACTCCCTCTGTGTGCTGTAATTATTCAGCAGCCCTGGAGATATTTGTTTTGGTGTTAACCGGCCGGCCACTGCTGTGACCGTATCCGCCCATTGCTCTGTTATTTCTCATTACAATATTCATTACTTTTCTTTCCATTTTGGATAATTTTGAAGTATAACTGCTCTTCACGGGGGAAGTTTGTGTGTATGCAGTGTGTGTGTGTGTGCGTGAGTGTAATAATTCCAGATCGCAAGTGCCTTGGATTTATTGGCATATACCAATTTGGCTTTAATGAGATCACACACCTCCAGGTAGGTGCAGCTTCATCCTCTGCTCGGCTCGGGCTTCTCCCTCCGTCTCTCAGTCTGCCTGCCCTTATTACCATTTCATACACCCCCCCTCCACCTCCACCACCACCGCCGCTACTACCCCCCATCTGATGAAAAACCAGAAAGGCTTTGTGTGGTTCATTAAGTCAGCATAGGAAATGTATTAAGTAGGAGAATAGGGCTGGGAGCTATTGAGTGTTGACTTAACCTTTCCTTTTTTTTTTTCTTCTTTCTTTTTCCACCCAGTGATGCTTCTAATGGAGGATGCGTGCAATACTCAGTCTCATTAGTAACCGCATGGATCCGGTTAGAACAAGATATAATTGAGGTTTGGACTTGCTTACTCTTAAATATGTGCGTGAATGTACTGTAAGTGTGAATGCCTTTGTCTGCGAGTAGTTAAATGTTCTGCATGACCTGTCTTGGTTCAGATAGTATGTCTTCGATTTCCAACTGCCGTAGTTTGTTGCAGCTTGTTTCAAATAAAGAAATGGAGACTTGTTTTGCATCATGAGAATGCAGGTCTGCAGGATGCTAAACATTGGGAATTAAACCAAAACTACTTATACTTTCTTAACTTCATGGTGGGCTTTGTGTTGTCACTTGAGTGACTTTCCCCGTAAATGTGGTCCTCCAAAGAAGATTCTTTGATTTTTTCCACCTTCTTTCCAAGTTTTATTTTACCATCAAATTTGAAACAAATGACACACAGGGTGGTGTGTGCGGCCTGAGACAGGGCGTAACAGTTTAAGGATGGCTGTTACACAATCCTGCTGTTAAAAACAAAAATGCACTTTGTGATATTGCTCTTATGGGAGAGTATGTATGTAGTACCCTAAACCA
Organism: Anarhichas minor; assembly: GCF_050575085.1. Taxonomy (NCBI): domain Eukaryota; kingdom Metazoa; phylum Chordata; class Actinopteri; order Perciformes; family Anarhichadidae; genus Anarhichas; species Anarhichas minor. Next base: position 2,409,313 of record NW_027466508.1, read on the forward strand.
ACCAGTTCGCTAAACGTCAAGTATGCCTGAAGGACATAAAAACCTGGATGAGCTGCAACTTTCTGATGTTAAACTGTTAAAACTGAATCTATTCTACTAGGCCCAGAACACCTCCGAAATCAATTATCTAATTATATAGTTTCTCTAGATGGCATTGCCCTGGCATCCAGCAGCACCGTAAATAATCTTTGAGTTATCTCTGATCAGGATATGTCCTTTAACTTCCAGATAAAAGAATTTCAAGGACTGCCTTTTTTCACCTACGTAACATTCCAAAAATCAGGCACATCCTGTCTCAGAGCGATGCAGAAAAATTAGTTCACGCATTTGTTACTTCTCGACTAGATTACTGCAATTCCTTATCATCAGGCTGCTCTAATAGGTCTCTTAAATCTCTCCAGTTGATCCAGAATGCTGCAGCACGTGTACTAACAACAACTAAGAAAAGAGGTCATATTACTCCTGTATTAGCTTCTCTGCACTGGCTCCATGTAAAATCACAAGTCACATTTTAAATCCTTCTCCTCACCTACAAAGCCCTAATTGGTCAGGCACCATCATATCTTAAGGAGCTTATCGTACACTATTACCCCACTAGAGAGCTGCACTCTTAGAATGTGGGGTTACGTGTGGTTCCTAGAGTCTCACAAAGTGGGATGGGAACCAGAGCCTTCAGTTATCAAGCTCCTCTTCTGTGGAATCACAGTTTCAGTCCAGGGGGCAGACACACTCACTACATTTAAGAGTATATGCTTAAGACTTTACTTTGTGATAACGCTTATGGTTAGGGCTGGCTCAGGCTTGCCTTGGACCAGCCCCGAGATATGCTGCAACAGGACTCGGCTGCCAGGGGACTTAGACCTATACTCCTCTCTCCTCTCTCCTCTTCTCTCTCTCCGTCTGTATGACTGTATTACTGACTTTGCTTCTTCCCCGGAGTCTTTGTGCTTTTCTCGCCTCACAGGTTTCCTTGGATCGTGGTTATACCTGGACCATTTGTGTTTTGGGGCTATACAAAATAAATTGAATTGAAATAAAACCTCTAAAACAGACTTTGACAAAAGTTTATTTCATTAAAAAAAAAACCATCTGAGAAGGAGGAATCACTAATTATTGTAGCCAGCCATTTAGCTGCTGAAAAAACAAAAGCTTGTAACAATGTGAGTACTAAGTAATCCAGACGAAACAATGTAAAAATGTCTCATTTTGGGGTTGTCACACATTTTAAAGGGTAGGGCACTGCGGCCAGTCTGCCATTACAATTAGTGTTCATTTTGGCCTGATTCAGTGAGATCTACTCTGACTGCTGGACATGCATTATGCATGAGTCTGTCCATATGCACTTGGGCCATCATGCACGCCCTTGTAGAAAAGCATCGACCACCGGCATGCAATTACATTTAGCTTGTTTCAACCTTCTCTGTGTGCACATTGTCCTATGGAATAATGGTTTAAGCATGAAAATGTGCATTATCCTTTGATAAACAAGTTCTGATATCCATCATTGATGGTAAATGGACAGTTAAGTGTTAAACACTGCCTATTGTTGACATCTGCCGCTCTTTCCACTGTCCACATGAAACAATGTGTCTCTAAATTTTGTGATTCTGAATTTTTATAGACAAACTGAAGGTTTAGTGTTCATTTAGGGTTTGAGAAAATTATACAACCTACTTCTTAAGCTCATTAAACAAGTCAAAGAGCCACTGAACTATCTGAAAACTGCATTGTCACAAAACAGTAAACAGGGCTGTGTTTCATACCTCATGACGTAGATGAGAAGTAGAGATACGTGGTTTCCTCTATTTTATCCGGAACACTGTAAATAGTCGTATAGTGCAGTGGCTTTTCACTTTTTGTGCTCAGACTGTTTTCATTCATGACAAAAGAATAGCCTATAGTTGAAAATAGTTATACTATAATCAAGTTGGCCTGTCCCTTTCACTTGTAGATACTGGATTTTAAGTTGTTTGCACTGCGTTCATTTTTGTGTGAGTTTTTGCAACTCGAAATGTTTGGGTGCAGAATGAGCCTGGCTCTTATCTGGTGAAAGAATCAACAAGTTAGGGAACAGAGAGAAGATTATTCGAAGGGTAATTCTACCACGTGAAAGGTTTCATTCATTTCTGTAACATAGGGGACATTTTTTAGTTTTGAAGACCAAAAAGTTCTTAGTTGTAACTTAGTAACGTAGTTGTCTTAGCTGCAGTGAGCACTTGTCAGAACCAAAGTTGCAGTGTGTGTGTGTGAGAGTTGCTATTGCCTGTGGGTGTTTACTGCTCAGGCACTGTCCAGAGCCTGGACCATGACCACTCTGTCCACTTTATCTCTGTGGAAAATATCTTGACGGGAGATCTCCATCTTCTACACGCGGCTCTTTAGCGCCCCTCGGAGAGGAAGCCCATAATCGCAGATGCGTCTCCAAGGGAGGAAACGCCATACATCAGTTATGGAACGGCAGGGCACCGGGGAATTTGGCATAAGGTATCAGTCGTGACAACGGAAACCTTACACAGCCCTAGATAATCAGAAACAGGCAGATCGTATGACTCAGTAGGACTGATCATCGCTGTCACTGTCAATACAAATATAGTGTGTATAGGGGGAATAATAGAACCCCCTCCCTCCCTCCCCTCTCCCAGCTCAACATCACACGAGGAGGAGACACAGCTTGTTTACGTTTATGGGAGAGAGCGAGAGAACTGGTGATGGTTGAGCTGCTGATCTAATAAGGCTTAAAATTATTTCTCGTTTCATTCACTGTGAGGCAGCATCATTCCTTACCCATCTTTCAAGTGAGCATCATTCAATTAAAATGCAATTCTCGTCGCCCCCATCCACGGATATTTAATTAGACTGGAGAGCAGGGCTTCCACTGTCTTTTTTTTTCTTCTAGCACAGCTCTTCGGATTTCACCTCTAAGGCATATTTTCACTCTGTTACTCGTTGGTTAAACAAGGGCATGTATCCATTTGTTAATTGATACAATTACGCATTACGCGTAATGGTCACGTAGGTCTCCAGGCGCGCATCAATCACTGGTCTATTGACCTGCCCAAAACCCCTCTAACCGTTCCTGCTGGGACTGCCCCTCTCTCTAATAGAGAAAGATAGAAACATCATCGTCATTAACTCCGGGATGGACCTCTGGCCAGAGAGCCAGAGGCGAACAGAGGTCGAGATTAAATAAAGAAAGAAAATGTGCTTATTCGACTAGCTTTAATTGTGATGGATTGTAAATAAAATAAACTGTTTGAAACAGAAAATACCCAGCATACTTTGTTGTTAAATTGTTTGCTATTTGCCTGGGTGGAAAAAAGAAGAAGAAGAAGAAGAAGAAGTAATCTCTCTTGCTGAATGTGTAAGTGTCTGTGATATTTCACAAGACTTTTTTTTATCAAATTCATTAAACTTCACAAAGGGTTTCCATATGTTGCCAAGTTACAATTCCATAATAATGAACAAAAAACAATTTTCGGAGATGTTATCTCAGCAAATCGGTGAAGAAGAATTATATTCCAAAAGCGGAACAAGACTGTGTACAGTGCACCTTAAGAAACCCCATGCCTTGGACGTGATTGGTAAAGACATTATTCTATCCTTGGTACCCTGCCGTTCCGGGATTACAGTGACGTCACGCTGATACCCTTGCATGGATGAATGCTAAAGAACTATAGAGCCACAAATAATAGCACAAGCAGAGTCCATATCTTGCAAGTCTTACGTTATCCTTTAAGCCTCCTTCAGCTAACACAACAACAATTTTTTTTTGCACTTAATGACGCTTAATTTCATTTCTTATCGGGTCCTTTGGGGGGGATTATTCATTCATATAAAACAATCTGCAGCTGGTGCCATCCTAAAGTCTCCCTCCTATGAGTGAAGTCATCTATTATTGAGCGAAAGGCCGTGCGTGGAAATGTGTGTAAGACGGTGGATTTGAAGTAGAATTGGTTGCAATCGATCAAGGGTGAAGAATATTGCTGATGGTAACAAAAGAAGCAGCTATGTCTTTCTCGCAATTTGGATACCCTTACAATGCAACTTCCCAGGTAAGCCTCTTTGCTTTTTATTTCTTCTAAGTATTGTACAGACACACACACCACACAGACACACACACCAAATGTTTTTGTGTGCATATTGTCTTGTATTTCACTATAGTCAGAGCATTTTTCTCCATAAGAAACATTAATGGCTGAGGGACTTCTTAGACAAAGACTGCTATTTTCGTGTGGTGCTTTTGTTGTTGAACCAAATATCGATATACACGCACCCGTGTCCAATTACACTGAATTATGAATGAACTCACGTGTTTTTCTGATGACAATAGAGATGAATGTCACATATTGCTCACTACGAGGTGTAATTGGGCTGTAACGCATGCTGTACACATTCGCAAACTTTCTCTTTTAATGAGACGTGTGGGATGCCAGACACCTTGCATTCTAATGCCAGCTTTTAAAACTTAATTAAAGTGGTTTATTTACATTAAAAGACACTATTATTGCGCTGAATGACAAGTTTGAAGAAGTTCATGTCGATCAGGGGACAAAAGTTACTCTCATGGAAAAGTTGTCACCCAACTTTTATCTCGATAATATTTTTAACAATCAGTACATTTTGTACAGAATTGAAATATTACTAATTTCTAATATACGGTGGCGAATTACTTGCACAGTGATATTACCTTAGATTTCTCTTATCTAATTTTGAAACCGATGATAAACTGGAGCAGGTCACTTTTACGCACGGATTGCGCACACATTTTTCCATCTTAATATCCACTAAAAAATAATAATAATTCCATTTTGTATGAATACATAGGGACAATGAGGTGCTATCGCTTATTACACGTTTTCACAATGTAAGCTACTTTCTCTCATTCCAGGAGTCCTCTGAAAAGTGACTTACCTTGAATTAAGGCAGCTCACACGTTTAGATAATGACACATGATTCAGGAGAATTTAACTGAGGTGAACTTAAGGCAAGCTCACGTTTTCACACGTTTCAATTTAAAGGCTTAACACTAAACTGCCTGAGCAACTTAACTTGGATATATATATTTTGCAGCGCATCACCCACAGTCACTTCAGAGTTGTCACAGGCATCCAGATGAGAGCTGAAACAGCCAATGACCATGTCTATCCACGATTCTCTTCATGCAGTTTTTCGTGTCGGCAAACCCCAGTACGACTTGCTGCGATTCGATTTCCAGGTCGGTCTCTGATGGGACAGGCGGCTCCCAGACCGCCGCTGCCGCCGCCGCCGCCGCTGCCTCCTTCTGCTGCCCGTCCTACGAGAACCGGCTCCTGGCGAGCAGCCGGACGGAGCTGAACGCAGCGCTGGGGATGTACAGCTCCCCCTACGCCGCAGCGGCTGCCGCCAGCCAGAACTACGCCAACTACTTCCCCTACAGCACCGACCCATCCGCTATCTACTCCACTCTGGTGGGCTCACTTTAGCCTCATCTGATGCGTAAAGGGGAGGGGGGGGGGGGGGGGGGGGGGGGGGATTCAGGCTAATCGATCAACTGTGTTTTGTTCATCAATTTATCTCACACTGTAAACGTATCCGTCTCGACAAGCCGTTTAAATCCAGCATCCAGTCTCATCTTCTTCCCCTTTAAAAGCAAATCAAAAATCCCGTCACTTATGTGAAGGTAATAGTGTAGAAGCAATGCAGAGGAGCTTGTCTCATTTGAATCAAATGTCATTTTATTATTATCATCATGTAATCCTCCTTATTCTGCCTTGTTTTAAAAACACTGGCTCTTATGTCTGTTTATGAACCAGCATTTTTTTTTAAAGCAGTTGAATTATGTTACTCATCTCTCAGAAAAATTCACTTTGAGAAAGTAAGATTTTAGAGTGGACTAAAAGACTTGTTAAATGGATATTTCACAGTGCAGCTGTGACTTTTCTTTCTTTATTCTTATTCATTTAAAAAACCCAAAGTCAGCTAAGATTTTCTGTCCATGGAAATGTTGAACATAGTGTCTTCAACTGCAAAAAAATAACAAAATAAATAAAGGCTACAAACATTGCTCTTTAAACCTGTTAAGATACATAAACAAATATTGATGGCATGTCCTTTTTTCACTTTTGGTTAGAGTGATTTATTCTTGTTTAAGAGCATGAAAATAGCAAATGTCTTCATTCATATTTTCAAAAATCCTCAAAATGCTGAGAACTAATAAATGTTGCATACTTACAACAACCTTTTACTTTTTCTTTTACAGAATCCACAGTATGACATTAAGGACAGCACAGGCACTTTACACTCTGGCATCACTCAAACCGCTGCATACTATCCTTACGACCATTCACTGGGACAGTATCAATACGACAGGTAAATTATATCTTCTTTTTTTCCACTTTCTGTCATATGAGCGTCAGCAGACCTGGGACTCTGATCATTAAAAGCAACCTTTCACAGGGTGAATATGCTGCATTCAGATCAAGGGTCAGAGTGTAATTCCATACTGATACCTGCATGGAGGGAAGCTGCATGTATTTCTAACAGCAGGGAGTCGGGATAAAGGATGTCTGAGTGAGTGGTCTATACATCCTTCTCATAATGCACTAATGGACACTGTCTGTTTGTATGAACCTTCTCCAGATACGGGACAGTAGACTTTAATGGCACAGCCAGAAGAAAGAATGCAACTCGCGAAACCACCAGCACCCTGAAAACATGGTTGTATGAGCACCGGAAGAACCCATACCCCACCAAAGGAGAGAAGATCATGCTGGCCATCATCACAAAAATGACCCTCACCCAGGTTTCCACCTGGTTTGCCAATGCCAGGAGGAGGCTAAAGAAGGAGAACAAGATGACCTGGTCACCAAAGAATAAGGCCAATGACGACAGGAAGGATGACTTTAAGAGCGACCAAGACTGTGTCACCAAAGGTAATCATTTTGGTGGCAAAGAGTTTACTTACACTAAATATAAGTGAATACAGTTACCAATCATACGGACCACAAAGGGTAACATGTATATTTACATTTCAAAGTTTTCTGAACAAACTTTGTCCCCATGAGTTCACAATATCAACAACTTTTCAAACTGTGCGAATCACCTTTCTTCCATGCAGATTCTAGTGATTGCAAGGAGGAGAAGGATCTGCATCTCAGTGATCTGGAGGACATGGACGACGACGACTGTGACAAGTTGGACAGTGACTGTGAAAAGGTGGCTGCAGATGAGCAGGACCTCCAGAGGGTCATGGCAGTATCCGGAGCCCCTCATAAGAGAGACTGCAGCTCCGAGCTGCACCTGAGTTTAACCAACAGCTTTCACACGTTCCCCTGCGCCATCAAAAGTGTCAACACCCTTTCTCCTCTCCCGTCTGACTTCCTGGACCCGGCGGTGTCCAAGGCACCGTCTTCGACCGGCCCCGCAGGAACACTGTCCCTGTCTCACTTTGAAGCATCGGATAAGCCTCGGATTTGGTCTCTGGCTCGTACGGCAGCTTCGGGGTTCATACTGAGCCCTCAGCAGCATGGCTCGGAGCTGAGGACAGGCAACTCAACCGGGGACTGCCAGCTCCAGAGCACCAGGCTTACCGGACAGTGTGGGGGCATGAGAGGCCTCCACGAATCTAGCAGCATCACCAATACTGAGAGCCCATTCTCCGAGGGCTTATCCTTGCACTCAAAAGTCTACGGCACTGGCAGCTACAGTCACAAGGACCTCCAACTGCACTGTTCATCCTATGCTGCCCTCCCAGATACATGTCAGTACTCCACTATTGAAGGTATGTCATCATATACCTGCACTATATTACAAGGGATCAAATTAGAGAGGTATACAGTAAGGAACACTAGCTTTGCCAAATATGTTTAAAAAAATGTTCCATATGTTGTTATAGAAAAGTCCATTTAGGGTTATGAAGTGAGGAGACACTTTCTGCCAACTTGCACCTGAGGCAAGTTTCTTAGATATGCTTTTATTTGGTTGTGTAGGATTCTCTGGTGGCAAAGCAGAGACACAGTCATCTGACCTCAGTGAAGCCTGCGGGACCCTGCAGGATGACAAGGTCACTGCGTTCAGACCAGTGATGAAGAGGTGAAGCAGGTGAGAGTCTGCACTGAACTGGAAGAAACCAGCAAAGTCACGACACACATGGACCCACACACACACACACACGTCCACACACAAACATGGGGTACAGAACAACAGCATTGAACACTCATGTTAAATATATGTTGCTAAATTCAATATTTTATTGTACATAAATATAATAACCTTCAGGTTGAAGTGATGGGTTACTAATATGCATGATGGCAAAAGTAATTCATAATAAACATCGAAGTGTATGAGACAAAATATTAACATTTCTAATGCAATCAACTTGAAACAATAATACCTTTTTATAAAGAGTGTTTATTCCTGATTTTAATTCCGGTTTTTTCCCCCTCTCTTAGATTGCTGGACACTGTACCACAATAAAGAATGGGACATGTATTATGCACTAAAGGACACACTGGCCGAGTAGCGGCCTCAGTATGACACATGGGAGCTACCTGGCGCTGCTGCAGTGAGAGGCTGTCAAACTGTGGGCGTGGCTATCATTTTGCACAACTTTGTTTTTATGGTGTAAAAGACTTTATGCAAACAATTCAAGATGCAAAGGTGTGAGAAAGGCCAAGTTAAAACGGCCGGATTTGTGTATGGCAATCGTGTAGTGTAGCTAACCTATTTATTTCTCTGTGTATTTATTATTAAGTTATGTTGTCTGTTTGTTTTATTATCTGACGTGTTTATTGGTTGAATTCGTATCTTCTTTGAGTGTTTTGTTACCTGTTGCGTTTTACTGTGGCTTCGTTTCATTTTGCCTGAAGTAAAAAAGGAAAAGCTTGTTGGACATAAAGTTGACCATAAAAGGACCGGATCCCCTGTGTTGCGCGTGGAGGATGTTTGTCATTGTGTTAAAATGTGAGCTTCTTCTGTGTTTGCCTGTCATGGCTTTTTTTTTTTTCTAAGAATACAATTTTTTTCCAAGAGCTTTCGTTGTCTGTGTCATGGTTATTTATAGAGCCCAGCTTCCAGTCGGCCAATTAAAACATTTGCGGATGTGCATTTGATCAAAGTTGATCATCTTGACTCGACGCATAAAGCCGCAGCGCTGATGGAAGGTCATAATTCAGAGGACTAAGGACGTGAGTGAAATCCACAAGTTGCGGAAGAAAGGGGACATCATCCCTCTATTGTTAGCATCTAATCAGAAGTGGCACCGAACACTTTGTTACTGTTCAGGCCAAGCAGCGAGGCAGGGACATAGGATGAATGCTGCTTTGTCCCCTGTGTAGCGAGCCGCTGCACTAACTTAACATTGTGTTAATTAAAAGGTCATTGTAGGATCAAACCCGGCAGAGAAATTCACATGGTCCATCAAAGTCCCTTTGATTTGGCTGTTTTGCCTATAGTCCATCTCGTTATGGGCTGACTCTCCTACAGACAGCTGGAATAAGATGATCACTTTAGTCTATGATGTGCACTGACGGGCTCAAAAACTTGTTCATCCTCACATTTCAAACTTTTAAAATCAAACAGTTTCGTATCAAACGACAAAAGTCTGCTGAAACTACTTGCGGGTGGGATATTGTTTCTTAACTCACTATTCTACTGAAAAACATGCACATAAAAAATATACAAATCCAGTTTGACAAGCTTGTGAAACTTTTTATGTTACTTTAAACAGTAAATTAAACGCTGATGAAGTTTGAACTAGGCTAATTGTCTGAATAAAACTAAGAGGGAAACGCTTTCTGACTTTATTTCCCGTCAGATTCCTGAAACCAGTGAATTACTATGACATCAGCTGGCGAATATTGAGATTTGATGACTAAATTTAATTCCAGGCCACCACTGAAACAATACCTGCAAAGAGCCGCACGGCCTCGCAAAATGTAATTTGAGGTCGTAGGCTATTTGTGGGATTATGCTCGTAATAAAAGTATTTTCCGTATTCGGGCAATTCAGGCTCAATTCACAGGCGCTGTGGTCATCCTATGTGTCCTTGGCCAATGGCGGAGACGTCAGTAATGCACCGAACCTGGCAAATCCGGGAATGATGAGGATGAAGAAGGTCAGGAATAATAATTTAGGCCTATTTAGATTTATTTTTCCCAGTTGAATCTTTCCTTCTGTGTTAATCTGAGAATTTACAAATGATCTGTGTGAGGTTGAAGGCAAAAACACGTATATTTTCTAACACAGCCTACAATTTCAAAGGTCTGAATCTGTCATTACTGATTAACTCCTTGCTTTCATACGCGCGATGAAGAGGACACGTGAAAACGATTGGCATCCTTTACAGTTGATCATATATTTTCAATTGAAGGACAGCTGAATGAACGAGGGGAAAAAAATAATTTGGGAACAGAAATGTCCAGCAAAATAAGTGAAGGAAAACAGGAGGCAGTTCACTGTGTGGAATAATTACAGCTTTTAGCCGTCACGAGTCAGTCAGGGGCCGATACTGTAACAGTCCGTCTGCTAATGACAAGCTGCTAGCAGGGAGACTCTCTCCTCCTCCTCCTCAACACTAATCAGTCATGACGCCCGATGCGATGCTCTTTGCGTTCAAATGTAGGGTAGGTGTGTATCAAATATTTACAACCAAATTTAATTAAAGCGGAGGTTGTAAAGAAAAGCTGCCTTGTGCTATTGAAGGTAATGATGCATGCGCAATGGGATTACCACCACGGCGACGTACCTGGGGGAATGATGGGCTCATATAGCAGCGCGCGCCTGAAGCAGCTAACAGGTCAATTAGTCTGCCGGTCACATATACAGTGTTTTTACATAGGTTAAAGCAGCTGCGCAGACAATCAAGAGACACATCAGACAGCTGAACTGGTCTGGATGCCATGGATCAGAAACCACATCTATAATATTGTGAGAAAACCAACATTTAAAAAAAATAAAATAAAATAACCTTTAAGCGAATGTATGGATAAATGAATAGATGTTTAACATCAGTTCGGTGTTATGGTGCTGGCGGACACAGGGGGAGGGGGCAAACACAAGACATTCTGTTTGTCTGACATCTTTAATCTGAGGCGAGACATGAAATCTGTGGCAAACTACAACGTTTCAGAATAATAAATTCCTTAGGTAGCCTATATATGCACAGTTGAATCTCCCTAATACATGTTTCCCTCTTGGTGAATTAGATTTTTCATGAGGGAGGGGGAGATGGCGGGTGCCTATGAGAGCATGTTTGCATAATCCAAAACAGATTTTAGATAATCTGTGAATGAGACACAAATTTGCAAAAAAAAAAGAAGAAGAAGAAAAACAAGCTATGTGAACATGAGCACTTGAAAAGGTTTGACATTATTAATCTGTGACCATCGTTTGTGTGAAGTCAGAGGGTGTCTTTATACTCATATGTCTGTTATTATCAAACACCTCCAGAAGTGTATGCTCCAGTCAACCCCCACCCCTCCTCTACTGTCATGGATCACTGATCTTTTCTGGGCCAACTTGCTGCTTGCACCCTATATGCTCCTTTCAAGTCAATAGGCCAGCTTACTGTCAGAAACGACAGGTGTTCTGTTAAAGTCAGTGTTTGGGACATTTAGCACTCACACTGAATTATTTGAGACAAGTGAAAGAAACTTTATATCCTTAACAGCCGATAGAGTTATTTTTTGTTTGCTTTCAATTTTTAAGGTCACCTTTAAACTTTTGTTTTTTGCTGTGAGTATCATAAAATACACAACAGAGTTGGAATAATAATAGGCGTCATTTTGTTCTCCATGATGGTCTGCTATTTTTTCAGTCTCTCTCTCAGACGAAGCAGTAGGAATCAGTGATGAGAATTACTTGCGTCGAAGGTGTAGAAATGTACATGTAACCGAAAACTCCGATTTGTAAATTGTGTTTGAGCATGTGATCTTCACTTTGCTTAGAATGTCAGATTCAAATGTTTACTTTATAATAAAGCAAGCCTGTTGTAGCTCAACTGTTTTGGACTACAGACAACTTCATGTGCATTTGAGTAATTTTAAATTCAAGGGTTAACTCAACTGTCAAATCATCCACATGAATGCAACTGACAGCTGAATTGTCTCGCAGCGACGCAGTGAAACACAGTTATTTAGAGATACATGCTAAATAGTTTAAAATGTCCTCATTTTATGTATTTATTATCTGTTCTATTTCTCTTAAACAAGATCTGAAAGGGGCTGGGACCAGTTTAACAATGACTGTTACTGTTGTATGTTGTGCGATATAATACTGTCGGTCAATGAGGGGTTAACCTCTGACAAAGCACTGTCAGGACCATCCATCACATGCTCTTTACATCCAGGCCCCCACTTAATGAGCATGTGCCTGCGACTTAAAAAGAATATGAAGTATTCTAACATGATAGCGACGGCCTCTTCGTATAAATGGGAGCCATAACAACAACAACAACAACAACATCTCAAACAATAATTTGCCCTCTAGTCTGACAAAAGAGGCAGCATGGAGGTGCCATTTGATGTGTCCCACGCTGGGCCGCTAAGGCTCGTAAAACAAAGTCTTTGTACCAGTGGCTCAGAGTTCAGATGAGGAGGACACTATACACACTTCATTACATTTTGTCAAAAGGCTCAATGAAATGTGTGTGGGACATTGTTCCTGTGCATGTCTCCCTCCATGGAATTTCTGATTGCCGATGTTGCTACAAGGTCTCTGCTAATGAGTTTTGTCAAAGACAATTATGGACTTGGTGCAATGGCCTGAGGGGGGATGAAAAGCTGGCTTTGTGCGCTTTGGGTAGATGTTGCATTGCGACCCCTGCTTCTTTCTGTACCCCGTGTTTGACCTGCGCTGTCCGAAAGAATCCAGAACTCCCTTCCGTCACCAGTGCCGTTCTCGAGGCAGAGGGATCTGCCCCAGCACCTTTGCCCTTTTCAATGCATGTCCCAAACTGGACCCCAGTGCTACTGCTGCCATTTCCCAGGGTCTTGCTTCTTTTTTAGACCTCATTTCCCTTAAAAGTAAGTAGGGTCTTGGAGTCTTCTCTGGCTTGTTAAGTGTGGGAATAAAGGTTCGCAACCAAATTCAGAATTTCTTTCCGCCTCTCATCTCAGTTCAGCAACAGTCTGTCACTGCCTGATTTTGAATGGGGTGGCTGGCCCCTATGGCTCAAGTGGTACTACACTATGAAGGTAAGAGTCACACTGTAACACAGCTCTTTAAATCGTTGCTTTCATGGCTTCCGCTGCTCAGTGATTCTCTCCTGGTGTCGATTCCACTCCGAAACCGAAGGGTAAAGTCAATCTCCCTCTCGCACCATCTGCAACTACTGGAAAGGGCGCAAATGGTACTCAGGGGATTATATGAGCAAAGATTGTTTACTTTGAACACATACAGACTTAAGCAGGTCAAGAAGCCCCAATCACACAATAAAAGGCACTTACATAAATTCTTACTGAACTGAACTGCCAACACGAGAGTAGCGTTCATGTGAATCCCCACATTGTACCCACGGATCGCTAAACTCTGTGCGCTCTTGTTCCTGTTATCTTGTTTGTTCTTTTATGTTTGTCTGCTGGACTGTTTCTGTTGCTGACCTGAGATTGGCGTCACCACCATCAGAATAATCTCTTGTGTCTTTTTAATGCCCTTTAATAATCCCCCGAGCATCTCATTTTTAATCTCGCTCTCTCCTTCTGTTTTTCTTCCCCTTCATGTTGGGCATCTGTTGGCCTTTCATGCCTGCTGTTGAGTCTCCATTTGACTTCTAAACAGGGTGGATCTTGTCATAAGATGACCACAAAATATAAATACAAATTCCACAGTCTCAGCAAGCTAAAGTCAAAACAAATTCTAGTTTTGAAAAACAACACATTGCATAATGCAATTCTAAGAATTACATGGAAGAAGAGGCTCAAGCGACTGACAGAGGCAGAGTATAAACACTAAAATAACATGAAAAAAACCCACTTTACAAAACCTTATAAATCCACTGCACATAACCTGCCCAGAACCAGATGGCAAATACAAATTAGCGACTTGCTGGTAGACACAGTGGAGCAATTAGCAGGGACCCGGATCTTTTCTCATATGTTGGTGGAGACCAAAACAGAGCTTCAAGTAGAGTGATTGTGAACTTTGGAATAATAGTGTAATTATAGCTAATGCTGCTCAAGGCCTGCAGATTGGAATAGGGGATATGGGAGTGGCTGTGCTTTTGTCAGCTTGTTGTGATGTTTTTCTGCCCTTTGGTAGTCAAAATATTGATCAGTGCAGTGCAGCTTAAAGCTAACTGTAAGCAAATTGTTTTAGTTGCTTAACCTATCCCAACTAACTTGTATGTAACTTAAACATTTACTTGAAAGTGAGGTGTTTCTCAATATTATACTACACTGACATAGTGCAATTCAGGTTCCTTGTAACTATCACACATCATATATGAACATTGTATGAAAACATGATGGCCATGCACAATGGAGCTACGGCTGTGGAATGTGTATTCAGGGGTGTGTGTTGTATCACAGTAATGGGATGGAATGATGTTCCACAGTTTTTTCCTTGTTTGTTTGTAGGAACAGTCAAAACTACAGAACATAACTGGAGTATAGTGCCCCCTGTTGAAACAACTCTCACTGTCACTGGTGTTTGTATGATCTCAGTATTTTTTTTAGAAGGGAAGACAGTCTTTCTGGTTTAGAGAAGAGATGTGTGGCATTCAAGAACACGTGCAGACCCACGGACACAATTTAGTAACTTCACATTACGTGACACAAATCACATTTAAGGTCGAACTTTTGGTTCAGGCTGATTTAGGGTGAGAAGAATCTTGTCGCGACGGGTTTATTTTTGTGACGCTGTGTAGGTGACAGCCTCGGGAGCAGTTCATTTGGACTGCAGACAGCAACAATGTTCAGCAACAGTATTCTGCAAAGCAGCAGCAGCACTATCAATTCTCTTCAATTTATGTCTCCAATTGTCTGAGTTCAGCCTGTGCCAGCGCCACCGCAGATTTGACAGATGAAGTCCAGCATGTGAAGCCAGCAGCTCGACTCTCTTGGAGACTCTACGCCTGACTGTCCCCCCCCCCCTCCCTCTTCACAGATATGCAGCACAATGAGTAGCTGTAGCAGTAGCACCTATAATGAACAGCCTCCTCCACCTGAACACAGAGTATTTCCACGACATTAGTTTCATTGGCATCATGCGGGCAGGAGGAAAACTCGCAGCAGGGCTGTGTAACAGTATGGTGTCGACAGCACTCTTCTCCACCGGGCTCTGCTTGGGGGCCTGCCTCTCTGTGTGAAGCTCCTGTGTAGGATTAGACACTGGTGTGCAAGTCAAATGGTTGCTAGCTCTAATGGAGTCTCCACACCTGCCTGATGTCTACATCAGCCCTGCTTACTGTTACTCATGGCCCTCAAATATCAAGCAGACACACCAAGGAATGTCGAGGCTTTTCCAAGAACAGTATCTTCATGATTACAGAACGTATCATTACTGTGACAATGCTAACCTCAAAAACATATGCATGCAAAGTGACTAAACATTACAGAAGGGCACTTTGAAGCAATTATGTCATGTTGAATACCTACAAAAGGCGTTTGAAGTAATTTAAGACACTGGGGAGAACACCATGGCCTGTAAATCAAACGTCATCCTTTAAATACATTGTATGGGGGCCGTGAGATGTGAAAAACGGCTTTGTTTATCACAAACAAACCGAACAGGCTCTCATCAAGCGGCATCAATGCATGGCGCCCCACAACAAGCCGTTGTTGTTGCGTTGGCATGCCAGTCGTGACGCGGCTTTGACACAGCGGAGCAATAAGAGGCTTCAAAGAGGGGCAGTCGAAACACGCTCCACATTCTACAGCAGCAAGGTAAACAGCTAAGGGGAGAGGAGGGGGGGGGGGGAGGGAGGGAGGTGGTGAAGAAAGACTAGGGAGGAGGGAGCAGCAGAGGGAGGTGACACGCAGACCACACATTTCCAAAGTTCACTCTTAAACATACTACGCTCATAAAAGTACAGGCCCCATTATTCACGGGTGGGATTTCTCTCCCTCCCTCTCTCTTAAAGCATGCAGGCAAACAGCCCAAACCCCCGAGCTGTGTCAAATGATGGAGCATCATAATTACGCCCTTTTTATTGGCCATCTTATTCCAGCTATGACTGATGCTGCTCCCAACCCTAAGTGTTTCCATTTGCACTTTCATGTGGCAAACGAGCAGAGAAGCCGTGGCTCGCCTGCCTTTCAAAGGTGGGCTGACAAATATTTATGGCCTGACGTGGAGTCACTTTTAATCAGGGCTGGTGACCTGTTCCTGAGGATTCTGGCCGCTGCAACACGCTTATCTCCTCCGTAATAAATGAGCCTTCAGAGGGCCCACTGTGCTTGCATTATGCGCTTGTCTAAAAATAATAACTGACATATTTCTTTAGAATCAGTCATAATCAAGAACCCAGAGGAGGCAAATGTGGATCCCTGCTGTAACATGGCAGAAATAAATCAATGACCTCCCTCTACTGGTCAGAGGCCAAACTACAGTAGAGTGAATTACTAGCCTCTCTGACTGACTCTGGTTGCAGGTGAGCTTCGGTTTACCACACATATATTATTTTAACCTAAAACAACTCCCTCATTTTCTGTTTTTGGATAACCACATACTTAACATATTACATCTGTTTTATGTGTCCTTTTAAATAAATGTAATGCATGACAAATTACACACACACACACACACACACTGAGAGAGCAAGGATGAAAACGGACATATTACATTTAGAGGACAAATTATCCACATCCCATGAACCCAAATCCCTTTAAAACTAATGGATAACTACTATTACCTCGCACCGGTCAAAAGTAAAGACAAGTCCTATCTATTATAAAGTTTAAATACGTTGTAAATCCTTTGTATATTAGGGCAGCTGAGGATGTGATGGATGGCAAAGGAAGCCAAGAAGAGATCTGTTGATGATGCACTATTAATAGAAATTACCTCAAACTTCCAGACTTCATATCCAAGCCAGTCAAGATGTATACTGTAATCCTTAGCTTTGGTTTAACTTCTTCAATATTGTCCCCGTCTGTGATCCTGCACTATGTTTTATGCTGTCTAGTTTGAAATCTAGATTTATGGCACCAATATGTTCTTTTCCATGCTTTAACAGCCTATAAGGCATTATGGGAGGGCTCCCTTAGTGAAAACAGATATTTTCCTCCATATTAGGAGTTATGGGGAGAGTGATCCTTAAAAATGAAAGCCATAAATCATTTCCTTCCACGATTATACCATTAACAGGAGCATGGTTTTGTCGTTTAGGTCATGCTAATAGTTTGGGCTTGAGGTTGTGGCCGTGGGGAAGGAGCATGGAGCGACGCATGTTCCCCTTTGCCAGCGAGAGGGAGGCGTTGCGAGAGCCGAGTTTGTCTTGGTGGTCCTGTGTTAGTGCTGCAGCTTTCATAGCCTGATCACTGTAAACGTCATCCGCATCTGCTCCGCATCTGCCCACCCCCCCCCACCCCCCCTCAACCACCCCTCCACAGCCCCCGTCTTCCAATTGGAGTTTCTATATTGGGCCTAGTTGTGGTCTTCTAGAGAGACCCCACGACAAACTATCGGAGCATTTTGCACTCTACAAAAGGCACCGGATGCCAGCAGAGTACATATTAAATTTGTTACTAATTTTGAACTTGGCATGGCGGACCACGTAGCTGCCACTAGCCCACTGCAACCACAACCACAATACAAACAAAGCATATGGAACAGCAGCTCCCAGTGTACTACTGACAGTAAATGTTTAGAAAAGGAACTTTTAAAAATAACCCAGTGTAATAGAATTAGCGGGAAAGAGGCGCCTGGCGGCATGTTTTCCCCTTTTTTTCGACTCTTGCACCAGATTAAAATAATAGTTTGAGAGGCATAACCAGAACTGAGGAAAGAATGAGGCTGCTTTTGTGTTTTTAAGATCATTCTTGTGAGCTGCCCGTGGCTGGGAAATCCTGGGGCATCTATTTATTTTTACTCATTTTTGTATATCTAACCTTCACGAAAGAGTACTTTAAGATCTAGAAATCTAAATTGAATAACTTACTGACTTATGTGCATGCCATGGTACCGTAGTTAATGCTATTGATGTGTTAAATAATAACTGTGAAAATCAGAAGTACTCAGATCTTTTACTAAAGTAAAAGTAGTAATACCATAGTGTAGAAATACTTTGTTACAAGTAAAAGTAAAAGTAATGAATTTAAAAATTAGACTTTTGTAAAAGTACAAAAGTATACTCATTATTTAGAATCATGACCCATTTCAGAACAATATGCCATTATGTCATTGGATTTTGATTATTGATACTTTCATGTACGTGTTATTTTAATGTATACGTTGGTTAAGGTGTAAAACTACTTCTAGGTGAATATATCAAAATGTATTTATTGATTCATATTTTGTATCAATAATTTAGAAAAGTCATTAAAGCTTTGAAATAAATGCAGTGCAGTAACAAGTACCATATTTGCCTCTCAAATTAAGTGAGATAGAAGTATAAAGTAGCATAAAATGGAAATACAAGTACCGTAAAATATAATACAGTACTTGAGTTAAGGACTTGGATGCATTTCATTCTCTACCTCCTCCATCAGCAGACATGTGAGCTGCAGCCGTGGAGCGCTCAGTGTCGGTGTGAAATCACTGCTATTAGCACCTAACAAAGCTTCATGCGGATTTGGATCTGCAGCTTCTCGTGACAAGGTTGCAAGGTTTGTTTTATAGGTACATGTGTGTCTGTGAGTGGCTATTTGACAGTGTGAAACACACTGTGATATGCTCTGGTTTCTTTCAGCTTTTGCCTCTTCCCTTCAGTTCATGCCCATCACCTAAGTGGCTGTGTAAAACAGGATGTTGATGCTGGCCCCAGCTGCATCTGTCACCCATGGAACTGCAGTGACCTCTAGAGACAGCTCTCTCCACATACAGTGTGGAGGCAAACTGAGGTGTTGTGGCAGGAATCAGGTGAGGTGATAGTAGTTAGGTGTGTGTGTGTGTGTGTGTGTGTGTGTGTGTGTGTGTGTGTGTGTGTGTGTGTGTGTGTGTGTGTGTGTGTGTTATGTGTGCGAGATCAAAGGCAAGTTGAGACTACAGGGCCAAGCCTGGATGCATCGTTAAATGCAAGGCATGGTAAATGACAAACATTAGAACAGAATCGTGTGCGCACACACACACACACATGCAAAACCAAACATACTCTAACATGCACACACATCATTAAAAGTGCATACCAGCGCTCGCACATAGTTAAACAAACCCAAGCAGACGAGACCCTGGGCCACCCTGCAGATCACCCTGATCAGTGTGAGAGCTGTGTCTTCTCTGATCTAATATGTTTAGCAAACATTCATTTATTCTCCCCCAATCAATAACACAGAGCAGCGTGTGTTTATGACTCTGCCTCCACTCACTCAGTTCATCTGCAGTTCATCGAAGCTGAAACCCTGGTTTAGCCTGTGGTCTCTCTCTTTATCTCTTCCAGTCAATGACTATGTCTCCGTCATTCTCTCTTTATATCACCTTCTTTCTCTCATTCGCACACACACACACACACTTCTTTAATTATCAGCACTGTTTTGAACTTTCATTGAGACAATACTAAGATGCCTGGAGGCATATGGATCAAGGGAAATTTAGGAGAAAACACAAATTTATATTTTTTTCAGAAGAAAAATATCTGTCTAGAGCTCCGAGTTTAAAATATTTGACACACCACTTCAATAGAAGGGAGGCCAAATAGTATTTTATGGTTCCTCTTAGCAAATAGAAAATGTTTTGATAAGGAGGCAGATTGAAATATAGCTCCAGCTCATGGTGATGTGCGAAACCATCACAGACAGGGAGAGGGAGTATTACCTTCAGTTGAACTATGAAAGTAGAGGGGCTCTAGCTTAAAAAACGATTATACGGCATCTTCAAACATGTGGAATAATTCGCTATGGAGCCTTTACACCCCAAAATTCCCAAGGTAGGAAATTATCCTGAATAAAATGTTCCAAAAATGTAGCCGTGAATCACTATCAGATGCAGGCGGAGTTTCATTCGAGGGAAACCGGTGCTTGCTTTAACTCTCCGCTGAGGAACATAGAGTATCTAGTAAAGAATAGAGCTCATTCATACTCCCAAGTGCAGTAAAGGTATTTTATATGGGTAGTTATTATTGTTATCATAATTATCATTCTGTGTGTGCTGTACAAGTGGATGATGGAGGATATATGGATGGCTGAGGCTGTAAATAATGGTTGCCTTGGAGGGCTGTAAAGCTGTCCCCTCTTTTCTGTGGCAGAATAAATAACATGCTCAGTGCACATCTACACTCATGTGAAATCTGCATTGTTATGTGAGGTCAGTAAGTACTGTGATAAGAAGTAAGATATCCATTGTTACTGTAGATTTATATTCAGATCTTTGCAAGTTGGGTAAACTTCTTTTTTAATGCGATGAGACAAGGTAGGTGAATGCAACTAACCCTACCTGAAAGCAGCATGGATAATACATATCCAAGGTGTCCCTGTACAGTGTGTGTGTGTGTGTGCTTTTACAGTGCAGTATGTGCTATCCATTAGCCATGTACAGTACAGGGGCCGATGCACAGATGCCCTGAGTGGTGCCATACGGCCGATGGCTCATTAGAGCTCAGATGGAAGACATGAATCAAAGGAGGAGCGGAGAGGAAACAATCAATCTGCCTAATGGGAATCCCCTGTGAGGAGCGTGGGCCAGCCGTCCCAGTGCAGCTGTAGCTGTTTTAAATGTGACCTCCCAGTTTAAACGAACCCACCAAAAATGTCCCCACTGCTGCCGTGGCCACCGCCACCGGAGAGCACAGTACACACACCAAAAGGCACCAAAGCCCCACAACAAGCTATTAACGCAGGGGCCTCCCACAGAGTGTGTGGGCGCAGCCTCGTCATGGTGTGGTTTCTGAAGTGGAGACCGGGAGACCCGACGTTCCCATGCGTCTCCGGCAGTCCCCCGCACATGTGTCGTCCATATCCTTCAACAGGGAATGACACGCAGCTTAATGTGGGGGAGATATCAACGAGGTGGCGGGGATTGGATTTATAGCGCGGAGGGCGCCTGTGTTCTGGGAGGCATGCTGGTATGGTGTGTTTACTGTCAGCGTGTGAGGTTGTGGCCAAGGTTAAGACATCGTCGTTGTGGTGTAGGGTGAATAGCACTCGATGAGGTCAAGGTTAGGTTTTCACCCATAGTTTACCTGAACTTTCTCCCCTCCCACTTCAGTCTTCAGACGGCCCTCATGAGCTTTGATCTGGTACACCGCATGCGCTCTGCCCGCTGAAGACTACTTATCTATTCAGCGTGGGGTTTGCTAGCAGTGCTTTAAGAATCGAGTTATGCTAAACAGAGGTTGATTTAAACCAGAGGTTGACCTCTGACCTGGGCTTAGAGGATAATGTCCCAGGCAAGGAGAGCAAAGTCCTGTTACCGTCCATGAATCAGGCTCCCACCGACATTATTTCAAAATTGCTTAGTTGCATGGAACTCCCTTTAGTGCTGAACGGACTTTCATAAAATTGATTTTCTGAGTACACCCTTTTAGCAGCTATAAGCTTGAAATATGAACCCTTCATTGCTGAAAGCATTTCATTTTTTTGCCCCTGTGACTAATGATCCAGGGAAGAAGTGTGTTTGAAATTCTCCTCGGCAGCCATTTCCATAATTAAACACTGCTAATTATAGAGCTTTGGCTGACTTTAAACAAACAGGCACAGTTGCCGAGCATGCTTTCACGCCTTCCATTTGGAAATTTATGCAAATCGGACCCGTATCGTGTGTTTTCTTAGATGAAACTGACAACGTTTAGACACATTGCTCATGCTCTCGAAGATCAGACAGTAACGCCGAGAGTAATGCTGAGGGGAAACCAACAAGCCATTGGTGGTTTGGAGGAAACACCCTGAACAGGTATGATATTCCGTACAATGAGGATCAAAGCTCGCACCGCAAAAGTATCAGATGATTGAATGTGTTCACATTCATGTGTGTATGTTTGTTTGTGCATACATGAATATGCATTCATTCATTACCATGAGTGCCCTGTGGTAGAAAAAAGCCCCTGTCTTGGCCAACAAACATTTCCGCATTGTTGAGTCTAGTGTTATGATACTGCTTCTCAATTTATCAGCCTTTGACAGCAAGCCACTAGAAGCCATTATATCAGACAAATGAAAATTATATATGAAGATTAACATCAAGTAATTTGTTAGGGGGAAAATAATTCTGCAAGGAAATAAACAGGGCACAGGACTGAGAGCTATGCTGCCAGTAATTCACATATCAACAGCATTTAAATTATTAAAAAGATTGGAAATCATAATTGGCCATATATTTTTCCCATTCTTCTCCACACAAATGGCTCGCCTGGGGTACTTGACATTCACCAGTGGTTTGTAATGTAAATGACAGAACGTATTTTCTCCATATCTTAACAGCGGATGGAGTGATTGACTACTGAATATAAGCGAGCTACAGGTGGGGGTCAATTATCATTTGAATAATCGAGCATCAGCGGCTGCCTGGCTTGGCTGTGAAGTGTGACACATTTTTATCTCTACGCATTTCAATGAAGTCAGACTGGTACATAAAAGGTTATCACCTAGGAAACATATTTGCCAAGGCGCAAGTTAAACAGGCAAGTGAGATCAGCATAGATATTCAATTTAACCAGTCAACCCTGACCTATAAATATTTCAACAAAACCCAATGAGGACCCCTCCCTCCACCCCAACCCCCTTCTTTCCTTCTTTGATCCAATTCCATTTCAGCAGCGGGAGATACGAGGGAAGAGAGGCAGGAGGAAGGACGTGGGGGAAAAAGAGGGGAGGGTATGAGAAAAGAAAGTCAAGCATATTGTAGCTTATCTATTAAGTGAATTGTTTAATGCATCTGCCATCTTCTCGCCCAAGGGACGGGTGCCGAACGAGAGGGGAGAGAGGGGACAGATTCACACTACAGGGCACTGGTGGCTTCGAAGTTGAGGCGGAGACGTAGACTAATCTATAGTTGTGAGCTGACAAATCTGGCCTGACACGGTGCTCTGTAGCGGGTAGACTCAGGAGATGGGCATTAATCACAGCGTGTGCTCTGCTGAGAGCTCCGGCACACTGGGGACACCTCAAAGTGAGCTGGAGGTTATACAGGCGAGGGGATTAATCAATACGGCCCCATAATAACAGCCAACCGCCAGCACTTAAAGGCCCACCGGTACCGAGGCACAACACACACTCACCATGGGCCAACTCACACGGACACTCGCTCACAGATACGTGGAGGCAGACGCACTCACACACACCTGCATGTCTCCCATTCAAGACTGTGTGAAAGAAGTTCTGTAGTCAGAGCTCTCTGTAGAGCACAATGCACATTCAGGAACACGTAGACACCTCAGGCAAAAAGGAGGAACACATACAAATACATTCATTTTCTAACTTTGTCAGGATGGGATCAGTACATGTTGATGGTTGTCAGAACTGGGAGTGAACCCTGGACAATACAAATAATACTTTGTCTCAGTGAGTCATTTCTTTCTCAAGGGTGTGGCAATTTCAAGCAAAGACATTTCCACTGTATCAATAATTATAGGGAAATAAAAGGATTGCTCCACATTGGCGCACACAGACCCTTTCACATACAAACACCTCTCACACCTGAGAGCTGGGCGCACAGTCCATAATGCCACGCTGTGCTGTGATTACACAGTTGCTTGCCAACACCAAACTGACAAGCCCTCTCAGCTGGGAGTATTGGAGACGGGGTTGGGTGTGTGTGTATGTGTGTTGGGGGTGTGTGTGAGTTGGAGCGGGGCAGGGTGCGAGATAACTACATTCACCAGCATGCAAGGAGCCCAAAAACTGGCTCAAGTGTTCTGTCAATGGCCAGCGCCACCCCGCCCTTCCCTGTTCGTAGGAGTCTGCCACCCGCAGAGACCTCGATCAGCAGCCCCCCTGCCTGACAGCAGATCTGTCAGCCCCCCCGCCTCACTTCATACAGTCAGCGAGGGCTGGTTTAGCAGGAAGCAGACAGTGTAGCAGGAGGTGAAAACTCCAGCTATTTGTCAACGTGGCGCCCATGTCAAAATGTCAGGCCCGGGGACATTCCCCGTGCAGCTGGGCTGTTAGCTAAGGAGACAGGCCGTATGGTCGGAGCAGGAGCATGCTGTCACCGACCAGTCAAACTGCCTGAGACCGGCAATCAAGAAGCTCTTTCCCTCACTCGCTCTCCCTCTTTATCTATCTATCACAACTCTCCTCCGTGCTCTCACTGACGCTTATCTATCTGCAGATTCCCCCCCTCCCCCCCCCCTGACTCTCTCAATCTCTTGGCCTATTCACTCTCACTCTGTCATCCTCAGTTTTTCCATTTTTTATCTGAATCTTTCAGCACCTGCACATTTCCCCTCCTGTTCATAATTCATCAACTGATCAATCTATCCTTCTTTATCACTTCCCTTCAACCAAAAGGGAAATGGAAATATTTTTTTTAATTCTTTATATTTGATCAAAATGATGGAGCTCTATCTCCCACTTTTCCTCAACATTGTTTTATTTAATTTTTTTTACAATTTTGAAATACAATTGGAAATGGGGAAGAAAATTAGGGTGAGCAAAACAAGTGCAGAGGGACTTGCCAGATTCTGGATAAGCTAGAGGCTCGCATTAAGATTCGGCCAATCACTGACAGGGTGCTGTTATTTCAAAATATTATGCTTATGTTGTGAATTCTGTTCTTGAAATCTGCTCGTGGCAGATTGATAGATTGTCAAAAACAACTACTAAAATCTAAAATCTAAAATCTCATATAGCGAAATAGTAAACATCTTCATGTTTGCTTCAAGTGCCAAGTCTGGTGGTATCTTCAATGACTAAGATACACTCACCCTGGAGAGTTCCAATCCCAAAAGATTAAGAGCTGAAATAACAAAAACAGAAAATCAAATCAAGTAACATATGAATCGTAAAAAAAACAACATTAACTGTATTCACGAGCGGCAAATTCATTGCTCTATCTTTCCTTAAGCTTCTTTGACTTGGCATTTACTAGGAGAGGGTGGAGGATTTACTGAGGCAAAATGCAAACAGGGTATTTATGGGTCAAACACAGCCTAGCTGGCTTTATAGCAGATTATGCCCTTTTTTTCCAGAGGAGAACACAAATTCAGTTTGATAGTGGTTTGATAACATTTTACAGCATTTCATTTTGATTCTTATTAGGTCATATAGTCAGAATGCTACAGGATTGGTGTAGGCCGGGGTGGAGGGGTGGGGGTTATGGGGTTGGCTGATCTTCAGGACATTATACACAATGTTTGTGTGTGGGTGTGTATGCATGATTTGTCTCTTCTCCAGGCCTGTCTATCTCTCCCTCTTTCTGTCCATTTTGTTTTTCCGATGATACCACCCCTCCCAGAGTCCATCTGGTACCTTTGCTCCCCCTCAGAACGTGGGCCGGTGGAATTCCCTGGCCTAATTAATGAGCAGACACTCACAGACGGCCAAAGGCTCACATGTCTGCCTCTATGCGCCACGTTGCCTCAAGAGGCCCTTTATTGAAAAGGGAAATGAATTAGATCAACTGGACAGAATGTACCAGCCAACAACATGAAATGTCACAGACAGTTTTTGACCAATGTGGGGTTTTGAAAGGTGATTAGACGCTTTTAGACGGAAGTTACTGATAGTCAATATTTTGTGATGATTGTCAAAAGCTGTGCTGCCATTTTAAGGTACAATGGGTCTGTGTTTACTCCAGAGTTATTTAATAGTATTCAATATCACTTAAGGTGCAACATACTCACAAGGTTTAATATAGCAGCAGCCATGGTGGTGGAACAGTGAAGCCTTCCTGTGTGAAGTTGCATGCACTCGTGTTTGCTTGGTATTTCCTCCAAAGACAAATCTACATTACCTATAGACGTAAGTTTGACTCCATTTGTGTGATGGACTGGAGACTTGATGTTTTCTTGCCTCACTTTTTCTGAAGGCTTAGAGATGCTGCAGTCCACCCACGGACCAGAATACAACAAGGGTATGTAAAAAAAAAAAAAAATTCATAAATTCTGTTTTATATATTTGATTATACGACTGAAGAGTAACTCTCCGAGATTGGCAGAAAGGCAGCATGAGGCTACAGTAGCTGCCAGGCCACAAAAAAAGAGAGCCACTCCGGGATCCAAAAATCTTATCAATGAGTTTATCTTTCTCTCTCTTCCCAAGTGCCAAACAAGTCCTGGAGAGCTCACAAGACAAGAGCGGAAGGAGTTGCAAAAGAGAGTTAGCAAGAAAGCATGCAGTCGGTCTTTGGCAGAGTGAAAACGAACAAGAAATGATGTGTTTGAAAATATTTGCCTTTTTTCTCCTTTTGAGTTGTGACATTATTTGTCATGTGGGACATCAATCATGCAGTGAGTTAATGACACATCCAGCCCATGAATCTTTCAGCTCCTTTCCCCAACCTCAACAAGGCATGCTGGGGCTGTTCCTGCTCAGCAGCTGCTGGAGCAAGGCTGTGCCGGAGCCCGGGCGGATTTGCCAGCACCGGCGCTTTGATCTCAGCTTGTGGAACAGATAGCTGTGAGGCTGGGCCTGGATCTGGCTAGGTTGGAGTCTGGATGCTGCGCCGTACGAGGCACACACACGGTAGCCCCATTCCCAGGCCTCCCTCCCCCTCTCCTCACACCTAGGACCCCTCTATATGAGCAAAAACCGTTATTGCAATATACAGTATTTACTCAGTGCTGAGATTATAATATACATTTTGATATGTGTGCAGAAAACCTGCCTTTTGTTTTCCTGTTAGGCTTCAAAATACAAAATGCCCTGTTTAAATGAAATAAAATGCATCACATATAACACTACCATGTAGTTAAAATAATTAAGAAACTGCAGCAGTCAGTATTTCCATGCTTTTGCAATGAACCGTACAGCTTCTATCTATTTCACTCCCGAGGAGCCAGAATTCAGGAACAGCCTGCTCCATTCACACTCCCTGGGCAGCTCCACTGACATACTTTCCCTGCTAATGGGGCCACCTGCAGGTCTGTGCAGGGCCCCGTCCGGACAGTGTCAGAGGGGAATGCAGACAGAGCAGGCGGTGACGTGGGCGGGTGGTGGTGCTGGGCATCTGTGACTGGCACCAGCATAAGAGCTCTTTCATTTCCCCCTGTTCTGCTGAGTGCCACGGGCACACACACAGAGCCGGGCACGGGTACAGGCCAGGGCACCAACACATGTCAGGAAATACTTTCTCTGTGATCTGAGCGAGCGGGGCCCGAGTCAATAATCCCCTGATATTTGGACTGCAATGTGGAAGCTAAACACTAGAAAACTGACATACATTATAAGCATGAAGATTCTGTGAGCTTAAAGTATTCAATGGAAATGGTTCCCTTGAACTTGATCTAAATGTACTTCTGGTAACATATAGTGGATGTTAAACTGCATTTTTTATTGTGTTCAAATTGTGTACTCTGACTTACTCTGACTGATGGAAAGTGAAACAAAACAACAGAATACAAAAAAACAGAATACAATCCGACACAATATCACACGACATAATAAAATACAACAGGATAAAACATGATACGATACAAAACAAGCAACAAGTCCTCCCAATCAAACAACAAATAAAGAATATGGTTTGGGTTGAAAATGCTACATGTTACGATACAATGCAATACAGTATACAATACAACATGACGCGACACAACACGATACTATTTGATACGATAGAATGCGATACAACACAAAATCAAAAGCACAGCTGGTCCGCCATAACTATACATGAAATTAAACAAAATTCCGTCATGAAAACATCCATGTCATACATCTTTACTCATCTAAACACTCTTTCATGAGAGACACATTAATGATGGATAATTAAATGTTCACAATTTGCAGCAAAGACATATTGCGCCACTTCTGTAGCACTGAGTCATTTAACTGCCAAATGTGTAATGAAAACATCTAACAATTTAACTCCCACTGAAGAACTCTGTGTCTTCCACCTGAGGGTAAAAGCTGTATTTCAAAACAGAGGCTAGGACTAAGGGTCGGACACAATTTACGTCAGCCTGCCTGATTACAGACAGCTCACGCAGTAATTGTGTTTTAATTTGTGTATTCAAAGCCGTAATTCTGAAAATAAAGCTCACAGTAGGAATCAGTTGGACAACAGCGATGAAAAGGGCATTCAATTAACAAAGCCTGGGAGTGCCTGCTACCTGGGCTGTAATTTCCTTAAACACCATCCTCGGCAGTTAAAGAGAGGCGTTAAAGAGAAAACACCATGGAGTCCTCACACACTGAGCCCTGCCTTGGGGCAGCCGAGCAAATTTATGGGTGTACTTTGCTCATTACACCAGAGAATAATCAGCCTTTTAAAACAAACCTATAATTTCCTGGGTCTCTGAAGTCCACAGGTCTATTCAAATCATCTTGGCAACCACCCTACTGTAAATTTCAAGCAAGCGTACATCGCAGTACGTATGTGTGCTGTGAGCGATTTCTTATTTATTGAGCCTTCTTGTGTGTTCTACACG
The DNA here is from genome assembly GCF_050575085.1 of Anarhichas minor. NCBI lineage: Eukaryota > Metazoa > Chordata > Actinopteri > Perciformes > Anarhichadidae > Anarhichas > Anarhichas minor. Next base: position 2,437,904 of record NW_027466508.1, read on the forward strand.
TACATGATATGTTAATGCTGCTTTGTGTTTGCAGGTAGCTCGTCTGGAATAATAATAATGATCCAAAAAGGTTTTTACTTTACTTACTATACTATTTTTGATACAACTGATCACACATTAGCATGCAAGTGCAATGCAGAAAATTGATTGGCAGCCTACTCACATGAACAGGAATATTGTTGAATTTAAAATCTTAAAAGATGATATATTTACTGTATACAACCATGTGATATGCAAAACTGTTTGCTACAGTATCGGCATTAGATCGTATTAGCTGAATAATGATGTAATTCTTAATTTAAAATGCCAAATTAAGGTTTATTTTGGTACTGAACTGATTGGTGACGACCTAATATAGGTTACACAATGTTCTGTCAACTAAGTATATCAGTCATGTGATAGTCTCACAGCAATAACTTGCTTTAAATGATCTCATCAATGGGCCATAATTCTTGTCGACAGGCTGCTGAACACATACACACAGCTATACACAGTTCACCAAACACTCCATCACTGAGAGCGGAAACCTGACCCTCCATTCAGGACAAAGTGGAAAAACGCAGGCCGAGTTAAGAGGGAATCAAAAGGAGAACGATTTAGAAATTCAAGGGGATCAAATGGTAGCTTTATTAGGAGCTGAAGCCGCAGGGCCGGATGGAATGAAAGCCTGGTCTGTGCTTGGCCTTACTGGCCAGGTCAGGCGAGACACCCAGTAAGAGAGAGCACTCAGGCCTGGAGGAGCCTTCACACCGTCAACCAAACCCTCAAGGGTCATCCCACCCTCCTGCCTCAGCATACTGCGGCACCAATGTCTTTCTCAACGGGTACAGTGAGTAGGGGGGCCGCCAGGTAATCCAACGCTGATGGGATCACTCAGCCCCTCTGCAGGCCGGGCGGACGTGTTTTGTGATCATCGTGTTGGCACGGTCGCTTATGAGATGGCGAGCTTTTAAGTGAATGGGTTAATTAATAGGAAAAGCATTGCTCCGAGCAGCGAATGCAGGTGACGACAATTCAGGTCAAAGATTGTCTTGCGTCTTGCAGGGGTGTGTGGAACAAATCCAATTTTTACAGCAGGGACAGAAAGTAAAGCAGGCCAAAGAGGATATCATTCATAATTACAAGGCTTAGCCAAAGCAAATGCCCCCCCACGGAGAAGTGCAACAATGGCCTTAATTACATTCCCCCACCCCCCACCCCTCCAACCCCACCTCAAAGTAAGAACATGGATGACAAATTTGGCATTGGGATTCCAGCTCATGGCTACTCTCTGTGCCAATTTCACTTTTTTGCTTGTTGCCAAGACAAATCATATTAACATGTTACTAAAGAATACTAAAACCTTTTGGCGACTTACCAGCCTACCGGTGCCAGTAAACTTCATTAAAAGCAAAAAAATGCTTTTAGGAAACCTTTCCTCAGTTGCAATTATAAATAAGTTCCTTCATTCAGCCCCCCATCATGGGTGGGCTAGCAGCCCAGGGGCCGCTGGCGTGCAGACAACTGATCACTAGCCTGAATGGAAAGCAAGCCCAGGGAGCCAGCTCAAGTAACTGCTTTGTTGCTGAATAAATGTCGCCCGCAACAAAGTTTACAGAGGACCATTTGTCAACATGTTTATGTAATAAAGGTCTATAACTATGGTGACGACAGGCAAAATAGTAAAAAGTGTCTGAGCCCATCAGGGAGAGGAAAGTAGCCTGTTCTGACATAACACGGACTAGCCTCGGTGGGGACTGGCTAATAGCGCTTGGATTGATGAGCACAAAAGACTCTGTGGTTGATCCAGTGTGAACATGTAAGGCGAGATGACTGGAGGTTGTGAGTGCTACAATACAGGAGACTCTTACATTTTCCCGCCAAAGGCCTCTGTCTGCCGTCACGACTGATAAAAACAAAACTCTCTCACTTGCTTTCCCGAATTACATCTACGTTAAATACCCTGAATATGCAATTCATAAGAAGTGTTTCACAAATCTGGCAACACTCACAGTTTTTCAGCCTCCTTATAGACCCCAGAGGTATGGGCAGGCACGTATGAATATATTCATTTAGTCTTAAATTGCATTATTTATTACTTCATTTATTTGATTAAGAAGCACTCCCAAATCTAGGAAACCTGCATCGTCTACCTGCCTGCAAATAAGCAATCTATTGAGAATGATGTAGAGGAAAACATTTTCTAAGCTGCTAACAAATACATTTGAGCAGAATATCTTGTTTTTTGATCAAAGTAAAGATTTGCATTACATCACCCCTGAAGCACTCAAAAGTCAAACACAAAAAATAAAATTTCAGTTTTTGACAGGAAGTTAAAACCCCCTTTATTGTGCAACATTCACAACATGTTTTGGTGCCACGAGGCTGCGTAAATCCTGAAGTGTCACAGCAAAACACAAGCAAAAAGTCGTCCTAACTATTTTTCTCTTGGCCTCGATCTGCCCTAACATGGTGTGGTACCTAAAAGACATTTAGAGGTAATTATAGGATGTATAAAATCAATTATTTTGATTTAAGAACACAAGCCTGTGCTGAATGTTGTGAAGACAAACGTGCTGTCGTGTCTTGTGCGCCGTCATGTTTCTGCTTTGCACAAATTGTGCAGCAAGGCCCTTTTCAAGAACAAGAACGGGAGGTTTGGTTCTATTCAAACGGTTCTTTTCATATCCTCATTAGATAAGGAGAGCTGCTGAGTATTGAGATCCACTGACAACCTATTAGAACCTTTTCATCTGCAGCTTGCCTCCTGAGACTTACTAGAGACAGGGCTATGAATGAGAGAGCTGTTCGAAGAGGCCAACCAAAGGCAGTCCGCTGTCTTCTCGCCACTCCATCACTCAGTGACCCCTCTAAAGGACACGCCAAACCAATCAGCAGAGAGGCCTTTCAAAAAAATCACCCTACCTGTCCCAGGCGATCCCCGGTCACAGTTAGTGGACCCTTCCCTTGATAGGCAGGTTTGGGGGTAACTGGAGGAGGGCCTTCATTTCAGAGAGGTCGTTAATCTTTCTTGCCTTCTCTTTCTGACACCTGAAACAGACCGAGCCAGCAGCCAGCCGCTTCGCAACAGCCTCCTCTCTGGATCTGATCAGAGCCACGCGGCAGGCCGCCCGCAGAGAACCAGCACCACTATACTACCCCCAAACACATGTATGAACACACGCCCATACCAGGTAACAAAAAAACTAGGTATACTGAAGCACAAACATACACTTTTTTCTTCTGCTCACTAACAGGAAGCCATCAGAGACTGACACTGACAGCAAGCTGATCCCTTCCCCTCATCTCTCCCACACCCACACTCACTCACAAACACATCCCTACCTGACAATTTCTTTCATTGTAGTCAGACACCAAACAGAAGGGAGTTGAGGGGCTTTAGAGATGACTTCCGACACTCACTGCAAACGAGGCACCTTAAAGATGCTCTTGAGGATGGGGGGGAGGGGGGTTTGCCTAAATGCACATTTGTTTGAACACGTACAGGTGCACTCGCACCCAGATGTTATTTCTGTGGTACTGGCGCTAAAATGACGTTTCTCACTGAAACCCCTGATACTTGCGCTTCCTCGTGAACTGGGGTGGATGATGCGATGACAGTAAATTCAGAGGATGCAGATGATGCGCAGTGATACGATAGCTTACAGCTGAGATACCTGTTTAGACAAACCCTCTGACAACAAGATGTGTCACTAAGCAAGGCTTTAGCACAGCCAATTCCCTCATAACAAGATGCGGATTTGCTTGCCTCAGAAGTACGCAGACTAGTCTCGAAGCCTCTCTTATGACGGTTAGCGCTAAGCCACAATGTTTACACAACCCCTCGGGGCTATTTCACTTGCCAGCACCAAAATAGTAGTCATCTCCCAAATCTTCTTGTGAGGAGAGAAAGTCTCATTGATGAGGATAAGAGGAGAAAGGGACAAGACAAGCTTGGGGATTAGAGGCCCTAAACTCCTGCACAGCACACTCCACCGTCTGGTACTGTGCATTGAGCCGTCTTGACAGGAGGGGGGCCGTATGGCATTTGAGGAGGTTAGCTGGGGTCATGGAGCGTTGCTCAGCAGGGATTAGAAGGCGTGTGGCCCCCTTCGCTTTTAATCAAACCCTTCCAATCAGGTCAGATTACAATGGGATAAGCAGCATCAGCACATTGTGCGGTTAATACTCCTCTCTTGACGAGTCCCCCAAAGTCCCCTCTCGCTGCAACTAGAGGAGGGCTGCATTGTGTCGAGAGAATGCAAATTATTTTCATTATCGCTCTTTACAAAGTAGGTTAGCCAAAAGTGATGAAGCAATGTCTAGAAATATTGAGGACTTTTGTATGATCTTTGCACACAACCTTTTTTTTTTTAACAGTTTATAGGAGCTTTCTCCAGTCTCTTTACAGCCTTGCTCTTTTTTTTCACTAATGGGCCTCAGGGCAAATGCTCTGTCTTTTAATGCTGCCCTTGTGTTGCACATTTGATTCAAAATGATGTAACCTTATATCAGGCAGGTTAGTCATAACTAATTCTTATTTGCAGCTCACAAACAACAAAGATCAGGGAGAGAAAAGACAATTGGTTAATGTCTTAGATGAGTGCAGCTGCTGCTTTGATTCACAGGCACCTCTTCAGATCCACTTCAGGCAGATCACAGAGGGGTTTTGTCACAACTGACTGTTCTACCAGTTGTTTCAACTCGGCAGAGCTTTTCTGAAGAGTTTGGTAAACAGTGTTAACAAGGTAGAGGTTTTCATGGCCTGACTGAAGAAAAGAGAAGAGGCACTTTGCCTGCGCTACCATACACGATCACTATCCGTAATCTGGGAGTCAGGCTGCATACCTTTTGATTTCTCTGTTAGAACATGGAGAGAGGAGTGGTCCGTGGAACTTCAAAGGGGCAGGGAGACGCACATGGCTGCTAATTTTTCAGACTGGGCATATGTGGCGGAGAGCTTGGATTTGAGGCTCTCCTCATACTTCAAAGCCAGGCGCTTTAAAAGGTCTGGCTGTGTTTTGACATGGATCTGCAGAGGTGAATGAGAATCAAGCACCCGCTGCAGACCCTTCAGAAGTCAGGCTCACTCTGTTTAACCCCCCCCTCCCACCCAATTCTCCCTCTGCACACACTCTCTCCTCCCTGCCTTGACAAAGAGAAGAAGAAAACAAGAAAATTCAATAATGCCTTTGAGAGGCAGGATTACCTGAGGAGACGCCTGCGCTGCTTTGCCGCGAGTGAAATCTCATGTGCCCTCCTCTCCGTCTGCTCTCCTCACATCCCTCCCCCTTTTCACTCCTCTCTCCCTTCTACTCCCGAACTTGGCTAAAGACATCCCTCAAAAAGCACATCAAAACTCTCCTTTGATGCCATGGCAGGCAATTAACCCCTCGAGTCCAAAATTACAGATTGCTGGGGATGTGACACATTTTGGATGGGTTGGGTGGCAAGTGTGCATGTGCCTGCCTGGAGGGGGGGGGGGGGGGGGGGGGATTATGGGACTGGGGTGGGTGGGTGGGTGTATTGTTTGTTTGTTTTAAAGCAGGCTACTTCTTTAATGAAGCGATGCCGTGGCAGATTTGAGACAACCCATTTCTGTCAGTTTGAAAAGTAAAGTAGGGTAAACCTCTAGAGAAAGGGCTAGCTTCACCGGAGGAAGTGTTTGCACTCGATTATTTGTACTCCTGCTCACTTCTGATGAACAATGCTGCAATACAGAGGGAACAAAGGAGCCAGGCTCCTTGCGAATCTTAATTACGTCGTGGGCGCAGCCAAACAATGATGAGGTCTATCCCAATTTCAACTGTGTTTTTGTGTCACTCGCTCCTCTTGTGTTGCTTTGCATAAAAAAGAATTAGGCTGGGTTGGAGCATCAGTGGTGTATGGAGATGGCAGATAAAGCCCGGTGTTCCCTCGACTGATGTAGGTGATGAAGTTCACTGTACGTCACTGGGCATTAACGCAGATTGAATGCCATGTGCCGTTTTGGCATTGCAAATGATTTACAAAATGACTCCATTTTGGAGACTCGTCCGTCGCAGGGCAGGTGCGTAACAAGCTTTGCCAAGTAATGCAATGACACTGCAGTGGAGGTGTGACGAGCGCTACACGATGTGACAAGACCGGCCTAGTGTGAGCCCAGCCATCCTGTGTGCCGTGACTGGTGACCCCTGGCAACGGGGGCTGTCTGTCTGATAAAGTGCTATGGCTGTCGCTGTACACGCCGCTGACATTAAACACATCAAAACACCGGAGACCTTCAGCGCGAGGCAGCCAGCCCCAGCAGTGTTTGCACACCAGATAAAACACAGCACAGGCCAAATAACACTGATAAAACTAAAAAGAATGACATGATGGTGGTGTGTACGTGCACACTTACACACACACCTTTCAGTTTTTGCTTTTCAATTTTATTATTCATGCAAGCAAGGACCCACCACGGCTTTCCCTCATGGTGAGTCCCGTTTGTGGCACCCATGGGTCTGTCACCTGCCAGCTTGAGAGTTAGTGATGCTGTCAGTCATGGCAGTGGGCGTCCTCAACTCTGTTTCACGTGTGAGGCCTTGAGTGTCTCTCTGTGCACTGCCAGGCACTAACACGCACAATTACCCAAGTTCAAGCAAACATGCAGCTCTCTGATCTCGACAATTAGCGCATATCACAGCGTTTGGGTACACAGCATAAATCTGCAGTTTCTTCTCCGCTGACGACCAATGAGTCATTTTTCCTCCCTCGCTGCAGACTCCCTGTCTTTTCATCCTGCCAGATACAGGCAAAGGCTTCTGATCTCCTCAAAACATTGTTTTACGGGGGGCTTTCACGCCGCCCTCCCCTGGCAGACAGTGAGATTACACAGTGATTATAAGCAACTCAATATTGTATGACAGCCTCTTCCACGTGAGGGACTTACAATCATGTTTCATTAATTCAGCTTGAGTGAAGCCTCATTTCAAGCATAGAGGAGCTTAAGATTTATGTGAAATTAATAACATAACAGATGTCTTCAGAATATCGTATCTCTGGTATAAATAAGGGAAATCAGATATTTGTCAAAAATGCATAAATAAATAAATAAACTTCAGACCTGCATTTCAATCAGGCTTACAGGGGTAGCACCTACGAGTTCAAGAGCCCTTCACTTACATCATGCATTGCAAGGTACCAGAGGGGGTGTCAAGTGACAGATTTGTACCAAATGGCCTTATTCAACACTGCCTCTCGGCTTTATTACAAGCAAGCAAGAGCAAGCCTAGTGTTGGATATTTCAATAGGATGTAATCACCCGGGGATCTTGCTGAAACATGGTATGCATCAGAGCTTTCCTGTTTTTAATTTTCATGAGTTGCCATTACCTCTCATCTATTCTTTTCTTCTGTAACAAAATGCATCTGTGTTTCGAAAATGTCTCACGCACTTTGTTCAAGCTCAGAGAGCCCTACATAAGATAGCCTCAGGCCAGAAGCGTTGTACTCCCTTTCCCTTTTGTATGCACTGTCTCTCTGCATAGACTAAATATGGGGACAAGCGCTTCACAGCCTACTGTCTTGCGTGGTGCTGCCCTCCCCAGGTACTCCACCAGCGCAGCTCAAACGGAGGCAGTAGGGAGACGGCATTTCTCGGCTTCAAAGAGGGGAAAAGATAAATCATTCAGGTTGGGCTTTTGTTCCAATATGCCACGGAGCTGCGATCACAATCCCCTTTTCCACTCTCTTTGTTTCCAAACTAAAGCGTCTGAATGTGACAGTGAATCTGACTTCCTCTGCAGGTTGTTTATGCCGCTCAATCAATATAATTCTTCAAATTTGATATGACACCATCGACGTGCTCGCTTTGAGAAAAGTGGAGCTGTGAGATCATCTCGTGCAAAGATTCACCACTTGTCATTTGAAGAAATAAGTATATATTATACACACATATGCAGTGTATATTACCAAACACTTAAATATATACAGTTTGAACCAACAATATTTCAGACAAACAATACAACATTCAAATAGAGTGACAGATTAATAAATGCGAGCTCTAAAATGAAGTGTGATTAAAATATGATAAGTGGAAGTTAAACTGACAAACTGAGTCAAATCAGTTATTTTTGAAGCTGTTTGAGTTGAGACAGATATTGATTTACTCTGTAATTAATTGAATCCCTTTTATTCTGCTCCACTAAGTCAGCTGAACCATGAATTCAACTTTTTGTCATCTTTACTGAAGACGGCCTGTATTTATTCACGCTCTGAATCATTGATGTGAGCCCTGTGTAGGTCTTTGTCAGGAGGAACTGCAGAGGTCCTGTCAACGCAAGCCTGCCATCCCGCCTGGTTAAGTCGTTTAAAGGAATACAATGCAAACAGAAAAGACAATAAAGGAAAATCTGAGTTATTAAATTGGATATTGCGGTAATGCATAATCTAACTTCATCTCAATGGATCCGATGGAAATTCTTTGTTTAGCCAGAGAGAGCTGAGGCACTCTAATAATTGAAAAACCAATTCAAATTTATATGAGAGCCGGGTCTATGCAAAAGTGGGCGGATGGAAGAATGAGGTGTAGGGGTGCATTAATCTTTATAACACTATTATTTTTTCTTCATTTCTAGAATAACAATTGTCTGCTGTATAATAGGATCAAAGTGAGTTTGCTAATAATGTCAGTAGAAGAAGGGGCTTACAGTATGTCAGTCAAACACTTTCTAATGGTGTCTAATTCAGTCTGAACTCAGCCACCCTTCGCACCGCTCGCTCCGCTTTACACATCAATGGGCACAGTGGCCCTCCGGCTCCTGCCAAGAACACAGTGGTGCAGAATAAAACAGAGCATTGTGCTAAACTGTCTATTTAATCTATTCACTGTAAGGGCTCAGCTAATGTTCAGTGTTCCTGTTTTATAATTACATCCAGACAACAACTAGTACAACTCTTAACATTCATCGTACATCCGTTCTACATCGCAACATCACACCACGGAAGTCATGAAAGAGAAGTCGCTTCAAGGAAGCACAGCATGCCTGCACAAATTAATTTTTTTTCTTTGATTGACATCCAGATACTTCAGGTCATGGAGGTGAGTTTGGAGATTCGGGGCAGGTGGTGGGGGGTTGAATGTGTACCAGTGTGACATGTTGTTAATTTACTAATAAATAGGGAAGGGAAGGGTGACAGGGGGTCCAGAAGAGGGAAAGTGCTCCTGCTTATGGCCCCTAGGGTGATGTGTGGTGATGTGTGGTGAGACATGATGCCCAGAAGCTCTGGCCACTTGCCAGCGCTAACTGTACTTCTCCTGCTCCTCCCTGCTGAGAGAACATCCATCTCCCTCCCCGGCCTGACACTCCGTTTATTCCCACATTCATTTGTCATGTCCCCAATCAGCTGGATGAATGGAAATGCTGTGACCATGATGAATGGTGATTCTAATTAAGACCAAAAAAAAAATAAAAAATCTACACTCAACTTCAGATGCTATTTTCTTTTCTTTTCACTCTCTCTATTTATCTAATAAGAGGGTACCCCCCATTCTTTTCTTTTTTGTTTTTACTGCTGGCGGTGAGTGATGGCCTTTGCAGTCACTGTCAGTCAGCTGTAGGTCATCTGACAGCAGAGACAGAGGGATACGGAGAGAGGCTGGGTTGGTGTGTGAGTGTGCGTGTGTGTGTGTGTGTGTGTGTACGAGTGTGGTGGGAGGGGGAGTAGAGTAACTCTGGACCCAGGATGCTTTTGTTTGTTTGTTTGCTGTGTTTAAAACAAAGAGCGCATGGCATTGAGAATTCCATCTGAAGGAACTCCCCTCAGAGATTAGTTATTCAAAGGCATGCAAATGACATCGCCATGTGCTGGTTTACAAGGGGGTTGTGTTCATTTTGGATCTGCTTAATTGCTTCATTTCTAAAATAACTTCTCTGTTGTTTACCAGCACAATACAGATAAAGCCTGTGTACAGCAGAGCTGTAGCGCATTTGATGAGTCCTCTTTTGTGCATTATTTCACTGGTTGGTCTACACATCGTGTTTATCAAAAATGCATAGGCTGCTTTCTAAAATACAGTATGATGTGGGTGAGAGGTCCTTTTGACAGCAATATTGCAAGCACACATGGAAACGTATGTTGAAATAATTTTGGGCAACTGAAACAATTTGATACATTTGGATGTGTGATTTAAAGATAGCTTATATCACATGAGTTCCACTGAAGTTAAAAGCTGTGACAACAGATACTGCTACTCTATTAAGATAGTTACTTTTAGCAGCGATTTACATTTTAGGTTTATATTTATCTACTAGGTCATTTAGTTAATTATCAGTGAATTACCACAATATCAGTTCATCCAAATTGATCAAAAATAAATGGATACATTTCAGTAATTTAGTTTTAAAGCTAGCCGTTGCTCTCAGTAAGTAGATTTAGTGTTACGGTTGCTATAGGTCTCTTGCTTTAGTGACTTTCTTGGCTGTTTTTCTGTGGCAGAGTGCACTAAGGGCAACTGTGGGTTATCTACATGTATAGCCTAGAGATGACCAAAACAGAGTGGGGTTAAAGCAGCCTGAGCCGCAATACAAACACGTTTTTAGTTAGTTTTGTTACACACATTTTAAAAGCCGTCATCACAGAAATGAGTTTTAAGAATTAAGTAAACGTAGAAACTCAGTTTTAACAAAATGTGTTGTTACTGCATCTTGCCTTTGAACACCAGTATTTCTGTCAGTCAACCATAAAAAGAAAATGAACACAAATCATTACCATCCATATTTTCAAAGCCAAATCAGATAAAGAATGAGAGTATGTGAATGTGTGTCATTATGCATGAGATTACATGGAGATAGTCGGTCAATGGGCATAATCCAGGGGAGGAAGTCCAGCAGCACTTGTGTCCCAGCCAGTTAATCACCTTGGTTAGGTGCAGAGAGGCCGGATTGAATTACAAAAAAAGCAACATATCTGCGGAAGTAAGCCATGCGTGACATGCCTGCGCTCTCTTCAAACATGCAATGCCAGCAGGGGCCTCTGCATTTTAAAATCATTGAAAAGAATCAATTACTGTAAATGCAACGGGGGCAGCCAAGCATGTAACCCATGACATATCTACACATTGCAGTTTGGGGAGCCTAAAGCTGCATTTGGACTATCTATTGTGAGATTCTGTAGGGTAGCCAACATTATTATAAACTAATACCCATAATACATGGCACATACATCCCCCTCAACGATGCTGGAAACATTTCTAATGCATCTTTTGTGAAAGGCTAATAATATCAGATGAAAAAGAGTGCCAGATTTGTTATATCTGATGAGCCACATAGTGATGTATTCAGCATGATGGTGTTCAATCATAGCAAGTCAAATCCAATTTTAATAAGAGAAAAAATATATATAATGCCACTGCAGTTTGTAACACTTACATAGCTTACTTTGAAGGCAGTGTTTATTTTTTACTCAATTGATGGCACTGTGTAGCATGTCTTTAAACAAAGTCTCCACCAGTGAAACCTTGTGGGAAAGCAATGTTTTTTGGATTGCTGTCCTCAACTAAGCCTTTCAAAATAACCCCAATATTGCCCAAATATTCTCATTATGTACACTACATAACCTGCTTTACTTCCAATCAGCCCAGAAGCCTTACTTCAGCTTTATATCAGCAGAAACACGCATAATCCCATGTTAAACGGAATAACACATAATAAAAGGGAAAAAATAAACATCATCCCGTGGCCCAAGGCCTAAATCTCTTTTCCATGTCCGTCCTGAGTGGACAAGCAATGTTATTCATTGCGAAACAAGGCGGGGACAAGGATCAGAGCTCCTCTTTGGGCACCATCTGAGGACTGAACCACTGTTTTCACATCATATCCCAGTGTATACAAGCTGTAAACCTGCGTTGGTATGGCCTAGGCCCTTTGTTAACACTTGTATATTGGTCGTCCTCTTGATCAGACATACTCACAAATATTGATCGCTACAAATTCGTTGACATCGTCCCCATTGCCAGAACAGCAACCTTGAAAAAATAAGGGGTAATGCAGAAGAGGATTGACTGTCTACTGTAGCTCTGTCTGTGCTGTGGAATGACACCCCTCCCTCCTCTACCTTAGAGCCGATGTATGCTTATGCTGCCTATTCTTGTTTGAGGGGCATTGCTTGATCATTCATTATTAGCTCACGTCTGTCAAACCAAACAATGAATAGACTGCTCAAAATTGATGACTATATAGAAGTGCATATGAGCAAAAAGGCTTTCATTTAGTGCCCTACTCTCCATGTAGGAGGTGACAGCCATGATGGATATGACACTATACACCAGATTTATCTTGGAAATGGAATAATTATGCACTTAATGCATGACTGGTGGTCTGCATTTATACTGATAACTAACAGGGTAGGCAGCAGGATAAGCAGAGGGGGTTGGAAAGTAAAATCCCTAAGGCTTCATAGCCTTGGGCCCCATTGGAAATCTTTAACTACAGGAAAACACATTTTCTTTGGTCAAGGTTAAGATACAAGTCTACACATGCCAAGTGACACTCTGACAGTGTCACCTCCACAGGGACGGTCGGCTCATTGCAAGGTGACCTTAGAACAGCTAATGGAGACTAATACCCCTGTAGAGGGAAGCTAAGGGTCATAACACGCCACACCACTTACAGGAGAACGATACAGAGACACCAGCTAACACCGATCAATATGCTGCATTACAAATTCCACCATTTTTCTTTGTTCCTCTCCACAAGATCAGACATGGAGACACATAATGTAGAAATAATGTAGATTTCCGTCCAATCTCCTGTGAAGGCAGAACACAAACACCTGGCATGTAAATGCTCACTGTTTCAAGAGACCGGCTTTCCATTACAAGTTCTCAGTTTGGCTGTTGCTCAGGGAACTGAACAAACAGCTTTACATGCAGCGCTGCCTTTATAATTGAATGTGCATTTCCCAGACAGCAAAATGATCTGAATGTTGCAGCGGAGGCCTCTCTCTTCATTTTGCCTCAGCCCAACTTCAGACAGGGTTTCTTCTTATACCATGGGGGGAGGATGGAATCCCTCAGTAGTGTCGCTGAGTGTTTTGTGTAACACCAGACAAAATATCCTTCTCAGAGGCGTGCATGTATTTTACAGGTATCCGTCATCCAAGTGTCAATCCTGCCGACAGATTTCACACGCCACTGGCGCCACTGCACATCTGCCTGCTCGCTTTCTGATTGCATAAATACTCCCAGTGACACAGTGGACTGCATCCAATTCCACACCCGCTCAGACATCTCAGGCAAGTACATGCACAAGTCATGAGGGCGAGGGGGGGGGGGAAACATTAACTAATAAATACAGAGCGCCAGTTAAGGATTGGGCGAGGCTTTTATCTGCAAGACTGGCTTCTCAACTCCTGAACTCGAGAGGGTCTCGTGTGATGCTGTACATCCATCAGCGTAAAAATGAGCAAAGCTGAGAAATTTGTCATTTGGGAAAAGGGTCATCAGAGTGCCTAATAGCTCATATTAGCTAAATACTTTGTGTCTCCACACCTCAAAGACAGCTACTCTATAATTAAAGTAATTCTGGTCATTAGCCCTGCATTATTTTAATAATAAATTTAGGCTTAGTATGATTACACTGTTGTACTTAGGCCCTTTGAAAAGCCACAAATCCACCCTGGCGCTAAGCTATGTACGACAAATGTTACAATGCCAAATTTCAAGTACAGGATGATGAACAGCAGCTGAAAGGGAAAAGGGTTCAAATCCATCTGGCGGGATCCTATTCATTTCTACGTCTTGGTTTTAGAAGTGTGCGGTGGAGGTGCGCTGCCGTGCCTTTGATCAGCAGATGCAGACAATGCTGCTCTCCTCAGCCCTATGGCACGGCGGTTTACCTGCTGCTAAGTCACGTATCACAGCCGGGGACCGAGCACCTTAAAGAGGCTTTAACCCTCTTCTGGATCAGGCTGACATGATTCATGTGGGCTGGGTGTGGATTTGAGTCCCTGCTGTGGCACAGCGTCTTTCATGTCAGGCTGTTTATGAGAATATGGAGATGGGTTTTGCGTGCTCGCGGGTGTTCCTTAAAGCAGCGATACGACCTCAGGCTGGGCTTGATCCCTGACGAGTCAGAATCTACCTCTCGATGAATCTCTTGTAGCACACTTAATACCCATAAGAACATGGTGCACGAGGCCCCTCATCTTGGTAACAGAAAGGAATTTGAGAGCAGATTAATATTATGAACAGTAATATTCCCCCGGCGGCATTTGCATGCGCCAGGGATTACAGGGCTCTGGGGTGATTACCGGCAGGGGAAGAGGGGTTACAAGTCCAAAAAACTTTTCATCTTCACCAAGGACACAAGAGCACACACATAGAAAGACATATAAACACATAATATCAGAGCATGTGTACGTGTATGCATGTGTGCTGAAATCTGTGCCTTGTTATATTCATCACACAACATCATGAAGCACGGATCACATTTTCTTATATATACACTCACCTTTTGACCCATATCTTTTACGTATCATTTCAAGATGAAAGACAAAATTCCGCATTCCTGCAAGTAGACACATACTAATTAACATATCAGATAAACTGCATTACATTGGGCCTATTTACCTGTACACTACTGTAATATATTTTAACAGTATCGTACCGTATATTGAATTATAGTCTGTGATAGCAGAATAACGTTGTTTTGTGGTATTTCTACAGTACCAGCTACCATGTTACCGTAAATTTACAAAGGGTAACGAAATCTGCTACTTTAGCATTTAATTCCCCACAACAAAACAAGTAGAAAACACAAGAATTCATATACAATACAATATTGCGGAAGTTTATTACTTGTCCTCAATCATTTATACAGCTGACTTTGTAAGACAAATAATATTAGGGACCTTTGTATTCCAAAACTGAAGAGGTACTGCATATTTAGAAGAAAAATAAATAATTACGTACACATTTTACACATGTAAATGTGAACTGCATGACCTACATGACAGTGTCAAGTAGAAAGAGAAGAGAAGGAGAAAGAGAGAGCGAACAGTGAGAGAGGATTTGACTGGCTCACTTCTTCATTGTCTTCGAGACAGACATTGGCAACTCCAGGTCTCCACTCCCTTTTGAACATCTTCCCGTTCCTTGTGGTGTGCAGTTCTACAGCCGGCTCTATAATAGCACAAATAAACACAGTTGGGTGACCAACGTTAGATCGTCACACTGTAATTGGCGATGAACTTTACTAATGTTAACTTTGCTGGCTATGCTGTCAGCTAGCTAACGTTACTATAGCTACTTGAGCTCGAGCTAGCTAACGTTACAGAGCTTGCTTCACCAATTTTAGCAACCAATGAAACAGACCAAACCAACTTTATCTGACATTATCTGAGATATGAACAGGTCAATAATCATGAAGACAAAATAATACTGGTGATAAATGTAACTTTACCTCAGTTCCTCGGTTGATCTCCACATGGCTGTGCTCAGAAGGATGACTACTGAAGCTATGTCTTGTCACTCAAAAATGATTAGATGGGCTCTGAGCAGTTGGATTAATAAATGGATAGTGATTATCTGCAACTATGGTTAAATGACAGCATTAAGTGTTAATTTACATGTGAAGGATGAATATTTAACTGTATGTTAGTTATTTTAAAATACTGTAAGATACCGTTGTAAATCCACTTTATATTGCAGCAATTCATTACAGTGTATGCTTAATTCCATCAGCAGGCCTGTGATGTTTTTTTTTTGCTCACATTATCAATCAAATGAATAACCCCACTCCATCCAATTTTACAAGAAGCCACTTTCTTTGATTATTTAATCATTTTTTTCTCTTCTTGATGTGTGTGAGTACACTATTAGTTTAGTGAATTAAGAAAGGAAGCATACAAGGCGAAGAGTAGCAAAGCTAATCTCCCATAGGACGGCATCAGAGATCCCTCAGGGCACCATGTCCGGCCCACTCTAGATATCAGTTTTCTGTGAGGCATGAGGAGCTGCCAGGTTTAAGGCCCTGCTCACTCTAAGCCTCATTATTCCCCTTGCCACCGGGCTGACGCCAGGCCACGCGTGCAAAGCAAGCCAAGGAAATCGCCTTCAGGACTTGTCTTATGACAGAAGACTCAGCAATTTCCTCAGCACCTTTCGCGTGAGGATAACACACAGTGCACTTTGGCCATGTGCAACCAATAAGTCGGCCTAATTAAGGCCAGGCCGTGCAGGCAAAAGGGGGGCTAGAGAAGGCTGAAACAGGCCTCTCATGTCTGAAATTATCCAGAGGAAAGTGGTCTGACACGCTGTTCTGCTGCTAGGTGGTGGCGTGAAAGAAAAGAAACAACACTGTTTCCATTTAGAGTTAAGTCAGAATCACAGTGCGCCAAAGATTGCACACGTTTGTGAGGGAAAAACAGCAGGATATTTCCCTTCTTTAGACTCCAATGTTGACTTTGTAAATTCCACAAGGTCTCAGGGATTGAGTCGAGGAAGGAAGGCAAGGGGCACTGCAGTGCGCCGCCATGCAGAGTCTGAGTTTGTCAGCAGCTCATAAGCTTGAAGTTCAAAGAGCAATCTGATAGATAAGCTGTCTTGGCAGTGGTTTCCTCCCGTGTGTTTGCCACTAGACTGCTTCCGTCGGACAGCACCCAGTAGTCATCAATTAGAAAACTGAAGGGTGCCATCCACACACAAGCACAGCCACTATTTGGGTGTGAGTGGAGCAGACAACATTGCTGGAAAGGCCTACAATCATACGGGACCAATAAACAGCAATGTAACATATGTGCTTTTAGTCAGCAACATTCTTTGCTGTTTTTGTTTGAATCATCAATCTGCAGATAAAATAAATAAATAAATGTTTTGATTGTTTGTAAATATAATACAATAAATAATATATTCTGCATTATTTTTCCCCCAAATGTATTCATTCTCATAACAAAGCACATTACTGTATTTCAAAAATACTAGAATAGAAAGGAAGATTGCTAGTATAAAAGGGGATTGTATTCCGGCATATTGTATATAAAGACAGGGAATGGAGCATGTGTTAGAAAACGATTTTATGTTTGCATTCATGTATTATTTGGAGATAATGCATCATCAAAGTGATTATAGTTGTAAAAACTTGACAAATGTTTAGAGTGCATACCTCTATTTAAGCATGATGAAAAGGGTGGAACACTGGATCAATGTTTGCTGCATTAACTTTCTTAAATTACTTTGCTGCATAAAAAAATGAATCCAGTGATTAGCTTATTCTGTATCAGTAAGAATGTGCTAAAGGCAAGATTGAGTCTGACAAATTTTCTATGATAATATTTTTAAAGGTTATATAGTAATGCTTTTAAAGCATTAGCTTATATGTTGCTATAGTACGTTGTCATGGATTTACACGTAACATATCACTTTTGACTTTATTTAAAGCCTTGGATGATGTCAAATTAAAGCAGCTATAATCAATACTTTTGGAGGAGCCCCTCAAAGTGACGAAACCACAGTAATCATTACTCAACTCTGCATAATATTCAGCTGCATGGCAGTTTTTTTTAAGCAATAAACCTCTAAAAGCGTACTATACGCTATACCTGTCCAGCACAGCAGACAGACACATTTAGCCACTAGCTGGTGAACATAGTGGAGAATTCATTTAGCAGCTAAAGAGCCATATATTTCCCTCAGGAATTGGTTGAAACCAAACAAAAGCTAAAAGGAGTGAACCTTTTAATAACTTTGGCCAACTTGACAAAAACACGAGTCCAAAAGAATCCCAGTGTTGCTCCATACCTGCTCGATGTGTAAATAAGCAACTCTTTGCTAACAAGTTTGCTATATCAATTTAAAAGCTGGTATTAATATGTCAAGGTGTTCACAGTTAGATTCTGCCGCCCCCGAGTGGCAAGAAAACCCAAACTGTTATAGCAGGCTGAAGGGGTTCAGCCATGAATATACATTTTTAATGTAATTTAAACTATTAAAACATAAAGAAAGAAATTAAAATTGGTAAAATAAATAAATAAATAGGAGGTGAAATGGATATGTCAAGGTGTTCACAGTTAGATTCTGCCGCCCCGAGTGGCAAAAAAATGAAAAACTGTTATAGCAGGCTGAAGGAGTTCAGCATGAATATACATTTTTTTTTTACATCATTTAAACTATTTAAAAAGAAAGAAAGTAAGAAAAAATAAATAGGATAACTGTTTCAATTATGCATAATTTATAAGAAAAAGGTCTTCCAATATTTCACTCAGTCTATGTCACAAATTGCTTTTGGAGATTAAATAGAATCTCAAGTCTGCAACAGCAGCATGTGAGGAATATAACAAAAGGCTAATGATCCGTAGACCTTTTTCCTAAATATCATTTAAAGTCTTGTGTGAGGAAACATCCCAATTGATAATGCTTGAAATTTATCATTATTGGGATAATGCATTGGATGAATTACTTTGCAAGAGCCAGACGCCTGAAGGGTGACCTGTGACAATTCCATACAACACCTCTTCAGAGCTGAGGGAATTCATTTTCATCTCCCACTGGCTGTCTTAATCACCATGTTTCATTGTGACAGAGAGTTCACTGTGGCTGCTCACATTTCAAGAATGGGACGTTAAATTGGTTTCACCGCTGTCCAGTCACATTCCTCATGAGTAGCAACAAGAGTTTTAACCAAATTCGGACAGACTTCTTGATCAAAACAGCATCAATTACTGTTCACTCTCTATAATGTCCTGTTTTTTGGGGACAGCCTATCATTTGTGAGGATATGGTTTCAGAGAGTACAGAGGTGACAATCAACATCACGCAGACTATACCTTTCACAATATGTCAGAGTGTAAAAGGTTGACAGGATTAGCATTTAGGACACATCATAGCAAACCATCTGTTTCAGCTCTGCATCCTCTTTAATCCCCTGATCTTCAATTTCATATCTGCAATGGGATATACAGATTTAAATACTTGCTTTTGCAAAGCATACTACAGACATTTTTAGCTGCACGTATTTACAGAATAACATCAAATAAGATATCATCACTTGCATTTTGCTAAACACCATGCAAAAACATCTTTTAACATTAACTAAAACATAGGAAAGACCAGCTCTGTTGTTCCAGGCTGTTCGAATGACAGTAGTTCTGGGGTAAGATAGGTGGATGGAAAATGTGGGTAGCTGTAATTTAAGTGCAAGAGCGGAGATGCTGTAGAAATCAATACCCCACAGCATTTGCATTGCTTTGATCATGTACAGCAGGACCGGGAGATTAAGTAATACAGATTCAGCCTGACAGGTCGATCATTAACACTAGTTTGCAATCTGCCTGTGCATCCACATGTCCTGTCTAACGCCTTGGGAAACACAAGTGTTCTACATAAGTGAATTTAGGGGGGCACATGTAAGACAGTGGTTGTAACAGGCCGAACAGCGTGCTAGGTGAGTGTTGTCTCTGTAAATCATCGTCTGACTTCAATCACACCTAACTCAGGGACACTTAAGTAAAGAAAGAGGTGTAGGTGAGATCAAATGCTGCAATTTCCTGGGAAAATAATCAACGGATCTTTGTAGCTGAGGATAGATGGAATATGGGTCAACAGCGACCATGTTGGAGGGCAACCTTTGCCCTGTGTCTCTCCCCCTCGGTTCACCCTCCTCTTTCAAATCCAGTCAAGGGTCATTCTGCTTAAATGATTTAGCACACTGATCCAAGGACACAAAGTCATATTTCATATGTCAACGATATTCACAGCGCTCCACATACGTATGACTTCTCTGGCTGCGGTCTGCCCCCATTTGCGTAGTCTTAACACACACAAACACACAAACACACACACACACACACGAAATAATAATACTGAATAAATCAGGTCTCAATATGGCCCGGTTGATGAAATCACTGTCCCTGATACATTTCAAAAATCTAATATATAATGTGGTGGATTACGCTTTGATATCAGCTCTTACTTACTACTGTGTGTCAGGGGAAAATACCTGCCCTCTTTCCCAATAGGATCAGCGGATTAATCTTGGTAAGACGTAACACACACAGATGGTCGGACAGGAAAAATTAGAAAAATATGCAATATGAATACATTTGTCTTGCGTAATATCAAATATGATTCATCTATCACAGAGATAATGGCTTGATGCATTGGTGTACTTAGCAAAGAGACAAAGTTAATTTCTTTATAGGCCAAATATTCCTACCCAGATCCCCCGTAATAAAAATGATTCTACGGGGAATATTATATAAATTAAATGTAAGCCATCTATCTTGCTTGCATAGCAATAGCAACAGCGCAACCTTGTGCATTGATTCATTTCTAGTCACATTTCAATGCTGCACACACAATGCACTCAGGAAGATATGTTACCCCCTGCCATAATATTTTATACAACAATAAATACACTCTGGTGGAAAATCTTTTAACGTGCTAAAGCAAAAGAGCCCGTTGCATGAGTGTCACCCATCAGAAATCTGACTTTGTTGTTTACTAGGATGAATAGAGAAAGGTGATATAGTAATTTGGAGCAGCACGATCACTGCTCCCCAATGGCCAGTGGGCCTCAGCTTCCTGACAAAGGTCTTTTTCAATATCCTGCAAACATGGACGGCGGAGACGTGCATGCTATCCGGTACTTAAAACACAGGGGGCCTATGGGCTGCAGACACGGCCCTACAAGACTCAGATCACAGGTAGCGGCAATAGGAGGAGGCACGGCTTCCAGGGCCAGAACACTGGCTCATACATCGGCTCACCTCTGCTGCTACATCACGCAACAAAGCTGTTTTCATGCGTATAGTCTAGACACTGGACTCATGGTTAAATAAGCCATATAGAAGCGTAAAATTGTATGGAATCAACCGCAGTGAATTTGTTGCGGTTATTGTTTGCTATATGGAAGTAAGATCTGTATTTATTGTCCCTTTAAGAGGTGCATGGACCTAAAATATATCTTTCAACAGTGGAAAAAGCTACATCCTGGTTGAGCTGTGTTATCAGAGGTGTGTTCTAGAAAGGCTTGTAGAGTAATTCAACTCGCTCTTACTAACAAGGTGACTAGGGGTCAAAGGGGAAAAAAAGAGAAAGCTTTATTGAATCATGCTCCCTCACCTTCAGAGGTGACATCGAGCTTGTTATTGACAGGGAATAGGAAATTCACTTTTGTCTGGAATTTGGGCCCAAACCATAATAATGAATGGCCTATTGAGCTTTCAAGGCATTACTGTATTATCTTCCAGGAAGCAGGTTCGGTAAGGTGACTGTGGGGATTTGTTTGAGCCACTTCAAAAGTGACTGATGTTTGAATTTAGAAGGAAAAAAGTAAAAGCAAAATTTTATTGAATCCAGCTGTTGAAATTTGCTGTTGTTATATAGGAATGCAGAAAGATACACATCAAAAGTTAGTCTGTTTGCATGCTGAAATCAGATTAAAGCTGTTTACCTGGGTGTATTTCAGTTTCCCTGAACGAAAGCCTGCGCACCCCGAGGGACAAGTTGCTCTAGACCTCGCTAGACTGTGCAGCATCTTCCCAAAACGGATGTATAAAACTAGGCTAGGCAGTTCTCAAGCTGAAGGAGATGGAAAGCAGTTGCCAGGCCTGGTTGTCTTCTTATTTTAATAAGTGGAAGGAAATGATAGTGAATCTGATTTCCCGAAGGGTCTCAACACTATTCTCATTCTCTTTTAATAGACGATTATTTATCTTCTGATTGTTTTCTCACTCCTAATTACACTCCAAGGGAGAAAAATCAGCATTAGCATAAAAAGCTGGTGTTAATGTATGAACTCTGGCTGAGGTGGGACCCTCAGATTATAAGACAAATTCTTTTCAGATACATTTTTCCCAGTGAAGGGTGAACCTTGGGGTGAAGTAATAATTATTGAATGGTTTTCTAATTCATATGCTAAAAGTTACTAGTAGACAGAGGCTTCGGAAGCCGACATGTGCAAACAACATAATAGCTCATCAGTGGCACAGCTCTCTGAACTGTCAAGAGCTTCAGACAAACGGCAGCATTTCAACACTCCTTTCACTCACTTGCATCATGCAGTATTTCATTTTCATCCAACAATCCAGGTACCAATGTTCCTGACTTATCAAAGCTATCCATTTACTGTGACGGCCAAATCAAATCACTGCTGAAAAATTCATCACCAAGTGTCAGCATGCGAACACCGAGCAAGAGCCACTGCACTCCAAAATTACCACTGTGAATATTTCAGAAATGCTAAAAGCAATCCATGGTAGACATTCATATTTCATCAGTGTGTCCGCGTACCTCAAGATATCTTTGAGAGTAATTTGTTGTTGACGTGAGAAAGGCATCAATATTTTAGTTTCTTAAAAGATCACACTAACAGGCTGATAATGTCTCCATCGGGAAACATAGTAAACAAGCTGTTTAGTTGTCCTGAGTTGTGACGTCAGAGCTCACTATATACCTGAAAGCTGTGAGGACATTTGAGAAATATGATTATGTTCTGCAGAAGTCGTGAAACTACCACAATAGCATGTTTCATGGGTGAAGGATCTCCGATATTGTTACAGATACCTTCTTCAAACTCCCTGAGATACTTAAATAGAAGTGGACTTGTCAACAACAAACAAGGCAGGGAAATTAAGAAATAAACATCATTAAAAAAAAAGAAGAATCAAACAAGTCTTAAAATGAAACTGAGACAGACTGGGAGAGGAAAAAGAAAGAGAGTACAAACTGTGAAGAGCTGTAAGCGGGGTCAGCCCTCCCCTCTCTTGCTTATTTCCATCTGCTGTTGCCAGCCTCTGCCACAGAGTGGTGCCGACACCGCTGTCTTGGAGTGAGGCAGGGCCAGCCCCGTGTCCTATAAACACACACAAATCATTTACATGCTGTACTCATCAAAGGCAACTCTTCCTCATCTCCGCCGAGATTTGCTGCTGATCTGAGCCTCCAATATTGCATCTCAGAGCGGTGCGGCTAACCTTTGCAACTGCCAAGAATGTGATTCATTTTTTAAATACAGCTGTTGACCTATTATTGAGATGGAGAGGAGCCACGAGAGACACTCAGCTCCTCTCCCCTGTATAATGGAATGCATTATTGCATCAGTGTTTACAAGGCGTGCTAAAAGAGAAACAGAATGTGGGAGAAAGCATTAAATAAAGCAATTGGGCTAATGTCGCTTTGGGCCTTGTGCACACACAAAATGTCAATCAAAACTTGCAATTCTTTGATTCATTGCAGTTTGCTCTGGCAGTTGCATCTGAGAGAAGAGTGGTGACACAATGTGGAACAATAATTACCCTGCAGTGTTAAAGTCCTCCAGTGTCTTGGTGCATTCATAAATAAAATATGTTCAAGATAATGGATTTATGTTCAATAATTCATCATCAGAATGTTTCCAGCCGAGTGATATAATATGTGTCACAGTATTCTGTAACACAGTGCTTAGCCAAATTAAGTTATCTTGAAACAGATTTATTGACAGGGCTGTTGCTGCATTCATTTACTCAGCAACCATTGCTTAATTACTCCTGCAAAGCACATAAAACAAACAATGCCAATATACTGATTCTAAACCACTCAGTGTCAGTATTAACTACACACCCAGGCTAACTATGTATTCAAGCCAGGCCTGAACAGCACTGAACATTACACACTTTCTGAGTTGGAGAGGAGCGGGCGGAGTAGCAGTGGGACCCTGATTTTTGTCATTCATGACCTTGGCGCTAGCCAACCGTACAGGCAGTTTGGTTTGATGACCCATCAGAGAATCTGTCTGGGTCCTTGCAGGAGCCAGTGGACCGGGGTGAGGGAAGAGGGTGACATCCAGGGCTACGGTCTGTTCAGCTGGACTGGGGTCAATCAGTGGGCCTGAAGATCCACAGCCAGCTGGAGAGCCATGATACGCCTGGCCTTCATGTCCAGAATGTCCCAATCCCAGTCGCAAGAGGAGGCCATGCTGGCACGCTCATAATTCCTCATAATTAATGACATGAGTTTGTGTGTTGTAAGACCAGAGCTAGCAATTTGCAGCATTGCATTAAGTTGCATGTGCATCACATGTAGAAATCCCTGAAAGTCATTCAAACTAAAAATGAATTGTCCGTAAAGGAAGGTGACATGTGTGATTTATATGTTGTGGTGTAAGTGTTGAAGTACGAATCAGTTCTACTGGTGTAAAGCGTCGCATACAACCATGATTCTGTTTCAATCAGCCATCTCAGCAACACACACATACAAATGGGAGAGATGCACTTGCAATCAACAGCAACAAGACACTTTCTTTAAAAGCCAACCGTATTTCATCAAAACACACAAACACACACATTATGTGGTGCTTCAATCTAGAAGGAGCTTTAGCATTCAACGGGGGCAAAAAAGAAAAGAAAACAATTTACATGCAAATCAAACCTAATCATCTCAATCTCTTTATGCCACTTTCGCATGCAGAATTGCATTCATATGCACAAAGGCATTCAATTACTGTAGCTGTGGCTCAACTTTTCACATCTCAGCGTTTTCTATTCGGAGAGGCAGTCCCATGTACATTTAATAGGTAGCCATTCTGTTCCCCGGCTCTGCCAGAGATCACTGTGAGTGTGTCAGTTAGAGGAGATGGCAGCATGTATCAGTGCATGAAATAAAGCTCCTGCTCCAAAGTGACAGGCCCTGGATATTGTTGGAAAATAGATGTTAAATTCACTCTGCAACCACCAACAGCAGCCCCGGCTATGAAAAATTAACTGTACTCTGGCTAAAGGGAACGGAAATTGCTTTGCTAGATATACCACAAAATCCTGTTTGTGAGCTTTCCATCTGTCAGATCTATTTGCAAAAAAAAGAAAAAGTCTTTCAGCTTTCTGTAGCCTATTAAAGAGTCCGCTCTCTTATGATGTTCAGAGTAATCCAGTATGAGAACGGAAACAAAGGGATGTCAAAGAGAGTTAGAGTAAATCCTTAATCTATGCCGAAGACTACAAGTCAGTAAAGAAGACTGGCTCCAAGGGCTTCAGAGCTGAAAGAGATGCTAGATGTATGTCAGCCACCAGAGGGCAGTGATACTGACGGCTCTTTGCTGCAACCTCAACAGACCTTCCCTGCAGGGATTGTGTGTGAGTCACTGCATTTTCGTCTGAATTTCTGGCAGTGATTGAGATCTTATTTCACGGAACATTCAGACTGTGATGAGTCAGTGATCTGCAGCATGGTTTCATGGAGCACATGATAATGACCCCCTCAGAGTCAGGTAAGTTACAGTGGAAAAAAGCCATTAAAATATATTATTATGAGTGGTTGTAACATAACTTATATTGATTTAGATCATCTTCAAACATGTCACAGCATAGAAAACATACTAACATACTACAGCTAATGAAATAAATGTCAGAAAATATGTAAAACACAAGGTAAGTATAAGTTCTAGGTAAGCTAATGAGCAAAGATGCCAACTGCATTCTGGAAATGATGCTGGAGGTCAGACTTCCAGAGCACTGGACGGGTATGATGTCATCAGATGAGATATTTTACATGCAAATATTTATGCCACAACAATCATTTCTCTATAATGTCAACCTGAGCAGAGCATGAAGTCGCTCACCCTCTGTGTGTGTTGTAATCTGAGTTGCTCCTTGCTTTGTTGACAGCTTTGATTGGCCCCGCCACCTGGGCCTGCCGACATGTTGGGACCCGTTGTTATGCAACAGAAATGCTCCCCTATAAATAGCACCTTTAAGTGACAGAAATCTCTCTTTAATTTAACAAATTAGGTTGGAAATCACTCTAACATATAAGTATATGCTGCAAAAATAAAACAAATAGAAAAGGATAACTCAGCACGACCAGGTTTGTGGTTTTAGCTACATAACGGTTCACTGGACCTCTTTTAAACTGATGCCGAGGTGAGTTTTCACATCCCGCCACCAGATGTCAATATAACACTTTAAATGAGGTCTGGCCTGTCTACAGCTGTGTGTCTGTTTCCCTACGCCCAGTACTGTGACTAGTGGTCCAGTATGAACAATAATTCATTACTTACTTCACGTAAATGTCTCTCAGCAAAGAAATGTCAGGATTTTAAGAAAATATTGTAACGACTGAGGCAAAAAAAAAGAAAAACGCAGAACTAAAGAGTAAAGCAGACTCATTAAAATACATAGATGTGCACGACACAGGCCACACCCACTTCTTAATTTTCAGGATCTATTAGTTTACAGAAGACAACATTTTTTGAAACCATTCATTCATCCTCATTCATTATCCAAACCGCTTATCCTGTTCAGGGTCGCGGGGCGCTGGAGCCGATCCCAGCTGACATTGGGCGAAGGCAGGGTACACCCTGGACAGGTCGCCAGTTCATCGCAGGGCACATGTAGAGGCAGACAAACATTCACGCTCACAGTCACACCTACGGGCAATTTCGAGTCTCCAAATAACCTAAGCTGCATGTCTTTGGACTGTGGGAGGAAGCCGGAGAACCCGGAGGGAACCCACGCTGCAACGGGGAGAACATGCAAACTCCACACAGAAGGACCACCCGGGATCGGGGATCGAACCCGGGCCCCTCTTGCTGTGAGGTGATAGTGCTAGCCACTACACCACCGTGCAGCCCATTTTTTTTATTTTTTTTATTTTTTATTTTTTGAAACCATGCATATTATTATTATAATTAATGTGAAGTTAATCACTTTTCGACAAACAGTGCCTCCTCTCCACCCGCACATAATCCCATTATTTTACCACACTTGTAATGTAACCAGTGGGAGGTTGAAATTAAATGACTTTGACTACTGAAATGACATTTTAACCTAAATGCTAGTTTAAGCGGCGTGTATGTTGATATTGATACATGTGGGATGATGATTGGAGCGGATCAGAATTCAGCATGAAAGGGGTCCGATATGGAAATAGATAATTGCCATTAAATTGACCGAATCAGTCGTCATTTCTGGACGTTATAGACCATTTTCAATCCCGAGCTATCCTCTTAGACATTACGGGTTTGTAAAATCAAGGCCGATGGAGACGTCAATATGAGTAATCACGAAACCATCCCTTGTGTTAGACTCCCCCGCTCCGATTTCTCAACCTGGAGACTGCGCAGAAAGCTGTCGGGGGAAAAAGTGCGTGTGCAAGCAGAACTGAGAAAGTTCATAGAGCCGAGGTGCAGGATGTCCCGTTGAGGAGAAAAACAAAATCCTGTAGAGGCGCAGAAGCAACACAAGCTGACGGGGAAAGAAGTGCAGCTCAGAGCGAACGGCATTTATCATACATAGATATTGCCAAACTGGGGAAAATGGCCTTTCCGACGATATTTAGCTGTCGTCGGATTGTTCTCAAAGTGTTTGTGGTTCAGTTCATCGCCTTGCAAGCAACATATGCTGCCCCTTCGCCTATTATCAGGTTTCCTGGAGACGACACTACTCCAAAAACAGACAAAGAAGTTGCTCTGGTAAGTTTATTGATGTTTTTCTTAAAACTGTGTCAAAGTGGGTCAGTCAGCTGTGAAGTAACAGTGTTTACTGTATAAGTATAAGAACTAAACTGTTGGGTAATAGTTTGTACGTTGTTCCCTTATTTATTTATTTCTTTATTGCAATCACTTCACAAGTACTTAATCAACCATTTGTATGTCTATTTTTCTCCTTAAGCACTATCTGAATAAGTTTTATGGATGCCCACAAGACAGATGTAACCTTATGGTGCTCAAGGACACCCTGAAGAAAATGCAAAAGTTCTTCTCTCTGCAAGAAACTGGAGAGATTGATGCCAAAACTGTGGATATTATGAAAAAGCCCCGCTGTGGCGTCCCAGATGTGGCCAATTACAACTTCTTCCACAGGAAACCCATGTGGCAGAAGAAAGACATCACTTACAGGTCAGGGAATTAACTTTACCTACACATTTACTGAACAAGCATTGGATTATCCTGCACTTTAAGTGCTAAATTGCATCCTGCACGGGGTATTTTATAATGGGAGTAGGTACTGATTCATTCTGAACCTGAATTAGTAATACTCAAGTAATGCCATCATGGACGTTTTAATCGGTATGGTCTGTAAGAAAAGGTAAACGCATTACAACTGAGCTTAATGCTAAAGTTGAGATGCTTTGCATGCATTACATCAGGACGTCATATATGATGTTTGCCAAGCACAGAAAGGTAAGATGACTTGACCCCACCCAGCCGCTGCCTGTAAATACAACGAGAAACACTTATATATCGGAGTCCCTCCATAACACTAAGGTTTACATGTGACTCACAAAGCAGATTTTGATGAGTGCACAAAAGTATAAACACAAAGCAAGAGTGTGTTTGCTTTGCGAGATGGACCACAGCTTGGCCCCGCCTGATCCCCCCTCCCACCACACCCTCCCCTCAACCTCCAGTCCACCCCACCCCCATCCACACAGTCGTCGTGCGCTTGTAACTTGCGTCTCGCTTACACCAGCATTCCTACACAGTATGTGTCAGGTCTTTTGTTTTTGTTCTGTTTGAGGTTTACAACAATGTGGAATCGGTTTATTTATATCAGCAGTTTTTGTGGGCCCTGATTATTCCAGCCCGTCTGCCTGTGTGTTTGCAAGGAAGGAAGACTGCGAGCCAAAGACAACAGCAACTAAGAGATCTTAGACTGTTTTTAAGAAAGGACTGTGTAGACAGGCACGTGAGAGGGTTTGTAGTTGAACACTGTTTCAGGAACCATTATCATCAGATTATTCATAGACTGTTTAGCCGTTAGTCCATGATCTGAAGTTGAGAAAATAGATCTTATGATATTTCTGCACGCTTTTCCAAAAATGACTCACAAAGCCACATACATCTTTTCTTTTCATGATATTTTGTTGTCTTAATTTTCCGTCTTTGTCTTGTTTTAGAATGAAACTGACTCTGTTAACTCCGTAGAATCCTTGGATACAGTCCCGACCTGGATGAGGAAGTCATAAATGATGCTTTCTTCAGAGCCTTCAAAGTATGGAGTGACGTCACCCCACTCACAATCACCCGCATCATGGACGGAGAGGCTGACATCATGATTAATTTTGGCCGCAATGGTATGGCATTTATTTAGGCAACAGACAGTATATAGACACTGCATTTATAAAATCAGCTGAACTATAATCAGGTTATCTTCCCATTGTAGGGCAGTACAGTCAGTGACACCACTCAGTGGCATTCTTATTTAATGTGTCTGCAGCTCAAAGTCATTCAATTCAAATCAATTCAATAAAAAAAAGGTGTATTTTATAGTACATGTCCCCATGTGACCTCAAAAAAACCTGCTGACTGCAACTGTCCCATTTGTCATCTTTGTCTTAATCTCTTGTCTTGGGATATGGAAAACATTAGTGCATGCTTACAAACAGAGGAATGGTATTGCAGGTTAAAATTCAAAGATTGAAGCACTCTAATAACTAAGTTATGATTACTTTCCACCTCCAAGAGGAAAAATACAGCCCATGTTATGTCATAACCCAAGTTAGGAAACAGTTGAACACAAGTTCACTGCCTTGTTGACATATTATTACAGTAACTCTGTGCACCGCCAACCTATATTTTAGGAACACTACTTCACACAGGTCATTCCAACTAAAACAGCCATTGGATATTTACGCACAGTGTCACGATATCTTCTGTCTAGCCATAGCTGACCCTATCAAGAAGGAATCTAATGATAATAGTGGAACAAAAACAAAAAGCATGGCCACTTCAGAGGACGTGTAACTAAGGAATATTCTGAGCTTTTAAAAAAAAAAATCACACTTATGTCACAAATATTTTCCTGACTGTTACTTTTAGTATTTCCTCTTCAAACTAATTTATCTTTCCACTTACTGGCTAGCTAATAGCTGCACCTATGGACCAGTTGTTTAAAAAGAAGAGAATTGCTTCTGATATTTGTCTTGAAGTGTTAATGTTGAACGATGCCATCGACAGAGCACGGAGACGGTTACCCCTTCGACGGCAAAGATGGCCTCTTGGCTCATGCCTTTGCTCCAGGAGCAGGAATTGGGGGAGACTCCCACTTTGATGATGATGAGCAGTGGACGCTGGGAGATGGCCAAGGTAATGGGGAAACACTGTTTATACAAAAAAACAAAATGAAGCGTGTTGCAATAGCTCCACCACAACCATTTGTGATTTGTGCTGTAATCTTATTAAATTGTTATCAATTTGTCAAAATAGCTGCATTTTGCATACCCATGTCCAGTCTCTTATTCAAAACAAAGTATAGGTACCATATTGGTGAGATGACAGGGCAGACCGATACAGAAAATGACTTTCAACTACTTTGTTTGGATTTTTGTTTTAACTTTGTCTGAACTTTCTGGCACTGGATATGACAAATCTCAGCCATCTGGAAGCTCAATAGAAGAAAAAGAAATCTCTGTTGCAGGCATTTGCATTTGCATTTGCACGCAGTGACCCAGATAGTTTAATGTATTTTCCATTGTTCAGAATTGTCTTGTCTGAATTCATCATTTGCGCAGAAGTAATCTATAAACCTATTTTCCCTGTCTCATGACGCTTAGAATGATGAGTTTTTTATTATTATTATATCAGTGCATTTGCAAGTTTGATCCCATTTACTACAATGCATGTGTAATACTTTTCTGAGCTCCTTGCTGTTTTTGAGAGCCTACTTTTAAATGGCATCCCATAGTCTAAGTAGCCTCTTGTTTCTATAAACAATATTGCAGTTTACTTGCTTGAGATACGCACTCTATCCTATTGAACATCCTGTCACCTTTAACTTGGTTTGGGAAAATGGATGACAAAGCGTTACAACGTGGACACGTGTCTCCTTAATATTTTCAACAGTGGTGAAGGTGAAGTATGGCAATGCTGATGGGGAGTTCTGTAAATTCCCCTTCCTGTTCATGGGCACCGAGTACAACACCTGTACATCTCAGGGCCGCGACGACGGCTTCCTGTGGTGCTCGACCAGCTACAACTTCGATGAAGAAGGCAAATATGGCTTCTGCCCCCATGAATGTAAGTTCGTCCTGTGGTTCTCTTTTCTTTTTTTTAATGTAACAGCACTATGTAACAATCTCAGAACACATTTCGGTGAAGTCTCTGTATAGATTTGTCATTTTGTGGGCCCACATGACCTCAGCTGCATTGGTGTCATGCCCTACTTGCATCTGGAATTGAAGCAGTGTCTCCTAAACTGGCAAAGTAATACTTCATACCAGATTTTTGCTATATTCAAAGCTGTTCTGCTGATTCTTGACAGAAAGAAAGTAGGTTAAACAGTCTGCCAGGAAAGTGTTGTTTTCTGTTTGGAGTGGATCGTGGAATATTTCTTTTCCAAGTCACTGCCCCATTTTAGAACACTGGGCTTTGTTAAACATTTTGTTTATCTGTGTTATATTGCTGTCCATGGTACTAACATGATCACATGCCCATTACATCTACGTGCCAAAGTACACATGTACCAAGTTGTTTATATAAGAACATGAGAGAGGCCTGTTTGTACTGGAGCCGTCTTTGTTGTTAAGCATTTGTATTAACGTAAAAAAAAGTTCCATTGCACATTTTTTCTTGATTCAGATTTCTCCTCTCTGAACACCTTTGTCTCACATCGTCACTCATCGGTCAAAGGATCTTAGTTGCTTGCAGTGATCATGTAGGAATTGTAGATTGCTTTTTATAAGCATTGGAAAAATGGAAAAATGCACTGTGCTCAATGTTATGTTATTATAAGTTTCCCTATAATTTTTTTTACAGTACTTTTCACCATTGGTGGAAACGCAGAGGGCGCTGCATGTAAATTCCCCTTCACCTTTCTGGGAGAGACGTATGACGAATGCACCACTCAAGGCAGGGATGATGGTTACCGCTGGTGTGCCACCACTGAGAACTATGACCAGGACAAAACCTTCGGGTTCTGCCCTGAAACTGGTAGGTGGTGTCATCTACTGCCTGTTGTGCTGATCACATATTAGAGTCGTGCTTAAGTAATCCCCTTTCTGTTGCGCACACATCCTGAAACGTGTGCATACGTGTGCATACATTATCCTCTGTTTGTGCGTCCTGTTTAGGGTTGCAAAGAAGTTACGCTTTTGACTACTGGGAATTTTGCACAATTTCAATATAAAAATCGTACCCTCTAATAGAGAAATTATTTACCATACCAGGTCTTATGGCATGTTTTGTTATGCCCATTTAATTAAATTGCAACATGCACTACATTCAGCAACAACAACTCTTCTATCATAATTTGCAGTATCCCATTAAATAGGCATCAACCATCTGCATGCACCGTGCATTCTCCCATCATATGTGTAGCCAACACTACTGCTAACGATACTACACTGTCTGAGCCAAAGGACTAATGTTACATGCTTTCATGTAAGTTCTGATTATATTATATTTCATGATATTTCAGATAGTAGCCTAACGCTAAAGCAAAGTACAGCGATCGTAGCTTGTTAACAACTTCTGCTAGTTTATGTTAGCTAGCTGCTACCATGTAGCTCGATTGAACCCTAATTGAGGAGTTTTAATTAATCTATTTCCATTCCTTCTTTATTGTAAAACATAAGCAGTTGTTCACGTCAAAACATAAGTTTGCACACAGCCAACATTTCGGCTTAAGTAGGCTACCTTTCCCCATTAGTTAACTCACCACATGACACATTTCACATCGTTTGTATATGATAAATTAATGAATTTATTATTATTATTATGTCTGCCTATGATATATTGAAATGTTTTGTTTCTATCTGCATGGTAAATACAGCCTAAGAAGATAAGCCCTATATTTCCATTTTATTCCTGTTATTTCCCATAAATTCCAGGTAATTCCCTTGGAAAGTTACCACCTTATATATTTCCAGAACTGTTGCAACATTTGTCCTGTTTTAGGGTTATGAGCTTGCTTAGATGCCTACAGTGCATTTTACTGGCTGTGTTTATTTTGATGTGCAGTGTTAGGTGCCCTGCCGTGTATTGGTCTACAGGAATGCTCCAGCTGGGGTTTTCGGTCTTGCTTGTGGTCTGCTGAATGGCTGTGAAAGTATTTTAATGTGCAGTGGCAAGGCTTATTTTCCATTCTGTCAGTGGGACTGGTTTTAGGGTTGAGGTAGTGTGGCAGGGAGGGAGATAGACCACTGGAGCTTCCATCTGGTTCTAATTGATTAGGAAAGTAGCTTTGTTGTAAAGCCTTGTGCGATAGCTTGTGCTAAATAAGAAATTATATATTTTTTAAAAATAAAACAGTGCTAAACAAGTCTGCCAGATAGAAAATAATCTCTCTTTGAAAGAAAATCAATCTGGGCGGGTGCTTTTTGGTTTTGTGCCCCGTGGATTAGTTATTGATGTCATGTGTGTTGTGCCAGTGCTTTCATGATGCTGTTTTCAACATCATCTGTGCTTACTTCACAATACAATACAATCTGTTCTGAAGAAACATTCTGGGACATGAATGAACAAAGTTCATTACACATTTCACTTTTGTTGCTCCCTCTAGCCATGTCGACAGTGGGGGGAAACGCAGAGGGAAGCCCCTGTGTCTTCCCTTTCACCTTCTTGAGTGACACCTACGAGTCCTGTACCTCATCTGGACGCAGCGACGGCAAGATGTGGTGCGCTAGCACCAAGAGCTATGATGACGACCGCAAATGGGGTTTCTGTCCAGACCAAGGTATGAATACTATTTGTGGACAGTTACTGACAGCATTAGTCATTTTGTTACTGGCACACTCACAATAAACAGGAAAATAAAGGTAAAGGTCAGGTCGGTCGTTATTCAATCATTATGTCTTATTCATGTGTCCCACCATCATATTCCGTGAAGGACCACAACTGGTATACAGTAGCTACCGATTGAAAGACCTATTGATATTATCCAATTCCTATTTTCACTGTACAGCATCAGTATTTTTTGAAGGAGTATTCAGAGTTTACAGTGAAGTTTCTTCATTGTGCTGCGTGTTTCCAGGTTACAGTTTGTTCTTGGTGGCAGCCCATGAGTTTGGTCATGCCCTTGGCTTGGAGCACTCTCAGGACCCCGGAGCATTGATGGCCCCCATTTACACTTACACCAAAGACTTCAGACTCCCTGATGATGACATCAAAGGCATCCAGGAGCTCTACGGTGAGATGAATTGTCATGTGTGGCTAGTTTCCTAACAGGGATCAAGCCTAATACTAGAACAAGCATCTCTTCTTATTGGAAGCCAGGAACGATTAATGTACTGTGAGTGTGTAATCACTTTCTCAAAGATTAAATATTCTGGTAAATCTTTTCTAAACAGGTGTGCCAACAGACAAACCTTTGCCTCCAACCCAGGGTCCAGTTACTCCAATGGACATCTGTAAAGAGCCAGTTGTGTTTGATGCTATAGCCCAGATCAGAGGAGAGACCTTCTTCTTTAAGGACAGGTAATTAAATCAAAACAAACAAGAAGTCACAATATTGTTTGACCTGAATATGTCTTCAACGAGTGTGTGTATGCTACATCAACACCAAATAAGGTAAGAGCACTGATAATTAACCCTTCGCTAAGTCCCGCCCTCGAACGCAGATTAGCCAATTATCGCTTAGCTCTGACCTGCTCTGCTCCATAGAGTCTCATGCAATGGTTTTCTTCATTTCCAGGCCGGTTTTGTGGATTTCCAGTTAGTCATGGGTAAACGCAGGGTCAACTAACCATCCACAATCCATCCAAATCAAGTTCCTGACCACGTTGTTTGAATAGGTTAGCCGATATGTTTTCATGAGCTCTCTGAGTCATACATGCAATATGAAGTATGTGTTTGACTCTCTTCAAACTGGCAACCACTACCAAAGTCTGGTTAAATGTCCTGTCCGTGATCTATGGGAAGAACGACAAACCTAACCCAAAAGCCTACTTCTGGCTTCATGAGCAATTTCACATGAGGTTTCTTGTTAATTATTGTTCCTCTTATTGCAATCTTGTGACACGTAAACAGTGTGGTTAAGATGCTTGTTTCATGATGGGACAATTAGTGAGCGGGAAAAATACACTATTCCCCTCCTCATACAGTGACAACCAAAGTACTCATCAGTCATAAACACAGTCTACAGTCCTCCCTCTCCACCGGCGCCAGTGGATGCAAAGTCTTGTAAACTTACTGCGTCTACTGGTGTAGAAGGGAGTTTCATAAAGTGCTTTGGTTTCGTCCACAGTCTTTATGAGTCAGTGTGTATTCCCATGGGAAGGTGAACATTTTCATTACAACAGCTGAAGTTTGTTACAGACAAATTCTCCTGGGAGTCACTTCGAACAAAAGCAATAATGTGGTAGAAAAGGACCCGATGGAAAACACGAACAGTGTCCTTGTTAGTTATGATATCTTCATGCCTCTAGGTGTGCTATGACATTGACTACTTGCAATTGTATGGGTAACAGAGCTGTATACCTGTCATGGCCATGAATGTGTCCAAAGCAAACAGGCCAGCATACCTCCGTACCAAAGAGTCTGTCAGTTAGCCTGGTTTTCCTCTCTGAGAACCTTGAGCTGGAAACTGGGAGAAACAAGCCATAATCCAGCTCACAAGTTCTGCTTTAATGCAGAATGACTTTTCACCTTGCCATGCCTCCCTTCCACACATATGCAGAGATTATCAGAGCAGAACAGACACACTTAACTATATATATAAACATAATTTAATTTTCCCTGACCCTCTGTTCGTTTTCATCCATTCTCTCTGAACCATGATTCTTGGCACAGTAGGGTGAATCCACTGCAGTCTGGTCTCTGGAGGGGAATAAGGAAAATAAATGTATTTCCCCTGATCATTAATTGTAAAACTGTCAAAATGCCATTTGGGTGCACGAAGGGTATTGAAAGCTATGATATTACTGTTATCTAATTGAGTCCAATGGTTTTCAGACAGTGACAAAAGGCCCATTGGTCTGTCAGTAGCTGAAATATGTCAAGAATTACAATGTTGCATTCAGATATGTTGCATTTACTTCAATTTAGTCGACTTATTTAAGACCATCTTGACATTGAAAGGCCATTTAGCTTCATGGTTGGCCATGTTCAGCAGCTTACCGTGTTTGGTCGCTCTCTTGTGTAACCATACAAGGCTTTGTGTGATTGTTTCAAGCAATTCTTGATTTGATATTTGAATTTCAGTTGCCAGCCCCCAAAGACTAAGAACTGACAGGAAGGGGAGAATTTCCGTGCCTTGATCTCAAGGCACGGAAGGGAACGTCGTTACAATATATCTTTCTGAAGTCTGAGATAAGTGAAGCTTCAGTAAGGCCTGTTGTTCTGACCTTCACAGAGACTTAATTAGTTGCCTGAAGGCCGTGTCAGGTTTGTGAGCTGTAGAGCTCTGGTACAAGCCACGTTTTATAGCTTCAGAGAAAAAGCGTTGCCCTCTGGCTTCCGGGGCTAATGCTCATTAGATTCTCCCATTGTAAAAGTATGATCCCCCTTTTTCTCCTGGCTCAGCATATTTATGATGTAGGACACATCTTGACATGATGCAGTGAGTAATACTTATGGCGCTCCCTGAGCTCAGCATAGTGTCTGTCTGGAGGCTTAAGGAGAAGGCAATTATAAAGTCTGTCTCATAGAAACAGTTTTGCCAGCCTACTGACTCTGTTGCAAGTAATTCATGCTCATGTGCCTGTATGCTAGCATGTCGCCTACAGAAGCTATTTGCAACGTACAGTACGTACAGTTGGTTACCTTGCTGAGGAGTTGATGGTGTACAGCCTGCAGCTCTTGATTTAACAGCTCACTGTGACTGCTGCTTCCGACGTAAAAATGCAGAAAAAGACTGTCGCATTTTTGATGAATGATCGTCAGTACTAATCACTGTGACAAACTCTTAAAGATACTTTCTAACTTTAAAGCATAGTGAACTGAGAACACTCCATTAAGTGCCAGTTGGCCTTTTCACTGATTACCCAAACAGGTTTCCTCTTGAAAGCAGCAAGAGTGACATACAGTGACATACAGGATTTGTCACTGGGACTTTTAGTCGACAGTGTGTTTGCATGTTTTAGACCATTTACGGGAAATCACATACTTAAGGTTGAACTCAAAACTAGTGTGAGAAACAAAATCCATTAAATGGAACATCATGGCTGCTGATATTTCCGTCAGTTACTTCATGGTTGCATCTTAATGCAAATAATCAACTTCATTACCACACAGTTATAACAGTGCTTTGATAACTTCAAATGCAAGATAGATGGATGAACCACTTAAAGTATTGAAGTCTGAGCAATGGTTTGGAAATATCTTTTGCAGTGTTGTGAAGCACAGCACTATATATGCTATATGACTATGTCCTGTTCATCTGTCCCCTCAAACAGCCACCAGGCAGATCTTTCTTTTTTCTTTTTAATTAAATAGAGACAGGAAGAAAAGACAGAAAAGCCCTCTGGATATTGCTGGTACACTGCATGAACTTGACAAATTGATCCACAAGAACATTGCTAAAATAATGCAATTAGATGGTAAGTTCAGATTGAATAGGTCTCCTCTTTCCTCCTGACAAATGTATACAAACCTTGTGTGTCTGTATGTTAGTTAAGTTGTATTCTATCCACATTTTATCATTATTGCAACTCATTTTTGCAATTGGCAGATCTTTTTCTTTTAAAAAAATAGGTCAGTGGAAAAGAGTTTGGGAAGCTGCCGTTGTTGTGCAGCAGTGTATTGGAAATCCGGGCAAGATAGGTCTTGTTCCGCTGGCGTCTGCAGCCTTAGTCCTAACAAGAACCAGATGCTCATGAATCAGGCCATTGTGGTTGGCTCGGCCAGTGAGGCACTTGCACTAAAACCTCCTCTTACGCGAGCGCACGCAAACACACACAGACACACGCACAAACACACACACGCACACACACACACACACACTTCCCCCACCTCCTCATCATTCCCGTCTGCCCTTCGTTCACTCTCATTTCGTTCGTCAGCTCATCTACCTTGCAGCCGCTCACCCACTCATTCTCTTTCTGCCAGGTTCCTGTTCAGGTCAGTCAATTTCAGAAGCAAGCCCAGTGGCCCTATGCTGGTGGCCACCTACTGGCCCGACCTACCTACCAAGATAGACGCTGCCTATGAAAACCCAGTGGAGGAAAAATCTGTCTTCTTCTCAGGTATGCTGCAGAAAACAACTGTGGAGAAACGGTGGATTCAGACCTTTCTGAATATGAATGTAGTATTGCATGAACCGGTCACCCTGTCCTTATCCTCACTGTCCCTCTACGGTGATCAGAGAAACAGACAGTTCCACTTCCATGAGTAATGAAGAGGTGTCTTCATTCTTTTACCATTTGGATTCACTTAAGGGTGGCGTTTCTACGAACTGAAACATTAGGAAAAGCAGGGATGTTGGCTGGGCACTCTTGTGTGCGGTGTGCACTCTGTGGACACTTCAGATATTCCACCATAGTTATTAGTGGTTTATTATACATTCTTTGCATTTTATTAATATGACAACCTATCTGAATACTGATGAAAGTTACAAAATGTATCTGTCAGCTCCGAAGACATTTGAAGCAGAGCTGGTTTGGCTATGGGGGAGACAGTTAACCGATGCTCTCATTCTGACGATATAATATATTTGGTCAATAGATATGTAGGAATGTGAGATAATACCTTGATCAGACAGTTCTGTGTAAAGATAATTACCTTCCATCAATAAAACATATGACTTCAGTGCAATTTCATCCCTGGTTCTATTGTGTTACTTACTAACTCTTCCCTTCCAGGCAACGAGCTGTGGGTCTACAAAGCAGATGTGTTGGAGAAAGGCTATCCCAAGAGGCTCTCCAGCCTTCAACTCCCCACTGACCTGGAGCGGATCGACGCTGCCTTCAACTTTAGGAAGAACAAGAAGACTTACTTCTTTGCTGGGGATAAATTCTGGAGGTGAGGGGGGAGCAAAGCGTATGCGACCATTTGTGAGCCTAAAGCCCTTGTCTGACACAGCGTAGCTTGTGCTGTTGGTGTCATCACGTGTTGTTTGCAATACTGTGCTACATCTGGATCTACTTAGTGTTTGGTGTGACCTAAGCTGCACTGTAAACCACAACAGCTCTGTTAGCCCTTGCACAACATGGAAGTTCACAGTGTTGACGAATAACTGTTTTATGGAAAACTATGAGGGGTTTGTGTTTGTGTGTGTATGTGATGGAATTGTGAAGCAATCGTTAAAGGATTATACTGTTTAAATGCACTTTCATTGTGTGTACAGATACGATGAAGATACGAAGAAAATGGACCCTGGCTTCCCCAAACTTATTGCAGATGCCTGGAATGGCATCCCAGATGGCATAGACTCTTCTTTCAGTCTCCATGGCATTGGTAAAAAAAAAATCTTTCTTTTCACATAATTTGTCAATTTAGAGGCTCTGTATAATTTCAAGAAGGGACATTTGACCAAGCTCTACAATGGTGCTTTAAGCTACATACTAACATACTCACAATTACAATGCTAACATGCTGATATTTCAAGGCAATCCATCCAATACTGTTGAGATATTTCACTCAAAATCACAAATGTCAACCTCATGGGGACACTAGATGAAAAGTCAGAGGACAACTTAAGTCAGTAGGATTCATCCCATGGGGACAATGAATGTCTGTACCGAGTTTCATGGCAACCCATCCAATAGTTGATGAGGCATTCCACTAAAAAACTAAAATGTCAACCCCACAATGATGAAAGTCATTGTGGAGGAAAGTCAAAGTCATTAGTCTTAGTCCTCTGGGGACCATGAATGTTTGTACAACATATCATGGAAATCCATCCAATAGTTAGTGAGATATTTCAGTCAGGACCAAATGGTGGACCAACAGATAGAAAGACATCCCTAGACCCATTGTGAATTTCCCCACTGCGGGACTAATAAAGGATTATCTTATCTTATCGCTAGCGTGACTAAAAACTAACCAGTGACTCCTATATGAATACTCCAAACATAAGCACATTTTTTACAACATTAAATAAATGCCACACTAACATACCAATCGCTCTTGGAAGGACTATGAAAAAACTGTAAAGAAGTAAACCAGCAATGCTCACTGTCCTCAGCTGTGCCTGTAGCTCAGTGGGTAGAGCAGGCCGCCTCTAACCACAGGTTGCTTTACAGCAGCCCACTGCTCCTAAAATGCTTATGACGAGTGAAATGCAGAAGTCAAATTTTATGTGTACCTGAATGTATATGCAAATTCAAATAACGTTTATGAATTAGTTGGAAATGAAAGAGCAGAAACAAAATAGCCAAAGGTGTCCTTTCTTTGACTTTTTAAAAAGACCGAAGGAAAAGAGGGATTTTGTGATGGTTGTGGTGCTTCGATTAGAGCTGGATTAGAGCTGCTGCTTTGTGTGCATGTTTACAGTGTTCGGGCTATATTCCTTGTGGTTAAATTGCAGGCATGTCCAGTCAGCTCTATCAGCGAGTCTTGCGCATATACCACAACCCAGCAAGCAATGACGCCATCTAGCCAGAAATGAACAGTTTCGAGGAACTGACTGAAAATGGGGAAGTGCAACAGGCCAAAGGGAGTAGCTCTGAAGTTAGGGAGTCATCTGTAGCCTAAGGAGGAGCAGTTGCTTTATGTTTCTCGTGCTTTTATTTGCTGCCAGTAAATACCTCATGATGAGTTCTGTTAGCTTTAGGTCACTGCAACTAGAGTGCAAGAAATGTATAGCGGTGAATTTTTGTCATGACACCGTCGGTAAACTTCCCCTGAGACCGTCGCTGTCAGCCATGTATCCTTGAGGTTAGAGGTGGTATGCAGATTTTTGTCTATGGCAAGCAACCAGGGATTTTTCCATCACTGCTCTCCTAACATACACACATTACTGTAAGCATCAAGCCCCTGCCTCACACAGTGGACAGACATGTTTATATAAAGAAAGCCTGTGCCCCTCTACAGAGGTGCCTGTATGCTTCCTGATTAGCATGACTCAGACAGGCTTAACATTGGCTTTAGCAGAGCCTGATTTCATGTTCTAATACCTTTCACTTTGATTGAAGCTGATTAGTCTGTTTGCTTTTATTAAAGCTTGATTATTGTACTCTTATTACATGGTAGTTTTCCCTTATTTTACACAAGAAATTTAAAATGGAAATTATACCTTCAGTATGATTAACTAAGTGTGCATTGTTCCCGTCTTTAACAGATTACAGCTACTTCTTCAAAGGACACCACTATTTCAAACTGGAAGACAGCAGCTTGAAGATTGTCAAGTTGGGGGAAATCACAAAGGACTGGCTCGGTTGTTGAGCATTTTTCAAAACGTCTCGCAACTGGCTAATTCCCATAATGATATCTGACCTCACGAGGACGTTGCCATAATACCGCACACAACTTGAGGTCGCCGCAGTACACACTGTTGTAAGTTTTTGTCCTGGCAACTCTGCACGCTTCTGTGGGAGACATGTCCCTTCCAGCCTGTATAACCAGCCTCCAGCTTTGTAGCGAGGCACCTCGTGGACCTCATACCCAGGCTGAACATAGGCAACTGGACATTTGCTATATTACTATGTGATGTTGACATTTTATTTGTTGTGATGATGCAGATTTATTTCAACATGTACCCCCTGGTTTACTTTTTTTTTTATTTTTTTGGTTTATTTCCTTTTTTAACTCAGACATCAGGTATGTCAACACTGCATTGAACGCAGTGCTATACTGTGCTGTGAGATATTGCCGTTTTATGCAAATTTAATTATGAAAAGCTGTCTCACACCATGTGAGGTATTCATGTTGGCTTGGAATTACTTCTATGTCCAGTGTATAAGTGCAGTTGTATAAATGTATCACTTTTAATTTCTCATTGTTGTGCAATACATTTGACAACATTCATTTGCACAGTGTTTGACCGAAAATTGGTGCTTTAGAGATTGCTTTTTGCTTATAGTCCTATCTACATAAAGTATATATATATATATATATATATATATATATACACACACACACACACACACATTTTATATTCTGTGTATCTATGTCTGACTACTTAGTATCCTCTGAATGTTAGAAAGTAGTTTTCACATTATTCTTCATTTGATTATCACTTTGTATAGGACTATATAAGGGGACCAAATTATTGTCATGCAACTTCGTGTTGCATTCTCTTCACTAATGGTACAGTGAGATTAAAGGCACAGGTTGCCTCCAGAGGCTTTATTGATTTGCTGCATGATGGAATCATGTCAAGAGGACCGCAGTAGTATTGTTTAATTATCTTTTTTTTTATATTCTCTTTTCTCTCTTGGGTTTTTAACAATACAGTCATTGTGTTTTGTGTTGTTTTTAATGCTTGTGCACTTTGTTACTGTCATCAATAAAGATGGTCAATATAATGTGGATCAGTGATAAACAACGGAATGACTCCATGTACTTGCAAAAATAATTGAAGTGGGTGATTGATGCAATTATGGGCCTTCACCATTAAGCTTGTGAATTCAGAAACAAATGATCAATTAATTCAGGTAATTTATTTGAGCAGAAGTAGCAGTATCAACAAAACATAGAATATAGTTAAAATATATGTATAATATAAGACTACCAATGCATGATATGTGAGGATATCATTATGCTATCATGTGTTTATATGGAACATTTCAATCTAAAGTGACTAGTATAGCTGTAAAATGAATGTCACGGTGGAGTAAAATTTAGGCTACAATATTGCTATAGGTAAAATATAGTGAAGTACAAGTATGACACAGTAGTGTTAAATTAAAGTACTATGCAAAGTAAAGTAAAAGGAAAGTACTTTAAAATGGCACTCAGTACAGCAGGACGACTTGAGTAAATAACCTACTTACCTCCACGACTGCATAATAATACAGAAGTTATGACTTTCTTTTTAGGGCAGCACCAAATGAGAATTGTTTATGAAACTGCGCCATCATGTGGACATTTATGAAGAAATCCCCCCCCCCCCGCTGCGACCACGTTGGAGGTGGAGCTTGAAAGCGTTTGTGTGGTTCCGCACTCGCCTCTCTGTGGTCGCGATAGCGCCGGATGACCGTCCGACACAGGGGAGAAATGAGAGAGCAGGGTCACCGTTGAGGAAGTGAAATGATAACATAACGGCGTCTCGACTTAAACGTTTGCCCGTTGTCTTCGTTCACTGGACCGCAATGCCGCCACAGCGAGTATTCGCCCTGCCGAGGCAACAATCTCTGCTGCTGCCTGCGGTCATCAACCCGTTTATTCAAGACACCAAACTGACCAAAGCTACTATAATAAAAGTGAGTATGGCGTTCCGGATCTATGGTCACGTAAAGGCTTCGCTTTTGCAGAATATTGTCATCGCTATACAGCTCACACACACACACACACACACACACACACACACACACACACTTGATATGTGAGATTACACACACGCACACACATACACACACACACTTGATATGTGAGATTACACACACACACACAGGCTGCAGTGTAACCAGGGCCGATAATCTTCTCCAACGAGGATTTAACAATCTGCTTGTAAAGCACAAACAATGGGAGCTGTTGTGTGCTTTCTAGAAAAGCTGTCCAGTGATGAGGATTTCCAGACTC
Source organism: Anarhichas minor (assembly GCF_050575085.1). Taxonomy (NCBI): domain Eukaryota; kingdom Metazoa; phylum Chordata; class Actinopteri; order Perciformes; family Anarhichadidae; genus Anarhichas; species Anarhichas minor. Next base: position 2,481,372 of record NW_027466508.1, read on the forward strand.
CTACATATGTTTGCTCTGAAAAATGTCAACAGCCAGCCCACAGTTAACCCTGACAGCAGTCTTCCCTTAAATGGTATAGGCCTGCAATTTATGATGTGTGTGTGTGTGTGTGTGTCTGTGTGCGCCCCTCTCCATGCAGTGTGTTCTCCTGGGAATCTTCCTGGTCCCTATTCGCGCCATCCTTCTGTCCCTGGTTCTGATGGTGACATGGCCAGTGGCCGTCATAATAACCATCAACCACCCACTGAAAGGAGCTGTGGAACCAATGACAGGCTGGAGACGGTAACCATGATGCAAACAGCCATCCCACGGAGCTACCACACACACCACACACACCCCACACCCACCAGATCCTTCAGACTCGCATCATGTTTCATGTCCTTGTGAATACCAGACTCACTTAATCACAACACAGCTTAAAACTGTTTGCACAGTACAGCTGCCTTACTTAAATCACTTTTGTTTACATACATAATATTATTTATTTTCCACTTGGTTGCTAAAGTGAAATGAGCTTGGCCGAATGCATGCAAAGTTACCCAGGCTATGGTGTTAGAAACACACTTGCACATTGTTTATCACTTCCTTCTACCAGTGCAGCGGCACGCAAACATTTTATGTATGCAAAGCAGCTGCATTTACAAACATTCTGACAATATGTATTTTGACTACTACGCCTACAAAGAGGGAGTTGGCCTTTAATAATATTCTTTTTTTTTTGTAGGTGAGCCAAACTATTCATTGCATGTAAACATAGCAGAAAAAACTGCACTAACATAATGCATGTTACTTAAAGCAAAGACGAAGAAGTAAGCAGAAGCAATGTATTTCCTGCGTATTTCACCGCCCCTCAGTTATCAGAGAGGAAAGAGTCAGTGATATTTGAGGGCTAACTGAACGAGTGTTTTATCTCTTCATGAATAGAAACCAACATGTAATGGACAGTGTACATCCACGCAGTATGAATACAGTATGTGAATATGTTTTCAGGTACTTTAGCATGTCATAATTCATAGATTGACAAAATGAAATGTCTAGTAGTGATTGAATCGTTGTGTTTTACCTCCGTGTACAAAACAGGGTGCAGCCTTTTAAGCTGTTCAACTGTGCAGATAGCAGACGCTGTATACACAGGGAGAAGCGCTACAGCTAACGGGAACATTCCTGTGACCTTAGGCGCCAGCTTTTTAAACGATGATGACCAAATATGGTGAAGGCGACAGAAACGAGAGAGAAGCTTATCTTTCTCCCCTACTTATTGCTTTGCTGTGAACAGGCTCAGATATTCTCAAGGGGGTTACATAACTGAAGCTTTGGTTTTACAATGAAAAGGACAAGATTATTAACTCGTCAAATTTCACAATCTGAAGTAGTATTTATTAAATTGACAACATGGTGTTTCAAGTAATAGTGTTTGTGATGTTACCATTGAATCTGAACAAAACTCCAAATGGCAGCCTGCGTTGCTCTTTTTTGCTCTGGGCCTTCTGCTTATTTAAGTAGTCGATATTAAGTAGTCGCCATAATAACGTGATCAGCTGACAGTATATCAAGGTGTTGTTGATGCTTTGTGTTTTCGGGGGAAGCTGTTGCGTCGCATTAAGCTTCCGGCTCCGTTGAGCAGAAAGATGAATGCAGCTTAAAATAGTCAGATACTTCTTGATAAATGTTTCAAAAGTTCCACATCATTGTTCATAATGTCTCAAATTTATACGATGACCTCCTACCCCTTCCTCTAGTTTATGAGGAAGTGACTGGTGATTGTAAAATTCAAGAAAAGTACAAAATGGTGTAATCCTTCCTGTTACTGAAACACTTCTGCTCAGTCCATTTGTTAAAAAAAAAAAACACTGCCGCATGACCCTGAAGGTGATAATGATTTACCAAGAGACATTTTTAACATGGCTGATAACGGTGTGAAACAAAGTAGTGCATTTTGAGCTACACATTAACATTTTTTCTCAATCTCTTAAACTCGGTAATCTAAAACGTGGTGGTCTTTTCCAGGTTCATGTGTCGGAGAGTGATGGCAGCTTTGGGCAGGACTTACTACTTCTGCTTGGGCTTCAGAGTTGTGGTCAAGGGCAAGCAAGTCAACAGCAGTGAGGCCCCCATCCTGGCTGTGGCCCCGCACTCCACCTTTTTTGATGGGATTGTGTGCCTTGTTGCAGGCCTGCCCTCCACCGTCTCGCGTGTTGAGAATCTGGCTACACCCATCTTTGGCAGTGAGATACTTTGCTGTGCTATCAGAACAGAACAGGAAGGGAATGTGTGTTTGTGGGGGCTTTCTGGTTCTCTCAACCTCCTGTGTGTGTGTGTGTGTGTGTGTGTGTGTGTGTGTGTGTGTGTGTGTGTGTGTGTGTGTGTGTGTGTGTGTGTGTGTGTGTGTGTGTGTGTGTGTGTGTGTGTGTGTGTGTGTGTGTGTGTGTGTGTGTGTGTACTTTTGACAATATACAAAAGTGTGAAACATGTTGCTCATGTTTTGTATTGACTGCTAACACCTTTTATGTACATTGATCTTAATTACAGGAAGCTTGTTACGTAGGCCTACGAAATGCAAAGTTCTCATCTTATACTGCCGATTGGATATCATTCAATTTTTAAATCCCAATATGACAATAAAGACGTGCAATTAACCAAGGGCTGCCCATTAAAGTGACAGTAAACAATAAGACAAAACATTAGTATTTTCCTCGTCTAAGAGTATACGTTAATGCTGGTGTTTTGTCCCCTCTGCAGGGTTTGTGCGCTGTCTTCAGCCAGTGCTGGTGTCCAGAAAGGACCCAGACTCCAGGAAGAATACAATCCAGGAGATTGAAAGCAGAGCCAAGTCAGGAGGCCGCTGGCCACAGGTCTGTCCCAACACACAAAACACCCCCCCCCCCCCCTCTAACAAAAGTGCCCCTAATATTTACCTTGTATTAGTCACACTTAGTATAGCTGTAGAGAACATTTTCAAACTTGTCAATTTAGAAAACCTAAGATCCTTAACTTTGGATGCTGGTTTGGTTTCACGGTTTCCTTTTTCAGTGAACCATGTTTTATGATTATATTTGTTTTTGTTTTTTAACACTATCACCCAACGAGCCAAAGCGCATACACTGTTTACTCAAATACAAGAACCATTATTTCAAAAGCAGACTTTGCAGGTTGCAAGTCTTCTTGATAATACTTGTAATTTTAACATTTAGTAATGAAGCTTTGTCTCCTCAGGTTCTGATATTTCCAGAGGGAACATGCACAAATCGCTCATGTCTCATCACTTTCAAACAAGGTAAGAAATGAAATGTAAAATGAATGTAATGTACAGTAAATGTACATGTGCAACAAGGAAAATGATTACAGAAAACAATAATTCCTTCTGCTGCTCATACCACATGAAGTATTTCAGTTAATACACTAAAGGAAAAAAAGGTGAATAGTTCATAATATGTCCCCTTTAACTTAAATCGAATCAACTGAGCGGAACGGTTTAACAATAGGAAGAACACTCGATACCACACTGCTCCATTCATTCATTCCATGATGTGGTTTGTGCATTGACCTGTTGTTTATGTCTTTCACACTGTGTTCCCCTCCTCTAGGTGCTTTTATTCCCGGGGTCCCTGTGCAGCCTGTGATTATGAGATATCCCAACAAACTGGTGAGCGATTGTGATACAGCGTTAATCTGTTTCTCCTCACATATTGAGAGACACATTCATAAAGAGGCCACATTGTACTAGTTTGCACAGAAGATAATTATATTGAGGCAGAGTCAGAGATGACATTCATCCTGTTGGGTTACTGAACACACAGTGTATTACAGTATTGATAATTAGTTTATCCATCCAAGCAGAAGCACGTGGATTTCTCAGATTGCTGAATCTGCACATCTTTTCGGTGACATTGTTGGCATCCTCTCAAGTTGTTCGGTTTTTATGAATTTGGCTGGTTGAACTGTCCAAGGTCAAAGTCCCAATGAGAGACTGATAGCAACAGTATGAGCTTGGCTGTATCACACAACGTGTATATACCATTGTTTCTCAGTGTTAATGTTTTATGAAGCTTTATGCATGTCTTCCAGGATACCGTGTCTTGGACTTGGCAGGGTTTCAGCTCGTAAGGATGTTTTCTACATGTTCTTATGTTTCACTTATAGTATGCACATTTTCTGAAGGTGGTGTTTGCTGTTATTTTTTTCTTAGACAATAAACGTGATTATAACACGATAACAGCAACATTACTGCCTTGTACCGCAACAACTATTGTACTGTGGAATCGATATATGTGGCCGACTGTCGTCCTTGTTTTATGTGCAGGAGGACGCTGCTGCTTCTAACTATGTGCCAGCTGTACACCACAGTAGAGATAGAGGTAACAGGTATTCCCAATATGCTCATTTTACTATTATGGCAAAGATACTACAAACTGTTTTTGTTCTTTGGATATAAATGATAAATCATTTTTGTAGATTAAAAAGCAAAAAGAGGGACCTTCTTCACTTTCTTCACTTTGTCTCAAGGAGGAACTGATTAGATTTTGTCATTGTCTCCGTGACCTCACGTCTGTCCCATTCTTGTGAATGTGACATCTCCGGAACGACTGAAAGGAATTTTATTACATTTCGTACAAACATCCACTTGAACTCGAAGGGTGACCTGATTATTATGTTAGTTATAATAATTTTAACACTTTATGTCTAATACGATGACGTGATGACATTTTGTAAAGACATGGATGTAAACTGCATTTTGACTGGTTGGTGGAGGCATTGAACCGCGTTCAGCTTTACTGGTAGTATCCGTGACATCCTCTGCCAGTGTGTGGACTGTGTAGCCTTAATTTGCAGCGCATTCTCCAAGATACTATATCAAACCTAGCACGAGATGCATCTCCTGCATTCAGGGATTTGGTTTCCATGCAAAGGTTTTGGAGTTTGCTTTCTGCTTGACCTTCCTCTGTTTTTGTAGTTCCTGCCAACGCATATCCCCACAGAGGAGGAGAAGAAAAGCCCTCCTCTGTTTGCTAGCAGAGTGCGAGAAACTATGGCCCAGTAAGTGTTAATTGGTCTGAAATGGACATTCCACTGTGTATTGCTCAAGCACACAAAAGTTTAAATGCTTATACAGTTAATGAATACAATGTTAAACGCATATGGAGTACATGTAAGTTGATGAGAAAATTAAATAAGTGGTTCGTGGTGGAGAGTATGCTGTTTAATACAATGGCCATGGTTTATATTCAACCAATAATTGTGCTTTCTTACTGACGTTAGAACTACTATAGTGTACAATGAGTTTGCTTATTGCATTCTTCTGATCTGTCTGACTGTTGCATGTCTTCCTGGCTCTTTAAGAGCATCACAGGCCTGTGAGCTGACCCCTGCATGTGCAAACTGTCTGCTTTCAGGACTTTGGGAGTTCCAGTGACAGACCACACATACGAAGACTGCCGCCTGATGATCTCAGCTGGTGAGCTAACGCTGCCCATGGAGGCCGGCCTGGTTGAGTTCACCAAAATTAGCCGTAAACTCAAGTAAGAACATCTCACTTAAGCACACTGTAGGCATCGCCAGGCAGGGACATCAACAATTACAAAATATGGCTTGAGAGTTGCTGTTTTTGTCATTGTAAGTGTTGTCTATCACACACCTGACAACCTATGTAGCTCAAAAGAAATGATGTAAAATGCAAAGAATGACAGTACACCACAACCTCCTCATTGTGCACTGCTCTCTCAGTCTGAAGTGGGCCAATGTGAAGAACGAGCTGGACAGCTTCGCAGCCATTGCCAGCTCTTGTAAAGGGGGACGGATCACCATTGAGGAGTTTGCCAGATTCCTGAAGCTGCCCGTCAACCCAGCCCTCGAGGAGCTGTTTGCATTGTTTGACAGGGTGAGAGACATGCATATCAAATAGTTCCGTTAGCTGTTAGCCAAAACGCACCGTCCAAAACAATAACAGTCTGCAAACTGTTTTCGCCCCGCTGTGTCTCTGGACGCAGCGTAGCAGGACAAACACAGAGGTTCACAGTCACTCAGTCGAGGACGCAGGGACTCACACACACACACACACGACCGAACACATAACCTCTCCCCAGGTTTACGCCTGGCTGAGATAATGACACTTAAATACTGAATTCCCTTTGGTTGACACACAGCCAGTGTGTGTTGGAATACATCTTAGTACAGTCAAACTGGCCCTAACGCATACTGCACAAAGCTATCGTGCCCTGTAAATATAATGGTTGACAACATAATATGCAACAATCTTAATATTCAATTTACAGAATCGCATATATATTAATCACTGCATATCATGTGTACCGATTAAAGTAAACATGGTGTGGGTTCAGGATTTATACGGCCTGAGAGGAAACTATGATCAAAGTAGTTTGGCCTCCGTCACTGGTATGTCAACCAGAGGTTGTGTAAAGCATAAAAACAGCCCTTTTACATCCATTTCAATGAGTTTCCTTTTCCCTCCAATATACTATGACTCGTCGTTTTCCAGTAACAGAGAATAGCGATTTATAGAAATCACTTATGCTATTAAACATATATTACTCTTGAAATTCCCCATCCTCCCTTTAACATTCAAAACTGTTGATGCCAGACTAAACTCTTTTTCTAGACCATAAAGGATTAAGTACCATCCATCCATCATGATAATAATCCGCACATTAACAGACTCAAGTATTTTTATGGCTGTCTCTTTTGTCCCCGTCTAGAACGGAGATGGCACCATAGACTTCAGAGAGTATGTTATCGGCGTGACCATCTTGTGTCGACCAGCTAACACAGAAGATGTGCTTCGAATGGCTTTCCAGGTACACGGAAATATTCTGACATTGCTCCTACTTGGGGCTCAAGAATATGCACTGTTGTATTTGAATGCACAGTGCATACAAATATACAGAAATGTGTATGGTAGTATCCATCTTTAATCAGGTCACCCAAGCGAGTGCTCCTTAAGACTGCTTTGTGCGTGCGAATAATCGCCATTGTATCAAAAATGTTCCATATTAATCATGTTGATTGGATTTCTTGGACACTATCCTTGGTAAATTTAAGTTATAATGCTTTTTTGTCAAGCAGACATTTTTCTGCGATGCTGTAACTAGAACCTGTGACAAATTATGTGTGTTTACTATATCTAAAGTATATATGATGTTTACATTTCATACTAACTATAAAAAGAAAATATTAAGATGACAATAAAATAACAGAATGCAAAAGTACTAAGTCTAAGCTGAAACAGCCAGCCCTGCCTGACAGCTGACATTCGAGCACAGCAGACAGTACTGTAGGAAGCACAGAAGCAGCATTCAGAGAGGCTTGGATAATGTCAAGTTAACAATGTCTGTCTTTTGTGGAGAGCATGGAATCATTGTGCTGGCCATAAGGTCAAATGTGGTTTTGGACAAACTACTGGTGTTTATGTAATGTGAAGTGAAATGTTGAAATTTAGTAATTTAGTTTTTTCTTACCCGCCTACCTATTTGCACACCCTCAATAACCAGTATTTTTCTTGAACATGCCACAATTTGAAAGTGAACTATATTGTTCTCCGTTCCTGTCCTCTCTCATGCAGCTGTTTGATATAGATGAGGATGAGAAAATCACCCGAGAGGAGTTTACTGCTCTGCTGCGCTCAGCTCTGGGTGTGTCCAATCTTAACATGACCAAACTCTTTAAGGACATTGATGCTGACGGCTCTGGTTTCATCACCTTCAGTGAGTACACTCGGACGCTACATTTTGTTCTTCTAAGCTCCTTTTGTATTTCCAAGGGCATACTATGGATTGGGAATATGTACAATAAATATAAACGGCAGTATTGTTCGTACTTCCCTTATCCTGAGCTACACTGTATCCTGAGGTTTTTTTTCTCTGTGCCTGTGTGTGTGTGTGTGTTTCTTCAGCTGAATTTCAAGACTTTGCCATGAACCACCCGGAGTACGCCAAGCTCTTCTCCACCTACCTGGAGCTTCAGAGATACCAAGCTATCCAGGAGGCGAGTCCAGGTGATCTGGAATTAGCCGGTCAAACCAGTTCAGCTGAAAAACAGGAAGACAGCACCTCTGACAAAAAAGATGACTGAGACTGAGGATGACTGCTCTGAGAGACGGAACACTGTAGCCACTGCACTGAAAAGGAAAAAGTTTCATCTGCCTTCTGACTTTAAGCAGATTCAAGTCATTTGCCACAGCAGATCCACATCATAGTTTGTGTGCTTGCCTTTTTATATATAGTTTTTAGAGTGCTTCTATTTTCAATTTTAGTGCCTTATAGAGATTTCCAAGAACCACTCCCCGAAGTCACTGCACAAGAAATGTCGTATTGCAGACTTTTAAATCCCTAACGTTTTGTGTGTGGGTGCGTTATGGTTATGTGTTCATCTTTAAAAAATACAATAAATTAAAATGTAGTCATAGGATGGAAATATGTCAGAAAAGTCACATGGGCCCCTCACTGTTTTAAAGGTGCTAAATTCAAAATTCAGAGCATTAACATAGCAGCAAACAACCGTTGGCTATGTAAAGATATAGTGGAGTAATGGCGTCCTGAGCAAAGAATGAAGACACACTTCTTCTGTAGACGTTGTAATCCAACGCTTCTCTGTGCTTTGTTTACGTAGCCGGTCCGGTGGCGGACATGCGCGTGCACGTTAGTCCCGGTGCGCTCATACAGCGGTTACAGCTGATGACAGCGTTCTGACCCGCAGCGTTGTCGCGGAAGCAAAACGCCTACCCTCCGGTTCCCCTCCCGGTTAACACCCCTAGCTCTGTAAGGACTGTCGCCGTTGTTTGCACCGTTAGCATTGTTAGTAACAGACGTTGCCATGTTGAGAGCCCCGTGGAGGCAATCCATCACAGATATGCTCTGGATTTTGAATTAAGTGCCTTTTAACTTTAGAAACCCAGCAATCTTTAGAGGTGTAACGTCAGTGACAGCGTTTCATGATATACTTAAACTGACTCGTCATGTTTTTGACTCCGATACATCATTCTGTGTATCCTGAATTTACCCTGAGCTTAGATGAAAGTAGCTTTGTGTACCTTCTCCTTTGTCTCTGTAGTCTTCTGTAAATGAGTAAAGAAAAATTGCCAAACCAACACCTTTTTAAGTATAAGCAAAGAGTCCACGTGCTTCTGTGTTGCCGTATAATTAGTGTACAGTAAGCTTTATTAAGATCACACCACAAACCCACAGATGTTCTGTATTAAAACTACGTCTACGAAGAGCATACATGCTGTGCATTACACTTTTTTTCAGTGCTCAGGGACACGGACCTTGTAAGACGGCTGTATAATTAGCCAGAGGTTTGCTTTGCATGTGTATCTATTTGCATTTCTACTGAAGACTGTTGTTGCTGAGACAGCAGCACGTCTATGTAGCTTTAAGTTTACTAAAGCAAATCAACCACTGAAAAATAGGGCAATTTGTGAGCAAAAAGGCAACAGTGCTTCTTCACAACATCATATCCCAGCGGGGTATGCTTTCAGATTAACTAGCGGCACTGTTATGTATCTAGCAAGGCGCATGGCAATTATGTGATTTTTTTCTTTTCTTTTTTGTTAACACTGCAAAGTTTGCTTTTTAAAATAAAACAAAGAGTACAATTTTAATATTGCCTTCATTTTTATATTCACCACTGAGGGAACTAATGACTTCCGTAGATTTCGTCTTTGATGAAGCAAGGTGCAATAAAGGGGCTGTGGAAGTACTTCTGATTCTCTAAACCACCACCAGGTGCCAGTAGTTACCTACAATAATTCCATTACGTGTGTGTTTGCTGTTCTTATACTTTCAAGTATCAGTTTAAATTTTACCCCTTGTATCATTTGAGTCTGTATTTTAAATTGACGATAGAGCTAGAGTAAGGCACTGAAAGGCACTGAAACTGAAGACTTCTATCATCACCTTTATACTCTAATACCAGCAGACAATTTAAGTTGATCTTTGATCTTGAACATACACACAAATGCACAAAAAACAGAGCAATTTCTTAATTGTGTTTGTACGACTTATGTGCTATAATTGCTCAATTTATCTGCATTGCATTTCTTCATTTGACTTTTTTGTGACCCAAACAGTTTTCATTGTGAGGGTGGAAGAAGACTAGAAACACTATAAAATGTGAATGTGAGACTTGGAGAGCAATGTAATGTACGTGTTGATTCTTTACCATAAAAGTTTCCATATACCATATGTGATTTATTTCAATTTGATGGTCATTGTTCCCCCCCATTAGTGTTCTAGTTATTTCTATAACATGTGTTCGATGGCTTCTGATATCTGAGCCGGGGTTCCAAACGTTGTGAACAACTTCCTTCTTTGATCTACATTTCACCCTGGAAACTGATCTCATCAATACCAATGCCTGGAGTTTTACTTGTTTATTATTATTAAATTTGTGCATTTGCAAGACCAAGTGTATATAACTAAATAATAATGATTAAAAGAAATCTGTTTCCAGGGGGTTGCATCAATATTAATCCATAAATCTTTGTCCCAGTCGGAGGTGGGGACAGTGATGGTGGAGGCTTTGGTTAATTAGATAAGATGGTCTAATTTTATAGATGTTATACTAAAAAGTAAAAATGTATTTTGCAACGTTTTGTGTGTTGATTATGCAAAGATGTAATTATATTCGTTTCACTTTACTTAAAGCAAAGAACTAAGAGTAAATTAGTAAAGTGATAATGCATTGTAAAAGATTATAATGTATTACAACAATGGGAGTTTAAATAGATATAAGTCAATATCAGATGCTTTATAATGTGTTATGATTATTGTTATAGAGCATTATGAATATTTATGAGTGTTTATAAGTAAAAGCATACAGTGATATGAGCAGATTTATATCATTTATATTTAAAATATGGATAACTTTTTCTAATCTCACATACAGTACTTACTTAATAATTCTGATGTCTGTGTTGAGTGATGGAGGGCGGTAGCTTGAGCACAGAGTAGGATCATTTTCAGGTTTGGATGTGGTGGGATGTTGGGCGTTATAACTTTCTGTTCCTGTCCTAATGAATAATAATGGCGTGGTCCAAAAGTGCTTTTAAAATTCAGGGGGGAAACCATCTGATGCAGGTGCTTTGTTATTCGATATGGCTTGAAGTGCTTTCTCTCAGTCTTCTAGCCTAATGGGTCAGTCCAAGATATCTTCATGAAGTTCTGTTATCTTGGGGAGATCTATATTGTCAAAGAATGTGTTTATTGTAAGTGTTTGGCAATTTGGTTGCGATAGAGAGTTTTAATTGTTGATTTGCCAGATATTCTCCTGATTGTGTTGTCATTGTGTTCAAAGTAGTTCTGTTTTAGCCTTTGTCTGAAAAACTGTGTCGTCCTATTTAGGATGTAATAAAGTTTGTCCCTGGAAGTTCTTTTTTTTTTATACATCAGATTTACAAGATGCCATTCTGTTCTCCTACTCTCTGCTTAAGTTCTTTTTTATCGTTTTTGGTCTTCCCTTCTTTTCTTTTTTAAATTTTTTATTGGTGGAGCACAGGATTATATTTCCTCTCATCACTACCTTGGCTGTTTCCCAGAGGCGAGGTTGTTGGGGAATCATTTAGTTTGAGGATGTCTTGAAGTCAGAATCTACAAGTGATGATGTGTTGCAACGCCATCTTGTGCATGGTTTATGGGTGGCTTCATTAATAAAAGTAAAGCTTACTGGAACGTGGTCGAAAATAATAATGGGATGGATTTTTACTTTCTTGATATAATCGAGTTGCTAGTGAGGAAGTAATCGGCGAATGTCAAACATATATTGTACCCATTTAAATGATTGCCACGGTCTGGGAAAGTTAGTGATGTTTGATCGCAGTTTTAGATAAATGTGCTTGTCTATTCTAACAAAGAATTTCTTTAAATAACATGTACAAAATAAACATTTTCATCAGATAGGCCCTTTCTTTTATAACAAATGAGTTATCCATTTGCTTATTGGTCCAGCATTGGCTCCATTTTGGCACAACTGCATATTCCAGCTCAACTGCTGTCAAAAGTTCATCTGTGAGGAGGCCAGGATGCTAATACAAACCCAACACATGGCGTTCTGCGAATGTGAATGTGCTCACATGCACACAGAAAAAAGAAAAAGCCGTCTTGCTCCATATGCACAGAGGAGGCTGAAATGAATGAATGATGGAGAGCGTGTCGCTTCATTAAAAGCTCGCTGTTAGACAAACTGTGATTACCAGCTGTGATTTCCAACTTCAATTTGTTTTAACCTTTTCAAACGTACAGAGGCTCATTTCATTTTAATCAAAATTGATGAGATGGCATGGAATCAATTAAGTGACATTGTTGCCGCGCTTACAACAGTGCAACTCCTTCCCTACCCACAGCTCCCCATCCCTCCCTCCCTCCCACCAGCCTTTCCTCTGCATGGCTGTTGTATATTGCTGTATCTACTTCAGCCCTGCCTGGGGGGGGTGATCCTGTCGCAGTAGATTGTGAGAGATATGTGTTGGTAATGCAATTTGGTCTCCTCAGGACCTGAGTGAGTGAGCAGCCTCTGTTTGTTGCTGGACACGGGCCTCTTACGGATGGGGAGGAGGGGGGGGGGGGAGGGACTCACTGGTCCAGGCTGGAAGGAAAGGTCAGAACAGACAGGCCTCGCAGTTTAACAGATGTGACAGTACTGTGTGTCTCAATTGAACCAGGTAGCCGTGCTTCCTCAGGCCACATGAGCGTGAGTCTCAGTGGCTACTGCACAAGTTCAGACCAAGTCAGCTATTTATTTCTAATTTCTTTTTAGGGTATTTCACCTAATGTAAGGAGTTAATAGCTTCATATCAAAGAGGGTAAATTCTGTAATGTAATGTAACAAGGTAATACATTAACTTAAACTAATGCTCCCATTCACTGAGAGTATGAACACATTTTTTACATCTCCAACTATACAGAATATACAGACTTTGCTTCAGATGCAAGTTTTACCTGCATGACTATGATACAATAGACAGAGTCATTGGCAGTGTAATAGTTCAAGAGACAATTTTATTTATTTTTTTATTAAGTGAAAAGCAATTGGGCCTCGCTAACGCAAATACATTTTAGGAGCGTTACATAAAAGGAATACGTTATTTTAGCTTTATGTTCCTATAGAATAGACCTTCCTGCTTATAACAACAGGATACCTGGCTGTGTATATACAATCCTGTGAGCCCTCCTTTGTCCTGCATGACGAACAAGGATGTATGGCTTCAAACATTTAGCACAGTGTGCATCAACATTACAGGATACAGATTAGTTGCTGGCTAGGACTACTGAGTGAAAAAAAATACTGTAACGATAAGGAGAGGAAATGTCAAGTATAGTCAAAAGGTATCCTCTCCCATTCCTCACACGACTGAAACAATGCCTTTGATAGGTAATATATTCAATGCTTAGTTGAAAGAAATATTTAAACCCAAGAGGCCTGGTTTGTCATGGCAGTATCAATCCTCCAACAGAAATATTCTAGAAGTCTAGTACATCATTTTATAGACCATTTTCTTTAATCCAGCATGACACACTGGGTATTTTGGCAAACTTTCAAACTTTGGGATGTCCAGTATCATAGATTTCTCTGAATTTGAACAATGCTTGGCAACATGAGATACCTTTGTAAATATGTTCCCACTGCTCGGTCCTCTCATGCACAGCTTCTGTCCAGCTACTCAGTGCAAAGAGTTCATTAAACTCTGATGAGTGTTTGCTTCTATAGACGCTGCTTTGGTGTGGATACCTACACATTTATTGATGTCATTGATGGGCTTACAAACACATGCCCACACAGCACACACACACACACACACACACACGCCCACACAACACACACACACACACATCATGCAATATTGACTCCTGCACTTTTGAGCCTGGCAAGCTGTCTCCTTCAGCCCTTCGGCGAGTTCCTCCAAACCTCATTGTTACGTTTCCTTGTCACACCATATGACAGCTTGTTGACTTTCTCTCCTATTATTCTCTCAGGAAAGGGATTGTTCCTCATTTCCTGTGTGATGGTTTATAGAAACAGTGAAGGTCCTGGTGAGGGCAAGGTCTGTGGAACCGTATCAAACATCGGCTGTCCAATGCCGGTATCTGCAGCATTTGGGGGTTTTCACATCTCTGCGTTTGATTCTTTTCCAGATTTTTGGACGATGGGCAACAACTTTTCCTGTGTAATATTTGAAGATGGGTCAGAGCAAGGTGGTGGAAAAGGCATTTGTCTTTTACTTATCAGTGATACTTGCCAAATAATGTGTGTAAGTGTTTATAAGTTCCAAACAAACTCAAACTCATCCCTCCACACTCGTAACAGTGATCGAATGTGTTTTTTCCTCGTCTCACAATGTTTCTTTTCATTCCTAGGAGCCAAATGACAGTAAGTATAATGTGTTTCTGGCAACAATATGTCTTACGCAACAATTCCACAAGAGAACATTAGAAATGTCTGTATGGAATATTAATATGCCTCTCCTATGGGAGATGTAAGTTGAATCTGAATCGTGAGACTTGCCAATCAATCACACACACTTCTTTTCTCTCACAGTTCAAACAGCAATAATGCCAACCCTCCTGCTGTCAAGCCTCCCTTTTTGTGCCCCCTAATTATTACCCGCTATTCAAACTCAACTTGTGTGTGCCGCCTATTGTGTTCTTCATTCACCAGTTGCTTGGAGATTGAAGGGGTGGGACTTCGTGAAAGATAAAACTCTTTGATATATAGATGAAGGAGACTGGTTATTATGATAAGCTTTTTGAGGACAATGGCACCACATTCTCATAGACTTATTTTGGAGTGTAGGTGTTGGCTGAAGCACAAGATGGGGCTGCTGCTGAGGAACACTCTTTACTGGCCTGCACCATGTATACACCAAATTTCCTAGATGTGTGCTTTGTGCTGCTCAGAGATGTTTCTCTCCGTGACTGGACATCTGACTCACACTGCTATTTCTTCCAACTGAATGTATACAGCATGTAGGGAATGAGACTTAACATTGCTGAGGTGCTTAAAACTTTGCAGACACTAGCAAAGCCCAGAGAGAGAGAAGCTTAAAGACACTCCTCCTTTTGTGGGGCCAGGAGAGATTTAAACCAGAGAGTTTTGGGGTGCAAAACAAACCCCACTCATTGTGAATACTATGACCTGATTACCATGTGATAATGACCTGCTACTTTAATCTATGGAATGAAAAAAACGAAAAATTCAATCATTTTAGAATCCTGGCTCACACAGCACAATGGGCCTTGTTCCCAGCAGACATTTTCGACTTGTCATCGCAGGAACAGCACAGTTGTTTCTAATAACCCTAACGATGGCTCTGTTCTATTCAAGAGTCCCAGTGAGAGTGACAGTGAGCAAGCATGCGAGATACCAGGAGCCTGACATTAAAGCAGCTAAATGGAATCCAGCCATCAACAGTTTAATTATTTACACCTGTGCTTTCCCTACTGTGGCAAGTCAAAATGTCTTGCAGGCCCATCTGGAGAGTGAAACATCTTTGGTCACTCGTATTTGTACCATGGAGTTAATGCGCTTTTTATGACGTAGAGCTGACTCATTAATGCGCAGATAGGCAGGCAACTGAGGAGGTGGATGAAAGGTTGTAATGACACGCGCGTGTGTGTGTGTGTGAGAACAGAAGTAGATATCTTTGCGGTGACCCATATCCAAGTGTACAGGTTAAATCCAGACAGTCATACTGTGACTGCAGAGAGGCTGCGTCTTGTTTCATTAGCTTCCCATCCTCAGGTCAACATGGGAGAGCCCGAACCTTAAGAAAGTGAAGGAAGGTCTCAAGAATTGTACATAGACAGAAGGTGGAATCCAGGATGATCGAGGTGAAGGATGACATCATTTTCCCTTCAGCAGTCTACACCTCTACGGGTGCAGCTTGTTATTGTCTGTTCTCAATATGCACCTGCTTTACATCTTTAAGTCACCTCTGAGGGACATTGTCCATCAAATACTGCACATTATGTGTGCCTTGACATTTCAAGAAAGCCAGTGTTTGAATGTGCAGCGTCACACTAGTTCATATTCAGAAATACACTCCCCATCAAACCCGATCATGATAACACAAAACATTTGGTAATTCTTTGCTTGAGGTACCTGACAATACAAAACCAAGTGCAAAAGAATAGAACTAATTCAGGAGAAAACAACAGTAATAACACATTATCCTTCCACGTTACCTGGTCCTTTGCTTTACCATCCTTGCAGTTATTCAATCTTCACAAACAAAACGCCCAAAACCAGCCCTATTAGGGTTTTATAAAACAAGCACTGGGGAGCAAAGAGGACATTCATTGACTCTAATGGGATGAACTGATCAACCATATCTAATAAAAAGCATTGCCCCTGGCTAAAGCTGCTGTAGAATTGAATTACACATGGAACACAATGCTTTCATGGCTTCTTAGAAAACTGTAATTCAATCTGTTTAGTACAGAGAAAAAACAGAGAAAGTCCAAATTAAAACATTTATAAAAGTTTTTCTGCATGTGAAATGTAAAGGACTAATGTGAAGCTGAAGGTATCATGGTCTTATGTCTCTTGAACAATGTTAAATTAAAGTGCCAATCCGAAAAGCAAAGACATGATCTGACATTATATTCTGCTCTCGACATGGAAAAAGTCTCCATCGAATAAATACACAAACCCATTGCTTATAAAGTTCAAACCAAGGTTTATAAACGGAATATTTGATTTATCTAAAAAGTAAGAGGTCATCGAACTGTTATGTTCTCATCCCAACTGATTGTTGCTCTGACAAGTCAGAAGTTTATGGGAACTTGAACTTAAACGAAAAAAGCGATCATGCCAAGTCCACATCAAAAATGGAGAGAAAGTGGTCAATTATAAAATATCACGTGGAAGAGAGAGAGGAAACCGATTTAAAAGCTCGCATTTTATATCGTCCCTGCAGGAGAAGGCGAGTCTTATAGGTCCTTCAGAATGGGCAGTCTTCCCTCAGATGCGTCTGGACAGCAGCAGCATCGGGTCATGGAGATGCGTACCTAGCTGCACAAAGTACGGAGGGAAAACTTTGAGCCGCACACCTTTAAACTGCTTTAGTAACGGGGAGATATTCAAATAACCATTTATCTTTCTCGTTATCCTCATGAGGGATGTTTTTAGGTGATTGTTTGATTGGGTTGACTGTTTAGCGCACAATGGGCTCATGCGCGCGCCGTTACGTGGAGAGGAATTCGCTCTTTAGGGTCTTTCACCTGCTGTTGCTGGGCATCAGCCTACAGATAGAATGTTTTATCCTAATACTGTACAGATAGTATTGTCAGGTCTTGCTATTATATGAAGAATACTGTCACCTATCCCACCCTGTCCTAACCTGTGCGGAAAACTTTACGCACAAACACCAAACCTCTCCAAACTCTGTTTTTCTTCCCTCCTCTCCAGCTCATGTATGCGGGGGTAGAAGCTGCAGTTTCGGCGGAGAACACTCGCTTGGAACTGCCGTCCTCGGGAGCACCGACCCGGACCATCAGCTCCGCCAGAACCCGCAGGGGGCCGTGAGAGCACCGGGTCAGCGTGGGCTTCGCGAGCACCGCAGAGAAAATGAATATCCAGGTTCTGCCAGAACACAAGCTCTCGTCGGTGGCCCCGCTGAAACAGTGCAATGTGGAGAAAAAGGAGGTAGAACTGATACTGTTGAAGGACCAGAATGGCGTCCAGTACACCAGCTCCTCCATCATTCCCACCCCTGGCCACCCCGCAGGTCCTCCCGGATGCATCGAGGACGATCGAGAAACTTGGGGAAAGAAAATGGACTTTCTCCTGTCGGTTATTGGCTTCGCAGTAGACCTGGCCAATGTTTGGAGATTCCCTTACTTGTGCTACAAAAATGGAGGAGGTGAGTTGACTTAATAGTAACATAATAATATAGAATACCAGGCGTGACTGGGTCGGCTAGTAGGCTACACTGTAAATTATAATGATAGTAGTTTGTTCTTCATTGATGTTCTTTCATTTATGGGTCAGGTACCAAAGCCTGCCTATTTCTATTTCCAAGTCAACAATACGAATGTGTTGTCAAAGAAAATACTACAGACAGATTCGATTAGTCATTTTTGCGATGTTGTTCTAATAGTTCCTTTAATATCCTTAATGAACGGTTTAATGGTCCCACGTGTATTAACGGGAGAGTGCATTTAATGTAGCTCTGATGAAGGAAATACCGAATTTTCTAAAAAGAAAATGCACATGGATAAAGATACTGCACGGACTGTCCGGGTTCTTGGTTACTCAGCAAGTCTGGATAGATAACCACACTTAAAACTATTGAAAACTGAAGGTGCACTGTAGTGAGCAGAGAGGGTGGGAAGAAGAGTAGTTGAATCACCAACAGGTGGTTTTAGAGATCTTTAGCTTCAATGTTTGGTTTTACTTTTTCTTTTCTTAAAAGGGTACAAACTCTGTCTTAATAAACTAATTACATTGTTATTTTAAAATCGCCCAATGTAAGCTCAGCTCCAGCCCCGCAGTGACTTAGCGGTTACAGATAAAAGATGCATGGATTTTAAAATGGCTTTAATATTTTGCCACTTTCAGTTCTTTAAATCCATTAATTGATCATGAGAAACCAATTTAGCTTACATAATAAAGAAAATGTACCCTTTCATAAAGACATGTACATGTACAGTGATGATAACCGTCATATTCAAAAATGAAATATTGATACAATGTTCATAATACACATAGATGATATTGTCTAAATCATCCAGCGCCTCTTAAATTATTTTGTATATAGTTATGGTTTTTGATTCTCCCTCCACTTCTATCCACTTGTATTTTGAGTGTAATTCATTTGCCAAAAATGGGACAAAACGCACAATAAACAAAGTCAAAGATCAATTTGGCGATAATATTGCTATCGTGAATTCTTTTGGCCATGATAATCATGTAGCGAAAATGTGATATCGGGACAGCCCAGTGTACACGTGTAAAGCCACTGTAGCTCTAAAATCAACCTGTATTGTCAAATGAGTCATGAAGTGATGTTTTAGCATCTACTTGCAAATTATATAAATATAGGATTCATCTTGTTTAAAATATACTGTCAGGTTTATTTGCCTGGTCTAATTGAACTTTCAAAAACAAGTTTCTGAGCTCAGGTTTACTCAGTATGTCTGAACACAAGAGGAACCGATTCCACCGCTGAAGCTGCCCTGTATGAGAGAAAAGAAAGTACAGTGTGTGTGTTTTGATAAACAAAGGATTGTTTTAAACAGTGTTGTTCCTCCCCCAACACTCATCAACAGAGGGCTTGTTTGCCTGCGTGTCCATTCACGTGGCGAAAATCAACATGTTGTGCTCAGTGCCCCAAAGGGTCAACTCCACCGCTGGCCTGTCAATCATATTGGCCCTCAGCAAAATGTATTCATTACTGTAGATAATGTGTCATTTGTGATGGACAATGTCAAGAACAATTCAATTATGGGAGGTCATTTCCTTGCTACTGAGGCCCAGCATGAAAATAGCTGTGAGCCTTCCTGCTTGCATGTTATGGTGTGTTGTTTTTTCCAACAATGTCAAGACCCCTAATCAACCCCCCCCCCCACATTTTTTTTCTTCTTTTGGTATTTTGTTTTGTCTAGCACTTATGTCCACATTGAGCATTTTGAACCTGTTTTTGCTAACAGCTAAAATATAAGTCACGCTAGTGCTATGTCCTGCTGTGAATGTTTGTGCTTGGGTGTGTGTGTGTGTGCATGTGTGTGTATTCTGTGTCTTTTGACTTCTAGGTGCAGCTCCCTAACGAGTGATTGAGGGCACCTGGATGAGGATGTGGTTATAAGCACCTCCTTGCTCCGCCCTCGCTCTCTCATCTGCCTGGCACCAGACCCTGGTCTGCAGTGGGATTTGCACACTACAGTTTACTTGTGTCCTGTAAATAAACTGGCAGCTGTGGTTGTTTTTAACCTAACTTGGTGTTGTGTCCCTCCTATATGTTGCGACTCCCGAGCCGGTCGTAACATAATGGGGGCTCGTCCGAAGCTCAGTTAGCCTTAGGTAATTTTTTACTCCTAGACTTAGTTAGTAGGTTCAGGCTGATGTCACCACTTAAGTTAGTTTTTAGATTTTCTCTTTTTGAGCTTGCCTGGTTAAGAAAGCCTGCGGGTGTTGGAGAGACCAGCACCACTTTATTGTTTTTGGTGCGGTAACCCTGGGGTGGCCCCTGGCGTGCCCGGGAAAGCCGACGAAGACTAGTTGAGGTTTAGCCAGATAGAACTAGTTTCTTAGGTAGAGAGGAAACCAGGTAAGTTCAAGAATAGGTCAGTTTGAAATGTTCATTCCTCAGGATAGTATGTGGTGGCATTTGCTGGCCTTTGTTCTTCACACATGCTGTGCGAGTAGTAAGAGTGGAGAAATATTGTTATGCACACTAGTTTTGGTTAAATGCTAGGCTGTAGTTTTGTTCTTCTTTGAACCCTGATTCGTCTGGCTGGCTTAGTAAGCCAGTGCTCATGCTTTTCTATTATCTGTGTGAGCTTCGTGTTCAGGTAGTCGCATGCTTCTTGCAGGGACTACATTTTGTGGAACCTACTTTCTTCTCAGTGGAGGTAGAAAAGTAGTGTTTCGAATTATCGTATCGTAGGGGTAAGAGTACTGTTAACACTATTTCTATACTGTGTGGCCTGAAATAGTTAAGTAGCTGCTCTTGTATAGACAGCCTAGTGATTGGTGCATTTCAATTACACTCTGATTTTGTGTAGGTAAGCTGTGCTGTTTGGTAGCACTATTTCTGTGTGGTAGTGTTGCTTTGTGTTGGTGGTTTGGCTTACTTAGGGGGAGCCCATTTTTGGGTGTGCTACCTTGTAGAGATTTGTTTCACATAAAGTTGTTTTTGTGATCTCACAATGAAGTCTGATTTTCAAGAGATCAGTGAAGGTCCTACAATAGAGCAGCTAGCTCAATGTACCAAAGCCCAGCTCATGTCTATTGCAGAGCAGTACCATCTTGAAATTGCTCAAACTTCAGTTGGTCCTTGTCAGACCAATAAAAAACGCACTGAGCATGACTCCTTTGCACAATTCCGTATGGAGGGTTCAATAGCAATTTCTGATTCTGAGAAGCTCATCCCAATTCGCATCCTTAGGGATACAGGAGCCTCTCAGTCCTTGTTTTTGGCAGGAGTTTTGCCTCTTTCTGAGAAGACCTCCACTGGTAGCAGTGCTTCAGTCCAAGGATGTGGGATGAGGTGGCTTAAAGCCACATTGCATGTTGTGTATTTGCAATCTGGGTTGGTTACAGGCCCTGTCGTGGTGGCGATTTGTCCCCAGCTTCCTTTAGGGGGAGTAGACCTGATTTTGGGTAATGATTTGGCTGGAGGGAAGGTGTTTCCTGCTCCCATTGTAGTGGATAGACCAACAGGCTCCGTAGTTGACAATTACCAGAGTGCTGATCTGTCATCTCGGTTGCCTAAAGTCCTTCCTGCTTGCATTGTAACTCGTGCCCAGTCAAGAAAGTATGAAGATGTAGTGAATTTATCTGAAGTGGCTCCAACTGTTGACAGTCTAGAGGCTGATCCTGATCCTTCTGTAACTTCTAAGCTGTCCACTAATGCTGTTGGAAATGAGTCTACTGAAGTTAAATTGACCTGTCCTGTCACTGTGCCGGCTGGGCCTGACACACAGTTGAAGGTTGGCAAGGAACAGCTGATAGCAGCCCAGAAGGCTGACCCTCCTTTGGCCAAGTATATGGCAGCAGTGTTGCCTAAGGATGAGAGTGGTACTACTCATGTCACTTTTACTGGGAGGTTGGTATCCTCATGCGTAAGAGGGTTTCTTCTGTTAAAAGAGCATGGTTTTGGATGACACCCTTATGGCTGTCATCTTAAGGAAGGGAGTGTTACGTATGGTTCCATGTCCTGCTGTGAATGTTTGTGCTTGGGTGTGTGTGTGTGTGCATTCTGTGTCTTTTGACTTCTAGGTCCAGCTCCCCAACGAGTGATTGAGGGCACCTGGATGAGGATGTGGTTTACCTATATAAGCGCCTCCTTGCTCCGCCCTCGCTCTCTCTCATCTGCCTGGCACCAGACCCTGGTCTGCAGTGGGATTTGCACACTACAGTTTACTTGTGTCCTGTAAATAAACTGGCAGCTGTGGTTGTTTTTAACCTAACTTGGTGTTGTGTCCCTCCTATATGTTGCGACTCCCGAGCCGGTCGTAACACTAGCAAGGAATATGTAAAGCATGATATGTAATTATTTCTCTTTCCAGGTGCCTTTTTGATCCCGTACATTCTTTTCTTGGTCATTGCGGGGATGCCATTGTTCTACATGGAGCTTGCCTTGGGCCAGTACAACAGGCAAGGGGCAGCTACAGTTTGGAAAATTTGCCCCATCTTTAAAGGTGAGCTTTAACACACACACACACACACACGTACACACGAGAACTGGCATGTCTTTTTACTTCAGCCTTTCTCTAACCTCTTAAACTGGGCTACATACAGCTCAGTCATGCTCTTCTTTGCTTCTTTTCAATCTCTTGCCCTTTAATTTCATCCCTTCGTTCTTGTCCTTTAACCCTTATTCAGAAGTGTCACTTGGAACTATTTCTCCGTTTCACCTTTCTGTATTTCATTCTCCGCTTGGGCTTCCAACCTTATACCCCTGTCTTATGTTTCTTCAAATGCCAATTGTAAATGAGTGAAGTCAAAGCAAACCAGGCTACTGTCCTTGGCCTGTTGAGGAACACAGTTGGGGTCAATGTAATTACAAGTCAATCAATTAAACTAATCAGAGACACAACCAACAATCTTAAATCAAAAGGGCTCTATCATGTACTGTTGTTATAGAGAAGCACATTAAATAAAACTGTTGGGGAAAAGACTTCAGAGTGTTACCTTTCAAAAGAGACCAAAACCATGCATGTACTCCAAATGGTTCAAGAACAGCTTTCAATTTACTTTGGTTATGCCTTGGATTAGCCTTAGGCTAATTTTACTGGAGCGGTAACATGCCTCCTGGCATTTAGGGCAGCAACAAAAGTCTTCCACTCCCGTCTGTCCTGGGTGAGTCACTGGATGGTGCTCCACGAGTGGTTTAGGCTCTGCATTTCTTTCTCCACAGTTCTTCTCCATGTGCTTCTTTGCGGCCTCTTTTTCTTTTCCCTTCTGGTGTCCAATGTAAGGCTGTTCTTGTAATATCAGCAGGGTCTTTTCCCAACACATGTCCTATCCATCTCCATCTTCTTCATTAGGATGGTCTCCATGCATTCTTGTTGGCATTTGTCATACAGTTCTTCATTTAAAATAGTGTTTGGCCAGAAAATGTAAAGTATTCGCCTTAAACTCTTGGTGTGGAAGGTTGATAGTCTGTTGAGATATTCTTGTGTCATTCTCCAGCATTCAGAACCGTACAATAGGGTGGATAAAACACAGCTCTGATACAATTTGAGTTTGGTCTTGATGGTGTACTGCTGTGACCTCCATATGTTATTCAGTACTTTGAAAGCGTTCCTTGCCTTATTAAGACGATTCTTGATGTCTTTATCTGTGCGTGTCTGACAGTGCTGCCCAAATATGTGAACTCGTCAGTTTTGAGGAGATCTTCTCCGTAAACCTGAATTGGTGCCAAATCATCAAAGTACCAAAGAAAGGTTCTCTAAGAAATTGTAACAACTGGTGTGGAATTAGACATCTGTCAATACCAAGTAAGATCATGGCAAAGATCATCATTAACGAATAACAGATGCTGTAGACAAACATCTCCAAAAAGAACAGGCAGGTTTCAGAAAGGGTAGAGGTTGCAATGATCACATATTCACGTTACGTAACATCATAGAGCAGTGCACAGAGTGGCAGAGGGAACTGTATATTGACTTTGTTGACTTTGAAAAAAACGTTTGACTCCATTCATCGTGAAAGCCTTTGGCGTATATTGTCCCTGAAGATATGGTTCTTGTGATACAAAGTGTTTATACCAACTTAACATGCAGGGTTGGAAACAGTCCCCAAAAATTCCAAGTGAAGACAGGTGTGACACAAGGATGTGTGATGTCAGCTTTGCTCTTCAATATTTCTATTGACTGGGTAATGAGACAAACAACTGAAGACCAAAATAGAGGCATTCGATGGACATTCTTTTCATCAATATTGTGATGCAGCACGTATCTATAAGTATTATTTGGAACCAGTTCACATTATGAAACCTGTTAACAGCAGAAAATGTATCAAATATGGTCGTCTCTACAGAGAACATGCATTAAGTGAATTTGCACTGGGCTGCACAGTGTGAACGTAAACCATCATTTAGTTGTTACTAATAATAACTCTGTTCCTCAGGTGTGGGCTACAGTGTGATCATCATAGCCCTGTATGTCGGCTTCTACTACAACGTCATCATTGCCTGGTCCCTCTACTACCTGTTCTCTTCCATGACCAATGAGCTGCCGTGGCTCAAATGTGACAATGTTTGGAACAGTCAGAACTGCACCTACCCTAAAGCCCTCAACGGATCCATCATCGGCAATGGAACATCTTACGCCAAGTACAAGATCACCCCAGCAGCAGAGTACTATGAGTGAGTGATTTCTGAAATTCAGAGTAATTCATTTATCAGATTGTGACCTATGTAGGCCGTGGCATGATTTACATTTTGTGCAACTTAAGAAAAAAACATGGTAATAGGTAATCAAGTTTTAACATCACACCTATTCAAGCATCAGACCCAATTAACTATTTGGTAAATGTCAAAATGCAGGTATCTTAATCTCTGTTAAATGGACAGACATCACTATTTTGACAACAGGACGTTCACGGTTGCTCAAAGCTTCGACCTGCATGTAAATACAGCCACTGTCTTCATAAGGCGATCTACAGTTTGTGCAGGTTGTTTTTTCCATGTTTTTCATTCTCTATTCGTGAAGGTTGTTTCATTTGGACACTTGATACTGACACAGTTTTGCTGAGATGGAAGTGATGCTTTCATGTTTATTGGGAGTGCTTTCTGAATAACACTCGGACAGTATGTACATTTCCATGAAACAAGCGCACCGGTATCCACATGGAGTGACAGGCACTTAAACTTAAAATCAACCAGCCATAAATGTTTGGGTAACACTTTCTATGATGTTCATTTATATAATGCATTATAAACATACTTATATAGCAGTATATATTATATAATCCGCTTATGGCACTGTATTGTGATAGTTAGTCATAAATATCATTATCCAATCATAATTAAATAACCACAACGTATTATAAAGTATAATAAATAGACTTATAAGGTCACGTATCGTGATACTTGATAACTGTACTGATCGCGCATAGATTTAATGATATTTGTTTCACTTTACTTAAAGCAAATTATAATTTTTGTTCTTGTACAAAACAAATGAGTGACCAGCCATTATCAAGTATTATGATACTTGACCTTATAAGTCATTATAAGGTGCTTTATAAGGTTTTATGATTACTGCTATTAAGCATTATGAATATTAATGAGTGCTTATAACTATAATTATACAGTGTTATAAGCAGATTGTAATGCAGTATAGACATGGGCGTCATAGCAAGTGTTACCAATGTTTGCACTATAAAACGAGTATACATAAAGAGTTCAAATGCACTCTTTGAAGAGCATGAAAAAAGCTCCATCTGTTTATGCTTCAAAGACAGACAGTTATTCCCCAGCTTCTATAATGACCGACTGTGCAGCCCCAGAAGAAGTCTGTGAAGTGACTTGGACAGTACACGGTACACGTGCCAAGCGTGACGCACAGAATACACCGAGCATGCAACCCGGCAAATAATTGAGCTTGTTAAAGATCCACTCCCATTCTCCTGGGCAGAACTGTCTTGTATGGTTTATTTAATCAGGATCCCTGGATTATCTTTTAAGAACCTCCAGGAACCCTCCCGCATAGTTTCAAAATAAGTAAATACTTTTACTCAACATGAAGAGGTCAGCATTTGCGTCAAAGCTCCAGACTTGTGAATTGCGGCATACCTTCCAAAAAGTGATCCGATATTGCTCAAAGAGCAGACATGGTGCATAAAACCAGAAGGCAGACTATATGCTCCAGGTGGACGATTACACTTCACTCATGGGGAAAAATAAATAAAAAAAGAAGTAGATGTGTATCGACAAACAATAGGATACTTCAAAACAGATCTTGCATGGGCTTAGGATCCGTCGGGGACAATAAATCCTCCTGCGTCCAGCTAGCTTTGACCGCAGGAGCAATGCCAAGGCACAGCATGAGTGCGAGGCCAACTGAGTAAACAGTCCCTTGCTTCACCTCGTAGACGCTTATACATCCACAAATCATCTTGAGCCTACTGTTCTCAGCTGTCATGAGCATTAAAATTCTAAAGCAAAACTAATTTAAAATAGAAAACTTCAGTTCTTAGTTTGCACCACAGCTGTTTAGGCTCACTGCTGCTAAGGTCATATATTATCTGATGTTTGCCCAACATTTACAGTACAGTAGGTTATTCATAAAATAATCCTTTATTAGTCCCGCCGTGGGGAAATTCATGATCACACACATCCGTACTGTGCACGATCACAAGGTTCATTTCAAACGACTTGTGATTTTACTGAGAATACAGATGATAGCATTGTGCAGGAAAATTGCATTAGAGAAAGATGAGACTACTTGGTGACTCAGATATCATTTAACTGGTGTTAATAAATTGTTTGGCCACCTGGAGGCTGAAGGGAGTCGGCCAATAATTCTCTGTGGATTTGTCACTACATTGACACCTTTCACATTGATGTTTTCATTTCATCCAAAAATAATATTGATCATAGCGGCCTTGTTTTAGGAAAGAATGAACCCAACCATGCATTATTAAACATGAATGTTTTTATATTTTTTCTTGTATTTAGTTAACACAGGATCCTACAAATGTTTGCATATTTTATTCTTTATTTGTTTTATATCTTTAAGATGTACATATCTTAAACCTGAAAACACCCAAACACATGATCGTTCAAACCCAAGTTTTTTGTAACTCACGATCATCATATTCAGTCATAGGCTGTCCTCCTAAGTGACTCTTGTGTGGTCCGGCCACTAGAACATGAGCTAACGGCTAAATGGTAATCCAGAATGTATCCCCACTACCTTATCACAAAATCTTAAGGTACTCACTAGTATTTAAAAGTATTTAATGTTTAAAAAGATGCTACTTCATCAACAAATATGAGGAACAACTAACCCTCCAGTTGATTCCCCTAAGTTATCCAATACAAGTTTATGTTCACAACATGCTGCTTTATGACGCACTAAAAATTGAATAGTGTCAAAATCATTGCAGAACAAGCTGGTGTGATATCATGTGACTTGGCTTGTTTTGGAGGATGTGGAGTGGAAGGGGCTATGTGAAGACAGCCAAAAACATGGCTTCTGCCAAAAAGACTGACCTGAAAACAAGAGTTCTGGGCATTTGTCTGTGATTAATTTCATTGTGCAGCCTCCAGAGATCAAAGAAACCTGCAGAAATGTAATTTCCAAATCACAGCATCATGTCTATGACCTCTACAGAATTAAGCAATGCTGTCTCATCGCTTCTTCAGAAGTGCTTGTCGGATGGTCAAACAGCTTTGGAAACCCCCCTCCCCCTTTCCGAAATCATCAATTTGTCACTCACGTCCACTCCAAGCAGTAATTGTCTAGATGATTATTAGAAAAGTTAGCAGGGTTTACATTGTTTACACAATCATTTCTGCAACTTTTGATGCATGCAACCTAACATCTTCAAAGTAGACAGATAGATATCCCATATTTAAACGACGATCGCATCTCACTCATCTCTATGACACCCAGCTTTCTATCCAGCCTTCAAAAGTGTCAGCTCAGCTATTTACACTTTTGCCTTCTGACATGTACATGTTTTATGTACTTCATAAATGAGAACAGACAAACATTTAGACAGAGTTAACAGGCTCTTGTTTTTTTCTATCTCATCAGTAAAAACAAACAGAATGTTCACTAGCCTTTCATATTAGATTCAATGTTGTAAGTAGGCTGCAAGTATCAGAAGAATACAAATGTTCAGACTCGCATGTGGCCCAAACGTGTACTGCAGACAGAGACTATGAAAGAAATTCTCTAAATTGAATTGGCTACCGTAATTAAATCTCCTGTGACCCGTCGATGAGTCTCGACCCAGTCTTTGAGGAAGACTGAGCTTGCAAATCTCAATTCCATGGTACATACTAACTGGGTTTTAAGTGGGTGCAATTGTCCCGCAATGCAAAATAAAGTATTGCATATAGATGGATAAACACTGGGATTGTTGTGAAAGTCTCCCTGCTGGCAGGCATACTCAGTCAAGTTTTCAGGAATAGGAAAAAATAAATAAAAATGATTGTTAAAATGACAACAATGCCAACACCAACTCATTACAACTCATTAGGATGCACCCTTATCCTTTCTATTTGGATCGAGCCTTAAGCAACCACATCTGATTTCATGTCAAGGATAACTAGACTTGATAGATGGCCCTCATTTAAACAAAAAAAGATCTAATTACATAGACACTTGGGAAGATTGCTTTCACTTCAATCTCACATGCAATTTGACACATTTGTTAGAATTACTTTTAAAAACAACAAGTAGAATACATTTGTTGTTAATTAAATAAATGAGATTGAAATGATGAGCCGCTGAGTTGGTAGTCTGTAGTCCTTTTTATTTATATACTTTTTGAATGCCCTATTTCTCATTCTGTAACCAACATTAAGACCGGGCTGCATGCCAGCGTGGCAGCCTAAAGTATACAGAGACCAACTAATGGCAACATTGAGTGTTAGGATAGCAGCATAACCAGCTCGCTGAGTGACGATAAGAGTCAATCTGTTTAGAGTAACTGGGCCAAAGGGAGCTGGATTGATGTTATAGCGAGCATTTACTGGCAGTGCACTATCAATGATATCAGATGAACAAGGAGGCCTTGAGGCATTACAACAGAACACCAACACGAGGCCTCTAGGTCAGAGCATAGACTCTAAATTTCCCTCCCCAAATAACTGATGTCTTCACGCCGCTATCTGCGTCCCCGAAGACCTTATAGCTTTGGATTTATTATCAGCCAAAGATAAATAAATGCTGAAGAGGAGTTTCACAGATCCCTTGGTCCCTTCGGATTGTACATCTGAACATACTTCAGTTTGCGTGTTCCTGAGGGTGTTTTTGTCTCGGGCCGTTCAAACAAAATCCAGTTCTGCCGTTTATCAACCCATGACTACACATGCCGACTTAATTGAATCTTCTTTTCAGGAAAGTTTCAGGACAAAATGTGAGGGGAACAAAGGTGCTTTTCAATAGTTTACAGATACAAATAAAATACAAGTCGTTCATGGTTGTAAGGAACACTGTGTATGCTGCAGCTTGTTTTTCATGTTCTCTGTTGGAATTGGCAGATGACCGACTATGATGAAGAAATTACCTTCAGACAGTCCGAAGAACACATTTTCCAAACTGCAGCTGCACCCTCCCTGTTTTCTCAAGTTCTCAATCTCAACTTTGTCTCATCTCCCCTCAGGCTCTCTGGCTGGACAGCAGCCCAGATTATAAAATCGCATTTTGATACAAGTTTAGGAGATTGGTCAACTAAATAGTCATTCTGTGAACTCTTCTCCAGCATAGTATAACAGAAATAGGTTTTAAGATTAATAATGCTGTTTACATTAATCCCTTACCTATGTAGTTCAACTTAAAAATATTAGCAGCAGCCAATGTTTGCTTCTTTTTAGGTGGCAGGAGTGAAAATTAGCCATCCTGAACATTTGTAGTGTTGTGGTTTCAGAATGATGAAGATAAAAAAATATATATATTTTTTCCTTGGCAACTATCATGTTTTCCCCAAATGATGTACAGATTTTAGGCATTTTAATATCTCAGATGGCTTGAAAATAGTTCATAAAGTTGCCGTAAATTGGAAAAAAATCATCTCCTCCGGATCCCCCCAGGTTTGGGTTGAGCTCTGAAAAGGGAACCATAAGCTACTGACCACAACCAATAATGGCTGGTCATATGGTAGCACACCCGGCAGCTTCAAGCAGACAGTAAGCCTGCCAACAGTTAAGGCACGGATATGCCAGAAAAGAAGCAGTTTGTACGCCGTATAATTCGGCCGTATTGAACGGAAAGATTTATATCAGTCTTATCTCGGTGAATAAGCAAAGTTCCTACTCTTTTGAACATTTATCCTGTATTATGACCATTTTCTATCATAGTCCTCCTTCAGTAGGCTGAACAATATTTTGAGAAGACAAGTAATGCAAGTGAGCCCATACTGTCACCAGATGAAAGGTAAGCAAAAGCAGCTTCTGACCAACGTGGCCCCAACAACTGTTTGTGAATGTATCACATGAGTCTGGCCCCTCCCCCACTATTATAATCTTAAATTGTGGGCTTCCTTCAACTACTCTGAGCAGACATTCATAGACTGAGCTTGCAGCTGGAAACAATATTTAGATAGGGATGGAAAAGACAACATTTTTCAGGAATAATATTTACTTACATTTTTTGGAAAAATATATTTAATCTACATTAGTGTTGAAATAGAATTAATTAGTTGTAAGTCATTTAACTGAATACCTTGGCCAATGATGACCTGGGGTGACGTGGCATTCTCAGATTGGAAATGCTGGTTTAAGGTAGAGTGCTGTAATAAATCTGATTACAGCCTCTGTCCAATACGTCATCCCCCATCTTCAGACACCTCAGACACCTATGTGGCCTGTTTTGTTAAGACTCCTCCAGCTGCTAAGAACCTGTGTGGGCCCGTTTGACAAAAACAACTAACTTTTAAGATGTAGCCAAAAGAAATAACATGCCATACCGTAGAACAATGATATCTTATTTGTGCAGAGTAGTGCTTGAAAATGCATCGCTGACATAGTTATGTTCATCAGTGCTCATCATAGTCCTGTGAATCATGAGACACTATTTTGTCATCTATTAATACAAAGCAATTATTGATTTATCACCAATGACGGTATTTCAGAATTACAGGAATGTCTTTTGGATATCATATCCATATCTCTTTCTGCAGACGGGGTGTGCTGCATCTCCATCAGAGTACGGGTATCAATGACCTGGGCCTGCCTCGCTGGGAGCTGACCTTGTGTCTCCTCGTGGTGGTCTTCATCCTCTACTTCAGCCTGTGGAAAGGTGTCAAGTCCTCGGGGAAGGTACAGGCCTAGACCACTCGACAAGAAAAAACCTTGTCGCTTTCTCGTTGTCTACTTCTTTTGATTTAAAAAAAAAAAAATGCATTTGAACATTTATAAACTGTTGGTACTGTATTAGTGTAGCACATAGCCTTACAACATACTACATAACCCTCTAACTATTTGTCAGACAGTAAGAGGAGGGTAGGATTTTTTCACTTTTTATAATATATACTGCCATTCACATTCTGTTCAATGAAATGGGGGACTACTTAATATATTTGTCCCCCTTTTATCTGTGTGTGTGTGTGTGTGTGTGTATTCAGGTGGTGTACATCACAGCTACCATGCCCTATGTAGTCCTTTTTGTTTTGCTGATCCGAGGCATAACTCTACCAGGATCCATGGACGGCATCAGGGCCTACCTCCACGTCGACTTCAAGCGGCTCAACAATCTGGAGGTTAGAGACAGCACTTGTTGCTCACAAACCATCCATGGGTGTTTGTAACCTTGTATCCTTGAAAAAGGATTATGTTAGGTTATTTTATTGTCATAGTACAACAGGATTGCTCGGCGAAATGCAAATTGCAGTCTCATTTTGCTACATAAAACACAGAACACTCAAAGATTGAATTTAATGGGTTTTCATGGGACTACTGATGAAAAACAAGGAACAATTCTTGCTTGCAGTATGAAATTTGGGGGACACATCAGGCAGCAACCTCCGGCTCAGAAAAGTAAAGACTATGCCGAATTGTCCGAAATTTGCATTCTTTCTAACAGCCAGCAGGGGGCGACTTGACTGGTTGCAAAAAGAAGTCTGATTGTATAAAAGTCTATGAGAAAATGACCCTACTTCTCACTTGATTTATTACCTCAGTAAACTTTCAAGTCTTCTTCAATTCAGCATGATGTTCATTTAGTAAATGATGGTCCCATTTAGAGTAAAAAAACGACAAAGTCGTTTGTGTTTTCGTCATACAACTTAAACCATTTCAGTGTGTTTTCAGTTGATGAAAGTTAATTAGAACATTTGTGTCACCTAAAAATATCATACCTGTTCAGTTTAAATTAGCTCCACTCTCTCGTGTCACTGGTTGCAAAAAGCCAAGATGGCAATGGCCCAAAACTACGATGGTGATGGCCAAAATGCTGAACTCAAGGCTTCAAAACAGTCCACAAACCAATGGGAGACATCACGACTACTTCTTATATACAGAATATGTAACAGACCTTCACATTTTCGTTTTAGCTGTTGACCTCCGGTTTTATGTTAACCCGTGGGACTTTCAGCTCTGTCTATTTAGGGCAGAATGTACAAGCAACTCTTGCGACTGAGTCTGTGGATTTAGAGAGCCTTCTTTCTGGGTCACTGTAATTGGGTGGAGAATCTCAAACTCTGAGATTCCAGCTGGTGTTACCCACACTTAATGTATGTATATTAATATGAGTGTTTGTATTTAAGATGTCATTTTCAACTAGCCGAACATTTATGTCACTTATGTGTAGACTTAATTTGCATGTTTTGCAAACCAGAGCCACGTTTTTTTCCAATGAAATCCACACAGCTAAAGTCAGACTAATGGAAAACAATGGCCTAAAAAAAATACATTAGCATTTACATTCAACTATTTTTTAGGAATTCATAAGCTTTCTTTTATTTTTGCCGCAGGTGTGGATTGACGCTGCCACCCAGATATTCTACTCCCTGGGAGCAGGATTTGGGGTGCTCATTGCTTTTGCCAGTTATAACAAATTTGACAACAACTGCTACAGGTAAGAGCTGGCACTTTATTTGTGTTTTATGATAGTCCAAAACAAGCCCCCAGCAACATAACATCCTGCTGTCTTTTAAGCAGCCAGCCTTTTCCAGCATGTAACTGGATCACGAAGCAGCAGCAGAGGTGATGCTAATCTGTTCAGCTGACCCCAATGGCCAGGTGTTAACAGGAAAAATAAAGTACAGGCCAGGAATGGTTGTCAGATAATAGCCAAAGGCTGTATGTTGTTGGTTTGTCATATGCTGCTCTTCTTCAGAAAAAGCAGGCATGAGGTTGTGAGCTTGCCTTATCTTTTTCCACATTAATAGGGTGCAGTGGTGCCGTTTGACGAACACGCTGTTGGCAGAGCAGCAGTTTCAGTTTTGTCAATTTACAACACCCACTAGACAAAACATATCTTGCTGAAACTACACAAACTGAAAATGCTGACATCATCTTGCTGCTGCAGAACAGCTCTCAAAAAAATTAAAAGGTTCTTATCAAAAACATTATCTCCCAGCGGGTGAAATATGTCATCACAGAGGCTTCCAAACTAAATCAGTGCTTTACTGGAAGTTATAAGCATTATGGACCCCTACTCTCCCGTCCTCTCATTTCCTCCACCTTCTTCAACCCCAAACAGGGCCTCCCGCCATCCTCCCCTTTCATGTCCTATTTAGAGGTAGGTGTGGACTGCCGGCAGGTGGGATTCACATTATGCAGCAAATGAGAAAATATGAACTAGGTGAAAGGCAGCAGCCAGGAAGAACTGGTGCTGTTACAAAAATAAGCACTGAACAGACTTTTGTTTGATTACCCAGACAGATGGAGGAAGTCTGCATAAGGTATAGTGCAGTGAGTGTGCCGCAGTGTGTCCATCACACCTACCTGTAAAATAAAAGACAACCCAAGGCAAAACGGGTCTTGTGGCCTGACGGACTCGATATGCCCCGTCTGTATTTTCGTAATAGAGCTCAATATTTTTTACTAAAATCTGTTATCTAAAGTTAAAAATAATTGAAATAAGTCATAGTAAAGGTTACGATAAATCATTGAAATAAAATAAATCTTTGGCAGACAACAGCACGTTAGTGGCTACAGAACAGCACAATAATTACTGATCAAATCACCAACAGAAGCAAAGGACAAATGCTTCACTTTAACCTGAATATTCCCTCTAAAACAGTGTTTGGCCAACGATAGACCCATGGAAAACTTGAAAGGTAACATGTGGCTCCAGGTCAAAAACAGGACAAATGAATGGATACTGTCTTAATGTCTCCCAACAAGAGACAGTTAGAAAAATAAAGTTGGCGACTCCTTATCCAAACTACGACTGAAAACACAAATGTAGAAGATTGGTAACGTGGACTTTCAAGGTTGGACAGTTGTAGACTTGAGAAATTGAAGATGTACAATAAAGAAACCCAGCTTTCTTTTGAACATGTTTTTGCGGTTATGTTTTCTTTCTCTAGGGATGCTCTCTTGACAAGCACTGTGAACTGCATCACCAGTTTCTTCTCAGGGTTTGCCATCTTCTCTGTGCTTGGATACATGGCTCACAAACATGGGGTAAAAATAGAAGATGTGGCAACAGAGGGTAAGTCCTGGTGTCTGAGACACCTCACCATCACTACCAGTTTGAATCTTTTTTTTCTCACTTGATATGAAATTTAGTTATACACCGTTTGATCCTGCAAACATTTGCACTTTGTAAATCGTGTTTATGAAAGCCATAACGTTTGTGTTTCTGTGTGTATGGACAGGGGCAGGATTGGTGTTCATCATCTACCCCGAGGCAATTTCTACACTGCCTGGCTCAACGTTTTGGGCTATCGTGTTCTTCATCATGTTGCTGACTCTGGGCATTGACAGTGCGGTGAGTCCCAAACAACCACTCCATAGAACTCAAATCATTTTCTTATGACGAGAAGTAAAATCTTTTTTTTTTTTTTTTTTGCAGTTTCAAAACTTAGCAGGTAGAACATTTATAAAAGCATAATATAACAATAAGACTTAATTTAAGTGGTGAAATATTAGTGATGAAATACATTCATACAGTACCTTTTTGTACAGGTTGGAGTATGTAAACTTAAATCCAGCAATTTACAAGATGAAATTGAAAAACGTTCTTTATTAACCAAGGCGTGGTTTTCCCTGTGCTAAGAAACACAGTGAAGGGAGCTTACTGTGCATGTACAGAGCAGACACAGTGCACATTAAAACCCCTATAGTATATAGGATAGTAATGATATCCACATATCATATTGGAAGACTCTCTTCACTGAGTCGCCCATTAAACCTGACATTTATTGCAACATAATAGTCATTGCATACTCACTGTGCAAGTTCATCTCTGAGAAACAAAGCACAAATTTGATTTTAAGGACATATCAAGGAAACTATTAGTTAACTATGACATGTAAATAACACTTTAGCATGTCTTCTAACTGAAGTGGACTAAATAAATGTCAAGTGTGATATGTTGTTTTTTTTGTACTTTCCCTGGTAGCAACCTTTATAATTACAGAGTATTAAAATATGCTTAACAAATGAGTACCGTTGAATGACCATCCAGGCTGACTATTACGTAATAAGTGTTATTCAATATGCTAATATCAATGGCATTGGTGTTTTGGATGTCTACTACCATCTGTTCAGTGAGCTGGGTGTCCAGCCCCTCCGTGGTGTGTTAAACCAATATGACTCTTGACTGATGGTGTGGGCATGTTGTAGAATTTAAGTAATAGGAGAAGTAGTAAACTATGTTTTTGTGTGGTCAGCGTTAAAGTGACTAAATGTTCTGCCGCAACTAAAACTTCTTTCTTTGACATTTTAAAAGCCAGCAGTAATTTAACAAATATCTGTCCAATGAGTCACTCTGGCACTAAAACAGAGGACAGTTTAATACCCTCTTATCTCTCAGCAAATGTCCCCACATACTTAAGTTATCCTCTCAATCATTTATCAAGTAGATCAAATTAAGAACATGTTAATATTACATGCCGTAATGTACTAGGTATGTTTATTTTATTGTGTTCTATTCAATGTTTATGCCTGTACTTTATTGCAATGTAGACATCTCTGAGTCTCGTGTCTCTCTCTGTTTGTGTCCACCAGATGGGTGGCATGGAGGCAGTCATCACAGGCCTGTCAGATGATTTTAAGTTCCTCAAGAGAAACAGGAAGGTCTTTACCTTCGCCACAGCCTTTGGAACCTTCCTGATTGCCCTCTTCTGCGTTACCAATGTCAGTATCAAGTTTCAAAGTGCCATACACTTAAACCTAATACTTGAATGAAGTACTTTCTTTTTATATCTGCTGATATACGTTTTCATGTTTTCTCTCAAAATCAAGCTTTGTATTATTTTGCACAAATAAGTTATTATAAAATTCTCTTGGACACAGCATATATTGTTTTTGGTATAATCAAGTAGGGATGGCATAGTGTCAAAATATGGTAAATGGGAGCGTTGAACTGCATGTGGCTGCTGCCTGAAAGGAAGTATTCAAGTCTCAGTATATACTGTCATCACAGGAACGTTTCAGAAAAATATCACGGCTCTTTCAAAGAAATGATCAAAAAATGCTATTGTATGACACACAGATGACAGATTAGAATTGAATTAAAGTAGAATACATCAAGCAAATGTTACTCTATAGTCTCTTTTCATTCACATGGCATCAGCACCAAGGGGAAACGCTTACTGATTACAGATAGAAAGGTTAGTGATTCACATGGTTTCTTTCTTTTATCAAATCAATAGAATTATTGTGGAGTGAATGATGCCTTGCCCATGCTAGTTATGTGGCACAAATACAGATTGTACCACTCTGGATACAAATCAAAGATCTGTTGTATAAAATCTCTAATGTCCACAAAGTCAGCTCTTCGTCCGCGTGAGGCTTGTTTACTCTCAACTCTTCAAAGTGCACTTAAGTTACCTCAAACGGCAAACAAGCATACAGTAGTATTAAGTCCGAGAGACCATTGCTTTTTGACTGCACACAAGGGTCCACTTCTCTTCAAGAGGTGAAGATTTATATACCACACTCAAACTAATCTCTTCCTCTCTGTAGGGAGGGATCTATGTGCTGACCCTGTTGGATAAGTATGCCGCAGGGACTTCTATTCTATTTGCTGTGTTGATCGAGGCCATTGGAGTCTCATGGTTTTATGGTATGAAATTCTACAGCACTTTGGCATTACATTCATTTCCCTTTCCCCCCCAAATACTCCATTTATATTGTGTAGTCCAATTTCATTTCACAATCGTAACTTTTCATGCTCATTCCAGGTGTGGACCGTTTCAGCGAAGATATCGAGCGAATGATGGGCTTCAAGCCAGGACTCTACTGGAGGCTGTGCTGGAAATTTGTCAGCCCAGCTTTTCTGCTGGTAAGAGGAATGAAAAAAAAAAACATTGAAGTATATGCATTTGGCTGGTTTTCCTCAACAGGGATTATGTCTGATCCTAGACAGTAAAAATTGTTTAACGGTTGACATATTCCATTAAATGTCATTCACAAAAGCCTACTGGCTGTATGGAGGTATCACTCATTCTAGCAACAGTAAATATGTCAGTGATGCATATATTTATAATATAATCAGAATTATATCCCTATAAGAATCAATAGCTAAAGTGAATTAAAGTAACGTAATAAATTGGGTGGCTCACAGGAAAAAGCATTCACCCACCACCACAGGGTGCAGCAGTGGTGCTCCTTGTTTGTACCCAGAGGAAAGGTGGGATCATGGAGGACAGTTTGAATCTCAGTGTGCCTTGTGGCAAGTTCTTTGAGGGGAACTTCTTTTCCGACGCTAGATGGCCTAGATTTAATCCTTTTCCTTTAGCATCCGTGGATGTGCACTGCAATTATATTAATGAAGTGACTTAAACAAGTTGCGCTAATACAAATGGATGTAACATTCCTTGTGTGTCTCTGTTTCCCCTTCCCCTCTCTCTTCTCTCATCACAGTTTGTTGTAATAGCCAGTGCAGTGACATCGTCAGGCCTGAAGTATGATGACTACGTCTTCCCTAACTGGGCTAACGTAGTTGGCTGGGGTGTGGCCATGTCCTCCATGATGTTTGTCCCCTGCTATGCCATATATAAATTCTGCAGCGTACAAGGAACATTCAAACAGGTCAGTATGTATGCATGTGTGTATGTATTGACAATTCTTACTCGTCTTCATAAACTTCAATTGGTCCAGAATTCACCTGCCAGAACTACCTCTAGAGATCAAATGACTTACCCCTGTTCTTCAGCAACTTCATTGGCTCCCCTGTTAATAAATAAATAAATACGTATCAATTTTAAGATTCTGCTTCTCGCTTTTAAGGCCTTTCACAATTCTGCTCCTTTGAATCTCTGTACACACCTTCCCGTACTTTCAGGCTACATCCACTCAAATACATTTTCGTTTAAAACCGGTGTTTTAAAACAAAAACGATCTTCGTCCACACAGGCGTTTCAGCATCGTCTGCGAAATGATTTCCGTCCATACTAGCAAGCCTGAAAACGAATATCACATGACTATTCACATACACTGGGCAAAAGGGTAAACAGGAAGTAGATTGGTTGCTTTGTTAGAGAAAATACGACAGAATATTATAGTAGTCTTTAATAATGAAAGGTAGTGCTTGATACTAAAGATCTTCCTCTAAAGATCTTCCTCTGTAAACTCAGACAAATTTCGTGGAAAGTTGTTTTTTCCCCCCCCAAACTTGGAGAGATCGAGCAAGACCTGCAGCCTTGTAACTCTCTCTTACACATCACATTTACTTCAAAATGAACACTTACAAAACAAAGTTTACTAGATTACGGGTCAATAAATGTCGTCATCACACGTCTCTCACCCATTTCCTCCTGGTTTCATTGTTCGTCACACTCGTAGCTCTGCCGGGTGGCTGAAGTCTGTCGTACTGGAGAGCATTTATGCTTTTGTTTCTTTGCAGTTTACGTGTGCAGAATAAAAGTCCTCCGTTTTGTGTCCGAAAATCGTAACTTCAAACTTCCACTCCGCAACTCCGTAGGTCTGATAACGTCGCTGAACACGTCGCTAATTGCTCCGATAACGGCTGCTTCAGCAACGCCTGTAATCAGTTATCCATGTTTGGTAGTCAATCGATAATCAAGGCTGTTGCTTGTTGCGTTTTGAAAGGTGCCTATAAATTAAATGTGTTATTATTCAAACGTGTTTTACACAGGAGGAAAAAAAAGACATTGTAAGATAGATATGGTTTAGTAAATATTAAATTGTCATACGCCAACTTAAATTACTGCCTGAAGAATAGAGAATATGGTAACAAATACAATCTCAAACAGTGTACTGGTAAACAGCTAAATTGTTAAAAGAACATCTAGTATGTTCTTTCAAGCAAAACAACAATCTTGATTTAATTAAGAGAACCGTCTTCTCTCAACTTGATGACACTGGCACCGTGAAAACACTTTAAGATGAAAGGA
Source organism: Anarhichas minor (assembly GCF_050575085.1). Lineage (NCBI taxonomy): Eukaryota > Metazoa > Chordata > Actinopteri > Perciformes > Anarhichadidae > Anarhichas > Anarhichas minor. The sequence continues at coordinate 2,520,753 of NW_027466508.1, forward strand.
TCGCAATCATCAAAGCACCAGAGAGCTATTTCCATCCCCTCAGCGGTCAACCAGTGTCAGCTTCATTCTACTGTAACAATTATCCCATCCCAATGGCATTTCCCGTAGGTACTCAGGGTTTAAGATTCTTCTGAAGACACACATTCTTTCCTATAACTCATTTGAATACCTATGAAGTTGCGTCTGTCTCCTCCTCATAGCAACCACAATGCTTTGGCTCCGTTAGAATGTGCAGATGTGAAAAGTAATTTGGTGACCTATGTTGGCTGGAGGCTACACCGCCACATGGGGCCCAAATGTGACCATTGCAGGATTCTTCTGGCAGAGATAATAAAGATTAAAGGGCAAGTGTATTTTATATATATGCCATTTGCTTTGTGAGAAATGTTGTAACTGTTTTTTTGCCGTTTTATCTTTTACAGAGGATAGCCTATTGCATCACTCCAGAACATGAACATCATTTGGTGGCAGAGGGGAATATACGGCAGTTCACAGTAAGGACAATTTTTTGTGCTTTTTGTTGACTTGTTAATTCGAACTAGCTAAATGGCTACAATAAATATGAAATTGAACACATTTAATTGTTTGTGAGTCGACTTGTGCTCTGAGCATTGCACATGCAAGAAAATTAACCATTTCAAAAGAGTGGCCTTTTAAATTAGGATATAACTACTGTAAAATAAAATAATTGCAACCAGTTGAAGTGGTTAAAATAGAATAAAATACATTAAGCTACAAAACAGACTCTTGTTTTACAGCTCAAGCATTGGTTGGCCATTTGATGACATCACCCACAATTCCCTCATCCATTCTCGCATCTGGTGTTTGGAGTTCCTGCAGTGTGCCACCAGTGGTCAAAACAGACAAGTAGAACAACAGACTCCAACCTCGATCAGCAGTCTCTCCCTGTCCATTTACTTCCCAAGGCCTTTGTTAACAGTAGCTTTAAGCACTTTGGTTTCAAAATAATAGCGGGCATAACTCCGAATCATTCAACAGCTTCAGCTCATAAGGGAGGGACACCTCATGGGGGACAATGTGCGTACTGTTATTTGCCCACGGGCAGTGTTTTTTTTATATACTATTTGAATTAATCATAACTGTAGTTGTGATTTTGTTTGAGGTGTGACTATTACCTCCTGGAAGGAACAGAAACTAAAATGAACACCAAAACAATCCCATTACACTGTGTACCATTATACAGGGAACCCAAATATTTTCATTTTTAACCTTTTTTATTAAGCTTATTATTTATCATTACATTAATATTGGAAGAAAGTCTCTGTTCTAGCCGTTCTGTTGTCAGTGCCTTATCAAGCGAGACACTCATGTTTATTACACTCCGTACAGGAAGAAATTAAATAAACTGTGTTGACTCAGGAACCCACCAAATCAAGCCACAGTTTGTTGATGGCAATCTCAATTTCACTTAGTCCTTTGATACTTAAGTCAAACAGCTGGAGGTCAACAGTGCGTCAAGGTCAAGCTCCTTAGCTAGGGTTATATTACATGTAGGTCTGATATAATGCGTTCATGTCACATTCCGTTACAAAAAAGGGAATAATGCATGCGTCACTCCAAAGCTTTAAAAGAACGGAGGCAGACTTCATTCACCTCTTATGCTTTGAAAGGCCAGACTCCCAACAATGCCTTAATCCTAAAGAAAGACTGAGGCTGAACCTGGTCAGTGCCTGGCTGCTTACTGAAGGTGAAAAAAACACAAATGGCGTAACTTACTTTTTTATTATTGTTGTTGCGTGGCTTTTACTTTACAAATGTATGTCTGTTCAGTGCTTCTGAGGAGTATAAGACTCCAAAGAGACCGAAAGAGAGTTAGTGCGTCTGTATGTGTATTGGGATTTTGTTGCCAACCACACAGTATGCCGTTGGTGCACAGTACATGGAGGGGTGACCACCGTCAAATGCCTCCTCCACTGCACATTATCTTAAGTGCATGATAACTGGTCTTACATATTTATTTGAAACATATCTTGTGATGTTTTCATCACCTTAGAAGTGCCAATATGTTACTTTAGGAATGTTTTTGATTACCTTATTCAGTTTCTCTTTATACCTTAGCTGAGGAGGTTATGTTTTCAGTTGAGTTTGTTGATTTGTCAGCAGGATTACAGAAAACTACTGGCACAATTTTCATGAAACTAGTGGAAAAGGTGAAACATGGGCCATGGATGAACTCATTAAATTTTTACGCAGATTGCCCTTGGCCGAGATCTGTGCTCTCCAAGTGCACTTCTAGTTTATTTATTGGAATTCAGTTGAAATTTAAACGTAAATTATAACAGACCCCTTTCTGCAAGGAATAAAGTTACAAAGAAACAACTATGTGGAATATATAAGACAATATAAAAATATAAAAAATATATTCTTTTGTCATGTATAATCTTGTATTCATCAAATTGTTTATAACAAAACGTGAATGTAAAGTATTTTAAGCGTAACTGTCCACTGTAATAAAATGGTGTTTGATGTATAGCTAAGATGAACTATATAGAAAAACTATTCTTCAGTATGACCCTGGGCTACTTTGTTACATGAATGGGAACAAATACACCCTGGCTTTCCTGAACTATGTTTACAAAAATAATGTGTCCAATACCAATGTCCTGTTGAACGTGAGTGACAACCATCTATGAAGAAGTCTGAAGTATTCACAATATGATAATAAAGAATTTCATCTACACACACACCATGGACTCCGATTTATTGTTATTTTTCAGAAACTTTCAGGTATTGGTCCCTCTTGTCTAATTCTGGTTTTACTGCTGACCGTGGGCCTCTCATAGTGGCTGACTGTGCCTTTCCACTCTCTCCCTTTGTTAGCCTGCTGTACCACTGGCATATGGGCCTTCAATGTCTATTCTCTGCACCTTTGCTGGCTAAGCTACTATTGTTCATAATCCTTTGCTGTGCAAACAAATCATCAGTTCCAGTACTGTTGAAGAAACCACTTCCTAAAAGCTATACTGCAGATACTATACATTATTCTAGTCATAATCTGAAACACATTTCTGTTTTGACATAATACTGTTTTAAACACTTGTTCTGGGTAGATCTGAACCGTTAAGAATCTAGTGTAGCCTTCTGAAATAAGTTTTCCGATTCCAACTGTGTCCTAAATCTAAACTGTATACTAACATAGTATGAACTAAATTAAAAATAATACTGGTAGTCATACTTAATATTTTGTCACTTTTCCACTGTGAACACACCATGCTTAAAAAAGTTCTGACAGAGCCAACAGTGTTGGAGTTTGAGGGGTAACTGGAGGTTGGGCGCTACGTTTCAGCAACAACGCTGTCAGTTGGGACGCCATGTATGACAGCAGTGCAGAGTGGCAGCTGTGAGCTTACCACTGGGACACGCTCACTAAAAAGCACACGCAGCCGGCCTGGGTATGTGAACAAAGAAGCTCTGATAACAAAAACAGAGGGATAGCGACTACATTCTCTGCTCGTGTAAAAATAATAACTATTTATATAGCACCTTTCAAAACAACAAATTTGCCTGCCTGAGATCTCTAGGAAGGGAGTTCGACAGCTTAGGGGCCCGGACAGCAGAGGCCGGGTCACCTTTAGTAACCAGTCGTAATTTTGACTTTCAAAACCATTTCTAACACTAACAGGTAACCAGTGAAGGAATGTCTGGACCAACCATCTGAAATACAGCAATAACAAAAACAAGTGGGAATTCAGTCCGACCGGCAAGTGGATGATTTTTAAAGAAAAGAAGGCACTGAGGATTTATGAAAATATTATCCAGAAAGAAAACTAAAGAATGAGAAAGTACACTTACGATCATAAGTAAGGGCAACTGGGACACTAACTATTTTTATGCGATACTCAACAAATAGATATTGTTGGCACAACAGCATATTGACGAGAAAGCTTTTAAGCAGTCTGAAGTCAGAGCATTTATATAAAGTTATTGGTGATATGACCAGGCTTTGGCCTCTGTCGAGTTGAGACACTAAGGGCAGTAAAATAACCTGGATCCTACCCAACACAAAACTTAAGGGAAAAGCCGGCGATAACCCAAAACTATGTTAAGCGAGTGGAATTCTTTGTTGATGTCACTCAAACCATTTCACCACCCAACAAGCACTCCATCACTTGTACATAAGGCAGTGCTGAGAAGTCTAAAGGCCTTTTCTCACCAGAGGCGTTTCTGTGCGATGAATGCGCATGTCAATATATTAACTGTTGTTTTTTCCTGAATACTGTTACGTATGGTTCTATGTCCTGCTGTGAATGTTTGTGCTTGGGTGTGTGTGTGTGTGCATTCTGTGTCTTTTGACTTCTAGGTGCAGCTCCCCAACGAGTGATTGAGGGCACCTGGATGAGGATGTGGTTTACCTATATAAGCGCCTCCTTGCTCCGCCCTCGCTCTCTCTCATCTGCCTGGCACCAGACCCTGGTCTGCAGTGGGATTTGCACACTACAGTTTACTTGTGTCCTCTAAATAAACTGGCAGCTGTGGTTGTTTTTAACCTAACTTGGTGTTGTGTCCCTCCTATATGTTGCGACTCCCGAGCCGGTCGTAACAATACTTTTACATAGAAGGCAAATAGTACACAGCTAAAAAGCTGCATACTTTTTTCGGAACAAGGTACGAAAGGGGTTTTTGCATCACAAAAAAGGCATCACCTTGTGTGGAACAAACATCTTCAATTGAACAATATAGTTCAACAACATGGAGGCTTTGTAGTCCGGACCAACATACCAAACTTTATAATTCCCTTAAACCTTGACAAAAAGGAAGCGCATACCAGATCCACTTATTCCATTCCTTTCACAATAATATCCCTCAACATATACACTGTGTAAAACTTCACAGGCATTTTCTTGTCATTTATTCGCAGCACCCCAGGTGTGTAAAGGCTTTAAGACCCCATCTCATACTGTCAAGTTCAATTCTCTATAACTTCACCCAAATAGTAGATTGCTGGCAGGGTCGTGGAGTGGTTAGTATTGTCATCTTACAGCAAGAAAGTCCCGGGTTTGAACCAGGGATTCTGTCTCTGGTTAACTCTAAATGACCAATAGATGCCAATAATGGTTGCCTATTACAGTTGCTCTGTGAATGGTGACTTATCCAGATTGTACCCCACCTCTATAGGCTCCATGCAAAGATTATATTGGCATGTCACATTGTAAGTCACTATGCATTAGCTGCCTTCAAAGCACACACATACAGGAGCAAAGGGCAGGCTGGGCCAAAAAACAAAACACTTGGCGAAACGATTGGCCAAGACAGAGAAAGAATGACATGTTGAAAAAGGAAAAGAAAACAGCGAACTGACCCGAGTACAACAGCAGATGGGCTGTCTCCGTTAACGGTAACAAATGGTAATGGATTAAAGAGTAGCAAAAGCCAACAGCTGGAGAGGTTCCACAAAACATTCGTTTTTTTCAGTTATGTTATCAGAAAAAGCAAGCCCAGAGGAGACGAATGGGCGTAACACCACAACAAACTACAAAAGCAAGAAAGAAAGAAATACTACAAGACAGTTGTTAGAGAGTCAGAAAAAGGCAAAAAAACTAAAACAAAATTGGGACAGTGACAGACTCAAATATGTTAAGAATAACTTAACACCAAGCTGAAAAGCAGTGTTTCACTGGTCTCCCTGTTTGAAAGTGTAAGTCTGTTTCACCAAGCTCAAAGGTTTAGTCACAGAGTAGTGACACACCCTGGAGTATACTGTTGCAATTCAAGCCGTTTAGTTAAACTGACAATATACTGAGGCATCTTTAATTTACCGAATGTTGAAACAGCATACTTCTGGAACACAATTTCACCAACAGCTATTGGTGTGATTATTAGGTTTTTGTTACATGACACACTGGGCTCACGTTGGCATTCACATCGTCTCTGCTGCAGCATTTTTTGCAAGGTGTGTAAAAAAAAATAGACGGTGCTACATGTGGTTGATGACTTTGACACTGAACACCAAATTTCACAGGACCACAAAAAGTGCAATACAGCACATCAGGTTTGATAAAATGTAAAACCTAGAGTAAAAACTGCATAATTTCTGGTGTGATAAATATAAAGTCACCAGGAGAGATTATTGGGACAATATATTTTCTATCTGGGAATAACACCATCTTATTATGTCGTCTCACTTAAATCCACCTAGTTCAATAATGAACACTTCCATAGCCGATAACAGATCTGATGTTTGGAGGTTGAACTTTAATCGTCTGCTTTTTCTATCTCGTCTCAGCCCTGCTTCTCAAGGCCTCCAGTTCTACTTCAATGCAGCAAAAAGGTCAAAACCACAAACTTTTATCAAATTTGTTTAGCCAATAAAAGTCAATCCTGGCCACCACAACCTGGTTCTTAATTGGCAGCTCTGTGCAGCCCTAATGCGATTGGGGCAAAGGAGAGCCATTTTTAATGTGCCTCTTTAGACTGAGGACTTGCTCTATACTCATAATCCAATTTCCAGAGAATAATCCATGTGACTGAGAAGTAAAACCCCTCTGTGGTTGGCAGGAGCACTGCATGGAGACAATCCTGACACAAAGAGATCTGTGAAGATTATGTTATGGAAAGGTTAATTGTAAGATCCTCTGTGGCAAGGTGAAGATTATAGCCTACAGAAGTTTTGCTTCCTGTAACTATAGAGAAAACTTATTTATTGTACGCTTTCACTTATGAAATGAAATTGTTATGAGCAGCAGCGTCAGATTTAATATCTACTGTTATTTATATGGATCAGATGTTAATGTCTATCTGATTGTGCCCCATGAGATCAGTCTACTGTCAATACAGTACTGTGCACTCTGCTTGTTCACATATCCTTGTTGAATCGTTGCTGTAAATATAAAGCCGGTTGAGTTTAACAGAGAATGTCAGACATCAGTGCCTTAAATATTTCCTTGTTTTTCTTGGAAATGTGAAGAAAACTCAGTGAGCGATGATCTTTTCCACAATGATGTCGATCTGTGACAACAATAATATTTAAATGCTTGAGCTTTCAAAAATATTTGCTGGTCCTTGAGCACGTGTCTGATTTGATGAACGTTATGCCACAATAGGCGTTTTCCATTTCTGAATGCCAAATTGAGTCATTCAATGATTTTGATTCAGCTATTTGTTTTGTTCTATGTCACACTTCTAACGTGCCCTACAGTTAAAGGTGAGGGATTTATCAATAAGTCACTTTCCGTCTATAACCACATGACACTTTCCTCCAGTTGTAGTTTCATTCCATCATTATTTGTCTAGTGGCAAAGGAAAGAATCCAATAAAACATCTAATTTTAATTCCCACATAAAATATGGTTAGATGTGGTCAGAGCTTCTACCCTTTTAAGATAAAACCATATTATTTTAGAGAGGCACGAGTTGTTAACAATAATCTGTGCCTCCTCCACAAAAGTTAAACACATTCAAAATGTTGTCTTTTGTTTAAGATTTGGGTCTTTCCACCAATATACAATAGTCTTTTCTATAGCCACACCTGTCACTTCATATTAAAGTCTTACTCTTAAAGCTGGCAATTTTCTGTGTGGAAAGCCCATAGCGTGAGTGAGAACACACATTCTTACATGTATGTGAGCATTTGCATACTTTTACAAAAACACAAGTGCACACGTGCATTGCAAATACTGGCATTGCAGACCACACAAATCTGTTCTGAAGGGAGTTACTGTGAGGTTGACGTTTAAAAATAGATACAAATTCTCTATTAATGTCACATGTTGAAATGCCAGTCTGCATACACAGATGGAAAGCAATTCTGTCCGTTCATTATCACATTATAGATATTTTTAAATGTTTATGCAACAGTATTTAATGACATTTCCAGAGGTCTGGGGTTCTATGTGCAGTCTGCACTTTTAAGAATGATGTATTTCTCAGTCTGAATAAAATGTTTACTTTTGACGCAGAGGACATTTGTGTTCATTCAATCATTAAGGCCTCTTACACCAGCGATAATCAGTGGCAGTTCTGGTCCATTTATATTTAAGGCACCAGACTGGGTCATTTCAATTTAATCAAGGTGTGAAGTCTACGCATGCAAGCCATTGAGCATCTAGAGAATGAAGTAGAAGCTAGATGGGACTTTGGGTCAATAAGATAAAGGAATTGTTGGTTCTGATCCTTTCATGGGAGTTGATCATTATTAAAACTATAAAATAAAAGATAGGATAACATGTGGAGGTTCTCTAGGGCAGCGGTTCCCAAACCGTTTAGGCCACGCACCCCCTTCTACATCCCAACCGGGTTCACGCACCCCCAATCCCCCACACCTTAAAAAATAAAAATAAAAAAAATCAACAGAGCCTATTTATAGCCGCATAACAATCGGACCAATGAGAGAACAGTTTGCTCGCGCGTGGCGTTTGTTTACAAGATTTAGTCCGCTGTTAAATGTTGCAGTGTGAACACAAACCGAACAAAGGGGCAACTGCAAAATTGTATCATATTAATCCCTGAATCGGAACAAAGCAAACGAACTACAGGTGTGAAAACGCCCTGAAACACTGCAACAAAGTGTCAATACATTTCAGTTACACAAGGCGTCACTTTTAAAGAGCAATAAGGATGGCGAGGACACGCGCACAGGCTCAGAGGCAGATTGCATCACATTTAATTTACAATTAACCATAGATAGCGGTTACATTAATCTGAATCGAATTACAATAAAGTTACTCTCTCCAATCATACATTCCACCATCTCTTTGGCAGCTGGCAAGCACACGTCTTCGGCGATTGTGTGCGGTAGCCTCTTTCTTGATATTCTGTAACTGACCAGATATGAAGCCCGTAGTGCGTTTTTTATAGACCCAACACATGAATGAGACTGCAGTTGTTTTGGGCTGTTTTGTAACTCCTCCAATTTCGATATAAAAAAAATGTAAGGGGCTTTTGACTTGCACTGGCATGCTTGGTGTTCAGGTGGCGACGTAAATAAGAGGGCTTCAGACAGCTGTTAGCCAGAACCTCACTGCACACCACGCACTGTGGCTTTGGGCAATCTTGCCGATCCAAGTGAAGCCCAGACCCAGATACCTTTCATCATATTTCCTCTTTTTTTTCCCAGTCTGATGCTCACTCTCGTTTCCTCTTGTTTCACCTTGACATCGCGATGGGCCTATGTGCTCCCGATTTGTCTGTGCTATCCCTTCCTCCTTTTCGGTCTCCTCCGTCTCATCTTTCTCTGACTCCGGCTCGATTTCTACTCCCGGTCTCTCCCCAACGCACCTCTCCGTTTCTCTCGCCTCCGATTCCTCTCTCTCTCTGTCCCTCTCTCTGTCCCTCTCTCTCTCTCTCTCTCTCTCTCTCTCCTCTTTTATGACTGATAGCTTCAGATGTTCCACCTGACAGTTTCCCCGATTTCAGCCAGTTTAGCATATTTGCATGAACGTTGCTGTTAGCTGACGTTATAGCTGCACAAGCTAGGCTAGCTAGTGTGTACGTAAAAGACAGTCTGGCGGCAGGAGCTGAAGTGCATTTATTTATTAAATTGTAAGTTTTTAAATTTAAATGTTACAAAGGGAATTTTTATAATTCATGTTTTTGTGAAAAATCCCACTTACATTTTTTTAAATTATATTTAATATCAATTATTACACCATTAGACCACCATTACATTTTTCCTCTCGCGCACCCCCTGGAGGCAGCTCGCACCACACTTTGGGAATCTCTGCTCTAGGGGAATGCAGTTTTTTGTTTATCCAATGAACATTTAGTTTGCCTTGTGGGTAACACACATTCCTGTGGTAATGCACCAAGAAATGCAGAAATACACTGGCAGAGGCAGGAAAGAAGAAGACTGGTTGCTAGTAATCACAACTGTAAACAATGCTGGGTTCAAAGAGAATTTTTATTTTTATTTTTTTTAAATCAGCTTTGAGGAAGGATTTGCAATAATTTTGTTTGTTAGACCTCAAGGATACACATACACTGTGTTTTGACGAGTACGACTGAATGGAAATATAACTTTGGTTTGTTTATATAAAACTCCAAACTAACTTCCAACTTTTTTTTTGAACATTGATTTGACTGTCTTGCCCTCACAGAGCCCTTATAAACTCCTGAATACAATTGTTGGCCACCTTCCACTTAGACAAGCTGAATCTATGTTACTTGCCCAGAACCAAACAGCAGTGGTTGGCAGACAAAGGCAAGCATCTTGCAAACAGGGTTAGAAACCAGAGTACAAAGACAATTTAATAGTATAATTATGTATGTCAGGTGCATGGCCAAAAGCACCTTGGCTCCTCTCGTGAAGTGGGGAACTCTTTTAACCAGAAAGGTGCATTACAGTTTGTTCCTTTATAGAGCAGAGGATGTGGTGGGAAGAAAGGGAAGTGAATGAAAGAGATAAGCAGATGATGACGGAAGCACTGTAGAAGTCCCAAGCCACTGTATGCTTGCGGCTTAAATTTGTGTTACACTTTACATCCCTTCCCACGGGGAAAGTTCCGAAAAGTGAAGTTAGACTTCCCTTTTACAGTACAGATAGCAATTTGGTGAGAACTTTACTGATGAATTTCTGTCCATTAATGGTAGTAAACTCTTCACATAGGGGTTCCACAAAAGTATCCCTGCCTTCTTGAAGCCGATTAGACATACCATAACATCTGAATCTGCATATGCAGTACAATCCATATATTGTGGTGTACATGAAAACACCTATACTTTATATGCTACCTGTTCCTCTATCATATAATGAATGACTACCCAAGTCATTGGTCAGCTAACATTTTCAATGAATTCAGGCAGCTTATTAACATATATTTTCACTTTGCAGTCAAACAGAACAGAGATCAAGACCAGTTAGTTGCTATAATTTCAAAGAAAAATGTCGAACCTACTCGCTTTGTATTTCTAACTTAACCTTAACCTTCTAACATATTGTTGGCAAAAGTTTTTGTTTACAGTTACGCAATGCTAAAAAGTACAGAGGTTAGATGATGTGCAATGGCCATCTACAAAGATAAAGCAGAACAGGATAGGGAAAACAAACATCTCCTGTGGTGAGTGAAGGGGGAATGTTTGTTTTCACCTAACCCTGGATTAATATCTCTACCCCTTCTGATGTTTCCTCTCAGCTTTCTTCATCGCTCTTCCGCACTCTCATATTCTCTGTTTTTACCTTCCTCTCTTTTACGCTCCCATTTGTAATCCAGTTTGAGCTGGTTCCTCGTCTGAAATCTGTTACAGATAGAGTATGGTCCTGATGGCATCAAGTCCATCAGCAGTAGATTTCCTGAGATAATTGCACGTGTTTGTTTGTCCTTCAGGGAGAAACAAAAATAGCTATGCGATACTGAGGAAAGCGTTTGTGTGACGCACAGAAGATAGAAAGTTAGTTTAGCAGATATTGAATGGCACTACTTTAATAAAGCATGTAATCCATCATGTGAACTCCAAAAAAATACACTGTATACTGTAGAAATACTGTAGTAAAATAAGTAGAATAATAAACTCTTCCAAAAATGGTAATTTCAGAACAGATTATGATTAAACATGCTGCACCACATAAGAGAGAGTTATCCTGCTCTGCCACCATACGTATGTTTGTGATAAGAGGTGCATTAGGCATTTGCGAAGAAGAGACATAGCAGGAAGTAATCCGAGCAGCTTTCTTGTCAGACAAATTTATAGTCTCAGCCAGGGCATCTGTTTTAGGAGCTGAGGTCAAATACGTAATGGAGGAATTGAGCGGCATACAGAGGGGAATACAGAACACCTGGAGGATATAAAGCAGGTTTTTGACAAGATGGTTCACAATACACACGGTTAGGGGGGGGGGTTGCTGGTTAATATCCTTGGCCCTTTTCACTGGCTGCTTTGGTGGGGCAAAGCACTATGTTGCCCCTGTGTCTTATCTAGACTGGGTTCATTTGTCAAGTCATGTTAACTCTTAATCACATCTGATCAATGTTGTACTGAAATCCACCGGATGAACACTGATCTGATATCATTCGAAAATTAATTTTCTGGAGAAAATATGAGAGTACTTCAAGTAGTTGCTGCTCAAAGTCTGCAAGTTGACACGGTTGCTGAAAGACCTTTGGCTTTGACCAGATGAATATTTTGAAATCCATTACATTTATTGAGAAAAAAAATAAATACATATATATATTCGATGTATATGCAAGTGTGTAAATATGGCAGTATATACAGTTATTTTGAATGTCAGATGTCTAAAATGTAATTGTAAGACTTTGTTCAAGGATGGACTGTTAACCTGATTGCCACCTAAAGCATGACAGAATGACAATAAAAAGGATTGCATGGAGGTAAAAATTCATATGGCCGATAATTTTCTATAAAAATTAGAGTCGGAATCACTTGAGTACAACATTCTTCTAGTTATGTGGAGATATATGCGTTTGAAAAGGGTATAATGTGCACTTTGTGGCAAGGATCCCAAACTGTTGCTGTGGTCAGTTTGTCAGGTATCTATAGGGGAAGCGTTGAGAATATTTTTGAAAGAGTGGCGATAAGGTGTTCCCTTATGTCAGATGTTGCATTTATCCAACGCTCATAGTAAATCTATTCACATGGCTTTTTTGCTCCCTGGGAAACTAATGATATTCCAAATGTCAGTTGAATCAACTCTGTTATTTGGCATTTAATGACACACCTCCTCAATGATATAACAATGGAGAATGATCCAACATTAATATTCAGAGGGGACACTTAGCCTACATTTTCATTGATGGAAGGGCAGTAAGGGACCTGGATAATGGATTAGGGGGTGTTGCCCAAAAAAGGTTCACAGTTTTGGTGCCTCTTCATCCCGATGCAGGTTCTTTCCCAGTCCTGTCCTACACCCAAACCCCATTTTCAACCAAAACAGACCAAATATTTATATTTTCATCAACATATCTTTCAGATCGTTTGCAAATAGATATGCTTGATTATAAAGTACACAGTAGTGGTGGAATATAAGACTGAAATGTGCTACTTTCTGCTATGTGACTTGTGCTGATTATAATGAATCACACTGAAACGTATAAATGCATGTATCAAATACATGACTTACACACCCCTCCAATCTAGTGATAGAAAATTAAGACGCAGTATTCGTTGGCAATTTACTTATCAAAACTCAATAAATGTTCCGCAGCTTAATTAAAACCAAAACTACCATGAATCCTACCAAAAAGTAACCAAGACCTCTGCACAACACACAGCCCTCACAGCTTCATCCAGGCAAAGACAATGCATTGCATTTTGCCAGTTGAAAGTGGTATTACCACCCAATCAACAATGGGTCTTTTTCACTGCAAACATTTTGAGCCATCATTACAGGAATGTCACACAGGTTCCGAATATTAGCTATGGCTCTGTGCTACTCAAGAGTCTCAGTAAGCAAGGACATGTGACAGTGAGCCAACATGCGCATATAGGACCCTGAGACCAAAGCAGCTAAACGCAATTCAGCCATTATTCACAGCTGTGCTTTTTCCCCACAGTGACATGTCAAAATGTCTTCCATGACAAAGTCTATATCACAGGCTACAATTCTGCTCACAGACAGGCACAGCGGCCATTTTATTTCAGTAAAAAGAGAGAGTGGACAGAGAAAAGGAGGGTGTCACTTACTGGGAGAAGACCTTCATGGTGGAAAAATCTTCAACAACCACAGAATTTCCCATTGGACTTGAGTTCTCCCACAACGCTTAGTCCATTGATGTTTTGGCCACCTGTCTCCTGTCCACAGGTTTTCCAACTAGGCCTATGTCCTTTGTTTTCACTGTGGTGCACATCCAGTTTAAGAAAAGTAGCCAACAAATCAGTTTCTTCTCAGTCAATCATTTTTGTACAGTTCAGGAAATCCAGACATACACTCTCCTTTGCTGCTAGGTATTGCAGTTCTACGGTCTGTCACGGTGTAGGAACTACTCAAACAGGGATTGGACCCAAATGCAGAGAGTTGAGGCGTGCAGCAGGATTACTTAACTGATTTATTTTTGATTCAGTTCACAGGTGCCATAGCTAAATAGTGAATACTGATTGGGGAAGTGAGACCAGGTGAGTAGGACTAACGAGGGACAGGTGAGACTAATCAGGGTGGAGCAAACACACAAAGGCGGGAAGATGGGTGAGATGGGTAACACTTCAGAACAGGAAACTAAGAATACATGATAAGAAAACACAGCTTTGGAATGAGGGTAGAATATGACACTGACTAATATTAGTAGCAATACTGAAAAAAAGATTTTTGTTTTCTTTTGAATAATGTTGCTAACATTTCATAGTTTAATTAGTGCAAAATAAATGATTTGAAGCCACAGTTGGCTGGTTTTCTTCAGAATATGTAAGTGTACCTTCTCACATAAATGAAAAAAATCGGAGTTTTTGTGTTTTTGCAAAAAAATCCCCTTATTTGCATCCTTATTTATTTATTTATTTATTTATTTATTTATATTGGACCGGCGGATCGCGTCAAACAGGCACATTCGTGTTTGTGTCATGCTTGCTCTGACATAGCCAAGCGGTTATAAAGTAGAGCATGGATTTGATTTATGGAGGTATATTGCCAGCTGTAACTTTAAATTAGTATGGCAAAAACGTGCACAATTTAGCAGAGTGGCGTTGTTACTTTAGGCTATTCGCTCGTGCTCACTGACTCTTGGGAAGTGGCGGAGACCGAGTCTCCAGCGTCTATTTAACATTATTTATCCAGCATCATGTAAAGGCCCGCTGCAGAAGACATGCTATAGTCTGCCTTGGCCCTTGAAGCCGATCACCCCCGCCGCAGCTCAGACCGCTGGTCTCTTATTTATTCAAAGTTGATGAATATTGAACGTAGATATGATGAACGGTTTTCCAGACATGCGATTGAGATAGCCTATTGACACGCATACAGAGAGACATAGATTCCATCATAGTATATCAGTGCATTTTCATTTATAAAAAATCATCATGCAGAACATTAGATAGGCTTTATATTCTATGAAAGCAAAGGTCCTATAGAAAAACCTGCCTCATGTGAACCTGGAGCATCCAGTGTTCTACTTAAAAAACACAGTCAAACCGTAAAGACTGGTAAAGCTGCTTTAGAGACAATAAAATACCACGGCCAATATTTCAGTCACCATTGCTGCCAGGCTGAATGGCATTCATTGTCCACAGATGCAGATCTTCAGTGCAACAGACAAAGTGGAAAGACCCCGATGGCCATGTCAAGCTAATGATGGCAGCCAAAGGTAATTGGATCGACTTAAGTCCCCTTAGGCACAGTATTAGAAAATCCTAATCAATGTGGAAAGACAAGGAGTCCTTAACTTTCCCAACCAATCAGATTAAGCCATGCACCTAAATACCATTCATTTAAAACACAGATAAATCCCCTTTTTCAGACAACAGTCTTCAAAGTTGTTCTTTATCTGGTGAAATTTCAGGTACTAGACAAGGTGATTGTGGGGAAAGATGGTTGAAATAAAAGGTGTTTATTTTACATCACAATTTCCCAAAATCTTGAAATAACTGGCTACCACAGATATTCAAAAATATATTGTTTAACAATTCAGTTAGAAAATTACATTACATAAATCTTTCTCTACAATACAGAAAATAACTTTTGTATTGTAAGCAGAGGATCATGCCTTTCAGCATGCTAGTAAGGACTACAATAAGACTTAAGACCAACTCCTGAACACCGGAGTAAAGCATGCTTGTATTTTATTAATCAGTTCAGAATAATTTCAGTTTGTGAATATTTTGTAATTCAAATGGTGCCTTTAAGAGAAAAAAGTGTTTCGGACTATCCTCTTTCTGAAATCTGTTGTGAGATTGACCATTGATGTTTGCCAAATTAAATATTTGGGAGGTTATGTTGAAACATATGTAACTCTGCTGTATTCATTAGGTGTTAAAAGCCTGACATCTGGGAGGAGATCACCTATATTTTTATCTCGAGGATGAAAACACCAAATGCGTTTGCAGTATTTTTGAGGTAATGTAAGGCTGCCATCTAGTGGGTGATAGCTATAATTGCAAGTCAGAGAAGCGCGTACTGCAGTTTACTAGCACCAAGTGATAACACAATCTTAAGTCAAAACAGAATGCTCTTATCTTGTGGTATCACATCTGTTCAAGTGCAATATTGACACATTAGAAGAAAGTGCATGGGACCAGGAGTAGCCGATGGTAGTTTGTTGTATTCACAAGCCTGAAAGGCAAAGCAGAAAACATTGATAAACCTTTTTGAACGTCCTTTAAATCAGGTGGGAAACAGGTTACATGCAATCTTTATCCTCAGCTAATCATTTGTCATTTAGCTCTTTCAGTAAAGTACAGCGTTGCTCCTTCAGCCATTTTCTGTGGACCGAGAGGCATCGCCTAAACTTGACTCAGAAGTGATAAAGGACCAGCACAGTGCAAATGTGGGCACTGTTTTAGTTTCTCACCCCAGTACCTTCACCAGATCCTTCAGTCTCTTCCTTTGATGTAAACAAGCTGACCCTTGTGGGCCTCATGTTTTCAGGGACCAGTCCCTCCTGCTCACGTCTTCCCAGAAGGCTGAGTCATTGTGGTGGAAGAAAAGAGGGCGTAAGGTCCTGTCTGCCTGCTGCTCACTGACCCTCACTTCTACACAGCACTGCACGGGTTAGTCATTCTAGGAAATAACCTTATATGGTTGATGGCATCTCATGTGTATTACTTTGTCAAGCCAGCAAGTTAGTCAGGAAATGGAATCTTTTTTTTAACGTCAAAAACTTATTCTGTCTGTAGAGAGGAGCGAGAAGAAAATGGCAATATGTTTTATTTTGGGACAGGGCTCTAAAAATTACAATTAAAGGTACCAATTATTAAAGAATACAATTTCCTGTAACAGATGATCAAGCATGTATTTCAATAGATTATTATTTTTCAAATTTTTTTTGTAGTCCATATGTCCTATAAGACTACATTTACATGCTGTGACTGTAAGGTCTGGATTCTCTTGGTTTGCCTTGTATGCCTGAAAAAGGTCTACAACCGTAAGCATGTTTGTAATTTAATAGTGTGTGCAGATCCCAATGTGCAAGCGTTATTTTTTTTCATACGGACATGTGATTGTCCCTTCAGCACCTCAGCCAAGTGAGGGAATTGCCCTCATTCATAGACTATTTCCCTAGACTATTTCCCTAAGTATTGTTTTATTTTTTAAATGGAGGATAGCTGTTTCTAAATCAAAGTGAAAAACACCCCAGACACTTTAACAGTTTAAAAACCCTCTGCAATCCAAATGGAGCAGTAGCAAGATCTGAAATGGCCTTAAACAGGACCTTTAATAACAGCCTTTCTAGGCTGAGTCTTTGATGTGCTGCTTTCATGGTTTAAGTAGCTACTATTCTTGGAAAGAGGAGGGTAAACTTTACCCTCTGTCAGTGATGTCACTTTAAACACTGCTGAGCCTGTCCTCACAGCTTCAACAGCTGGAGAAGACATATTACACTATAAGAATTCATTTATTGTCACATATTGAATGATTTAGCAAATATTGGGGGAGAAAAACTATTTGAAATTCTGATTGACCAAAGGTTAAAATAACTGTTAAGCTGTTTTCACAGTTGGAATGGGATCTGGGATCATTTAGTTTCCTCTCTTTTTGACAAACAGTTTTTTCTTTCCTCTCTTTTCCACTCTGTGCCTCCAGTTCACCAATTTAGTTTGACTATTTTCCACACTGCCACGTAGCTGTCTGTGTGATTTGGGAATGGCCTGCATACACAGAGGACGGCCTGTCTGAACCTTGACCAGACCAGGTTCACGCTGTTAGCTGTCATTATGACACAGCCAGCAGAAAGGGGTCACCCTACTCTCTCACCCTCTCACTTTACATGACTCAGGGATGAAAATGCTAACTCCTCAATCAGAGTTGTGTCCCACGGGTCACTCCTAGGGGTGAGGGGGTTTTTCCAAATGCATCCGTGAGACCTCCGTACCCTTCTGTTCACACAAAAAAAAAAAAAAGGGGGCTGGCCTGTGGGCGGGGAGTATGATAATAGCCTCTAGAGGAAGTGAGCACAGTGTAGTGGAATGTAGTTGCCATTAGTGGGAGTTGAACTGAGGCTGGCTAACAGCTAGCCTGCTATGTTGAGTTGCTGAGCTGGAGACACAGAGGATAGTGATGAAAACATGCCTCACTTCACAGTGGTACCGGTGAAGGATCAAGCTCCGTCCAGCTACAACAGTCTAGAGGGGATTAACTGGGTGGATTACAGGGACACTGGACAGGACTACCCTGGTCATCAAGATACTGTCAGCTCTGATGGTAGGTCTCACCTAACTAACTTTTACTCAGCTCTTAATCTCCCAGCATGGGACACAACATGACGTTTTGAACTTGATAAATGTGTCATGAAGTGATTCTTCATGAGTTGCACCCCAGGACAACATGGGGAAGGCGTGCTTTGTCCTGAGAGCTCTCTGAACAGCTGGTTGTATGGTTACCATGGCAATTCTCCAGGGTCAGAAAGCAGTTGTCCCACATTAGGCAGGTCTGTCTTTTACAGCTCACTTTGGGTTGAGTTAAAAAAAAAAAAAAATTACTTTTATCATGTTGGAGTATTTCTTTTTTGCCCGTGGAAGCTGTTTAAAATAAATTCAGGGACAAATGAGTAACAAAGGGGAAACAATGAAAGGGGGTGAGAACTGTGGTGGAAAACACAACGTGGAGTGGGACTGTGTGAGGGGGGGTGGGGGGTGGTGTACCACCGTAACAAGAAAAGACTTCAAGTGCTTCCTTACACAAAAGATGGAGCTCTCTTTGTGCCAAGGGGGGATTTCCTTTCACAGGGATTGGCTGCTCAACAACACAGGAGCAGATTTCTCCCTCCTCACTTCTCTGTCACAAATTGTCTCTCACTCACTTGTTTCTCCACTGCATCAGTATGAAAAGAGATAGGGGGAGGGGGGGGCAGTCCCAGACTGAAGAGAAAGGGAGGACAGAGGGAAGACAAGGAGAGCAGCGAGGAGTTTGTAGCCGCTGGGTAGGATTATGTTCGAGCAATGTTCATTTGTGTGGGCTGACAGAGTGAACCAATCAGGGGTACAGAGTTTTTAATAAAAGAAACACATGGGTGCGGCTTTGCAATGAAGCACCCACGCTTCAGCAAGCGCCCATCAGTCCGGGCTGGGCACAAACCCACACACTGACTGGCCACCCACTTATAGTACCCTACCGTCATGCTGACTGTGAGCTCCTTAAAACTGAAAAACATCAGAAAGGATCAGAGTTCAAGGCTGAAGAGTCATCTCACTCGTGTTAATGAGCCTCCAGTGAGTGAACAACCAGTGTGTGTGTATAGTCATGGGATGCATTTCTGTGTTTTCATCAATGTGTGAGTGCGTATGTATACATTTGCAGGCAAACTGGCCACGCAGATGAGATGATCTATGTTTCAGTGAGACACAGGGCTCAAGTAGACTGAAATTTGAAGCACAAGAAGAAGGAATCAAAGCACATGTTGACCTAGCACTCTGCTTGTATACTTCTGGAATGCATGGACGTTACCCTTTAGAGCCAAATGACAATTTTCAAACACCAGATATGCAAGTTAAAAGATACTGTACAAAACAGTGATTTAAGTGTTAACAAGTAGTGGCTTGAATGCTGTCTAAGTAGAACTCTGTTCTAGGTTTTGATGATAGAGGGAACGCAGTTGTCCTGATATAACCCTCAGAGTTTCACACAAGCTTGTTGCTCCCTCCCTTGCCTTCCTGCTGTCATAATTCTCTGTTACCCAGCCGAAGAGAGCTTCCTGATGCCTGAGAACAACAACCACCATTAATAGCTGCGTGGATGACTTTATGCAGGAAAGGGTGAGAAGGAGGAGAAGAAGAAGAAGGAAGTGTGACTGTGATGAATAATGAGACGGAGCAAAGGGCACGCAGTACGTTACCATTAAGTTTCAAACACATGTTGGAACTCAACAGTAGCCGCTCCTCAAGTCAATGTGTAGTGCATTGTTGTAGCATCTTTACTGTGTTATTCTAAGAGTTATTTAAGTATCATATCATAATTATTATTTAGCATAAATTCAAAGAAAAATAGAGGTTTTGTTTAGGAGAGAGTGACAAGTGCAGAAAGAAGTATGGAACATGTACGGCATACTTTTGATATATACTTTTTACATTTTAGTTATGTACATCTTCAATACTTTTCCAACTTGAGTTTTACATGCAGCATTATGACATATTCAAGCAGTAAAAATTTGGGTGGGAAAGTATTTGCTGTGGTAAAACCATCCAAAATGGGAGTGGTGGGCTTGGGAATGGTTCATGTTGGATGTCTCAGCTATACAGAGTGACGTCTGCAGCATGGAGGAAGTGACACAGTGCACAGTCTGTTTCAGCCGATGAACAGGATCAACACTGTGGTCATTGTAACTGTGCTGTACTCCTGAGCAAGAGAAACTACCCTAATATAGTCACATTTCAGGGAGGAAAGTTGGTTTGCTGAGACTTTGTTACTGCTACATAATTGCTTGTTTGTTTGGAACATCATTTGTGTATTATGCTACCAATAGCTGGTTATAATCTTGTTTGCTCAATTTCTTGTTTGTGAAAGTCAGATGTGAACTGAAAGAAAGGGACATTTGTGGAAATATGTGGCAAGTACCTTGGAATGTTTTCTTGTTCATCTTCCGTCTCTGAGCCTGCATTTCTCAGTTTTTAAATTCGATTT
This sequence comes from Anarhichas minor, assembly GCF_050575085.1. Lineage (NCBI taxonomy): Eukaryota > Metazoa > Chordata > Actinopteri > Perciformes > Anarhichadidae > Anarhichas > Anarhichas minor. Next base: position 2,541,420 of record NW_027466508.1, read on the forward strand.
TTGAGGCATGATTTGTTTATTGCAACATCACAACCTTTATGCCATCGTTCCAAACGATTGATAGCCTCGGAAATCTAGGAGGAAAAGTGGGCTTCTTAACTACTACCTAAGTGTCCTTTGGTGCAGCAAGTGGAGATCCCACGTGTATCAGTCTACGTGAAACAAGGCAACAAATAATATTTCATGAACTGAATGAAGCCAATGTGCAGGAAATATGACTGTTGATGTAATAAATGACCCATCAATGAAATTCAATTTATAAAACTACAATTTTTTTCATTTAATCCATTGTAAACATTTTGATTAGTGCCAGGTATGTGCAGGTATTTATGGGTAAATAATACAACCATGTCATGCAAATATGTCTTTTGCCTGTATTGGCCTCAACTAAACAGGTGCTGAGAAACTTGTGTAATGAGGAGATTACTTGGAGAACACTGCTGTCTGTTCCTGCTCGTCTCTCAGGAGAATAGGATGACCATTCCTGTCACGTTGTCTGGTGTGCCGGTCAGATAACCCTTGAGAGGGGGGGGGGGGGGGAGAGGCTGATGACAGAGTTAGAACAAATTCAAACAGGCACACAAACACTTAACAACCCTTAACAACTCTACAGTAAATTTGATTATTTGTGATACTGTGATACCCTAATAACTGATAGAGAAGATATTGTTTAACTAAATTATTTGTAACACATAATTTCATATGATGCAACTGTCTTGCCATCCAATTATCTGACATCTTTGCTCTACCTGTTCATTCACATCAAAGTGACAGCCAGGCAAGCAGGGCAGCACAGATGTTGTTTATTCCAATGTGTACCTCCAGGTATTGTTGAGGATGCATTCAAATCCATTCAGTTTTTCCTGGGTTTACCAAGCTCTCCTTCACTGCCTCCCTTTTGACACTGAACAGAGATCAGTGCAAAAATACATACTGTACTGCCCAGGATTTTCACTGGTATGTGATGAATGTGAAACTTGGGAATTGTCACTGCTGTAGCATGCTCAGATTGTAATACATTAGAAGTGTTTGGACGGAACTGCTTACAAGATAAGAGCATGAAACATGAAAATATTGCCCTCGTGATTGCAGACAAATTCTAGAAAATTCAAATGTAGCAGGCTTGTGTGTTTGTCCAAACTCTTCAGGCAGAAACAGGGTTGTTAGTATCACTGATCAGGAAATCATAATAGGAGAAGTAACTTCCAGCAAAGCAGCAACAGGGTGCTAGTTTATTGCCTTTCCAAAAGCCTTTACATTAAATGTATGATGTTCTGTCCTCCCTGAGAATTATTTTTAGACATAAATGTAGAAGTACAATGAAATATGAACGTTGTAACAGTCCTTTTTGGACATTGTAATACAGAAATGTTTTCATATGCTACAATGAAACCAGTGGCTCCCAAAACCTGATAATTGAAAGTGTAAAGGCCCTCATACTTGATTTTGGAGTGGGATTTCTGAAGATGTATAATAACACCTGCATATACTTCTTGACCTCTTAATTAGGCTATTGCTGAAGGTATCTTCTTGTTCACTTTCCCTTCTTTTGTTTACAAGGAAAGAGCTGTCAGTCAGACTGCAATACATCAGTGTATAGGAGGAGTAAATTCACTACTACTTCCAACCTCCTCTGGACACGACCGGGTACAACTTGATCAATTACTGAAGTTACTTAAGAATGAACATTTAACATTGTGTTTCCTACCTCCACAGTAATGTGCTGTTCACGATATTAACGGGGAATTGTGTGTAGATAAACAAGGCAGTGAGTGTTCATCTGTACCATCAACTCTACAGACTATGATCTGTACATGTAACATTCACACAAAGCAACCATTTATGAGTGTGGGTTGTGTGTGCAGCAAATGCACAGCTTAAGCATCCTTAAGTGAAGCCATTTTGCGAAGACACCGGGGATAGACAATTCTCCCGTACAGACCACGCTTTGGGTTTGTTTAGTCATTAGTTCTACACCCATTGACGTACCCATTTAGTTAATTTGTGTCTTTTTGAAAGTCTGTTGTACGATGCACCTCTTCCCGCCCACCTTTACCCCCTGAGGTAATCAGGCTGAGCTGCTGTCCTTTTCTCATCATTAGCACACATCAAAGCTGATATGTTTTGCTGTACGTCTCAGCAGGTTAACATTCCAATGCTCTGTTCAGATGCTGCTCCGAATGGAGCACAGCTACTACCGCTAACATTGGCCTATTGCTAAAGCCGAATTACATTGTTACTTGCCATGGGCTCGAGGAGAAAAAAACATAACATATGCTGAAATATACGGTGTAGGGCTATACAATTCAAAGGGGGTATAGGGAAACTATATTTATGTACCAAAACATGTAAATAACTACATTTGTGAGTGACTTACTTCATTTTATTGGATTTCGATTGGATTTTACAATGCATTGTGGGAGAGTAAGGGAGCTGTCAATCAGTGCACTGGAATGATTTTAGGATCGCCACGGTCTGCGTCCCCAGGCAGTTTATTAATTAACTAGCCATTGGTTTGAGCCAAACATTTTCATGAACATCTGCACTTACTCAAATATGTCACTTTTATTTGACAAAGTGGGAAGACAGGTGCACCCGCCATAACCCAGTTAAATATTACTTGCAATTTTGACTAATACCATGCCTAACATTGTGGTATCCTGCCTCCACAGGGGTGCACCATACTCTAACATAATGTCAGTTGGGTTAGCGCTGTACTGTATACAAATGCAAACACATAATGACTCAACTGGGCTGTGCTTTTGTCAGATTTTGGACATCCACTGCTGCTTATAATGGAAATGAGGCTTCAAGTCATTCGGGTAGAGCTGGGCTATTTTCCACAAAGAAATACTCCAAAAAAGTAATGTCAAAGTTTTAGTTCAGTCTGACGATCGGTTGCTAATTCATTATTTTGCCATTACGCAACTGGTTGGTAAAAGCATAGCTGGTAGAGTTCAGACAGTAAAAGGGTCAGAGTGGCTCAGAGTGTTTGGAGGATCGTTTTACAGGCCCAGAAACATAAACAATGAGCAGGATATAGCGGGCAGTAGGGAATAAGTTACCCTTTAACCATTTGACCTGCTGCCACGCAACAGTTGTATTATGTTTGCCTAACCCAGGGGCATGATCACGTCTATGCTTTGACGGCATGCAGCTTACAAAAGCAGAGGGAGTAAATTAAATGAAGAAAGGAGCAAATATGCACGTGTCCTTTACTGTCTCTCTCTATTTTACACACACACTTAGCCAAACACACACACTCCACCTCCAAACACATAATCAGGAGAACATTATTGCCAACTAACTGCACAAAGCAGAGTTAGCTAAGCTTTACTACTTCTCTGCCTCTCGGTGTTAAGTCCAAAGTGTTTATTAAAGGGGAAATTTAGCAAAGAAGCTTTTTCAAATCCTAAGAAGCTGATGGACAGGGATATTGGTTTTCCATGACTAATCAGCTTTAGAAAAAAGGGCAGACACATTGCTGTTAAGTTTCCTTCTGCCTGTAACATTAGTGCCTTTGAAAAGTCCATTTGAAATATAAAAGTGAAACCTCTTGAATACTCCAAATATCCCACCTAAGTACACTGTGCAGTCCTGATAAAGTAAACTAATGCCCTGCTTGCCAAAAAATGTCTTGAAGAAGTTTTGCAGGAAGGTTTGTAAGTTGTTTTTTGGATCTATAACAAGTAATATTGATGTTGTCGATGTAGAGTTGCCTGAGACATTGTTTTTGTTGTTCAAGTCATGTACTTTGCACTTTGAAAACACTTGACAACGTAGTATCTTCTCAGGGAATTGATCTAGTTGTAAACACACAGCAAATCATACCCAGCATTCCCTGAAACATAGGCAGTCTGTCTAAACATTTGCTTTGGAATTTTGGTGCAATATAAAAGCTCAAATATTACATGTAATCATGGCTTATGATAGTGTGTGTTTTTGTCTTACATATTTCTGATAAAGTTGTAAGTACAAGTTTACCCCAACACCAACACTTTATACTTCTTGATAAGAAACCTCGACATAACAAATCCTTTCAATAACCGAATAGTAAAATGATACAGTAGCGTGTTTCTAGATAGTTAGTCAGTGGAAAGGACAAGTCATGTACACCCTTGCTTAACTTCTCTACCTTGATATAGCCTTCTGTGAATGTACCAGTCTTTGATCTTCTGGCGGTGGAGCTGTTTTGGTGGGGTCACAGGTGACCTGTCGGTACATGCTGCTGCAAAGCCTCTGTGCTGTTCTGGGCGCACAGCAAGACTCTTATGTGCCTTCATAACAAGCCAGTTAATCTTTAATCCTTTTAATTAGACATTTAATGTGAGGTTATTAACAAGAGACCCCCACTGTTTCCTCATTGTTAAAGTGTCTTTTATTTTGCTGGTCCAATAAATGGAATGAGCCGGAAGCTGAACTATTTTTGGTTTTAACATTAGGATATAGTCCTTGGAGCAACACCGACTGAGTACAGCGCCTGCCAGGAAACTTTTGAACGGATGTAATTCTATGGAGCAACATCAATCTGCACTGCTCCAAAAATGTCAGATGTCTCTTTAAGTTACTCAGTGCCTCTATCTCATCTACAGTAGTCTCCCTTCATTGCTGCTTCAAACACATTATGTTTTTATACCATACCACTGACAGTGAGATGACACTAGAGGACAGTGTTGGCATTAGTTTTATATCTATCTATTTCCAGGCATAACTCCCATCCCTCTGTGCTGTTTGGGATCTGTAAAGACAGACCCATGGGAATTTGGCTTTCATGCCTTAAATTAGCTCTTTTTTTCTTTTTTACAGATTCTTGCAAGGTTTTTGCACCAAAGTATGGTTTACATTTTGTACTACCTTGTCATTTGCAAGTGCCTTCATCATTTTAATTGTTTATTGTAAAAAACCTTAAACAAACCTTGCTTTAATGGAGAACATGTTTTGCTTATTGCTACATTCTTGGAATAATGGCTTGGTCTGATGATACCCCAAAATTTTTCCACACTGAACATCAGTACAATTTAGGAATACAGATACTGTTGTACTGCACTTTTCTTGGGATACCTTCAACCCAACCCATGGTTCTCATATCCCTATGAGCATACATGTGGTGTGCGTGTGTGTGTGCTTGAGCTTGTTAGTCAGAGAGTTACCACCGTATCTTCCACTCCCCACCTCTCACCCCCCTCAACGTGCACCATGTGTTAAATCAGGCCCCTGAATGAGTATTCACCCCGGGCAACCTAGTGTCCTGGATAGTAATTGACGATTCCCCAAGCCAGAGCATAGAGTACTCTGTGGCAGTCCGCACACAGCTCATAACTATGCTTACCCAGAGTGAAGGCAGTGGGACACAGAACACAGGTGAGTGAGGACCAGCACTGAAGCTCAACCAACTCACTTACAACAAGGCTGGTATATTGTCAATGCTGTTGAGGATATTTTTCTATTTCATGCCCTCTTGGTTAAATTGGCAGACTTTTTGTTGCAGGATTCATTTTGGCTTTGAGATGCCGTCGTTAAAGTTTACATGCTCTAATAACCCAAGGTTAGGTCATTTCGAGGTAATGAGTGTATGTGTGTGTGTGTGTGTGTGTGTGTGTGTGTGTGTGTGTGTGTGTGTGTGTGTGTGTGCTACTTTGCGTGCAATAATTGCCCAAGGCACTGTGCTCATCTCTGCTTGATTCTTTTCTTCAAAAGTTAATGAGAGTAAAATCTAATTATATGCCTGTTTATCACCTGGACTTTTCCTTGTCGGTCTGTGCTGCTTTTGGCCCTTCACTGCAGCTTCACTGCAGGAGCTGTATTCCTGAAGTTTACTGCTACATGGGGATTATTAAGATGTTCTAATTATAATTTATAGTGACAGTTAAAAGCTGACTGAATATTGAAAACAAATTGCCATGGAAAATGTTTGAAATTGGTACTGTATATGTCTGTATTAATTACATAGGCAATGGCATTGGGCTGCTATTTATATTTTTTAATTGGTGACATTAATTAAAACCATGACTGTTTTATTGTTTATCCATCAATGACTGTTAATCTCTATTGACACCTTGCATATAAAACTTATAATTTAATGCCACCTATCTTTTTTCAGCAAGTACCACATTGTAGATGTAATTGTGACACTTTTAGTCAATAATAGCAGGTCCATAGTTAATTAAATGAATATTTGATGTCAACTAAAAGTGACACAATTAAGCTGAAAAGCATCCATTTTTAATTCTAAAAAAATATGACATGTATTTCTGATCTTTAAAAATGTAAGTGAGGATTGATGTCACCTAATTATGTGTCTTGTTACATTAGAGATTTTATACTGAGTCTGGTTTTTACAGTAAATAAGCATCGTCTTAAGACAGGGTGGTGAATTATTGCAGGTTTTACAAACTTTCATATAAATCATGTCTCCGTCAGTAAAGCACATTGACTTGATGTTGCAGTTTATGTTACCAGCGTGCCTCCAATATATCTTTAAGAACAATGTTTGCCTGATGTATTGACAGGAGAATATTTGATTGACCCTATAGCTCAAATTGTTGCTTGGCCAAAAAGCAACTTTGTTTTTATTGTTAACCTTAAGTCATTTATCCTCTCTCTACTAGGACATGGGAATCATAAAGAAGACAGTCCATTTCTCAACAGTGCTGATGCTGCTTGCAAGAAGAATGACTTCTATGACAGGAACTTGGCTTTGTTTGAGGTCCGTTATTTTTATTTCCCAATATTTCTGTCAGACGATAGACTTGTACCAAACTCATTCATTTAACCTCTCTCCCCCCCCACACTTTCTTCCTCCAGGAAGAGCTGGACATCCGGCCAAAGGTTTCCTCTCTGCTCAGCCGCTTGGTCAGCTACACCAACATCACCCAGGGAGCCAAGGAGCATGAGGAGGCGGAGAGCACTGAGGCCTCACGTAGGAAGACCCCCAAGGTCAGGAGTCAGGGCACAGCAGAGGAACACTATGCCTCGCTGTTTATTTTTAATTACTTGTACACTCAGTCTTTGGAAGTTTAGAAACATTATCCTCCATCTCTGGCTCTCCCTCTCTGCCTCGCTATCCAAGTTCTAGTTCTGTATTAAGAGCTGTTGATTGATTGCTAATGCCTTTGCGAGCTCTGCCGTGCGACTGTGGCTGTGTAAGACCTGGATACGTGCAAAGAGCTGATAACATGATGGAATGACCTTTAAAAGAAATGAACACAAATCAATACAAATGATCAATACATGTGTTTCCTGCAATGTCATGGTCAATGATCCTCTCTCTCTCTCTCTCTCTCTCTCTCTCCAATGCCCCTCTCCTTCTCTCCTTCCTTCTTTCTATCAGTCTCCCAACATGGGCACTCTGATGGGAGTCTACTTGCCGTGTCTGCAGAACATCTTTGGTGTCATTCTTTTCCTCCGACTGCCGTGGATTGTTGGCATGGCTGGCATCATGCAGTCCCTCCTGATTGTCCTCATGTGCTGCTCCTGTGTTAGTATGAGCACAGACACGTACCGTACTGCTGTACTGTAAACACACACACACACACACACAAACTGTACTGTACTGCACACAGACACACACTACATCGCTGTGTTGATTCTGCCAACAATGGGAGCCAGCTTTTGTTGCTAAACCAATCAATAGAATCCACACGGTTGTATTAGCAGCAGAAATTATTTAAAGGAACCAGTCATCAGAAAATCAAAAATATTTTCCTCTTACCTGCCCTGCTAATTATCAATCTAGATTGTTTTAGTCTCAGTTGCCTGGTTTTGGAGATGTGGAACTTGGCTTGTGGTGCTCAAAGCACCAATGTATTTGAAAAAGTCAACAGCAATATCTTTTTCCAGAAATCATGTTACTCAAGATAATCCATGTTAATTAAGGTAACGCCCACGCATGTGTGTCCTTTTCCATCTTAACCATATTTTCTCCTTTCCTTTACAGACAATGCTCACAGCCATATCAATGAGTGCCATTGCTACTAATGGTGTTGTTCCAGGTAATACTTTAAATCCCCCACACTCCATTATATTCACTTAATAACTCCCTCAGCATACTGTTCATTTATCCAGCAGATATTCTCTGTAAGTATTACAGATACATACTTTTGTAGACTTTTTTTATTTTCTATTTTATTTATTTTTTTACAAGATTTTGTAAAATATTTTATTACTGAATTTTCAGAAATGTACCGTTGTGTCCCACTGCATGTAGTACAGACTGTGGGCTTTTCAGTGGCTTTCTGTGTGTAACACTTTGTTGTACTGTTGTAGCTGGAGGGGCATACTTCATGATCTCCCGCTCCCTTGGCCCTGAGTTTGGAGGAGCTGTGGGGCTGTGCTTCTACTTGGGCACTACCTTTGCTTCTGCCATGTACATACTGGGGGCCATCGAAATCTTCTTGGTCAGTTTGCTAAAATATTATTCTGAGGTTTTATTCCAGCTCACATTTGTATGACTAGATATGCTGTTCTTTATTAAAATATGTTAGCTATTACATGAGTTTTAACTGCACTGTATATGGCAGTAATGGTCCTGTTGTAAAATTATTCTCTCCTCAGAAATATCTGGTCCCCCAGGCGGCCATATTTCACGCCACAGACACTCTTGGGAGTGACAGTGCCATGCTGAATAATATGCGAGTCTACGGCTCTATCTGCCTCAGCCTGATGGCTGTGGTGGTTTTTGTAGGAGTCAAATATGTCAACAAGCTGGCCTCTCTTTTCCTGGCCTGCGTCATTATCTCAATTGTCTCCATCTATGCTGGGGCATTCAAATCCATGACTCATCCCCCAGAGTTCCCGTAAGTCTGAAGAATAAACATCATGTGCCTTAACAGAAAGTAATGTGAATTATGGGCACAATAATACGGATTTAGTTCTTATGGGGGAGAGAGCACTCATTTTTAAAATTTAGAAATAATGCAGATTTCACTCTTCTTATTACTATTATGTTGTCTATATATATATATATATATATATATATATATATATATATATATATATATATATATATATATATATATATATTTTTATTTTTTTTTTTTATTTATTTTTTTTTTAATATGTTGTTCATCATAGTTTTTTCCTGTGTTGTCATGATTCTGTCCACCATTATGTTGGTGGTGGAAATAAAGATGGCTGACATAGTCATGATTTTAATTGTGTCCATGTTATTGCTGTAGGATCTGCATGCTGGGAAACAGGACGTTGGTGAGAGATCGCTTCGATGTATGTGCTAAGACTGTGATAAAGGGCAACATCACAGTGCCCAGTCAGCTGTGGGAAAGGTTCTGTCTGCTGGGGAACATGAGCAGCGTTCAGTGTGATGACTACTTCATTCAGAACAATGTGACAGAGATACCGGGCATCCCTGGACTGAGCAGTGGGATCATTAGAGGTAAACTTATCATAAATTGCAGAGGGGTTAAAATACACACTATGAGATTTTGTTTTATAATAAAAGTTAACAACTCATAATGTTCCAAGTATATACAATATATCATTACTATACTGTATACATAGTGCTAAAGGGGTAGGAAACAGTGTTAGCAAACCCAACAAGAACAATTTGCATTTTTCACATTATGCTATCATTTTTAGGAATTTTAAGATTCAACAATCATTATCTTGAAAATGTATGATGTTTTTCCAAAATGATATCCCTAAATTTAGAAATTTCTTGCATCAGTGAATAACACACAGGCCTGTTAGAATTATAGTCTCTTCTAATACGTTTGTTGCCAATGTTTTCAATGTCAGTTCTCTGTTGTTAGAGAACATGTGGGGCGACTACCAACAAAAAGGGGAGATCTTAGAGAAAGCGGGGCTACAGTCAGTGGATGCCCACGGTGCCATGGAGAACTTTGGCATGTATGTGTCAGCCGACATCGCTACATCATTCACACTCCTTGTGGGGATCTTCTTCCCATCTGCCACAGGTAAGTCTATTGTCTGCATGAAAGTGCAAAATGATTATTTCCAAACTTGTTTACCCTATATCTTAAGTCATGTATCAAATTATGATTGTGACAACAAACGTAAATCTATAATGTATACATGATTTTTGATGCAATCTCAAGCCATGAATTGCAAATTGGAACTTAAGCCACCTGCTATGTTATATTATATACATTTTTTACAAAAGTAACTTGCACACAGTGAAAAAGTAAAGATTTAAACCTTCCTCTAATCCAACCAGCAGGGGGCATAGTTAAACAGCTTTTACATGTCTTCTGTTTTTATCAACTGTCTATTTTGCCTTGAAGGTATCATGGCAGGCTCCAACAGGTCTGGGGATCTCCGTGACGCTCAAAAGTCCATCCCTGTGGGAACCATCTTAGCTATTACTACTACTTCACTCGTTTGTATCCTTATTTTGGTGGCTACCCACAATACAACTGACAATCTTTGCAGATTTGATGTACATCGTTGTGTCACCTTAAGCCCCTTGACCTCTTGTATTCAGATTTCAGTTCTGTGGTCCTGTTTGGGTCTTGTATTGAAGGAGTAGTCCTTAGGGACAAGTAAGTTCACCTGTGTCCTACTGCATGTTCGCACTTTTATCAAAACACTTCTGGTTGGGTAAAAATAAACAATACAAAATAAAGATAACTTCATCATAAAAGTCAAGACGTATTATTTTTCATATTCAGTATTCATGTACTTGTAGGTTTGGAGACGCAGTTAGAAAAAACCTGGTGGTGGGGACGCTCTCCTGGCCGTCTCCGTGGGTTATTGTCATTGGCTCCTTCTTCTCTACTGTTGGGGCGGGCCTTCAGTCCCTCACTGGGGCTCCCCGACTTCTTCAGGCTATTGCCAAGGACAACATCATACCTTTTCTCAGGGTGAGACAGTACACACTGTTGATGATAAACTTTTCATTGTCGTTGCAAGACAGAAATGGCTCCCACAGACTTGACTGACATACAGTCAGAGACGACATGTTACTCCATTGTCTGTTTGTTATTACTTCCAAAAGTTGAATATTCAGGATAACCTCTGAATCACATTCAATGTTGAGTTGGAAATGTTTGCTAATATTTGACTTGCAGGCTTATTTGAATATGATGCAGTACCAGACATGAAGTGATTTGCATTGCTTCCTATGAAGGGTTTTGAATTTATTTGTTTCAGGTGTTTGGTCACGGAAAGACCAATGGAGAGCCTACATGGGCCCTACTACTGACTGGTCTCATAGCTGAGCTGGGCATCCTTATTGCCTCACTGGATATGGTGGCTCCCATCCTTTCCATGTAAGCTCACATACGTACACATGCCAAAAATATGACATGTGCCAAGTATAAAATGCACACACCCCATACATTTATTTCACTCAAACATTGGGTACATGCATTTCATCATTTCTGAGTTAGGTTGAGGCCAACTACACCACTGAAGATGTATTACCTACTTCAAATATGTTGGAAATTCTCCTTGTGTTCATTCAACAGGTTCTTCTTGATGTGCTATCTCTTTGTGAACCTAGCCTGTGCAGTTCAGACTCTTTTACGCACACCGAACTGGAGGCCAAGGTTTAAATATTATCACTGGTGAGTACATTTCTTACAAGGGTGGGAGCACACTTCCTTTTCACCAGTCAGATTGTCCCGGCTGTCATACTTATAAATAATAATGCTGTACTTGTTATGCTAAAACATCTCTTCCGGCTTTATGTGTCACAACCACAGGGCTCTGTCCTTCCTCGGCATGAGTATGTGTCTGGCTCTGATGTTCATCTCCTCCTGGTACTATGCTATTGTGGCCATGGTAATTGCTGGGATGATCTACAAATACATTGAGTACCAAGGGTATGTCTCCTGTCTAATTAGCATTTGTATATTTGTCTTTGGCTGTGTCTCTGTGTTTCTGTCTGACATATCTGTAATGGATGCTGGCGGACAGCCGCCCACTTACATTGTTTGTCATCCCTTATGTTTGTGTTTTGTCTCTCCCACTCACAAAACAACAACAGAGCAGAGAAGGAGTGGGGGGACGGAATACGAGGACTGTCCCTTAGTGCTGCACGTTACTCCCTGTTAAGGCTAGAGGTTGGACCCCCACACACCAAGAACTGGAGGTACAGCTACACCTGGAAGAGACTCTCTGAATGTATCCACAAAAACTCCTTTGGATTGCACAATCCAAAGGAGCCACAATCTATAGTGGAATATAAAAAATAGGTTATCTACCCTCTATAAAAATGTCCCTGGAGAATGATGATAATGCCATACAAAATAATCAACATATGATAGATTTACTACCAGCTGTAATCCATACTGACACACAATGAGTAAATGCCATGTATTTGTGTACAGTTTTGGGAAGTTGTGGCTGTAGAAAGGGTTTCATTTTTTATATTTCTAGCTTGCTTGCTGGGCATTTCCACTACGTTAGCGTGACATCTTTTGATGTAATGTATAACCACTCTGATGCTGCACTTCCTCTTTTGCCTCTCATTCTAAATGTGACGACAGTGACTAAACATGGCTAGTCTTGAAAGTTTTGAATGTGGAACGAAGAATGGAATGATGGCAGTATGTCAATAAAATGTAAAGAAGGTAGTCCAGTAAGCACTGACAGAGGTCAGAAGATGTCTAGGTTATGACTGAGATAAATTTGGCAGAGAAGAGACAATAGTTATTTTATATGTTTAGGTCACATTTATACATTTACCTTATTCACAGTTTAACAGTTATATGTGCCCTTGATGGCTTAACATCCCTGTTTTAAGCTATACGTGTCGATGTGTTTTGACATGCAAATCACAGACCAGCTGCTGACACTGGCACTTGAAAAGTCCAATTTTATTAACATACTGCCAATGATCATTCAGTAAATCTTGTTTTGATAGATGAACACTTGCATCCTCTAATGTCTGTGCTTTCTATACAGCAAAACAATATGCATTGTTCTAAATACTTTGGTAACAGTCTTTTAACAGGGGGTGCAAAGACACACCTTTGATCCGATCTTTGAATCTGTCCACTACAGACCTCAGCTGCTTGTGCTGTTGAAGCTCGATGAGGACCTCCACGTAAAATATCCTCGTCTGCTCACCTTTGCCTCGCAGCTGAAGGCAGGGAAGGGTCTGACCATTGTGGGCTCTGTCATCCAGGGCAACTTCCTGGACAGCTATGGGGAAATGCAGGCAGCTGAGCAGGTAAATACTAGAAAGGGGTGTGCTGAACATGCTCTATACAATTCTCTATTCTACTCTGTTGCTGACTGCGTCGCAACTAATTGTTACAAATGACCACCTTTTGTGATGTGAAAAGCACAATGAAGCGAAAAACATGCTTCATTGTGAATTTTCAATTTTTGTGACGTTTCTTCCTCAGCAACTGTTTTTGAAGCATTTGTCACTTTAATCAAAGGGCATGGCTGGAAACAGCTTGTTGTTGTCACTACAATATGGGGCCAATGAGCCATTTCGGATAAAATAAGGGACTGTTGCGGGAACATTTTCCATAATGTGATGTGTTTGGTAGAGAAATGCCCTTTTTTATGTGACAACAACCGGAGAAATTAATCCCTCATTCTCGATTCACTTAGTGCCAAGACAATACTTATGCATTATGTATCAATAATTATGATTAGAGCTACAGAGGGAGGTAGTGAAGGTAAAACCTTATTCAGTGGTTTTGCTGTATACATCTTTTCTTCTAAAGCATTTAGTATTGTTTAAACATGGTTCATCTGCTTACTCCTTATTGTGATCATAGCCTGAAATTCCGTTTTTTTTTTACTTTTTTTCTGCCAGGCCATTAAGCATATGATGGAGATTGAGCGAGTCAAAGGTTTCTGCCAGGTCGTGGTGGCGTCTAAGGTGCGGGAGGGTATTGTCCACCTGATCCAGTCCTGTGGTCTGGGGGGCATGAAGCACAACACTGTGGTGCTGGGCTGGCCGTACGGCTGGAGACAGAGCGAGGACCCTCGTGCCTGGAAGACTTTTATCAGTAAGAGTCTCACTGAAATACTGTTGATACAATAGGACACTTAAAAGGGACAATCAGAATCTGCAGTATAGCACCCCTATTAATTGACTGCCAACCCAAATTGCATAATGTTTTCAGGCATAAGTATTTAGTTGTCACACTTAAATGCACTTAACAATCAGCTCCCTATTATGAATTTGAAGATAGAGCAATCGTGGCCTTGAAAAAGCTCATTTGAATATACTATTTGGAATACATTTTGTGTTAGTTTCCATTTGGCTTGTACAGAATGTAAGCTGTTGCAAAATGTATTTATACAGTACAGTTAATATCCGTGCCTCCATGTTTTCCTCTCTACTCAGACACAGTTCGCTGCACCACAGCTGCCCACCTGGCCCTGATGGTGCCCAAAAATGTGTCCTTCTACCCGAGCAACCATGAACGCTTCACAGATGGCAACATCGACGTTTGGTGGATCGTCCATGATGGGGGGATGCTAATGCTGCTGCCTTTCCTGCTCAAACTTCATAAAGTGAGACAGCAGATATCCTTTGAGTCCAATATTCTACTTTACATGTTGCAAATAAAACAAAAACTGTGTCACTGTAATCCTTCCAAACTTACACGCTGTCCTTGAATAGTCTTTGTTCGATTTAGTTTGATGTTATTTGGGACTTGACGTGTGTTTTCTGAAAGCAATTATAGTCACATTTGTTGTGTATAGCACATGGTATTACACTATAGTTATATTTGTCTATTTGCATAGGTTTGGAGGAAATGCAAAATGCGTATCTTCACTGTAGCCCAGATGGATGACAACAGCATCCAGATGAAGAAAGATCTGGCCATGTTCCTGTACCAGCTGAGAATAGAGGCTGAGGTGGAGGTGGTGGAGATGGTGAGGATCACTCGCACACTACTACTAATCTGAGCAAAAGTGAAGACTTCTATAGAGTTTTTATGGCTAGAGCCAGAACACATTGAACTCAGTAATAAAACCAGATGTCCATTATTACAAGATGCCGCAGACAGGATTGTTTCACAGAAAATTGCTTGGCTTATTTACTCTAATTTCACTGTCACTCCGTCTATGTTCAACAGAGACATACAGTATGTTTAAATTGGATTAACCACTAAAACATTTTTTGTTCAAATGCTACTTTAGCATGACAGTGACATCTCAGCATACACCTACGAGAGAACGTTAATGATGGAGCAGCGGTCTCAGATGTTGAGGCAAATGAGGCTGTCCAGTGCAGAAAGACAAAGAGAGGTATGTTTTCTTTGTGTGTGTAATATTTATTCTTAAAATATTTTACAAATAAAAAATTATTCATAACATATAATGCATGATAAATCATTGAGAGACTGCTGTTTTGTTGTTTTAGAATCTTCACTACTGGTGGTCCGGTACAATTTGGGAATTTAACCTGCTCTAACTTAACTCTATTTAGTGCTATGAGTAAAGGTTTTATTTACATACAGTATATTGAAATCAAAGCCTCATGATATTCCCAATGGCACTTGCAGGCCCAGCTGGTTAAGGACAGACACTCTTTGGTGCGTATGGGAAGTCTATACTCAGACGAGGAGGAGGAAGTGGTGGAGGCTCCGCCAGAGAAGGTTCAGATGACTTGGACAAGAGAGAAGTGTGAGGCTGAGAGGAGGAACAGAAACAATGCACCTGAGAACTTCAGAGAACTTATGAGCCTCAAACCGTGAGTTGCATTCAGTTAACCTCAGCATCTTCTTTACCGCCTCTTATTTAACCAATAACACCTGTAGCATTTAATGCTAAACCATTTTACCTTATTGTTCCCTTTTGGTTTCTCTCACAGTCAGCGCTTGCTTTAAAAATTGTAAAAAGTAAAATAAGTTTATGAGCACAAATCCTTTTTCCTCTGTCTCTCCTCCTTGCTGCATTCTAGGGATCAGTCCAATGTGCGGCGAATGCATACGGCTGTGAAGCTGAACGAGGTAATAGTCAATAGGTCCCATGATGCTCGATTAGTGCTGCTCAACATGCCAGGGCCACCGCGAAACACGGATGGAGATGAAAACTGTATCCTTTACCAATATGATCAAACAAAAAGGTGTCTTTCATAATTGTAGAGACGATTTTGGGCTGCAGTACACACACCAAGTATGTAGGCTATTGTTTGGCTGTTTTTACTTAACGTGTATTCCAGATATGGAGTTTCTGGAGGTGTTGACCGAAGGTTTGGAAAGAGTGCTGCTGGTCCGAGGCGGAGGTCGGGAGGTTATCACCATCTACTCATGATCAATTATTAGCTGCTACACAGGAGCGTCTGCCTCATCAGAATACATTCCACCTCTAGAAAGGAGGCAGAACCTGCTGGTTAGACGCATGGATGTCACTTTGATTGTGAAGTATGTATTTTTCAGTACAAAACTTTTTTTCTATTCTTGTAGAATATTGGCACACACTAGTGTACATATCCACCTATATGTTTGCAACTCTGCCATTCTTACAAATGAAATCCGTTATTTTTCTCCCTCATAAATCAATACTTGTGTGTCAAACACAAACTTTAGATTTATTTATAGGTCACAAATACCTCTTATATGTGATAATAAACCTATATTTGACAGACTGGCAGACTAGTACACATGTTGGGTGAAGAGTTTTGATAGTGTGCCAGATTTTTATTCTGAAACAGCTCTTTGATTATTCTGGGAGCACATCTTTATTTATTTATTTATTTCAACATTTCCCCACTGAGGTAAAGAAAATGTTACTGATGATAATGAACACAGTGCTTGACGTTGGTTGTGCTGTAAAGGTGGCATGCCAGAGATCATGAAGTAAGTTTTTAAAAAGAGTTATAATTTATGATTTTTTTGACAGATATGTTTGCTGTTTATATGAGAGAAAAGTGTATATGAATGACTTTTGAACCGTTACATTTGTACTTTTTCTACAGACCTGAAAAGCTTATCTGCACACAAAAAAGATGGCTTCATTTAAAGTTATAGTCCTTAGGCTTTCAATAAAATCATGGTCTGCATTTCTTCTGCAATAGACATTTGATATTTTTACACTTAATGGCAATTGCAAATACCATTCTACATGGTAGTTTTTATCATTAGTGGCGGAGTCTGCCATTCCCGCACAGGATTTAAATTGGCTTAATTCACATTCCTACAATGTTAGTTAGTTTGTTTGTTTGTGCTGTAAACAAATACACCAGTTGGTATTGTGTTGTAATTCTGACAAAGTAGCTGCTCAAGCAGTGTTTGCTGCAGTATTACACTGCACCATCGTTGAGGCCAAATCAACCATGGCTGAAATCTTAAGGAATTTCAGCTTTAAGCAATTATGACCTCAGAACCATGAGACTTCCAGACACTGTTTGTGTCTTTTCAAGTATTTTTCTAAGAAGCTGATTATTTCAGGATATTATACTGTGTCAAGAACAACTGTTCTACGATCTGTAGCCAAGAGTGTGGCTTTCCCTTCACTTAAATCAAAATAGGTTTTGGCACAATCCAATTTTTACATGGAAACTTTATGTTGGCAATGTTTTAGTGAAGCCATGAGTAATCATTTTGAAGAGCGATGAGGTCATTGTTCATGAGGTCATTGTTTTAATGTCGAAACCCTGCACATTGTGTTGAAACATCAAAATGAGCGCACTGAAGCAAATTCCTATCATCTTTGTCTGAACAAGAGAAATCTTCACAGTGTTGCTGTGTGCTGTTCCAAGTTAAAGATTTTGTTTTAGTTATTTCTATGTGCAACATTTTCCTGTTTGGCCAAAGGGCAGAATAGTTCACATTAAAATGCACTTTGTTTTTCTAAACCTCCATGATATCTGGTTTTTCTGTAAGATCAAATAAAAAAACAAAACATCTGTTTGTTAAATGCTGCCTCTGTCCTATTTCCTGCTCACTGGTCAACAATACATCAAAAAAAAAAATAACCTTCACAAACAAAATCCAAAATAACATAAAGGTGCCATCTCAGCAGTTTTATTGATCAGTCTCATTTGCCTTCATGTCATAGGTTTTCATAGATATGTCAGCACAGGTACAACACATTAAATGTGTAATAAATATATTTCAAAATGAATAGTAAAGTGCCTTGGGATTGATGTTCTGTAAATTTAAATATACTGTATATACAGAGGCGACTTTTAAATGACCTACCAAATGGGGCTACACATTAAATGCTTTTTTGTATTGATGGGAAGAAAGTGATTCTCCCCTTATCTTTACTGACCTGTGGAGTGCTTGGGTGGCCCACAAATTGATACAGCAATCTCATTAAGCTCTCCTTATTTATAGTAAAAATGATGCATGGTCAGGTTTAGCTCAACAGAGTTTCAAAACATTCATTCTATCATAAGTAGACTGGAAAGCAGCAGAACTATGGCGTGGATTAGCAGACCTTTTGGTTCATGTGGGGCTCTGGAGAAGGGACTCTGATGAGAGTGCCCTCTTGGGAAAGGACGTCTAAGGACCAGCCTGCATGGGTTCTGCACCTCCTCTAAGGAGATCTGGACCTCACTGGGCTGGCTCAAAGTCATCTGATCACGGACCTGGGGGAAATACAGCGAGACGAGAGGGAGGTGATGCACACTGATGTAATAATACACACTGCGGTAATTTCCCACCAAACATGAAGCCTTTTATCCTTCATTATATCCAAATCACCCCTGTGGCCAAGAAATGGAGCGAAAGTGTGCCTTTCAATTAGTTACCTACCCTTCATTTACCAGAGAAGGCTGTTCTTTGACATAAAATATATTAATCTTATAGCTCACCCGCTCCACCTCCTCAAACACTCGCAGGAAGTTCTTTCGAAGGACATCAGCTAACTCAATCTCAGTCCAGTTCCTTTGCAGGAGTTCCTGGATTAGGGCGGGATACTTGGACACATCCTCTAACCCCTGAGGAAAGCTGTTAACGAAAAACACATTTCAAGTCACAGATTTTCGTCGTGCAAAAGAAGCCACTCATACTGAGAGTTTTCATGTGACGAAGTACATTACTTATAAATTATGAAGAGGAAATAATAATAATTGACACTTGTAAATATAGTTTGTTTTGTGACATTCCTGTTTGAACTAGATTGTGTCTGTATGCAGGGGGGGGGGGGGGATACATTCAATGCCTATTATTCTGGAGCAAATCTACTCCACCAGCTCTCTCTTTATGCCTGTTAGAAGTAAAAAGTTATTGATTTTTACCATTTTTCAGCTTGTTGACAGCTCAGACAGCCAAATTGCTGATATCATGACAGGCTAACAAAAGCACAGTTCTCATTGATCTGGAGAGTGCCAGAGGCAAGTGTGTACCCAACTGGTATGAGCTTTGTTTTATTTTGTTTTCTCTGCAAGTTGTGTGTCTGAAGATCACCACTCATCCTATCATGGGATGGAATATATGTAGATTTACTGTCCCTTAACTTAGTGCTTCTAGCTATCTGTATGTTGTGTTAGCAAGTGAATACTTCTTACCTCACAGCACCTTCAAAGTCCCCTCCAATTCCTATCGACTCAGCTCCAATCACCTTCTTAATGTGATCAAAATGGTCTGCAAAACCCAGGTGGAAAAGTAAATCAGCTGAGATATAAGAAATACAAACTACAGATTCACCTCACGACAAAAAAAAGACTCAATACGGATGCCTCACCAGCGACACGAGAGATGTTTGCTTCGTCGCTGCAGGATATGAAGTTGTTGTGGAGATTCACCATGATCAACCCATGTTTCTTTTTCTGAAACACAACACACAAGTGTCACTGCCAAGTCTAGAGAATAAGAAGAAATACAGAGAGAAGCATTAACTAAGATAAGCTATGTACAAATACATTTTCCAGACACAAATAGCCATGTCTGTCTCATTTACATTCACTAGTTGTAGTGGTAGATGTGGTAAACATCAGGTTTATGCTCGTCTTATCTCAAACACCCTGTAACCCTGTGCTGTGCTATGCAACACAGAAATCTTTGGCAAGATGAGAAACACGCCCACTCAAGAGGGATCTGAGGGGGCCAGAGTTAGGTTGAGGAAAAGTAAGAGAAGTAAATCCATGTTACTACATTTTATTGATATTCAGCCTTCATCTACTGCGACAACAGGTTCATATATTTTACAAGCCAAGTTTACGTTTAGAAGCAAATCAGAAAATGCAATGGATTTCATGTTTTTGGGATGGATGTTTCTTACTGTTTCCATGGTATAGAAAACACTTACGGTAATATACTACACATAACAACCTATACTATTAATATTAAGAAGAGTTAGAAAATGTGTGATTAAATATTTGAACCTATATTGTTGGTAGTTGTTCAGCAGAAACGGAAATAAATTGATTAACTTAACTCATCCTGGCATGGGACTACATTGCTCATAGTGTTGGATAAATGAGAAAAAGTGCTAGTGGTGAAGGAGATTGATCTTCAATTGTAAGCAAAGTACAGCCTGCTGTATATAATAAACAAACGATCGGGACCCAAGTGGGAGGAGTGAAGAAGTTAATGAGTTGGTTGAACTGAAGCTGAATGAGGACATGAACTAATGGTGGCTGAAAGGGAAATTCAGAGAAGGGTTGGGGGAAAGAGACACAAGTACAGAGTGCAAAAAGTACATTAATACTACTGGTATTTAGTTGATACTTAACTTTAAATAGACAAAACAGTACATTCAGGTTTGATTCTTTGATCATCAACTTCAAAACAATCAAGATAAGAGTCTCGCCCATAGCACTCTGCTGAAAGTATACTAGAAATCAACTAAAGAGCTGTTGGATAAAGACCGTGGAGCTTAGGCTCGTAAAATTCCTGTAGTGCCTTGTTCTCACTGCTTACAATATGCTGGAGGAAGAACACTCACTGTGAACCATTGCTTCATGTTGGAAACCGCACCACACAGTCAACTGACTTGCAAATACAACACTCTAAAATATACAAAGTGCCGTTGATCCACTGATCATAAATCTCACCCAACGTGTCATTATCAGGCTTTACATGGTTGTGCAGGGTATGCTGAGATGAGAGCGGACATTGGTAGGAAGCAAATGGTTGTAAAAATGGAACAACACAAATACAGCAGAGAGATCTTAACTTGATTTCTTGATCCTGCAAATATACCATTATCAATTATACTGACTGTTAGTGGGCTAGAATCAGTTTAATTGTGGAAATCCGTTCAGAATGTATTTATCCGGTTTATACGCAAAAATAATCTAACTTTGGAAACAAATTGCATGTTCTTTGTCAGAGGTATAAATGAGAATTATTATTAATATAACTTAATCAGTGACTGGATTGATTTAATCAAGTAAGTAAACAAGCAATTCATCACGCAGTTAATTAGTTTTCTCACCAGATCAAGCAGCAGCCAGTCAGGTACGTTGCGGCCATGGCTGCAGATGGAGAAGGAAGATGAATGGCTAAAAATAACCGGCGCCTTGGAATGCTTCAGCGCGGCCCAGGCAGTGTCCCAAGAAGTGTGGGAGAGGTCCACTATCATTCCCAGTCTGTTCATCTCCTCCACCACGGCCTACAGAAAACACATTCAAAAGCCATTTACAGTATCATGGGAAGCAAGGAAGTCAAATCAGCCGACAACAGGACATGGTTACACCTACACGCAGGTAAACACACTCATGCAGAGAGCAATCAAGGAAGTCCTCAATTGCTACAGAGCATTTAGTATGAAGAACATTAACCGATTTTAACAATAACAAGGTCCACTTTCTTTGGCCCAATCTTTTACTGGAATGTCTCAAGGCTGAAAAATTACTATCATAATCCTCTCCTTTTGGACTTTTATTATTTAAAGCACTATCATTATAATAATGAAAACAACAACTACTTCTGCTACTAATACAAAATAAGAGGAACACATATATATATATATATATATATATATATCTTTTCTATATAATACACAGAAGATTCTAATGTATTTCTATACTAAAACTCTATTGCCTTTTTAAATAACATTTTAGTCACTATTTACAGAATTTGAAGAAAAAAAACCCATTTTAAATTCTATGTCAGTAATCATTCATCATCATTAACTGTCATAGCTATCAAATGTCAGGTTTCTCACTTTAAATCAAATTGAATCTTCATCATAGTATTATTTTCTAATACCTCCTCAAAAAAGGCCAGCCGAATCCAGCCAACATGCTTTGTTCAATGCGATAAAAGAAACAATTCTGTACAGTCGTTGATATTACTGATACTAAACAATAAGCTTACCTTCCCAAAGTGTGTCAGGCTGTTGTTCTGTCTTTGATAGACATTATAAAGTTTTGAGGATGATTCTGCCCTGTATTGAAAAATAATATTTTCAAAACCACAAATGATGACAGTGTTGTCTTGTGAATCCCCGCTACCATAAAATATATCCAAATACTGCTCCATTTAGGGCATCTGACCAGGGGACATTAACCTACATGCAAAATCAAGTTACAAACAGAGCCTAAATATAGGTTTATTTGAATAAAAGGAAATAAATAAAATGTAAACACATTCGACCTTTCCATTCAGTCAACCCTGTAAACAAACCCTCATACGAACGAAAGCTAAAAAGGTAAAGGCGTAGTTCTGGTTCAGGCAAAATCATCCTATGTATCCCTAGTATTGATTCTCTGTTGAGTCATGTAGCCATCATTCACTTTCTGCATTGTATAAATCATATGAGACATTCTAAATACAATAATGCATTCAGAATTGTCTATTCAGAATAGACAATAATGCATTCAGAATAGATTATTTACCAGGGTGTGTTGCAGGAATGTGTCAGGGCCATGGAGCGCACCCCGAGCTGGTAAAACATCCGCAGGGCTGGCAGACTGCTGTCAATGGAGTGGCCCCCCTCAATACTTATCAGACAGGCAATCTTATGCCTCATCTCAGAATTCCTCAGCTCTGCAGTGACAGACACACATTTATTTCACACAATATCCAAAATGAACGCCTCAGGGGAAACAGGCGAGGCACAATTATTTTTTTGTGTTAGCGAGTGTGTGTGATTCTTCAGTAATGACGCACAGATGATATTACTTTCATGTCTCTCTTTGCAAATAGGGACTGTTAAGACATGCAAAAGTATGGATTCACAAATCACAGGATTATGGATGTTTTTGATGTACATTCACACATGAAACAGAAATACCCCACTCAATTATAATTGTAGATAATCAACTACATTCAATCCCTCTTTCATCTCCATAGTGGTTTTGTGGGTAAATTGCTTGGATGCTGTGTTGAGGTGTACTATACCCTGGGCAGATGTGACCAGTTCAAAGTCCTGGTACTCAGTGCACATGCGTCTGACCACATCTATTTGTTCCAGAGTCAGCCTCACAGCATCCTTATCCTGGGCCCCACACAACACGTAGACCGCAAACATCTGACAAAGGGACGGGTACATGACACAAGAGAGCCAGAGGGGTATCTAAGTTACTAAAGTGCCTGTAATTGGTTTGATCTTTCCACAACATAAACTTAGTAGATGCTGTTATTCAAAGACTACTCTCTGGGACAACTTATACGATAGATCTGATCAGGGTCAGGAGTGAAAGACTGATTGATTAAACTGCGATACCTGTGCCTGTACATGGCCTGCTTGGAGTCGGGTGATGTCGGTGGCCACTTTGCTAATGTTGTGAAGGTCAACTTGGCTCAGCCGATTGTTGTGGCGTATCCTCAGCTGGAGAGCGAGGTCATTATGACTGACCGATGGAGAGAGAGGGCGTAAGGAAAATTGAAGTCATGAAGAGGCATTTCAATCTTAAATCCATTAATTAATTTCCATGATTGAAAATGCTGTGCAGAAGAGACAATACACATGATTTACCCATCGATAAGGGGGTATTTGGACATTAAGTCATGCACTCTGTCTCTCTCAGAGTATCCAGATATCAAACAACACAGAGAGGAGAGAACCACAAGATGCCCAAGGGACTTCATCCAGATTGCGCTGGAAGCACTGAATGCACTTTTCCTGGTAAGCATATTCTGAGAAGAGAGAACACATCAGTGACCGACCTGCGCAATATAGTGCGTAAGGCATGCATAGCATTTCCTATTTTGGACATATCATTAATTTAGGAACTCACTGCACAGATAAGTCCATTTTGGAATATTACAGAAATATTGCAGTGACAGTTAAAAAAACAAAACATAAGAGCATCATTGCAAACTTACTGCTTTATATCTCATGTTTAAAGTCCTACTTAGAAAACATTACACTATTATTGGTGAGGTTTAAATCCCCCATGGTATGATGGAATCGTGCATTCTCACAATAGAACATAATTAAAACACAGTGAGTACACACAGAAACACACTCTCAAAACAATCTTGACGTATCAGCTCATATAATAGCTAATGTATGAAAATGCCCACTGGACAGTAAAAACAATGATGCATCTTCATGTTCCAATATAAGTTTATACATCTATATAATAGCGGGAAACAATTCAGTTTAAACCACGATGTACTTACCTGCTGGGTCCTTAAAAGAAACGTGTTGACCACCTTGTTTAACAACTGCATCAACAGTGCGAACTTTCCAGCTCTCCGCCTCAGTCAAATGTAGAACAAACCTGCACAAAACTGGCAGTTGTGCTGACTGATGCATTCAAAGTCATGGCGCAAAAAATAACAAAAAGAGTTTCCGATTTTCTACGTGATAAGCACACAGACACAAATGCTCTCATTAGAATGGCATATTGACTTTAACTGCTACTACCTCCTTCTTATTGTACCTTCTTCACTTCCAAACGCTTTACAAGCATTGCAGTGAACGAGTTAACGATGGTTTCATATTGGATAAACAAGACAGTATAATTTACGAGGAGCACTTGAAAGCACCGTAGAGACCTGTGGATTTAATGTTGCCATCTGTTGGCCGAATAATGAAATCGCTACCATTAAAAGACTCAGCAGGCTACAGGTCCAGTTACCTACTTACCCATCATGCTCTCAACGTTTTTACATTTGTCACGTCTGCAATGATGATTCATTTCGAGCTACCATGTTTGTGTTTTGTAAAAGTATTTATTCGTTGAAAAAAAATAAATAAAAAAACCCACGTGTTTGACAACACTGAGCCGTCATCCGCTCTTCAAACGTTCAAATACTGTCCAGATTTCCAGACCGCGTGTCGTCACAGAAAATGCTTCAAAATGCACAAAAACATGGCACTCGGGTGCAACACCTGATGGAAACATCAACTCGGAAAGGGACACAAGTAAGTCGAAAGATGTTAAGCACACATGTATAAATGCTATAACATAATACAGATTGATGTAAATGAATAAACTTATTTGGAAGAAAACCCCATCTTGCATTAGGCCAATTTAGCTGATGCCCACAAGCTTAGCAGGTTTGCCTGCCATCGTCCTTGTTTGGCTCAAGCTTACAAGTTTGGAAACAAGTTAGGACTATTCAACTCTTTCTGTTTTGTCACAGCTAACCTAAGTAGACCCATCTCACAGCAGACAATTGGGAATGTCACAGTAGGAAAAGAAAAAAGCACATGTGTAAATACTTAACGATGTCTCCATTCCAATAAGTGTCCGAGCAAACCGTTTCAGTGTGCGGGCTTGCACAATGCCAGAACCCAGGAACTGGCTCATCTATATGGAATGCAGCCCTCAATAACGTTATTAATTCCACCTGTGCTCTTATTGCATATCTGAGTCAGAAAACAGGGTTATGATTAAGTGTTGGTAAACAAAGTACGATTACTGTGCCAAAGAAATTGTGTTTTGGGTCCTTTAAGCTGTTTTGTGGGATAAATACAATGCTGTTGAGAGGACATTCAGTTGGTTACTGTAATGTTTAAGGAGGTTGAGGCTTTTTGTAAGGCTTAGAATGTTGTATTTTCTCTAAAGCATTAGGGAGTTTGTTGGCCTTTGGGTCACTTCACGTGGTAATATTGCACAATACTTTGATATCAAGACAACATAATTCTTCAACCCATAAAGTCATGTTTTTGTTAGAAGGTTGAACCAGCAGCTCGTGAGGCAGGTTGAACTTCCTGAGCTGGTGCAGGAGGTGCATATTCAGCTGGGCCTCTTTTCTGACTGTGTCTGGGTGCCCACCTTAGGTCCTGGAAGAGATGGTGGATCCCAGAAACCTGAAGGATTCCACAGCAGACACAAGTCAAGAGTTTGGCATTTGGAGCACACGACAAAACCGGGCGAGAACAACATCCCGAGGTAAGAGTGCATTTATCTGCGAAGGTTGTTAAATATTGATGGTTTTGACGTCCCTCTAATGCTGTTCGGTGTGTTTTATACAGAGCACATTTCGACTGATAAACCGTGCAATGCTACAAATCCACTAACTAAGATTTGTACACAGATGGCACAGTATTTGCACGAGTTTGGTTCTTTAGCATTCTGTGGTAGTGGAGGTCTTAATGGTTTATAAGAGTAGTGATGGAAATGGTGATCGAATTAGCTGTTAATGTGTTTGTGATAATTGTTTTTCTTGCTTGAGTGGTACTTTGGTTTGCTTTGGAGAGAGGAAAGCTTTTGCCTGTGGTGTGTAAATAGTGCGTGCTCTGTGAATGCATAACAACAAACTGTTTAGAAAACAAGGAAAAACAAAAAACAAGGATGGCAACAATTTGGCATGGGATATTTTATTTTCCCATGTATGATAAGGGGATGCTTGTTTCCATTGTAGCATTCAAAATCAACCATCTTCAGACATTAATTCCCATCATAGTTACCATTCCTGGTCTGTGGGGGATTCAGTATGATCGCAATGGCCACGTAGTGCATCCTTGCTGGTGTAAAGGTACTAGGATGGGGGAGCGTTCTGTGCGCAGGACATTCTGTTTTTGACTAATTTAATTACTATCTAAATGCATGAGGTGTATCTGGCCATATTTGTGATATGTGGTAGGTTTTCACTTTGTGCTGCCAGAAGCCTTAAGTAAGAGTAAGTACATCCAGGCACCACTCCACTGGAGCAATACATGTACCTGGTCAGATTACATTGCTCTGCCTTAACAAGAATCGTACCCAGAAAGATGCATCTGATACTGTAAACTGCAGCTTTCAGTCAGGCCTGAATGCAGAGGTCCGGACCACAGCAAAAACAACCTCTGCTCTTACATGCTTTCAAACTTGAAATGCTCTTGTGCTTATAATGAATCCGGGGTGGATTGTGCAAATTTGAACGAGTCCGTGTTGATGGGGAGCATCGGGGTGCCACAAATGAATTTCAATTAATTTCAGCGGGAAGATGCAAATCCTGATTCTGTGGTCCACCCACTGCGATCTGGCCTTGTAGTCTGTAATGAGGAGAGCGATTCGGCTCTGATTGGAGCGCCCTACTGCTTCAATGGAGTAATCACAACTGTGTTGATATTACTCTACCAATCCTCCCACGGCGCGGAGTGGACCCCCAGCCGACACTGTTTGAATTCAAATTAACGAAATCATTTAGTCACGTTGTCGACCTCGCTGTGGAATGTGAATGGCAGCACAAAAAATATAAATTCCTTACGTTTTCATTGTTTGATGAGGGAGCTTAAGCCACATTCTTGTCATTAGGTTACTGTCAGTTCACCTTTAAGAAAAAAAAAAAGGGTTTTCTATATATGACGCTTTCCTTAAAATCCCCAATGAAACTGTGCAGAGATAGCAGAACAGAGAAGCTCTTTAAATCACCATGAGGAAAAAAGAAATGCCACTGGCCGTAGGTGTATTTTACCAGTAATATAAATTGTGGAAGTATAATTGTGCTACTTTTAATAATAGTTTCTAAAAAGTACATTTTTGCAGACTGCAGAATTACATCCGAAATCAGATTCAGAAAGTCATGTCAAAAGTTGATCACTGTTTTAATTAAAATGCTGAGATGATGAAAAGGTTTGGAGCATGGTAATGCAAATGGGGATGTGGAGAATTTATTGTTGCTGCAGCTATGACTTTTCTTTAAAATACTGCTCTGTGATTAACACTGCTAAACTTCCACCAAGAAGGCCAATCCTTGTGAATGTTGTGCCCACGGTTTGGAATTCTGTCTGTCTTGATAGCTGCAGCTAGCTAGCTAGATTGAGTACTCTATTAATCCCAAAGGGAAATTGTTGTGTTACAGCAGATACTTCACGCAAATCACAAAAACAAACTAGAGGACTGCACTCAGTAGAGTGTAGATCTCTGCCAAGTGGGCCCTGCAACAACCACCATTGTAATGCTTGATTGAATGAACACAACCCACAATTGACCCTTCGATAAGTCCCACCCTCGAACGCAGACCGGCCAATCGTAGCGTAGTTTCGTCCAGCTCTGAGGAAGGTCTCACAACGAACCAGCTTTGCTCAATAGACTCATGTTTGAGATTTATTTTCAGGCTGGTTTTGTGGATTTTGAACTAGTTTAACGTTGTTTAATAGTGATGCTCATCATCTGAAGAGGTTGGAAGGAGATATGCGTTTCTAAAATGTTATGTTTCTACGTAAAAATGTGTGGCGCTAACATTAGCATATCACTAACTAGCATTTGCACTTCTATCCGACACGAGTTACCGAAGGTAAACTCAATGTATACACATGCTGCTTTTTGTTTTTTCAATGATTGTAACAGTGAATAAATGCATATTCTGCTTTACAGGAACAGGGTTGTTCCTTAATTTCCTGGTTTTCTGTCCTGATCACCATGTGACGCTGTGATCTGCAGGCTTTAGCTTTTATCTTCAGCTTTTTTAACTCCACATTCTCGACCCTTTTATCTGCTTCTCGCTCAAATCAATTTCTTTTTTTAGTTTTTCCAAAGATTAGATAATATTATGCAGTTAATGTAGTTCGTGACAGTGTTGGCTTCACGGCAGCTCTGACAGCTTGGCAGAATAGCAGCGGGGGGAAGTGGCTAACTCATCGTGGTGAATTTGTAGTTATGAATTCCTCTGTTCAGAAAAACAACTATTCAGGCTGTGTACTTTTTAATAACTTTTTAATACAATACTTAGTTCGAGGGAAGTATGTAGAGAGGTGTTATCCCATTGCTGTCCCAAAAGTAAGCTGCTTAAGAAAACTACTGTGCTTTCAATTCAATGATTATATTGATCGCACTTTCCAATTATACAGATAAGACCGAGAGGCAGCAGCTGTTCGTCACTCTATCAGTACTGAGTAGAAGACTAAAGAATGTTAATATGCAACCCAAGTGCACTGCACCTTATGCTTGGATGGTTTTCACCTCTGAACACGGCCAGTATATTAGAACAGTTCAGTCACCATATTAATCACAGCATAATTGCATTTCCCCCACATTGTACAGCAGTGTGTGTGTGTGTGTGTGTGTGTGTGTGTGTGTGTGTCTTTCCATTCTTACTTTTATTTCACAGATATCGGTTAATAATAAGTGTAGCCTCTCCTGTTTCTCATCAGTGCCTTTTAGAAGTAGCTCTACAGAGTATATCATTATGAGTGCTTTTCATAATATCGAAGACGTCCTTTATACTTTAAATTCGTTAAGCTAATTAAATCTGAAGTCCTCTCATTATTGTGATGGGGAGGGAATGATAATAAAAGGGTAGAATGTAGTCTTTACACTTGTTGAAATTAAAGACGGAGAAAAAGCAACATTTTAGTGGGCTGGCAGTGAGATTGGCATTAAACGATAAAAAGAAAAACACTGCCCACAGCTCCCATTTACTTTTATTAAATGCCGTCTGATGATGATTTATGATTACAGATATAATTTATACTGTGACCATTTAGCTTTGTTGTGCAAACCCTTTAGTGCGCAGGACAATAGATGTCTGTCAGATATACCAATAATGGCATCCTTGAGTAGAGGGGTGTATCTTTTTCTACGTTTGACTTTGAACTTATTCCCCCACCAGAGGGCAGCAACGGTCAGAATAAACCCTTGTTGATTTTCTTCACCTTTCTTAGCTCATCCCTAATGTTAGAAAATTACCGATATAGTAACTAACTGATGCATGTTACTAAATACATAAAACTGTGCGCAAATAATTTAAAGAGCAGGGGAGAATCCTTGGAGCAAATGTAATTTTACCTCAAGTTGCTGTTCAAATTCCAACAGCACAATGCAGCTGTCAAAAGCTATACAAATTCCATGTTAGTAACCACTAAGTTTTGTTCTAAGGGGATGGTCTTCACTTACAGTAAATATAGTTTTTCCTCATTTTCAATTGGGGCTTTTGAAAGAATGCTGTAGACATTTTGGTCCCTTAACTCCTCATTTCTTTTGCCCTGGATTCTGGCAGCCCTGTAGTCAGTGTTCATTATCTGCTCTTACAGCTTTGACTTCAGCACAGCAATTACATCCTCAGCTGCGCTGATTAATCCAACATGGAGGCATTTCACAAAATGGTTTTGAAAAGGCATTTCCAGACACTTACCAGGGAGTAGCTATGGCACAGCTTGTTTATGCAGATAGACCACAGCCAGTCATATTGCAATAAGATGATTTCAATAGCTGCTTAAGTGTTCTCTTAACCTCTAGTGTATACCGGGTAAGAAACAACAGACTGTTGGGAAAGTGATTAATTCAACCCATTTTTCTCCTGACATAAAATGGAGGTCTGCCTCATGTCATGTTTGGGTAATGTATGGTTCTCTTTTGTTGAACATATTCCCTCTATGGCCATTCGTTAATATGTCTCCACTGCTCTCTGCTTAACTGCTTAACCTTCCCATTCTCTCCTGACAATCACATAATCAATCACTGTCCCATTGCTTGACAAGGCAGACAAAGAGAGCGTATGAGTGAGAAAAACCTTTTGGCCTGTCTCGACAAGCAAGAGGAATGTCGACTTCAGAGGGCTAACACAGGCGGAAAACATAGGCCCAGTAAATATTCAATTTAAAGGATTCGCAGATAAGGCGAGTTGAAAAATTGAGGCAGCACCCATTCTTCTAGATAAGAGAAGACGGAGCCATCTGGAGGCTGGGAGATAGCGAACTCCCACACCATCCCAGAGACCTCGCTCTCTTCTGCTGCAGCGGCAGAGAAGGGAAAAATAGAGTGCCAACACTTTCATTATGTTAACTTCAAAATGAATTTATTCACATTCACTGCATGTAGTTATTGGCTTTGGTAAACAGAACGTTACTGCTGTGCCCGCCATAATAGATAACAATGTATTGGTCAGTCTTAACATAATGCTGTGATGATTTAATAACTTAAACTATTTAAGATATTTCTCTGCATTACCATTTTGATGTAATCATTAAAAAAAACTAAAAAATTTGTTCTGAAACAATGTGATCCATTCAATCAATCCATTCGAGCTCCATTAACAGTTACTGCGAGAAAAATAACGGCATTCTTTCACTGAAATTGTCCAACATCCATACTCGGTGGGGAGAAATAGGCATCACTAGTAGTCTCTAGAGTCGCGCCCACCCCAAATGATCTTTATGTATATCTCCTTCATGGTTGAAGGTATGGGAAATTTGTGCTGAATATATATATATATATATATATATATATATATATATATATATATATATATATAATTCAAAGTAAACCAAACTCAAATGGTGCATTTTAGGCCCTGGCCTGTATCTTCTTCAAATCCACCTCGACAACATCTTTGAAAACACACAATATTTGCAAAATGGAACCTCAGCTTGTGAATAACCTTGTCCATATCGTTCTAATGCACTTTGTTGACTCCTCCACCATGCTATTTCGTGCCAGCCACATCGGATTTAGCTCTGGGATAATGCTTTAGTCAGTATGTTTTATCTGTTCTCTCACTCAGGTACGCTGTGCTGTTATCCCTAATTACCCCCACTGCATTTTACACTTGGCCCAGAATTCTTAATGCTTGATAACAGATGCAGGTCGATTTGAAATTTACTTATAGCGGCATTATCTTTTTGACCCGCATTGCAGACTGACTGTCCCAAAGGCTCTTGGGTGAAAGCTGTTAACTCTGTGATAACAGCGACCTGAAGTGATAACCTTCCAGCAGTCTCGAGGACACACAGTTTGCTACATATGTGCTGTATTGCAGTCGCAGCATTTCTTATTCAACCTTGGGTGCTCTGCTGTGCTCTGATTCACTTAATGGGATCGAGAGGGAGGTTAATCACTATGTCCACCATAGACTGTTTAAAATGCTGGCTGACCATTATATGAAATATTACGATTTGTATTCCTTTGAAAGATGAATTTGAACGCTAATTCTGTTGAAGTGAACTCAACTTTTTTCCTCCTTTTTTTTAAGCTGTAACTGAATTGTCTCCCCAGTTAGGATTCACTTTGATTAATTTACTTTCGGAGGCCGACATCTGCGTTTGCAGATTTTCATTAAGATCAACATAAAAGCTTCAGACAAGGTTCCACTTATCTTAAGTTATTATCCCCAGAAGCCATGGTTGATTAAGTGGAAAAAGCGCTTAAGTATTTGAATAATTCCCAGAAAGGTTTGATTGTCTTGTTAAGGACAACTCTTTAAAAGGTATAGAATACGTTTTTATGTGTATAAATCTTTAATCCATAAAATTCAATACATACTCTGCCAGCTGTTTTTTTTTTTTTTTTTCATTCTGCTCGGAGTTGAATATTGACCCGATTGCCATAGATGTCTGCAGCATCCAGTTAAGCTTCAGCAATCAGTCAGCGGTACCTTTTTTTTGCAACTCAAATTATATTTAAATGCTGTGGAAATACAGAGGCAATGCATGACAAATGTCAACAGCAGAACGTCTGCAGCCATTTCATTAATGTCAGTCAACTTCAAGTGCATATTGTTACGTTTAAACATAGCTCTTTTTAGACCACATTGTTTTGCATACAGATTTTCTTGAGAAAAGCTTGAATATAGCCTCGTGGAAGAGGTACGCTGTGCTATACAATACAATACAATAGATATGGTGGGTGGGTAGGCCTATCAGCTGAAGCGGAGTATAGCTTGTTGCCTTGGTTTCATATTTTACACGAACAGTGTAGTGTGAAGCTCTGTCAAGCCTAGTTTTAATCCCTTTCTCCACTGTGTTGTGTGATGTTGTGTTGTTATCTTAATGATAATCGGTGCCTGTATTTCTGCCCTCGGCGTTTCTGTCAGGCTGGGTTGGTTTAGGAGCTGTGCCTTATCAACAGCTTTGTCATTAAATCAGCTTTTTCTACAGAGAAATTTCACTGCCGTTATTCTTATCAACAGATCAGCACACTGTGATTTTCTGTTCAATCAGAGCTTTGCAAATTCAATGACGGGTGAGTAAGAAAGATGAAACAAAATTTCCATTGGAAATAAACCCCAATTTATTTAATTTAGTGTTCATGAAAGTTAATAATCAGACAAATAAAATAGGTATGTTTTGCATTTGTCATACATCAATGGCTTTCAACTGTTTTTATTTTATACTCTTGGGTCTACCTTGTGCATTTTTAGAGGCTACACTTAAAGAGTACGGAGGAATAGAAATGATTGCAACATGATGCTAATAAATGATTCTATCCACAGGCTGTAGATAGTTTACTGCAAGCAGGAATCTGGAACCTGTGCAATTCATGGCTTTTCTTTTGTCAGTGTGAAATGGGATGTGAATCGCTTAAAGATTTTATAGCACACATCACAATTATGTGAACGTACCCAGAAACGCATCCCTTAAATGCTGTATGTACAGAGGCAAGCTTTCAGGTCCCAGTCAAACTGACCTCTGGAGGCTGGAATTGGTACTCAGTTCTTCTGAGAAAGCACTGTTCTGTCTGAGTGAGTGTTCTGATTGTCTCAGCATTGTGCTTGAGTGGAGGGCAGCGCCAAATTAACTCTCCTGATTCAATCCTCTCCACTGTTCGACACCGGTTCAGCCAGTCAGTGAGGAGGGTGGACTGACACTCCTTCCCCCAAACACACTCTCTTACAGTGAGGGAAACCGCTGTATGGCAAAGGTCCAAGAGGTCTCTTGCATGCCGTTTGCGTGGCAGATTCGATCCCCTCTCTCTCGTCCCACAGTGCACTGAGAGTCTCTGGAGGCTGATAGCCCGGTTCCTGGGGATCCAGTGGGTCTTTGGAGAGAAGAACGCTGATAGAGGGCACAGTCCTGTGCACCGTCATCTCAGATGTCCCCCCTTCACTACTCTCCCATACCTCTTTCACCACCTTGTACTGCAGTTTGGTCAGCTGGTGCAGAGAGCCCACTTTCCGTTTCATGATCTCAGCACAAGTGATGGTCTTCGTGACCGCGCGGCCCGACCCCGTGAAGACCACCTGCCTAAGCCCACCTCCACTCACTCCTCCCCCACTAACGCCCTTCTCTCCCTGCATCCGTGTCATGGCAAATCCCATTAAGTTGCGGATCTTACTTCCCTCCTTCACGCGCATCTCCAGCACCCCAGAGGCCAGTCCTGGAAAGGGACAGGGGCTGTCCTCCTCAGTTCGGCAGACTTTCTTAAACCCTTCCTGCCCTAGTTTAAGTGCAGGGGGAGGGACTGGCAGTGGTGTTGGCTTCAGCGGGCTGGAAACATTGTAGACCACTGCTTGCTGGCCAGCATTGCTGTAAGTTTGATCGTGGTAGACGGGGCAGGTCCCTGGGGTTACCCCATTTTCCATTTGGATCGGTCTGTTCACCTCTAGTCCGGGATGGGGCCTGACAGCGTCTCTGGTCAGGTACTGGTTCTGGCCACTCAGCACTCCACACCCTGGGAACATTTCTTCCGTCTTCAATGCTCCACCGCAATGTTAGTCCAGACGCACACTTTTCCCACATGGAACACAGCTCAACATCGTTTTCTTATGCATGTGGCACTTTTCTCTCCCTACAGCTGTAAAGTTTCGAGACTTCACATGAGAAATATTACCCGTTCCCCAAGAGCACTATCAATGAAGTCTTTAATGCTCCCTCTCGGAAAGAGCTGGAGAAATAAGATAAACGCCTGGCTGGTGAATTAAGAGCACTGTCGGGACTATTCAAGATGTTCTTTAAAGAGCATCTCAATTTCATACCACAAATGACTATTTTGAAAGTGCTCTGGTGATGGATAAAAATAATGAAAACATTAAGATAAATTTTCCTTTTTCTGCCGTTTGTATCTATTTCATATAATACTTTTATCCTTAATAGCTGTCAAAGATACAGAGTTCTTTGTTGATTCTTCTTCAACAAAACTTTTCGAAAGAAAATCTAAAAGCTCAAATTAAGACTCCACCTTTTCCTTCGCGATCCAGTCCAGCGCTGTTGATTTTGATCTGCTGAAAATGTCTCCTTCAACTCAAAATTGACCTCTTGGCTTGTCCAGCTGATAACTTCCACCTCCTGTTTTGGACCTCTTGGTGTGTTACTCCAGCTTGAGTAGGTCTGTGTCTCCTCTCCCTGTGCTCATCTTAGCATCCACAGTAGTTGAGGCCAGGGTTGCATGGAGGTCTGCACCTGGGGTGTCCTCCCTAGGGCTCTGTCTTGTCTCCAGTGGTGCTCTGGGAAGTCTGTTCTGTTCCCCCACAAAGAGACATAAGGGACAGGAGCTGCCTCACAAATGCTCACAGGAGGAGTGTCTGTGTGGTTGAGGGGGAGCATGAGGGAAAGGGGAGACAGCCCTCTTAAAGGCGCAGGTCTTTTCATCTTTTAGATGAACACCCTCCCCTCCACAACTGAAGCCTGCCATCTGAGGAAAAGGAGAAGGGCTGGGCTACTTTGTCCCTTTAAAACCTAGAAAGCAGATCCCCGGCAACTTTGTCAATCTCTTTAGAGGACGTTCCAGTGTGCAATGTACATGACTGATTAAACTTGAGTTCTGAAATAGAGACTCAGTCAACCTTTAAAAATGCATTTTCAGCTACGAAACAATGAATTAAATTAGCTCAGTTATAATTGAAAACATCCTTCAAAGAGCCACTGAAAGTCAGCAGCATTAAATTGCACTGTACTTTGCCTTCATCCTATTAGATGTTTGTGACCATTAACATTTACATAATGCATCATTAATAGCTTCATTGTTGAGGGAATCAAGTGGCACGGTAAGAATGCCTGTCTTTTAACGCTTGAACTGCTATATTGTTACAAAGCCGGAGAGCCCTTGTCATCAAGGACACAAGGATCACAAAAAGCGTAGAGGCATGACTTCCATGTTCAAGGTGCTGTATGAATAGTGACTGTCTTCATTAGCCTGGTGTATCTGTGCAGGTGAGGAGATGGGGCTGACAGGTGGGGTAATAAGCATCTTAATGGGCTTTCCATTACCAGTGGAGGGCGCTGGCTCGCTCCCTTCTGCACCAAGTCAGGCCCAGACAGCTGTAGCATCGCCCTGTTAAGCCCAGTCTCCTGGTCGACAGGTGGATTTGTTTTTGTGTGTGACTGACAGATGGGAAAATAGGTAAAGACAGCCCACTGAGGCTGAACCTATGAGGCTGAAAGAGAGGCAGACAGACCTTACTACGCTCTGCTCAGTATATCCCATGGTGCACAGTAGTACACAGACAGTATAAACTCACTGTGGCTCAGCCCAGTCCTTACTGTGAGGCTAATTCACAGTGGCATGTGTATTATATTGGATCCCTATGGTAATCAAGGAAAAAATAAGGAAAAGCCTCCACACCCGGAGCTCCAACTAGCAAAGTGGGAACTGGACGTGGATGTCTTTTTATTAACATAATTTGAATCGGAATCATCATTGAAGAATCGATTGATGATTAACTTGCTTTTTTTTTTCAAAATCCGTATGCATGGGGTCGGAGAGCTATTTATCTCTGGAGCCATTCCAGACTCCGCAGGAGACTAGTGACAAATATCTGTCTATTTTTTGTAAGATAAAAAGAAAACAGGAGAGAGGAAAGACGGGGAGGAGGAGGGGAGGGTCTGTAGCGCTCACCACCAAAGTGATCATTCTGTTGTTTGGGAGAAATTACCCTCATCAGTCATACAGAGATGCACAGCTGCCTAAGGGGATCTGGTAATGTTACTGCATAATAAACTGTGTTTGTGTGTGTGTGCACACGCGTGCGTGTGTTCAAAGTCGGAGCGAGAAGAGAAGAAAATAAATGCAAGAGGGCAGGGGGGGGGGGTTAAAGAAGTCAGATTTAACCACAGAGAGGTTAACATTAATGATGAAAACAGCTCTGTAATCATCCTTCCTTACTACGTGATTTTGGCACATCATTTATTGCTTCTCTGTTTAACTCTAGCGACCTGTTTGCAGGCTTGCAGGGATTGTGATAGCTAAAAAAAAAAAATCAGTTTCTGAGTAAAGATACAGGGCTTTTTGTGTCTCCGTCAAAGATGAAACCATTCCCCAGTTGGCTAAATAAAACCATCAGTGCTTTGCAGGAGTGCCGTGTTTTGACCTTTTTGAGCGGCGCTTTTTTCCTTAAGTGGCTTCATTTAATGATGGGTGGAGGCAGCGGCGCTCACGCTTGGTCACTCACTCCTTCACACCTCCTCCACAGTGCTGGCCTCCGCTCCTGTAGCTCTCCAAGCACTTACTTCTCACTTTATCTGACCTTGGCTGGCATCTGTAACAGTCTTGGCATTCTTTCCCTCACGCTCACTTCCCTGTCTTCCTTCAACAACCACCTTCGGCTTTCACTTCTGCACACCACAATTTAAGTATAGCAAAAAAAAAACATTTATTCCCAAAGACTGTGACAAATAGTAGAGGTTGTGTCTTACTCCTTTCTCTCTTTGCTGTGTACTTCAGATGTCTGAAGTGGTTGTTGTTATGGATTGTAGGGTTGTCCCTTTGTTGTTTGTTGCAGCACTGCAGAGTCGAGTTGTAGAGGGGCTTGTTGTGCTGTTGTCAGGGCTGCACATAAGCGCAGTGCCTCACTGTGACAGCCGGTCGCTCACTTTACGTTAACCGCAAGTGTTTTCACGGTCATCAACCAATGGTGGCCTGGAGGCTGTCATTTCGCTCCGTGTGGAGCTCGCCCGTGGCTTGGTTCTGCCCCACAAACTCACAGCCGGCCCTGGTGGGGGGAGAGAGCAACACACACGCATGCATATGCACACACTTACAGACACGCACACGCCTACTGGATGGGCACGCACACACACACACACACACACACACACACACACACACACACACACACACAC
Source organism: Anarhichas minor (assembly GCF_050575085.1). Taxonomy (NCBI): domain Eukaryota; kingdom Metazoa; phylum Chordata; class Actinopteri; order Perciformes; family Anarhichadidae; genus Anarhichas; species Anarhichas minor. The sequence goes on from NW_027466508.1 coordinate 2,579,364, forward strand.
ACACACACACACACAAAAAACTATATGCTCAGCATAAGGCAGGCTGTTGGAGCAATTACAGAAACATGGCAGAACACGATGAAGCAGGCCCCACTATCAGAAGGGAAATAGAGTGAGCAGAGGAAAAATGATGACGCCATTAATAACAGGGAGGCTCAGACTCGGAGGGAGGTGGGGGTGGATGACCCTCTGTGTGATTTCACTGTGACAGCACTTTGAGGTGCAAATGGTTGTGTTTATATTACATTTTGGGACATTGAAATGGGCATGTTTTTTCTGTCAAAGGCAAAAAAATACATATAAAACGACTACAGTGCACTGTACCAAATGATGCTTGAAGTGATGTTGTGCTGTCACTCATGAATCCATTCTTTTTGGTAAGTGACGGGTCAGACTTCCTCGTTGTCATTCTTTCATTTTGCATCTCTGTCTCAAGCCGGTTATACGCATCTCTTCTCCTCCAGCTGCTGCTTTCCCCTCAGCACTGCAATGCAGATGTGTCTCACACAGTGGCCGGAAACTTTCACTGAAGATGCTTGTGAAAGAGGAACATGAGAGAGAGAGAGGAGGGAAGGGCATGAAAGAGAAGGGGTGGGAATAAATGCCATACTACCAGAAGTGATGATAAGAAGAAGTAAAAAAAAGTTTCTCGTATTTAGCATATGGTAGACAAAAAATCAGACATGGCAACTCTTGATTTATGAGGCTTGTCAATGAAAGTGATGTCTTTAGCTTCATCCCCGAAACAGCTTTACAAAGCTAACCCACCGCCTCACAAATGTTCTGATGTGTTTGAAGTCCCACCGGGATTTAAAAGGGTGACATTTATTTCGTTCAACATTAAATTGAATCGGGTGGAGCTGAACCCTGTTGATCCGTGCTTTTAGGTGTATTATTGCACACAGTTTGATTAACTGTGCTCTCTCACATTTAAATTGGCAGCAGCAGTTGATAATCACATTTAGTGTTTGGTGCTTCTGTTTTGTTTGGCCTCCGGCTAAAAGTTAATGGACTTTCTAGAACATTTTTGATCAATTACATCGAGACTTAATTTGCCATGTGGAAACAAATGCAAAAAAAAGTAAATGAATGCCTCTGAGCAAGTATCCACTAATTCTGTGGCTTTCAATTTTGGAACGTAATGCTACTTACTGTATATTCCTACACAAACAAATAGAAGTGTGTCAGAACAAGAAGAATGGCATATCTGAATACATATCCCCTTCTAATTTTTTATTTTTATTTTTGTGTTCGACCTTCCAGGCAGTGATTTGCTTTCTTCCTTGTCTGCCTTCTCTCTCTTGGAACTTTCCTTTAACACCTAGTCAGTATTTTTTCTTCGAGAAATTCTGAAATTAAGGTTTTGTACCATTGGAAACATCAGCTGCATTTTCAGATGGTATTTTCTTCAGCAATAGCCACTAAATGTGCATATAATCATCTTTTTCTATAGTAGTTTTCATCTTTCCGGCAGAGTCAGCTTTTCCTTGCGTTATTCAAATTGCCTACACACCCTCAAGGGATTCAAAGTAAACAATGCATGCATGTACTCTAATGTTACATATATATATATATGTATGTATGTATGTATGTATGTATGTATGTATGTATGTATGTATATATATATTAAAGTGGTATGATGTCGAAGCTGAAATGGAAGACGAGTCATTGAATTGTCAAATTAGGCGACAGAAAATCAGTTTTGGGATACAATAATAGCCCCCTTAAGTATATTCCTATATATGTGTATGTATATTTATGTGTGTGTGTGTGGCAAATGCATGATCATAACTGTAAAGCCATGACATGTGATGGTGTCCAGACATGTCTTTTTGTGTTTCGTGGCTGCTTGTTGCCAAGGTTTCAATTGGGCAAATGCAGAGCCTGCACACAGGAGTCCAGTTTGAGCCAAGTGCATATGTTCTCCAGCCAATACAACATTGACCATCTAGAAGTCTGTAAACAAGTGCGCCTGCAATTGTTTACAGACAGCCCTCCATTGCTGATCATACCTTTAAAAAATGTTTATTATGTGATGTCGATAAATAGCTAGATATATTTTTACAGTAATAAATGAAGAGGCCTTCATGACTTTGGAGGGGCTTTTATTATTGTCTCCCAAAACAGATTTTCTGTCCCCTAATCTTGCAAAACATGCCATGTTTTTGACTATTCAACGACTCGTATTCATTTTCTAGTCTTCCATTTCTGCTTCGACATCATACCATTGCAGCTTTGGATTTTACTTTTCCTCAAACCAGTTTATTGACCAATTTATATCTTCCTCCTTTGGGTCCCAAACCAGCCTTTTAACAACACTGCACTGGATCAGTGGCTTCTGTACAACAAAATGAGACAAAGTAGGCTGTGGCTCTTTGTTCCCCCTAGTCTCTCATAAACACCTTCCTGTCACCACTGAGTTTCCAGATGGCCACGCACCTCTGTATCCCACAGTCCATAGCTCTAAACTTCCTAGCGCACACATTTGCATTGGGTCACTGCTCACTCCGACACGCTAGATGAAGAGGAGCACTAATCCTACCCAGCATGCCTCCCTGGAAATGCTCTCTATGCAAATGTTTTTTTTTTTTGTTTGTTTTTTGGATCCACTGTGAGAGTGGTTTGGTTGCAAGCATGTGCATCCAGCGGGGGGTTCTGTAACAGACGTGTCGCTATGGCTCGGTAGGTGTGGCTCTTTTGGCAAGTGACCTCCTTGACAGACTTGGTTCAGGTTTCCTGGCTGGGGAGCGGTTGGTAGAAAACACAGCAGTGAACTTTAAAAGATCCGTTCACAGGTCCACACCAGATTTATCCTGTATTTAATTGCATCGGAGAGCAATCACTCTCTGCCCTACAAATCCTTGGTAAAGCTGCGCTTTACAATAGAGCCATAATTGCAGGAGTTTAATTGCCTGCCAATGCTCTGCTCCCACTGCCTGCTTGCATTGAAGAGCCCAATAATTAGAAACAGGGAGAAATTAGGTGGCAATTTTGTCTTGGCAATTATCATAATGCAAAAGAAGTGCCATTAGTATTGTTAGCCCCACAGTACATAATCCTTTGAAACTGTCAAGTCCCTCTCTTGGCTGCTGGGTACAACAACTCTTGATTTCCCTATAGCCTTTGCACTCCCTCAGTCACTACTTTAGTCATCAGCTATCCAGGCCAGCCAGCACACAGAGTCAAACTAGCAGACTGAACACATCCATGCCCGGAGTGCTGGGAGGATTATAAGCTACAGCATTAGCAGTCTGTGTTTCCTTTAAAGGTATATAAATGGGGTGTTAATCCTCTTCCACCATGTCAACCATGAAATTGTGTTTGATAGAACAGAAAAAATGAATGCAGTTGACATATATTGTATTTGTACGGCATTGACATCCCATTTTGTTTGACTCCCAAGTTGGATTTCTTCCTGTTTTTTAAATTATACGTCGTAGTTATAACATTTTGACAAGAACAGACTGCTGGCAAGTCATTGTTACTCTGAAATTAGATCTAAGACCTGCATAACAAATGTGTGGTACTTTGTTTGGCGTAGATTGAGACGGCAAACATTTTAAAACAAGGTTTTTCCTCTTCACCATGTATCTAATCTTTTCCTAAAGCCAAACAGAATGTGTCTTTTTGCTCGGCCTTACACTTTAACCCACCAATTTCTATGATACAGGAAAAATTATGATTGTAATTCAATACTCATTTTTCCTCTTTAATATCGAACAAGATGTTAAAATTGTTTAAAACCATGATCCATGAATTACTAAATACTTAAATCCCTCGAGTAGTAAATACATAGTTTACGACATGATAACTTTTGCAAATGTGCTGCTCCCTTTTGTCAGACTTGGCAAAAAAACATGGGACATCTTTGTAAAGTCACCTCGCCACATTTCAAGTGTTTTGGTCGCAATTCTCTAACTTGGTTGTAGAGGGGTACAGCCATTTGTAGCAAGGCTGCAGATGTTTTGTTAGGTGTCAAACTACAGCTTGCTGTCAAAACAAAAAAGAGGTGGGGAAGAGGATGGTGAAGGTCATGTAGCATAATCCCTTCCACATTCCAGCTGGTAATGGCATTAGCTCTGCTGTCTGGAGAGAGTTTCTCATCTTCCTTCATTACTTCAAACACTGTTTGTTGCTCTGGGACAATTTTTCCATTTTTCCACTTGTGTTGTAGTATAACATTTTGTCATTTTCATCAGTACCTTGATATAGAGGGTCTTGACCTCACAAGTGGCATAGCAAACTCACTGCACTTGCTATGAATGGATAGAACTGCAATACAAGGAAGAAAACCATCACATTTCTTGAACAAAGTACTACACATTGGTCTGTGAGCATTGACAGTAGCCAGAAAGTGAGGAACTAAATCTGGAACCTTTGTTCTATAGGTCCAAAGTATACACTAGGCACTGGGCAATTCTGTTGTCTGAAGTCACCATGTTTATTTTTTTGGGTATAACGAAAAAACCCAGCCCAGCATGAGTATTTTGGCACAGAAACGGTGATGTTTTTGTGCAAATTTGAAATTTCTTTCTGTTCTGAAGAATTCTGGCTAGAAGTCAGTTTCTGAACAAAAAAACTGAAGGCATATACACTATATCCAGTTTTTATTCGGTATACTGAGTTAAAACTAATGCGGTCTTATACAGCAGTGTCCGCCCCATTTATATCCATGAGGACAGGCTAAATATAACAAACACCTCTCTTTATAATGCAACAGCCTTTACGAAAAGCTGAATATTATAACCCTCATGAGTCATGCAGGTAGGATTTATTGCAGGACTGCTGTATTAGACTGCATCAGTTTTAGCTAGGTGTACCTAATAAACTGTCAACTGAGTGTAGACGCTTGTCCATTTCTAATGCAGGATTTGTCTGCCTAGTCAAAATCACAAGGACTTCAAAGAATACTCTGGATGTCTGTGGGACAAATCTGCCAAAAATAATCTGATATTTTTTTATTTTATTTTTATAGTCCATTCAGAAAACTCTGCTGGGTTAGTTTGTGTTACACAGCCTTTCAGAGAGCATCACTTCACACTGCTTCTCTTCTCTTTAGCCTTCAGCAGTTTGTAAAAACTTCTGCCTGAATTCTTTCACAATCTGTTTGTGCAGTCCATTGCAAAATGGCTTTGTACCATTTGTGCAATTTTCTTCATGTGAATGCATGATAGCAGATGCTGACTGTTGTGTTTGCCACCCACGGGGGAAGTGACCCTGGTGACTACACATCATGTGCATATACCCTCCATTGCATACTTTGGATTCTTTTTCTTTTTGTGGCATATAATATCATCACACAGATGACTTTATGACTGCAGGCAGCTGGTGTGACACCTCAATGTACGAGAATAGTTTGTGTTGGATTTAATTTTGTCTGATATCTCACGGGATTTTTGGCTCTTATGTCAGTAGAACATAAGTCATTTATTAATATAAACTATATTTGGTTATAAAAAAACAAGTGATAATAGCTAAGAAGTTCCATTTAATTTGATCCACATGTATAAAGGGTCCAACTTATATTTGAACCCAACACTGGGGACACAGTGACGCAGAGAAGAGGACGCACGTGAGCTGTTTGTCTCCTGAGCGAACTGTGTTGTATGAGGCAGGGTGTTATCTCTGGGTGGAAAACAAGAGGCGCTAATACACGCCTGAATAATGAAGAGAAAATTACTTTGGGAATCAGGAAGTCCTTCACCTTTTAATGTTGAACAACTCTCAGTGGCTCTCAAGCAATCAAGCAATGGGATTTACAAAAGATTTTAATTTGGATGCATGATCCAAACTCCTCACAGACCAAAAGGCAGACAATTGCCCTGACAGAAGATATGCACTGATAAGTTTGAAGGTCAACAAGCTGCTGCAGTGGAGATATCAGCAGCTGGTCTGTACCACGTGCAGTCAGACACGTAAAATACAGACACTTAATGTATATGTGCAGATTAGAGGTTGATCAGGTGGCATAAACACTATCAAACACTAAAACCGAGTGTACAATTACTCCTCATCAAAGTTTACGACCGGTAAAACGCTTCTCTTTCATCACACATTTGAAAGTCACATGGAGCACAGCTTATACTTTCCAAATGCCACAAAGGAGAAGAGCTAATGAGGCCCTATGTAGAGAATAAAAGGGGGATTAATGAACAACACGGTTTGAAGCCTCGGCAGCCCTCGCCCAAACCCTTTACAGTGTATGCATATGCTAGGTGAGAATATTCCGGCTTTCACACGTTGCCACAGTATTGAATGGTCTGTGCTGCGCTTGGAGGAGCATTCTGCTGATGGAATCAAAACCCCTTTCACAGATTCAAATGAGGTGCACTCAGCTGTGATTGGTATTGGAAAAGCATTTGTCGGAACAGAGGCTCACAGAAGGCTTCTTAAATACAAGGCAATCACAGTGTCTAACGCGGAGACGAGGCGAGAGGTGTGCCCGGACTGCAGAGTGGAAAACAGGACAAAGGATTATGATGGTAATAAGCAGTAAACCAAAACAAAGTCATCCCCTGATCCCTCATTCTCGCTCTCTCTCTCCCTATCTCTCTCACCCCTAAATCCTCTCACCCCCCCTTCTCTCTGCATCACACGCACCACATATTGACAGGGCCCGTTTTTTCACAGTGCCTGAGCTACAATTTAAAACTCATTTCTCATTATTTGCGGTGAATCCCTACACACACAATTTCTAATCTGTCATGGCCATGATGGCTACTGGCAGAGGCAGACGCTCTTTATGCAGATGCCCGACTGTACACCTATATACAATGTCAACTCTTGCACACCCGGCTGGCCTTATTTTATTACAGGCGTCAGCAAATCTGCATGCTGTCAACTGTGAACCTTTTGTGCTAACGTCTTTTTTTCCCCCCCTTTTTAGCTGAGCTTGTGGTGTACAGACTGAAGGCATTTCTACACCCCAGTGATAATGTACAAGTGGAGATCAGAACCAGTTTCTAGCTCACAAGCTTGAAGAGATACCCTACTCTGACAGAGCTGAGATACAGAATGTGCAGGCTTGGGCCACTAAGGATAAAGTGAAGGTGGATGAGCTCTGGGGGCTGGGGTGGGAGGGGGTTTACGAACCCTTTAATTTGGCCTGTTTAATGAAAGGTTGTCGGGGCTTCACTATATCCCAAAGTAGCTCCCCTCCTACTTTTCCACATATCTTTGACAGGCACTAGAAGGTTGTGTGTGTGTGGGAGGGAGGGAGGGAGGCACACACAGGCAACATAAGCAGACATTATGCCAGCAAGAACGGGTTGGCAGCAGAGGAAAGAGAAGAAAAGAGGGGAGAAGATTGTGTCTGAAATTGTCAAAGTGTGGCAGTAGTGGTCCTCAGTCACTTTATAAGTGCCACAGTAACGCTTTTTCCTTCCATCTATATGCCCAGCGACTATTCTTCCCCTCTCTCAGAGCAGGAAAAACACTCGCTCGCCCATGGATGGCTCAACACAATCCCCCCCCCCCCCCCCCCCCATCCCACTCACGCTATCTCTTCACTCAACATTGCTCTTTGTCTAAATGCTATTCTTTGTTTTTGTTTTTTTCTTTCCATCGCTCAATCACATCATATTTGTAGAAGCGCAGAGCATTGAAAAAAATGATCACACTTCACCTCCTCTAAACATTTCTATCTGTTCACTTAACACCAGGGATGGTTGTAAATACCACACTGTGTCTTGTTACCTACGGGATTGCTTTGGCAATTTTTTTTTTATTTTGTACACACAAAGTATGACAAAAAAAATTGCAACATTTGGCCCAGACTTTTCTAAATTATATCGGCCCCTTTTTTCACATATGTTTCAGATGATACTTCCTTCATGCTGAACGTCTGACATTTTCAGGGTGTTTGACTATTTGCTCTGCCCTACAATTTGAGTCAGTTAGTTTTGAATGCATATTGTGCAGCAGATATGATCAATAGATCTCATATGATGCTGTATTTGTTTCTATCTGAATGTATTTGAAAAATATCAAGCCATTTACACACTGCATGACACAATGTCTCTAATAGTACTCCATTTGATTCATTATTTTAGCCTTTAAGTAATGAGCACTTAAGTCAGTGTTAGCAAGCTTCTCATCAACACAAGCTTTGTCAGTTGGGAATGAGATGCTATTTACTGCATTGTGAAAAAAGGCCTATCAGAAATAGGACATAAGATTAATGTTATGAATGCACATCAGATTATTTAAAAAATGTTTTACTTTTTTTTTTTATCTCTGTGGTTATTCTTGTGCCTCTCCTTTCTGGTCCTCCTCTCCATCATTCTCAGTTTATCTCAATACTTAACTGATAGATAAAGTAAAAGAAAACAATTGAAAACCATGTCAACAGTGGCTGTCTCCAGTATCTTTGATAAATTCAGGCACACACCTCACTGCCACTTCAAACTTGTATGGCACAGCGCTGGAAGTGGCAGGCTGTTTCTCTATGGAATTGGGAAGCATGATAGAAAACACTGTATGGAATACTGCAGGGAATCGTCCCCTTAAACAGAAACTCAGATAAAAAAAACATCCAGAAAGCACTTTTCTTATCACATGCCAGAAATATAATATATGACATAGAAATGTTTGCAATGCAGCATATACATTTCCAGAGGGAAGTACCAAAATGTGGGAATGAATAAATCAGAACAATTTATTAACATTGGTGCTTCCAGTTCACTGCAATCTACACTGCATGCATTCACCTCAACCAAATGGAGTCAATCACTAAGGAGCATTCAGCATACTCTGTCAACCCATTCAGACGTCTAGTTATCAATATAAATGGACTGAATTGATATGCTTGAGGATTATGATGATGATGATGAGGTTGTTCAGTTGAGTTTGATGTCTGTCACTTTACGTTCTATCCATGCATATTTTGGGTTTTGTATGTCTGCTCTATAACGTGTCAAAACGTGTGACATGTTGTGTCACTAAACACATTTTCAGAAGTCAGACTTCTTCAAAAACTTTTGTTATGACTAAATTACAATTGATATTGGCATAATGATCATGGAGGGATAGAATAGAGTAGGTGTATGCACATTTATACCATCATGCTGCACAGGCATAGATGCTTGGTCAGACATGGAGATGAAATAAACCAGTAATCCGTGGATCACAGATGACGAGATGGGCGCCTGGGTGCCCTTTGTGTCTTCTGAAGACGGAAATAGCTGAGCTACAAGAAAGTTCAGAGTCTGAAGAATGAATCTGTGGCTGTCATCATAAGAGCAAAGAGGGCAAAGCAAAAGATGGGTCAGCATACAGAGGGAGCAGGCAGATGTGTTCAGTCTGTGTGAGAGGGGGGCCGAAGAGGCAGCTGGACAGTGAACGGAATAATGTAAAAAAGGATTTGTGTGGTTCGTATTGCAGTACTGCAACCTCAGTGGGGGGAGGCGTGGAGGGGGAAACCTGAGGCAAACATACTGCGTGAAGTAAAAGGGACAGGTTATTGTAGTTTTTGTTATTGTAGTTTCACCTGCTGATTTTGCCCATTAACCGAGACGATCAGCAGCAGAAGCTGTGACACTCATATGCGCCAAAAATAGCACTGAATCCTCAAAGTCATAACTCGGCCAAATCTGTACACAAAGACATGATACGCATTTCTTTTAAATCAGTGTGACCTGCACTTTCTTGGGATGTTATCGATCTGATGTCCATCACAAATACATGTCCAAAAATCTTCTTGGAAATGGTAGAAAAATAGACAAATAGAAATTTCCTCAGAATCGTCATATTTTTGTTTTCTTTAGTGTTAAAGAAATATATTCACAGTTGTCTGTGCATCAATGGAAACTTATAACTTCTAACAGCTAATTTGGCTTTCAATGGCGCCAATTTACCAAAACGCAAACAAAAATATACTAAACAAACAGGGCGGAAGTTGTAGCCCACAGCGTAAGTAACTGAATCCATAGCAACATAAATATAAAAAATATATATAATAAATAAATATAATTGTACTTCTTGAATTGAAACTGAATCATTTGTGAGTAGCAGTTTTAAACATCCAAACAGCACATACTTTTAAAAGTGCAGTGATGTTTCACAAACAATCTACTCGACTACAGTAACTAGTTTGTCATTGTTGAACACAGCAGCACATCAAAACAAGCTCGACTGAGAATGTGATGAGCTTGAGTGGATAATTGATCAGGCTGGAATTACCAATGGATTTCTGCAGAGTTTACGCCTGAAAATCTTTTGTGCTCCGGGTCATCTATTGGGAATCATCGCGGTATGTAATACAGTGAAATGGGCACAGAACACAGTGTTAATAATCTGTTTACACTTCAATCCCCTTTCCATTGATTTCTATTCTCACCATGCACTACCCGACAGGCACCACCTCCCCCGTGGGACTTCAGCTAGTCTGAGAAGGAGCACAGACGTTTCAAATACAACACAACTTATCACAGTTATATACATTTAAAAAAATATATTTTTTGTTTTTGTCTTTGTTCGTAGTGAGCTATTATCAATATTGAGTAAATCACTTCTTGATAAGCCACCAGTTCTTGATTATTTTCAGGGCATATTGACTTGTGTAATGACTTTTGTTTTCTTTGTTTAAAAACATGATGCTTGAGTCTTGGGTGAGTTGTAATATATAGCCTCTATAAAGAAAGGTCAACACTTAGATGGCCCGGGCAACATATTTCAGCAGATGGAGGTTTAGAGTAGGTACCTGTGAATGTGTATATGCTTTATGCCAGTTAATAGTTTATACTATTTTAGGGCTGAAGGATTTTAGGAAAATATAGGATTACAATTTTGCTGAACAATATTGTAATTATTATTTTATGTTAATTAAACCACATGCCTGTGTTTGTGGTCTACATAGTCTGATAAAAGAAAGAAGTTCTGAGTAAATTTGATTTGTTTTGTATAAAAGACGATACCTATTTAGTTCACCTCTCTCAAGCTATTACACAAGTGGTACAAAACAGAATTCAATAATCTCCAAATATGATCATGACTTTTCGAAGTGGCAATATATTTATTATTAGTTCGTACAGCAGCAGCATAATGACTGCCAACATTTGAGCCTGCTGACAGCTCTGAACTGCCTCATAGACTGACGGGACAAACGGCTTCACAGCCTTCCGCTACGAAAGCTACAATTTACAGCTTTTACTGTGATGAGCTTAAAACAATAATATTGCTAGAATAAAATGAACGGAAGATCTCGTAAACTCTATTCAAAAACTGTCTGTCAGTTATGCTCGACCTGCTGCCTGAAATTTACATGAGGCAATTATACAGATTGTTGTATCTTCTTCGACAAAACCATTTTTGGCCAAGCCTAAATGGTGCAGATACGGTTATGAACCAGGCAACAGCCAAGACTTTCTTTTTTGTTTTTTCGCCAACTATCAAAATAAACTGCAGCAGAATAAATTGAGTTAGATATGATTAAATCACAGCTCAAGTGATTTGGAAATTTTCATTTCAATTTTGATATGAAAATGATTACTCCTATTATTTTAATCAAGCCCTTCTTCGTCATATTATCCATTGCTGCTAATATTTGATGCATGGTCGTTTTTTTCCCCCCTGCATATATACAGTACATATTCTTAAATTGTCTAGTATCCACTCCACTTATGGCTGCTGTGTGGTGTGTGTGTGTGTGTGTGTGTGTGCACTGTACCTTCTGCCATTCACCTGCAACTTCTTTCATCCATGTGCATCCTGGTGTGTGTGTGCGTGTGTGTGTTTGTGTTTGTGTGCCTCAGTGCAGCTCTGTCTGTCTGCCTTTTTAAAGAGGCTGTGAATGATCTTATTTAGTGTGTGCTGATTGCTGCTTTAACCTGGCGGCCACGCTGGCTGCTGCTGCATTAATAATCGCAGGGAGGCAGGAGAGATGGCGAGGCCCGCACCTTGTTCACCGCTCGCTCGCTATCTCCACGGCACCAAGGAAAGAGCCAGCAAACAGCAGGGGAAGTGTGGCGGAAAATTACAGTCTTCACATGCCAGCCAGGAAGGCTGCTGCAGCTCGGTGGGGGCCAGTGCTGTGTGAAGAAGACAGAGGAATTGGGAGGACGTTTTAGTGTGTGTGTGTGTGTGTGTGTGTGTGTGTGTGTGTGTGTGTGTGTGTGTGTGTGTGTGTGTGTGTGTGTGTGTGTGTGTGTGTGTGTGTGTGTGTGTGTGTGTGTGTGTGTGTGTGTGTGTGTGTGTGTGTGTGTGTGTGTGTGTGTGTGCGTGCGTGCGTGCGTGCGTGTCTTCTTTTACTAGTCTCCATGTTTGAGCTGAAGATATTACACTTTTGGCCTCTCTTAATGAAGGGGCTAGTTTGAGATCAGGCTTCTGGTTTGAATCAATATTCAGTTTAGTTTATATTCAGGCTTGGGTTTAAGTTTATTTTTTAAGAGACATAATAAGAATGAATGTAGCTAGTGCGTGTGTGAGTGTGTGTATTGATGCTCGTGTTGTGCCTCTTCCAAACTGATTTTCTATGCTCTGGTTTCCTCCCACAGTCCAGATACATGCAGGTTAGGGAAAGTGAAAACTCTAAATTGGCGTGTGTATGCGGTTGTCTGCTAATGCGTGTTAGACCTGCGAGAAACGACCCGTCCAGGGTGCACCCGGCCTTTCGTCCTGCGCATGCTTGGTTATGCTCCAGCCCATACGACCCTGCATGTGCATGCGTGTGCATGTACTCTTATGTGGCATAAGGAGTAGAAAGAGGGGGAAAAAGCAGAACATGGCAACAAAGCAGTCCACCAACAGACCTCCTTTATGTCAATATTAACCAGACGGGAGGAAACTGATGCCCTTTTTAAGCGTGGCCAACAATTCCCTCTTTCAGTCCAGTCCAGACGACATTTTGATTGGTTGTGTGAAGATTAAAGCTTCCCACTCTCTGCCAGGGAGAACAGTATAATTGATATTTCAGCTCTCGGCAAACTTGCTCTCGCAGGCCAGTGGCTGTTTCAGCAGAAAATTAATGTTGGCACAGCTTGGCGGCAGAACGGTCGGCATGTTTCAGGAAATATACTTTGAGTTGGGTCTCTCTGGTCCACTGGTTTCTGCTGCAACTCTGTGTGTGAAATGAACATCCTGTGTCAGAAGAAATGCATGCACTGTTGTGTGTATGCACACACACACACACACACACAAACGCACAAATGCAGAGAAACAAGTATTTTACCACAAATGTGTGCTAATAGCAACACAACTTAGGAAGGTTTACTGCAATATAAGAAAATGTAAATATGTTCCTTGTATAATTCTCCTTTGCCCCCTTGTCTTATGAAGCAAAATGTTGCGATACAATTCATGGTGTCAAGAACACTTCAAAAAGGAATACAACAAGAGTCTGAGGAGGATTTTATCTGTCCCAGTGCTCCTCAGTAATATCAAGTTGCTCAACATGAAGAGCATCTCTTGTCTACTTCATTAACACATGTATCATGCAGCCAGTCTGAAGAACATAAAACTCAACCTAGCATGAAACAACGCTGTGGTCCTCGTTCCGATTGCACCCTCATGGTGCACTTGTCCTGAATGGGCCATTTAAATGGACACAGGGGATTAGGCAGATGATGGCAGCCGAGGTCCTCATATTGGTGCAGTGTGACTCGGACCACATTAACGGGACATTAGTCTCATTTCCATTCCGATGGCGTGCGCTTTCACACAACACTGGAGAGCGCGACCAAAATCATTGTGACCCTCACGCTCCAGCCTTTCATTTCCTGTCGCCATTCAAACCTTCCTTATCTCGCTCTCTGTTCTCCCGTTTTCCTTTGCCCTTTCTCAGCTCTCTGTCTTCCCCCCCGTCCTTGCTCCCGCACACCCCATTCTCTCCCTTCCGTCTCCTCTTTTTCTTTCTTTGCTTCTTGTTCCACATCAGCGGATGGGTGAAGCCTCTCCCCGTCACGCTTGGCCGCACTCTCCTTAATTACCATGTATTCTTCTTCAGCTAATAAAAAATGCTGATGAAACCGATTACATGGCAGCAGGGCTTTGTACGGAGTTGGATTTAGGGACGGATGGAGAGTGAGAGAAGAATAGAGGAAGAGAGGGATGTTCAAAAGAGAGAGATAAAAGGAGAGAGACAGTACGGGCGTAGCGACAAAAAAAGCTTGTACACAAAGGGGTTGTGAGAGACGGGAAAAGGAGGAAGGGAGGAAAGAAAGACGGAGGCAAAAAGGAATGGAAACGATGGATGGAAATGGGGGGAAAAAAAGAGGAATGGTTTGGGCAGTAACCCGTTTGTTGTCTTTGTTGTTGTTTGGGTCAGAGATGCTTTAGGCCCTGAGGGAACTTCCTCATCTTATCACAGTGAGCAGACGGCTGGCACATCTTTCTCATTACTAGCCTCTCAGTTATAGATTACTCCTGCCTTACTCCTCTCCCCAGCCACAGGCAGTCTCTGTTACAGTCTACAGAGCTACGCTTGCACCAAACGCAGTTTGAACTCCTGAATATAGACTTTGCCTTTTTTCTTTCCCTTTCATGAGCATTAAGTCACTCTGTCTGTCCATGTAATTGTAGTTTCAACTGCAACCAACTGTGGCTTAGAGGAGAAAATGAATTGGGGCTTCTTGCTTGATTGAAAAGCCTTCTGAGAGGAGCTGGTAGCTGCTTCATGACACACTCTTTCTCTTTGCATTATATTGTGTCCCTGCTCAGCTGGATGAAGTAGTGCTTGTTTAGTTTCAAACTCCATGTGTTTCACTTGCGTTTTAAGGCTTCTATTTTCAACAAATGCAAAAAAAGTGCAGAGCAAGCTCTCACTCTTGCAGCAATTTGTCTGTTCTAGCAGTTGAGATACAGAGAACTTGGTGAATGTGATTTAAAACAAGTGAAAATAATTTCTCATTTTGCACTATTTTAGGATTGTGTCTTCAACAAAGTGACCCCTTATGTTAAAATAGTGTGAGTTTGTGTTAGAGAGAGTGAGAGAATTCATGTCTTCAGTGAAGAGCTGTTTTGCTGCTATTCAATAATAAAGAACAGCGTTTGGAACAATTTGTCTGTTTAAGTAGCCGTGATCTTCCAGCTGCTGTGGGTAAGGGAGGAAGAAAGCACACTTGACGGTGTAGTACGGAAGTCAAAAGTGGAATAATGATTTTCGAAAATGTTCTCTAAAAAAAATAAAATAGATTCAAACTATTTTAATATCTATTATTGCGCAGTATGTCGAGTGCGGCGGTAGTGCTGCTTTTTTTCACAATCAAATATTAATTTACATATTCAAATACCTTATTTTTAAATTAGAAATTTGGAGTATTTGTTGACATCCCTAAAGTGTAGCTGCTCCGGGGAAGTACCTCAGAGAAGCGCGGCAGTCCTCAGTCCTGACAGTTGAGCTACTATAATGCTTATAGATAATGCTTATAGTTTGTAGTTTCCAGGTCGGGTTGGATTCGTGATGTTAACTAATGCTTAATTCTGCAGGTTGGGTGGTGCCGATTGGCTTTCACAAAGCTTCTGCTGTGGGTGCTGGTATTAAAACCAGCGCATCTCTACTTGATTGGCTTTGAGTTTGAACTTATCTCAACTGGAATATTTCAATATTTTTGCCTGATAAAAAGCCTAATTGTTTTGTTTACAATTTAACTGCAGAAGCATCCCCTCGCCACAGCTTCTCCGACTTATTATATATTTGTAAATCGTGTAAATATGGACATGTGCATGCTGGCGGGCTTTGAGTCTATTGTTTTCATATATATTAGAGGTTTAGGTTACCAGGTAGGGTGAAACCATTGATAACATGCAGACTATTTAATATATATAAACTGTGGGGATAAAACCCTGTTCCTAATCAACGTTGGAAGACCTTTGCACCCACTGCGAGTGCAATTTACTGTTTGAATCTCTACATCCATTAGCAGTAGAAAAGTGCTACACAACAACCGTTGATGCACACAAATGTTTTGGAACAAGCTGTGCCATTACTGGTTCGTTGTCCTATTTCATGACCCTGTTTCAATGAATACGGAAGCCCTCTGAGGCATCCTCCACATTTACATGTTCATGTTTGCAATTTGTAAACATAAATTGAAAATGTCAGAAGCTCAATAGCTAAATGGAGATAAGTAAACACATTATTAAAATGCCGTGGCCACTTAAAGTCGGACACCCATTCCATACAAAAGCCGAAAATTATTAGGAGGAGCAGAAGGATGAGGAGACGGAAGAAGACAAAGAGGAATAAGAAAGAGAAAAAGAGGGCAGGGGCGCTTTAATTCGCACAGCACGTACTTGCCGAGGGGGTGAGACGATTAGGTTTGTGATGAGAGGCAGCAGTGTGACGGAGAGGGCATGGGGGGTGTCAGGATGAGCGAGGATGAGGGAGATGAGAAAGAGAGAAGTATCATCTTGCTGTGCTTTTAGAATCCTGCACAAGCACAAGCCCATTTAGATACATGCACGTGCACTTAAATCAACTTGTGCATGGTCATGCACACATGCAATCACTGAAAATGTACCCATATGGACATATTGTTCACACTTCTATCACTTTCTGTCTCTCTTTTACACACAAACACACAAACGCACACGCACAGTCAGCGGAGAAGAGGAGTCAATGCAGTTGGCACCTGGTTCCCCTCACTGCACACACATTCATCACTCAGTCGTGGGCCTGACAGAACCCTCTGCCCCACAGGCCATGGGTACACACACATACACACACATACATACACACACCTTTACTCTTTAACACACATGCACACACAAGAGAGGTAGAATCAGTAGACATCAGCACTACCATCAAGCAATAAAGCTGCCCACAGGCCAGAGAGCTGCACATAAACACTAATGCTGTTGCTCACTGTCAATAAAACATTTTCCAAGATGCCATAGCATTTTCAGATTAATCACTTAACTGTAAGTGTGGAGTGCTATTGTGAATATCCAATAGGTATACAGAAAAGTTTGTGACTTGATGGAATAGTTCTACACTTTTACTCTCTTTTTGTCGAGGGTAAGGGTAGCTCAGTTTAGCTCACAGACTAGAAACGAGGTGACACAGCTAGCTTTGCAAGACATTGTATTTTGTGAATACTTTGTAGTCCATCTCCTGGGGACTAACATTAGTGGAGCAAAAACCCAAGTGTGGGATCAGGTGGATAAGGCGATAGAGAAGGACGCTTAGGCAGATTTTGAAGACTCAGGGGAAGCCTCACCAAAACCCTGGCAGACTTCTGACTTCTGAGGGAGTTAATAGAGCTTGAGGCAGGAGTGTGGAGTACCGAGGCTGTTGCCATGAGCCATCCGGTCCTTGTATAACTGGAGTAAGAGCTGTGCTCTGCAGAAAGTCATATACATTTTCAGTGGGTGTTGTCAGCTGAGTGTGTCCGTTATGGGGACCTTAGAATTAACTGCTTTTATCAGACGATGTGGTTCTATTGGGCTCATTCGATCGTGACTTTTTGGGGGCGACTAAGGCTCAGTGGTAGAGCAGGGTCGTCCTTCAATCAGAGGATCGGCAGTTCGATCCCCGGCTCCGCTAGTCCATGTCGATGTGTCCTTGGGTAAGACACTTAACCCCAAATTGCTCCCACAGGCTGTGCAGTGTGTATGAATGTGTGTATGAATGGTTAGAGTCCTGATAAGCAGTATCGCATGGTAGCCCCTGCCATCAGTGTGTGAATGGGTGTGACTGGGTGAATGATGACATGTAGTGTTAAAGTGCTTTGAGTGGTCGGAAGACTAGAATAGCTATACCAGTACAAGTCCATATACTGTACCATTGACTTGTGCCAGTTTGCAGTAATGTGGGCATCATACCCCAACCATTGTGGGGAAGAGGGAGATGCCACCACAATCTAGTTCCGGATAAGTGGAAGAAAACATATGGATGGTTGAACAATCAAACACCCCATAGTGACGTTAGGACATATGCTGTTTGTCTGAATGGGCCACTATTTGTTATCCAAACCCAAAATGTAATCAAATCTAAACTACAGGATGACTATAAGGATGTAAGATATTGGTGCACACTCTAGGCCTCTCAATGGATGTAACAACACACACTGGGTTACCAGTTTGATACAAAACCCCTGGCAGACTGCTGTTTACCCATTTGGGAGCCAGTAGATCAAATTCACTTGATTTTGCAGTCCATTCTTGCCCTCCAGATGCTCCAGAATATCATGCCATGATATATCGTAACATCATTGCTCTAAACCATAAATTATGATCCTCTCAAACTATAATTATTGTAGAGAGTAGATAATTTCATGACAACTAAAATGTCGAACACAAATTGCATTTAAGCTCTGTCAGTTTGCCAGCACCTCCATTTTCAACAGCCCTAAATCTTAAATATATCTGTATGGTCCTGTTTAATTCCAGAGTGCTGTGTGCTGACCAACACTTGGCAAGGTCACATGTAAAAGGCAGTGACCAGGAATCAACCCCCGACAGCAGGTTGAATGCTTTCGTTAGTCTGCACCAAACACATGGTTTATGTGTGAAAGTGGTTGCAGACTCTCAGCAGTCATCATGGGAGGCAAATGTCATTTCACAACAGAGGAAAAGACAAGCTGTCATTACTCTGAGGAATGAGAGATTGCCTTACAGAGAAAAACTGTCCAAAAACTTCAATATCTTTGAGCGCTGTGGCTGACACCATCAAAAGAAAGAAAGAAAACGGCAAGAATAATGCTTGTGGAAAATCTGGAGATGTATGCCAAATATATATATACACACTGCTAGCATGAATTAAACTATTATTGAAAACATTCATCACTCACTCATTTCTTTAAGATATTTAGATAGTTTACTATTAGGCCATTTACACAGCAGCTATTTTTACATGTCATTGCAGGGTAAACACAGGTGTAATTAATAACATTAATTATGGCCCTGTTCCATTTAGGTGGGCCAGGGCCGTAGTATTGTGCATGCTGGCTCACTGGAATGGCTGTGACGCACTAAATAGACTGGAAGCATAATTAATTAAATTAATTACACCTGTGTTTAGCTTGCTATGACATGTCAAAATGGCTGCTGTGAAAAGGGCATGAATTCTGGATTTGATTTAACCAAATTATTTGATGGTAGAAACCTTCGGCAGCAAACGGGTACATTGACTCAGCCTCTCGCTCTCCTACACTCGCACGCACACACTCGCACACACTCGCACACACCCTCTCATAGGCTCAATTTGCTCAATACACAGCATGTGTTTACTCCTGTCCTTCATCTTACAGGCAGTTGGATTTAGCTAATAACACAAGCACACATCAAATGAGTAATGGGCTGTCTTGTATGAGCTATGGCGGTGTTACCTTTTATAACTTGTTCCTTGCTGCTGTCTGAGAAAAAATAGCAGCCAACAACAGGTACTGGGGTCTCTAGAACACATGATGGTAAGTAACTCCATTTGCAGTAACAAAGTGGATTTAGAGGGAATCATTTATCAAAACCTCCCACGTCCCTTCACAACCAGCTGTTTTTTTGTTGTTGTTGTTTTGAATCAAAAACCACTGGATTACAAGGAAGGGAAAGAGCTAAAGCCTTTTTTAGTTGTTTTTGTACAAATTGAAGCTGCTTATTTGCCAATCGCCTCTGATCATAGCAACCATTTCTACCATCATGTTTATCAACTGGCCCCTCTTTGGTATGTATGATAAGTAAGGTACAGTGGCCATCTCAACTGATTAAGTTCAGTATCTTTTTCACAAGCTCTTTGCCGATTAGACCACCAATCCAACAAAATCCTTCCATTGTGTTTATATGTTCGTCCGTGTGGTTTACAGCTTGTGGTTTGTCTTTAAACAACACAATGTGGGCCTTTTATTTCCTGTGTGTAGGATTTAGGGGGCTTTGTTAGCCGAAAGGGAATATAATAGTGATTACAATTTTTTAATTGGTGTATAATCACCTGAAACTAAGAATTGTTGTTTTATTAGCTTAGAATGAGCCCTTCATATCTATATAGGGAGCTGGTCCTCTTCACTGAGTCTGCCATGTTGCACAGCCATGTTTCTAGCCCAAAATGGAAAAACCAAAGACTGGCTCTAGAGAGGGCCTTTTACATTGTTACGTTACGTGAGGGCCACCGTAGTTCTCTGACACACTTGGAAAGGGAAGGTTGAGCGGAAGGGTATTCAGTTGGTTGCAATCTGCAACCTCAGTGCTAGATGCATCTAAATCCTACACAGTGGTCCTTCAAAGGAGCTAAATGGAACGTGCTATTATTGTTTTCTGGCATGTTGAAGAAAATCAACAGAAGCTGTGGTTTGGTTTGGACAAGCCTAAAGGTCTTCAAGTAAATATAAATTACAGTGACACATTTTTGATGTATTTGAAATTCCCTTTTTTATTTAGCACTACAGACACCGGAAAGAAATATTTAAATGGATAAATCTGTAAGAATTCAAAAATGTCATTCTAATTTGGTGTATTAACCTCTTTTGTCAAAGTGTCAAAGTGGCAATACGCACTATATGCTAGAGTAACATTCAATGATTTTTGGCATTTCACTGCAGTCAATCTCATCAGCTGACCTTTACCATAGAGACCTTTTACTCTTCTCACAGCATGTGACTCCACTCAGTGGTGCAGATATACTTGTTTCCCTTTACAGCTGGCTAGATTGTGATGTAAAATTACATTATTTATATACCTATTCATTATATATAGTCAAATTGAAAACCAATACTTTTAAGTAATCTGGACATTAAACCTTTTTTGCAGTGAAGGAACTAAACGATGCGGTGAACGATATTTTTAAGTACATGCACATTCCAAGTTAAGGAAAATGCTTCATTGAATTACACAGAATGTTAACATTTTTAAATCAGCACTGAGTAAAAAATATTAACCGATTTAGGGAAAACATATTAAAAGTGTGTCTCACCCTCATTGTGCAGTATACGCACAAGGCACATTTGTCTGCTTTTCATGATGCGTTAGACCCTTTCTCAGAGAGCAACTTGAGAAAATTGCAAATGTGCATGTATACAAAGCTTTGCCTTAAGTAGTGCATTTGTGTGTCTCTGAATGTGCTCATTTGAATGTGAGCACTTGTGTGTGGATTGCAGTATTAATGGACGTTCCAGTACATTTGGTCTGACGCCAATGGACCCAATTGCTTAGCATGCCTGCAGGACATTAATTGATGGCCGGGTTACGCTTCCTAATAAGTGTCATAAATAACGGTTTAGCAGGACGAGGGTAAAAATCTCAAATGCATTAACCACTGCGCTGACATCTTAATGGTGATTCAACTGAGATGTGATCAAGTGGAATCCGTCATGTAGGAATCCATTAATGCGAGGCTGAACCCTCCGCAGCGGCGAGCCGGTGACAGCGATGGGACAAACCAGCTTTACTGCTGCTCATGTGTCACTCGCAGCTTTAATGGACAGCCTTGTCAACATCCTCATCCCAACTCGCACATGGCCCTCCACCAACACAGCTGTTGGAGATCTGTCAAACCTCTGTGTCAGGGAGCCACACACGCCCTCCAAGAAGCCACTGATGGAGACAGTAAAAACCACGGGCCGTTCACTGGCAGCATCATTGATTTTATCCCTGAATTATTGTTGAGGACACACCATGCCTTGCATACCAATGGCGGGCCTTTCGCAGGCAGACAGATAGGAGGGTCAAATTAGCCCCAGGTTGCCACAGTTTTTGTTGGTGAAATGGAAGTTGGAGAAGCAAGCCCCGGCAGCTTTGTTTAGAGATTTGTCATGAAGCGTACGCACGCGCACACTCAAACACACACAGGCACACGTACACACAATGAATTCATGAAAACTTACCCACACACAGTTTGCCGGATTTACCTCCATATTGGGTATGCAGCCAGGAAGCTCATCAGTGAAATTGCAGGTTTAGCCAACTGAGGATTTCTCTGTGTAACCAAGCCTCAAATGAATTGGATGAGAAAACCTCTGAGCTCCCACGCTATATTGTAAGTGGTGTGGGACTCGGCAGAGGTACGAGCATTAGTCCACTGCTAGGACTATATTACAAAGAAGTGTGTGTATTCAATTGCATGTGGGACAGAGCCAGAGTATGCATGCAGTGTTTCTATGCATGTGTGAATGAAATGGACACGTGTAAGTGCATGTGGAGTACATGTATACCTCTGAATGAAGATGAACATTTTCTTCTTTGCTGTCACTCTTGTTACTGTAACGCCGTCTTTTTGTGTTTTTTTACTTGTCCAGAATTTCTTCCATAGTCGTTTATTTAAGATTTAAATAATTGAAAATAATATGAAGGGAAAGCGTACATTCAGTTTGTTTAACTGATAAGAGAAAAAAAACGAGAGCCTGTTAAGTCCGCCTTAATGTATATGGTTTATCTCATTCTTTCGTTTCCTCTCATCAGTCTCTTAACTCCGCCTTAATGCATTTATTTGGTCTCATTCATAAATTATTTAACAAGTGAGTATGTTTTCAATATGAAGTTGGGATTTATCAAAGGTATACCTCTTTGAAATGGCTGGTTTACCTATTCAAGAAAATGGTGATGTGGAAATGTCAGTAAAGCTGCTGTAGCTGTATTTGTAGATAAGTTCTATTGTGATTTGGTGATGGATTGTCATTTTTTTAAAAAGAGTGTCCCCAGAACCCCAGTTTGGTAAACACTGTTCTAAGTAAACCCATTACACAATAAGGGGGAAAGAACGCCAATTTTGCAGTGCTACGATGTTTGCACAGGAAGCCTGGCACTCCTAATTAGTAGCACCATTTTGATACTTTTGACAAGAGTTGCAAAAGTAAGACATTTTTTAGTTTTAGTTTTTTTAGGTTGGAAATGAGTTCGTTTTTACATTTTTTATTTTACATTTTAAAATGAAATGACTGCTAACATGAATAAGATTCCTCACGGTAACAGTGCCTTTATGTCAGTGAACTATTTTATCACCCTTGCGGTTAATCTCTTTCAGGAAAAGCTTAAGAAGTGCCATGCTCGGCTCTTCCAGCAGAGTGGTGGATGTAGCCTATCATTAGCCTACACACCGTCTTGACAGGTGCTTTTGTTAAAGGAATTCCCTCAAGTTCATCAACTAGGTCTTCTGAAGTCTCTATTGTAAATGTGCCAGTGTTTAGGAGGTGAGCAGAACTGCATCAGTGACAGCCACTCTACGTGTGTGTGTGTGTGTGTGCGTGTGCGTGTGCGTGTGTGCGCGCCTGCGAATGTGCATGGTGGTGCGTGTGTGTATTTGTGCTTGTATGTGCAAGGAAATGTCTATCGGGGCCTTTGGGGTGACAGTTCTGCTCTCGGCAAGTAGGTAATTAGCATGCATTATTCAAATGAAAGACGGAGGGAATGAGGGTGGGGACCTGTCCACCTGGTTGTCAGCACTGGAGCCTGTCTCGTTCAGCGCCACTTACTCCGCACATTTGGAACATCAGAGCGTGTCTCTTGTCAATGTATTACCCTCCTCCCAAGCGTGGGGATAATGCACTTTTACTGCTCCCCATTATGAGGCAAGATGTGATCGAAGTAAGCCAAAGTCAAAGACATTTAATCTTCAAATTGGAACAGAAATGCCTGTTATCCACATTTGTATTTGAGTCAGATCAAGTCAATTTTATTTGAACAGCACTTTCAGCAAAAAAGGTCTGACAAAGTACTTTACACTTGACGCGCAAAAGGCACAAGTAGACAGGCATTCAAATTAAAACAGAGAACACTCAACACATGGGAACATACAGGGCTTACAGCATGACATTGAGGTCCCATCTAAAGGTGTACTTATAAAGAGGCTGGGCTTGCCTGAAATCAATCTGAAATATCCAATCCAATATAAAAGCCCTGCAACAAAATCCAACCTTAATGAAAATAATATATTATTTTTCTGTGGCAGCTCTATGGTAATCTATACACAGTATGAGGCTTTAGTTTGGGGTCTTGCTGGATTACCATATATTGTAAGGTGCTCCTGTTATTGTGTGTACTCCCCTGTACTTACTCGCTGAGGCTTTGCATTGTTGGTTTACTTAAAGCTCCATGGCAGGAAGCAGAGTTGGAAACACTTTTCCACAAGGCAGCAGAAGCAAATTGTGACGTTTTAGACCAATTACGGACTTTCATGCGCTGGTATCTGGTGTGTGAAGAACTCTCCTCGGTCAGCCAGCAAGCCTCTGCAAAGGCTGAGGCATCTGTATCTCCATGAACATGTCCCTTTGTTAGTGTGAATGAGCGAAATTATGTTTCTGCAGAAAGTACATTGGCAGCTAAAGTCTGTTCCTTTGTGGGCTAAACTGGAAATGTAAGATATGAAAATAACAAATGCAATGCTTCTCATATCTGCACACAACTCAAACATTGTTTTCAGTGCACACAAAATATTCTGCCACATAAATACTCGCACATACATTCAGCATCCCATGATATTTACTTGTGGCAGGATTTCCGACATATTGCCGACCACCAGGTGCTCCCGTCTCGCCACTGCTGGCATTTCATCTCCAGACTCATATTTTAGCCACAGATGAGTCATTAGCACCTTGCCTTATCTCCCACCCTTTTTCCAGCCCCACCACGACACCCCTCCAGGAGCGGCCTCTGTTTACTTAATTGATCAATTAGCTGCATGAGAGGGCTCTCTCTCCTCCACTCGTCCCATTTAGCCAACATTTACATGCGTCAGTTTAATTGTGTCCCTATCTCCTCTCCCAAATTATTTACCTACTCACTCACCCACGCCGCAAAGCTCCCATTGTCCCCAGGTGACTGATCGTCTGACTGGAATGGCAATATGTTGCCTGGATCATAATTTGACATTTTTACTGGGAAATGAATGTTTAAGCCAAGGCCAGCATCTAACCAACAACCACTACAGTATTAACCTTCACACTTTCTTAGATTCCCTGGATTCTCTATACATTTACTAACTACACAGCTGACAACTTTTCCGTGTCAACTGCTGTTTGTTGTTCAATATTTGACCAACAGTCACTGTCTCCTCTTGTTTTAACACAGTGCTGAAATACAATTATAGTCCTGAACGAGGACAAACATGGAACCAAAGCCCAAAAAATATCCCCAAATGAAAAGTGCAGAAACAAAACATTGCAGAGGAAAGTGATTTTGTGTCAGTGGCTGACTTTCTACAATGCCCTTTTCCCCACATAACTATTCAGCCATGGGTCAGCTGGCCTGAGGTCCTTTTCCAGTGGGTTGACTGGGCATGAAATCAGACTGGCATAACCCTCCTCTCCCATAGTGGATTTACACGATTTACATACAACAGTCTTTTGATTGTGCTGGACCACCAACTAATCCTTTGTTCCCAGGGAGGCTTCGGCTTTACTTTGTCCACTATGTCTGTTATAGACTCGTACTGCCCTCGAGTGGTCAAAGGCCATATTACATCCCGGTATAGGAAATACAAAACAAATACGATCTAAGAAGCAGTCTAGATCGTATATAGGTGCTGATTCACACATATGTTAAAAAAATAAATCAGTCATTTATTGTCTGTTGGCTGTGAATGCACCCAATGAGAGGGTAAAGCATTCAAACTGTTTCTTAAAGGCAAAAAAAAAGTAATTCCTGAAATTGTATTGAGGGATTTTCAATTATTGCACAGTAAATCACACTCCATTACATTACACAGCATACAGTACATTGATGAACTCATTAAATCACAGCATAGGTTTGAATATAAATTCAACACATTAGATACTGTGCTAAAAATGAGCTCAGGGACTCTCGCCCTCTATGTAACTTAATTTGTTTACCTAACTTGTTTACTGGGCAAATCATACTATTTGTCTGTTTTATATATGTACAGAAAAAATAATCTACAATGTGTTGTTCTTTAAAAAAACAAAACATTTTCTAATCTTGTACCCTCCATCAACCACAAGGTGGTGGTACCACACTAAAACTGATTTAGATTTGGATTCTTTACAAAACTGACCTGTGGCCTCTGAAAGGCAAGGCCAACAACAACAAAAAATATAACAAGAAATAGTTTTATTTTTATTTTTTATATCATCATTATCTATTGTCTGGCAGTGTTGGATCCTAATTTGAATGTTGTCACAGTGTGAGCTCATATGCTTCATCTTCTCTATTAGTTCAACAGATTGGAGAATAAATGTTCTCTTTGCTTCAGAGAGTAAAAATAAACACATTAACTAATGTTTATTTATTGACTGGCTCTTTACAAAAGCCTTAACCAGACCTTTAATAATTTGCATGTCCAAAAGCAAATTGTTTTTTTGTTTATTTTCATTACTAGAAATAAAAACAAACTCATCCCCACCCCTCAGAGTTTGCTTTTGTATGAAGTGAACAAATATCAAGCCATTATTTTAACTACAAAAATTGCCTTTAACCTCTTAAAAAAAAATACCCACTTCAGCCAGAATCTCAAACGGTGATATCAGGTTGTTCCTTTTTAAACCAAAGACCCTCACTGAGTGAAAGTGCAGCCAGGGTGGAGCAGTTTGTCATGTTCCTACTCCTATCCAAGTGTCCTTGAGCAAGACACGGAGCCCCGACCTGCTCAGGGCTTCTCTAACTGAACCTCCTCTTCAGTCTCCCGAATACAGAAGAAAGTCAGCCATGATCTTTGTGGAGATGTCCGTGTGAGGGGGAGTTCAAAATACCACCACGTATAGAAACATGCACTGTATTGGTAGAATGAAAAAGCTCTTGTGTGAGCTATAAACTATAGATGCATATTTAGTCCTGGATGGTAGAAGTGTGACAATCTTTATGTAAAGATACTGTGAGAATAAATGGTATGAATGCTTTTATTCAAATCTCTCATGATGTCTTCAATTGTCTTTTCTTCAAATTGTAGGCTTGTGTTCTAGTAAAGCATGAACATCAGCACTTAATAGATGAATGACTTTTCAGTTTCATGTAAACCTGCATCCTTTAGTATGATAACATATTGAAATTGAGAAAGCATTGATATCATCACGTTATTAATATTTTAAGTCCACCCCTAAGTATAGTACATTATAGAAGGCTACTGCACGGTAAAGTAAAGCCTTGTATAATATGGTATGGTACAATATATTAGTCATTACTCTTTCATACCATTTAAAATTTTGTATGATCAATAAATAATTGTCCAAAAATAATAAACAAAAACTATAGCATGAAAAACGACAAAAATAAAGCAACAGATTTTTTCCAGCGCGTCCACCCCCTATGTATAGAATAGTATGGTACAGTAGTACAGCCGAGTATTATGTGATACAGTATGGTCCAATGTTGTAGCAGGTATGCAGAACATTATTTAGTTTGGCTTGAATAAAACTGAAAATGGAAGTAAAAGTTTTCGGGAGTTTACCTCAGATCACTGCAGCTCTCATTTTCAGCTAACTGGCCGCGCCGGACTGTGAGGAGATGCGTGTATGTGGTCTCTGCTCTCGAGAACATTACTATTGATAGTTAATTCAGTTTGTAAGTGAACTTTGTGTAGTACATTAAATATTGTTTTAATTTTGGACCGGGTCCAGCTCATTCTTCTGATGCGCGTGCGCAGTAAGAAGCTCGCAGCAGAAGAGTACCTGCGGCCTGCAAGCTCCTTCATCCTTTGTTCTAACCCTAACATTTGAAATAGTGTTGTGTTCGTAACAGTAAAACATCTAACATTACTGTGTGTGTGTGTGTGTGTGTGTGTGTGTGTGTGTGTGTGTGTGTGTGTGTGTGTGTTGCATGTTGCATGTTTGTAGCCATAGTTCATTGCATTTCCTCTTGTAGGCAGCTGAAGAGGTTCAGTAATGTCAAGCTATTAAAAGACCCCCAAACTTTACATGTTTAGCATAGAGTTGAGGCAGCAGTGTCGGAATGTTTGTGCATATACTGGCGTGCTAATGGCAGGGACCTCTGTCAGATTCAGGTCCCCATCACAAGCATCTAGCCATCAGGGTTCAAGCCAGATCTGCCCATTAACACGGAGGCCGGAGGATGCCGACACCAGGAGAGAGAGAGAGAGCGAGCGAGCGAGCCTGACACGGAGCAGGTCGCTCTCCCCACAGCATGCGCACCAGTCTGCACTTTCCAAGGACATTACGGCTCCATTCCACCCGCTCTCTGGTGGCAGCCTATCATTAGTGCGCTTGCGAGAGCCCTGAGAGGTGATAGCAGGGGAATTGTGGGCTTTCATATCCACAAACTTGTCCACAGGATGCCAGGCAGAGTGTGGTAATTTAGCTCAGAGGTGATGGAAAATAGTGGGTTAGTTTAATGACAAGTTTGTGTGGCCATGTAAAAGCACTCATCAGAGAGTGGGCGATAGAGAGAATGGGGGAGAAGCACCAAAATGAAGAGAGAGAATTGACTGTCGGTGTGTTTTTAAGTGTGTATGCATGTCCCCTTTTCTTATTAGGGCTCCGTTTTACTTTCTTAGTAGTGTGCCGGCTTACATGCCAATTTGAAAAGCATTTAGTGTTTATTTAAAAGAAAATAATTCAACACGATATTTAAGGATAAAATCTGAACCTTAAATCCTCCTACAGTTTTTATTTTTTATTTTTATTATGATGATTACCAGATTATTTATTTAACAGCAAAGGACATAAATAAAGATATAAATAATAGATGCTCTTCTAAGTAATGCAATATTTTACTCTAATGTTGTGCCTCAATTCACAGATGAATCGAAATCCAAAGAAGTGGACTTGTGTGTCCATCATGAAAATATCTGAATGATGTTAATTTATGAATTCAAGTCACATTATTTTAAGAGGACATGAATCCATTTCCTTAAAAAATATCTAGTACTTAGTTTGTTAAAGCGAACAAATTAGTCATGATTTGATGATTGAATGAGTTTATACCCAGCAAAGCTCTTTTTGATTACTTTTTCTTTTGCAAAAAAGGATAAATATCAAATGAATAATATTAACAGGTAGTAGTCCACACCCGTTTATCCTCAGAGTATCCCATAGAACGCTTTAAATCATGAAACAGGTTTCTGTCTTTTGCTAATCTGTCAGATAATCTTTGCTAATCTACAACAAAACAGAGTGTGAAGCTCACCGATAGAAGAGTAAATGAATGAAGTCACCGTTTATAAATGTTAGTGTGTCCTGTCTTGATGCATTGTTTATTCATGCATCTAATTCACTTTGAATTTCATCCCTAAAAAAAAAAAAAAAAAAGGAAGAAAAAAAAAAATCAAGCCTCCATCTCTGTCTCCCTTGGCAACAGGTTATAATCCATAGTTACGAGGAGCGGTTGCTAGGTGCGTTGCCGAGATACAGACCCTTCTCTGGTGCTACGTAGGAGGCCACCGGGTCCTTGATGATGGCAGAGAGATGAGGGACGGGTGAAAGGATGACAGCAGACAGGACAATGAGGATAGGAAATGGACGCGCACGCACACACACACACACACACACACACACACACACACACACACACACACCTGACGGAGGCTGTGTGAGCAGAGGCACAAAGACGGCACAGACGAAGGGCTGAAAATGAGAGCAGAGAATGAAAAGTAAACACAGAAAGGAGAATGTAACCGTCTAAGTGGGCAATCTGCACACCCCTATTTGCCACAGCTACATTTTAGTGTCTCGGGTTTCGGTGTGTGCTTGTGTGCATCTGTATGTGTGTGTTTATTTGTGTGCGTTTGTGCTGCATATGAAAGACAGAGTGACGGTGGAACAGAGAGGGAGATGGGGAATCTCCTTTGACTCCTTGAAAAGCCTGCTATTATATTAAAGGAAAGGTGCACTGATGACTTCAATCACTGAATCTATTGTGTATTGGCTTTATTCCTGGGGAGTGGGGGAGGAAGTAAACCAAAAACATAAGAAGAAGGGACCTTTGAGTATGGCCAGCATGGCAGCAAGTTATAGGTGTCTTCTGTTGGACATAAATCAGAAAAAACTAGCATTATCTTCACCATGTTTCTTTTATTATAGGGATAACAATAATTCTAAACATATGTTTTGATGTTTTGAAACCGTAATGACGACGCTGAGAGTCTTAAAAATATGTACTTTTTGGATGTGTTCAAGTTGAAGACTGTTATTTGTCCCCCAAGAGGCAATTGGTTTTGCTGCAGTAGCAATAAAAACAACACAAGGCAAGACACACAAGATAAAATAACGACACATAATAAAAACACATACAAATACAGGAGTACAAGGTGAACACATGAAGTACAAAAGTTACAATGTTAGTGAAAAGTAGGGAGAAACGGAGATGTGCTGTTGGAGATATGACTCGTCCCTTACTTTATGGAGTTGAGCAGTGAAACAACAGAGGATATGAAGGAACATTTAAATCTGTTAGTTTTGGCTAATGGTTGTCTGAGGCGCGAACAAGAGGCCAGGGACTTCAATTCTAAGTGCAGGGGTGGGTACTGTCAGATATAATGCATTCTGCCTTCTATTAACAACTGTTTGTTGATGTGTGTGTGACTTGTGTGACCTGTTGGACGTTTTTACGTTTTTCACAGCTATTGCTCACAGAGATGGTAACAGCTCTCTGTTTATTAGTGCTCATGGCCATATAACCACCTGAGTCATTTTTTTTTTTCCAATGCTGATCCGATTAGTATGGTGATGATAGAAACCCGTGGGAGTGCTTACTCCTCACGAGTTTTCTTGTTGGTAGATAGAAAGAGTGTTCTTTCCTGCTGAAGCCTCCGGAGCCATCTGCCGCTCCCAGCACCGATTATCCCCGGCGTCTCCCCCAGGGGGCAGTAGCACCGTGCACACGACCACTCGACTCTGCCCCGAGATCAAAGGCACAGCGCTCCTGCAAGCCGAAACAGCCACCATCGCCCTTGTCGTCTGTCTACCTCAGTACAAGTTTTCTGCAGTTTTATATAGAAGGGAAAAAAAAAGAAGTATATTAACATGGTGTCATAGAATGAGAAGTCGACCTCAAAAGCAAAGCTCTGAGCTTGCTTGGTGCAGCTCGGCCGTGCCCATCGCTTCTGACAATGTTATGAGGAAGATAATTCTCACAAGCAAATAAACGGTGTGTATTCCCCCTGTGAATTTTCCTTTTAGGTTGGGTTATTGTGAGTGTATTTCACTGATATTGTGTCATCCGGTGAGGGAGCAAATAGCAGGGTTAGTTAGAGGTTTGGCTTTTGATCTCCTTTGAGAATGCAACTGAGGGTTTATAGATGATCTTGAGAAACTCTTTTCATTCAGGTGAAAAACCACCGACTTCACTTACTGACAGCGGTTGAAGTATAAAAACAAAATGCACTATAACATTTGCAGTTCATAAACACCTAATTTTGTCAAAGTTGGTTAAATAACTTATCTGCGAACTCAAGTCTCTGTTTTACTTAATTCTTCTCTGTACTTAATCATTCTAGAAACATGAGGCTTGTGAGAAGCACATAAAATGTTCTACAATTTGTTATTATTCATGAAATTTAATGAATTTGTAATCTCGATTGTTAGCTGCCCAGTGCGATTGCTTTGATGATCTAATTGTACCCAAACAAAATGGAAGAAATAGAATAAAGGTTACATTAATTAAGTGCTTATTAGTTTGTCAAATGTAAAAGTGCAAGGGTGACTAGAGCATGCTTTACTACTTTTTGGTAAACTGCCTATTATTTAAAATGTATTCCTGTGTTAAGAGGCATAGTGAGAGGTAATGAAAATGGCTTTGGATTAAAGATGGACCTCTGGCTCAGTATCTGTCCTTCGGCTCAGCAGCCTCTTCATACTGTAGGCTTTACTCTGAGGAGAGACCCCTGTTGGTTGATTGGAATGACTTCCCTAATTGGATTCAATCCCTAATTGAAACGTAATAAAAATGCATCAGTAGACGTGGCGCCAACAATTACCTCATGCAAATCTCTTGATGAATTGACGTGAGGGGCGTAATTGCAGCTGTTAAAAAAATGCATTGATTTCTGCTGGAATAACATCAATTCAAATCAGTTCACACTCATGCTTCAACCTGCGTGCAGAAAGCATTTGTCACCGCTCAGTGTCCCCGTTTGGAGATGTACAGAAAAAAAATTTAAACATCTGCACCCTGTCACGCGGGTACCTCAGAAATGATTGTGCTTGTGCGAGACTCTGTATCAAATGTGCTACATCTATGCATATGCAATAAAGCATTCTCAACACTTGCAAAAGGGAAACAAAAGGAGACATGTCTTTGTTCTTTGTTTCTGTTGTTACTCAGATGGTGCACAGGTTATGGCTTTATTTGGTTTGTAGAGCAAGCATATTCTGCTGGGGATGTACCCCACACACACACACACACACACACACACACACACACACACACACACGGTTGAATACAGTTGGAGAAGAAAGAGATGAAATCAGATAGATGCAGAAAGGAACTATGAAGGCTTTGATTCTTCCCTCCGCCAAATGTTCTGAACATTATCCGTCTGTCTGTTGATCGGGCTTGGCAGTTTAGAGAGAAAGAGTTAAAACCATCTTCTGAGTTATTGCCTCCCGCCGTAGTCATAGCAACAGGTTAATAAGTAGCTTCTCTGATCTTCCTCTGTTGCTGCACAGGTTGCTAAGATACAAATAGCATTGTGGACTCGGTGGACTGAACGGCAAACATCTTTTGATAAGAATCAACTTTAAACATTCAAAAGTAATGTGGAAAGGCAAAGAGCTCGAAGGAATATAAAGAGGAGAAAACTCCAGCATTACACCTTCAACCGTAGAGATTGCGTCTACCACATTTGACCTAGCCAGGCCCCAAAAAAAAGAAAACAGACAAAACTAAATTGAACACTTTCTAAATCCAGCTACCTCATACCTTGGAGGCCAGTGG
Source organism: Anarhichas minor (assembly GCF_050575085.1). Lineage (NCBI taxonomy): Eukaryota > Metazoa > Chordata > Actinopteri > Perciformes > Anarhichadidae > Anarhichas > Anarhichas minor. The sequence goes on from NW_027466508.1 coordinate 2,612,061, forward strand.
TTGGCTCGTGTCTGAAGGTAAACGGGCCAATCAGATCTGGAACAGTGTGGCTGTTCCTAGATGCGTGTGCGAAACCAAGGGCAAATTAAAGCATTGCCTCCAAGTTGCATCATTCTCCCCTCACAGCTCTATTAGTAGGCTAGCCACAATGTCTCTTTACGAGAGCTACTCTCAGAGCAGAATGAGGCACACTCCCCTGCAGTGCGATGTCTTTTTTTATGAACCACGCTGGCATCATATGTGCCAGTTCCTACAGGAGCAAACTGGAAACGCATGTCTGGATGCTTCTAGTCCTCGCGACGTAACGTAACAGCAAAGCAGCAGTTAGATGTGGAACTTGTTAATGTGATTCTGGCACGATGAATTTCTCCTCCATTAAGATATATGTGAATCAGGATCGACAATCTCAATACGGATTTGAAAAGATAAAAAAAGTAGATGTCCTCACCTTCCGGTTGTTATCCCAACTTTTATTTTTTCGTCCTCTGCTTGTGTCTCCGTCCCCCATGGAGGCTGCAAAGTGCATTGATTCAAAAAAGACGGACCATCCACACTGACACAACAAACGAACAAACAAACGGACAGCTTGACTGGAGGAAGCTGTGAGGCCGCAGTAGGGAGCACTGAAGTCGTTTTTGATGATAATGCTTGATCCCTCTGTTCTCTCCGTCACTTGGCCTCACTCAGCTCAGCTGTCAGCCGGCTCGGCTCCTCACTCAAGTGCCTGTGCACACGCACACTCGCACAATGTCCTAGGTGGCAGGATTGTGTCCATGCTTGTTCATAAATATTACAAACTGTGGTGGAACATATGATATGATCGTCCAATAAAACATACGTGCGTGCGTATCGTATTTCAGAAATTAGTAACCATCCATGTGTGGTAATTTGGACGCTTATGAGCAGCAATAATTGTATATTTGTGTGATTAAGACAGTAATCAGAAAGTAATGACACTTCAGTGTGATTTATGAGAATGGATGACATTTCCCAGCTGAAAGGTGGCAGGTTAAACAACATTGACCCACCAAATACCAAGAGAGATTTAAACAAAGGCCAGAGCCAATACATCAGCTAAACAAGGGGGGGGGGGGTTGGAGAGGAGAGTGGAAAGTGTGTGTCGCAGAGCTTTGGACAGCGCATTGTGTGTGGAGGTCATACAAATCGAGGAGATGATTAGGTTTCTGTACTAACTTCTGATGGGTGAAAAACAAGTGTTTTATGAAGGATGAAGATTCTCTTGGTTTATTAAAATGATGCACTTGATTTTGATGTCATAAGGGTCATACGACCCTAAATCCCCACACTAGTGAAGAAAAATAATCGCTCAAATTGGAGTTGGGTGGCTTCAACCACAACAGTGTTATTCTGCGTACATCTACAGATGAAAGCAACACTCTCCCCAGTACCGATTAATGGCTCTCCGCTCCCACCGGGCTCCACGCTGGTTTGGGTTCATTCAATCTCTGCCTTGATTACTCGATTGGACTCATTGATTGAAGTGGGACTTTAATGACCTATTATCTCAAGTGTTAATCAGGTGTCGGCAGACAGCTCTCTGTGGGACTGGGCAGGGCTGAGGGCCAGAAAGGACAGAACTTGCTGGAGTCCTGCCGCTCGGATGAGTCACGCGGTTGAACAGCACCGTGCAGATGCGCCGCTCGACAAGTTTCCCCTCTGTAGCACAGTCTGTGCACCGCAGTGACATCATCTGTAGTTTGCCTGAGTCGTCTATGACTCAGATGTTTTGGTGTTTTTTTAACACGCTCATTCTCGCTCACGTTATCTTCCCTTGCTACAGTTTTACCACCCTGTGAATTACCTCGAAATGAGACAGAAAGGAATTGAGATACAAAAATGGAGGCCTGTGCATGCCCTCAATGTGTTCTCATTACATTTAGTATCTATGGAATGTAGTTACTTAAATGAACCTTGTGGAATATACTCATTGGAAAGGCCAGTGGTTTTAAAAGGAATAGGGCCCACTACATTAAGTTGAGTTTCTGATTGCAGTTTGGAATGAGATTACTTGTACACTAATGATTGTGGTCAACAACCATATCTTCAATTTCATATTTTCCTCTAAACTGGCTTCATCAAGAATTTTAAGGATGTTTGAATTAAGAGGCATTTCAAGGCAGAATCAAAAAGAAACATGGCTGTGCTTTTTTAAAGCTCTGTTTGTTATGTTTTGCATTTGATACATTTACATGTGTTTTACAGGTATACCTGCCGGTATTTATCTGCAAATGTAATTGTTGCGGTTTGTGGTTTTCTGTTGCTTTTTGTGAAATAAATTGAGTTGTTAAAGTATGAAAGAAATCCTTGTGTTTACAAACCCTTGGAAGAAGTATGAAACTTTAATTTCACACGCATCTTAAATGTGTCTTATTTTCTTCTCTAATAGTTTTCTTCTGTTGGTCTGAGCAAATGCACTTCCTGTGGAAACCAAAGAGAGGGCGGCACGTCCGAATCACACCTGTCTGCATCACCTCCTGTATCTCCAGCCTCTAAATCTCTTTTGTCTCTCCGCACCTCCCTCTGCATCCCTCTCTTTAATTATCTCCCTTTTCAATCCCAGCATCTTCAACGCTCATCAATGCTTCTTAATTTCCATCAATACCACTGCAGCCTGAGCTCTCCACACCTGTCCAGTCACCATGGCAACCTCACCTCTGACAGCAAAGAGCTCTGTAAGACATGGCATGCTGTATTCCCCTTGATTAGATATTGATTAAGCTTTTGTAATACATAATAGGATCAAAGGGATTGTGTAGCTTTGCTTACCCAGGTCTTCTTCACACTTTCATTTAGTTATAATCTTTTGTTATTTCGGAATCTGAATGTTAAGAGGGATGGGATTGAAATTTGCCACCCTTTGTCATAGCCGGCCTCCTCCAGGGACCTTTATTTTGTAATGATAATTCGAAGAAAAGAAGTGTCATAGAGGAGGCATAAATACTTTTCTATGCAAATCTGCAATTTAAAGACGGTGTTGACAGCACATTCAGTTTTCTGAGTGCAGTGGCTCACGCTTCTGTTTGCAACATGTTTCCCATCAAAGGACATGCTAATAGGCCCATTGGAGTGTTCAGAGGCTCCCCAATGCTTGAGTGTCCCTAATGGATGCATTGATGGATTAATGGACGATAAAAGTCAAATGCTAAACGCATGGTACGTGACAAGTGATAAGTCAATATGGTAAATATTTGTGTAGGACATAGTTAAGAAGTTGAAAGGCCATTATTTACATTTACCTACAAACACACCATTCCTTGATATAATGAGGCACATGGCATGAATTTAAAAGTGCGTTGAAGGGATTAGAGTGCACACACACACACACACACACACACACACATATACTGTATATAAAATAAAAAATATCTTAAATTGATATAGTTAATATTGTCATCTAATGACAATGATGCACGTTCACAGCAATCATGTTTTTATCTTAAGCTGCCAGATTCAATGAATGTACAGTTCGAAAAGATGTTTAACATGTAGTACATAAACAGTAATATTTGCAGTTTCGTTGTCACTGATGGGAAATACTTTTGGTTACCTGTGCAAAGCAGACTTAAAAAATTTCAAAACTCTACATGATCTTGAAGACACTTGAGGACACTACAAAGACTGAGATAGATCTTTGAAACACCATCTGTGTCTGTGTTGTCAGCTGTAGTATTTGAGCTTCATAAGACCGCCCCATCCCAATCACCATCACCAATAAAGTAAATACACACAAGAAACACTCCAGCCAGACAGGAGGTTGTGTGTTTGTCAAATTTACACCAAAGATTTACAGGGATACAAGGTTGAGAAAAGTGAGAAAAACGATTTTTCCTTCCCCACACTGAGCAGGGGAGTCAGAATTGAGGATAAATCCGGGAACTGCAAAGAATCATGTTTGGAACAATCTGGCCTTTTCTTTACAACTCAAACAAGGATAAAGACAACAAAATGTAATAACTTTCCCCCATCCAATCCATACTTCATGATTATCCCTCACTCCAAAACATTAGAAAAAATGGAACTGTCAAAAGAGTCTTGTTGTTCCATTTTCTTTCCCTTGGCCCCCCTCCTGGAGAGAAACAAACAAACCCCTGTTAGCACATTTCATTAGCTTTAGGGGTTACAGAACAGATTGAGTATCGACAACGGTGGCTGTCGAGGCTTATGGCTCAAAGGCAACAGTAGGGGAAAATCTCAGGGGTAGGAGATGCAATCGAAAGGACCAAAATAATTCAGCAGGACTCACTCGAGGAACAATCCAGTTTGTCATGTGGAATCATGGAGTGTCTGCCGCACAATGAGAAAGGGTCCCCGGAGACTCGGCACGGGAGTCAACATGTGAATAGCCAAGAGTTAGGGCCCCAACTGGCCACTCTTTGCCTTTTTATCGCCAGCAAATTTAGCCACCATAAATCTGTTTCCACACCAATGCTACTACACGGACGCACCAGAGAGGCCCATAAACAAGAAATGATGTTTGGTGTCTAGGGATGGTTTGGTCATCGATGTTCCCTGGGGTGTCATACTCTGCTCTGGGAACAATTACTGTCAGGGAGTTTGATGGTTTCCCTCTGCTGTGATGGACAGTTGCGAATGCTGGAAATTGTTGAACCATGTTGATTTGCAAAGAAACAAGTTCAATTATTTCACCCACTGTGCACAGCGGGTTTGGGTTAGTTGTGAGACACAATGTTGTAAGGACTTTTCATTCCCCTGTAATTGGTTTTGAGGCGTCTGGTGCTGACTGACTCAGAGGGTTAACGAGCGATGAGGAGACTCTGGGTCATAAAAAGGACACTGACCATAGGCTTCAATGTGACCTGATCCTTCTTATCGTAACGTCTCTGTCAATAAAAAGCAGCATGAGGAAAACCTCTGATTAATCGATTGACCTCCTGTTTCTTATTCACAGACGATAACCAGCAGCACACATTGCACCTGATTTTGTTTCCACTGTAACACCTCTACGAGACAAGAGCTGAATATCCATTTCCCTTTAATCAATTCACAATTTATTTCCCTCCCTCTTCCAATCTCCCTTCCATTTATTATGCATTATTCGCCCTTTTTTAAACGATTTTCTACTAACCGTCTCATCTAATTTGGTATTCGGATACGGTTAGCGGTGTTAGCTCAATTAATACAATGGCATGTCCTAAATGCATTCTCTCCACAATCCAAGTGACAAGAAGACACCGCACACTTCACATCTTTGCCAACGGGGTGATGCATATGCACGCACGCCATGATGGATCCAAACCTTCAGGAATTATTTAATCAAGCAATGTGAATAGATAAAAAGGAAGGACAAAACAGGCTCAATCTTCTACAGGACTGTGCTTTATTTTAGTCTAAGCAGAATATAATGAACTAGAGAACTACAGAGTTCAGGAGCACTATGGGAGGTATCACCCCGAATCAGGGAAACGGATCCGCGCCAACACTATTTCAAATTACATCTCTGTTCGACACAAAAAGAAAACAGTTTGTTCAAGTCAAATAATAAAATAAATGATTAATTCCATTCATTGTGAATATAAATACCCAAATATATCATGATTAATTCATTTTGCATGGGAACAAATGAACAGGATGAAATTAGATAGTGAAGCTGGGAATGTAATGATTCATGATACAAAGACACACGGTGCAAAATCACCTATGACTAAATGTGGATTCTTTAAAGGCTCTCATTGAATGCTTGATTGGAGCAAACTGCTCAGTTATCTGAGTTTGTTTACATTTTGGTCCTTGTAACCAATGGAAATGGAGGTGGATGACCACGTCCTTATTTGTGTCAGAATGGGCTTGAGGCAAAACTGACTCTGGCAAAGTGTTTGTCTTGACAACAGATTGTTTGTTTACCTTTGAAGATAGAACATTTGGCATCCCCAGAAAAGAGTGTATATGACCACTGCTCACAGGTAGTACTGTCAGAGAGAACAGGCTGGGTTTAAGGCAGAATTCCCTCCTCACATTAACAAATCAACCTGACCGGAGTAAAGCAACGTGGCACTGTCTACTGTTGGTACAAAGTCTTCAGTGGATCGAGTCACATTAGATAACAAACTGTGGAGGCTTCCCATAGGTAACAACAGAGAAGATAAAAATCAGAGATATGTCAATGATTACCACCAACCCTTCTAACAAACAAATCAAAAGAAACAACACAGTTACAATGTGACAGAGAAAGACAAGAAGAAAAACATTAGAGGAAACCATCCATGGCTTAAGAACTATGAGGTATGACAGCATCGTTCCCAAAACCAATCTGACTGCAAAGTTTGATGTTTTTTTGTTTTTGTATGCTGTTTTTCCCCTTAAAACAACAAAAAGCCTCAAATGAGATTCGTTTTGAACATGCAATGCTAATCCATGTTAACTCAGTTGTGCAATAGAGTTATTTTTCTGAATCCACATGACCGGTACAATCATCCTTTTACAGTGCAGTTTTTAATTGATCAGTTTTGTATTGATTTAAGAACTTTCAGGAAACAAAAAAATGATCAAAGTATATCCAAATAAACATCATGACAATGGGTCTATCCCAGCTTCAGCAGATAATACCAAAAGGAAAGAGATAATAAAGAATCATTTACCAACATGAGTATAAAATCCTGTTTTGAACAGCAGTGCTTCACTAAATAAGAAATAACATCATTTCATCTTCTGTTTTGGATAAATTATTTCATAGGTTCCCTCTCTTAGTTTCACTGAAATATATTAACAATTCTTTAAATTTTTTAAATGTTTGAACATGATCTAACGTACGGCCTATAAAGAAGGTTCAACAGAATTGAAAAATAAGCTATATTGTATGTACAGGAGTAACGCAGCTGTGTGGTCAGGAGAGCTGTGGCAGATTGGGTCAAGCTGGCAGGGGGTTCTGCTGGGTTCTCCAACAATTGCTCTCTTGTTCCTCCCCTTCCCCCGATCTCACCCTAACCACGTACATGTGGGTTCCACCATGTGTATTAAATGTTTGATTCCAAAATGATTTATGTACATGTTGAACAAACGTGGAGATTCTTTTTGCAAAACTAACTTCTTTAAATGTTGTAAAGCCAAAACTTTCACTTTGAAAGACTTTTAAAAAGTGTCATGGTGGCTTTTCTTTTCTCTTTTTTTTTTGTGTTGTACTGTCAAGCGGTAAGCATGCAGATGGATGAACTCTACTGTCACTGTCATATCTGTTCATCAGCCCCAATTGGACTAATCCAATTACCGCACAGGCGATCTTTCTTCTGTCAGAAAACTCATGACAAATCGGTGTACACAGAATCTTAATTAACGGATCACTTCGGGGCCGTGGCTTAAGTTTGACACTAAGTCAAATACTCTAAGCCTTGGTCCGACGCTTAGGGTTGTAGGATGCATGTTCAGAGCCCAAACTTAAGGGGCTTAAAAGAACTAAAACTCTCCTAGATCCCTGCACTGCTGTGGATACATTTTATAGTGACATCATTGTCCCACAGAGTTGGGGCTTCTCAAAACAAGCTGCTATACAGCCTTCCACTGTTTTTTTTTTTTTTTTCATTTTATAGGCTATTTACATGGAGGAATAAAAAAGTCTTTGTCTTCATCACTGTCAGCCATGTTGTTGAACATAATTTCACACCACCAGAGATTCACTGTGTGACGTTGGGTGGAAGATGGCATCATTTTTGTTTGTTTGTTTGTTACTTGTTGGAATTGGGTGGTGATACCATAAATCCGAAGCACTATTTAGGTGGTTCATCAGCCCTTTCTGCTGGCTCGGCACTCCCCCGCAATGGGACCCGATCTTACAGCACTGACCTCATATTAGTGATTCTGCTCGACCTCCCTCAGGATCAGGGGTAAGGCAAGGCTCTGAACCTCTCCACTAATCATGACATCATAGCGCCTGATGCCCTGAGTATTGGGAGTGATTTTGTGGAGTTTCAGTTAATAAGCACACAGCACCCCCACCACCCAGTGCCCATTTCCACCTCCACCTTTTTCCATGCAAAATCCCATTTCCACAGCAAAACCCACTCTATGCTAAAGTGAGATGACGGAAAAGCTCCCTCCCAAAGCAGCTATTAAATGAGAGGCATTAATTTCTTCCCTCCTGTCCAACAGGTTCCTTTAATTATCTCTCCACTTTCAGTCAATTACATTTCACTTCCTTTCCTTGACAATTACTGCTATTTTAGGGTGAGTGTTACGCACCCAGGGGGTTGGAGACTCATAGACATGCTCTAGCAGTTCTCTGCGCAGGCCGCCATTGGCTGGGGCCCTCTAAGGATACATGCTCCTCTAGACCAATCTCATGAGCAGTCGTGTACTGGCAACTGAGGATATATATGTATACTATGTCCATATCCCCCCCATTCTCATTTCATGATGCAGGGTCAGAGTGAGTACATGCATCAGTGGCAGAGAAGCAAGTGGTCTACATACTCACTGTAAGAGAACTGGTTATACTTGTGCACTAAACCACTGATTGGGAGATGATAAATAAAGGTAGTTGTATGGCCACAGAGAAGATAATCCATATGCCTCTGGGGATTTGGACATAATGTTTGACTTTGCCTTGTAGGTTTTGCCTGACGTGCTAAATGCTATACTCTCACAATTAATTAGATTCATGCTAATTCTTTTAGGCTAAAATGTCAAGTTACATTTTCTATTTGTAAATTAGAGGACAAAAATCGAATAACATTTTGGCAGCAGCTTGCCGAGTGCCTGCTGGGTACACATTTATCATGGCTCTTAGAGGTGAAACATGGCCCGGGCTATAACCAGACAAGAGCGAGGCTGTGAGCTGGGCAGGCAGAGACTTGTGTCAATAAATGGGGGAATGGAAAGATCTAAAAAACATCTTTTCTTGTTTTGGTAGCTCCGAAGCATGTTTCACAGCTATTTCTGTTTTTAATGCACTTCCCTTCAGTAACAACCTCCCCTGGGTGTAAAAGTAATAACAGCACCCTTGTTAAAAGTGTTGAAGTGCTGATTTCACGTTGCCTAATTTAGCCCTGGCATAGCAGAGAAGCTACATGAACACTGCACTGTAAGCCAAGCAGACAGCAGGATATCCAGGCTATAGGCTGGGTTTGGGCTCACTGGGGACTCAACCTGCCATTAGCAGTGGGAACTAGCACAGCATCTGATATAAGACAAGGTCCATGTTCAGCCTGACAGAGCCTCACTTGCAGAAGGTATTCTAAAGATGGCAGAGACAAGCACAGGAAATTTCATTGCTCATGGAACATTAGATTTCCCATCGATTAGTTCAGCTTCACGTGAATAATGAGCATAAGCGGTTTGCAGAACATGGCTTTGTTTTGACCTGCTTCACTTCAAAACAATTCATGTAGCTTTCTGCATTTGTAACTAACATCTGATCAAGGGTTTTTGAGGGAGGACAGGGCTACGTTTATTTGAAGGCAATTTAAAAAAAATCAAAAGAATCTGTCATTTTTCATGGCCATCTGAATCTGAATTGAATCTGAAGAACTACCGTGCCTCGCAAATATTCTAAATCCACAGTACTGTGCTCTTCAGGTGTCCCAGCAGGGATACAAGCAAGAGAAAGAAAGGATTGTACTTTTATTTTGTAAAAAATTGTGGCTTCTCAAGAAGTAATTGAGACTCAATTACATGCTGAAAGAAGAAGCACAATAACACAGGCCTCAATGCAGCTGCTTCTACGGAATTCAGGATTTCCAGCAAAATTGTTGGTTTGGACCCAAATTGAAGCAACTACTGTCGCAACGTTTGTGCGAAAGGAAAAACTGTTTCATAGCCTTTTCTCTTTGAATTTTGGGGAATATCAATCTGCTTTGTAATATTAACACCACGCTATGATATGGAAGGTTTTATCCCACATCCTCTATCGCCTCTTCGGGTAAATTCGACAGTATTATTGGTGCCAGGTCAGCTGTCAGCAGCCTTGCCAGGGAGTAGGAACAAACATAATTCTCTTTAATCTTCCTTCTGTCATCCATGTGCATTCAGGGGACCATCTCTTCCGTCATTTGGTCCAAGTGATTATCGCTGTGATTTTTCACTTGGTTGCTGCTAATGTATGGAGGCTGGTGATTACAGTGTGATTAGAGGGAAAGGTGAAATAGCATGTCTAATACGGTGCAGGCGATAATTGAAGGCTGGTGAGTACAGACATTAGCCAGGTTTGAAAATGCCGTTCCAGGGGGGAGAGCTGCTGAACAGTTGGGCTGAGGTTTGGAAAGGCATCGCTGCTCTTAGGACAGGGGAGAGAGAAGGGAATACATGGCACTCTTGATATCAAATCCAGACCTCCTGCTTATTTAAATTATAAATAAATTGTAGTGCGGTGAATAATCTGCCGGCACATTTTATCAGTCCCTCCTTCAGTGATTTGAAATATAGGTCTGCTCTGCTTTTCTCTCTAAAGAAAGCCAGAGAAAGAGGGAGGGGACAGCAGTAAACAGGAACTGGTTCGACCGGAGCCTAAATTACCAGACCCCAGTATATTTTAACCCTTTAATCCTGTTTTTTGAAAGCATCTCACACAGATACATAGTGTTTGTCACCAGGAGCTTGATTACAGCTTCTAATTTTCTGGATTAAGTCATTGGCCATCATCCTACTGTAGAAGCATCAATTTAAAGGATCTCAATGCCGTGTTTGGGTGTTGACTTCCTCCCTTTACCTCCCTCTCTCCTTCTTTCCAAGCCATGCCTCTTACCGCCAGCTGCCAGTGCTCAAAGAGCTGGTGTACGGATGTGAGCTGGTGTTCAACAGAGAAAATTGGGAAGTGTTCAGAGTGACTGATACAGTATCGCTCCTCTCGCTAAGCTCATTCCAAACATATTGATCTGCTTTTAGAGAAGAGGCTGCATCCAGAGCTCTAAAACAGTCAAAATAAAGGCTACAGGACTCTAAATCAAGACATGACAGTATTGGAGTGCTTTACTCTGTCCTGTCTGGCGTCAGTGTCAGAGAGGCTACAAGCATGCTGAATGATAGTTAAGGGTGACTGTTAGATCTAATTTAGACAGTCTGTTTAAACAGAGCCATTTTTTTTTTTTTTACTCCATACGCTTTATGTATAATATATGAAGAAAGCAGGCATGTTAATAGTGGAATTAACATATTTGATAGAGCTAGATAAGCTCTGAAAGCCTGCACTCCGTTGTCATCAATACAGTAAATCGAGTTTGTCTTCAAAGAAGTGTTTGTTTGTATCTACCCAAGAGACAAGAGGCAATTTTTCTCAATCTGGGGTTTTGCAGCTGCTCCAGTGGACACACACATCCTTGGCATGTCACTTATATAAGTCCTGGTTGTTTACAACGTGAATACTTTGTTTTTGACAGAATTCCAACGCCATAAGGGCCACTTTATTTATATGCTGAGTTCATTCTGCTGGCAGTTTCAGTAGCTGTCACCATACTCCTCCTCCCTTTCTTTTACCCTCATGACCATCCATTTGTCCATCTCTCTTAGTAGAACCGTCACCCTTTCAAACAATTTGTGGCTTCATAATTCACACTCCTTGTTGCAATACAAAAGGTCAAGAAAAAAACCCAAAAGACTCCCCATGTCCATTTTGCTTGGTCTTTACAGTGGATTGTCGCTTGAACACAAAGGCTACTGAGAAGCCTTAAACGTCTGCACCCTGTCCAGCACAGACATTAGCAAGTTCTGTCTTTTCTTCATTTTTTTTCTTCTTCCAGAACAGTCTGTTCATAGCTGTCAGAGAGTGCGGTGACTTATACATCATGATGAGCGAGATATCCAGTGGCACCTTAACGTCCAAGAAAAAGAGACTCGTTGCGTACAGGGGCAGATGAATACCACCCCACACCCACCCTCAACCTTTGCCCCCTTTATCCACTTTTCATTACGACTTCAAGTATTATTTTTTTTAAACAACAGCAAAAGTTAGCAAATCTACATTTTTTTCTAATCTACTTTACTAATCTACAACCGGGTGCTAAATCAGCATCCAGAGCAAAAGATCACCCCTTATACTACGATGCCATGTCTTTTTTTTATACATTATTTCCATTTTCTTTTATTCATAATTACAGTAGGCCACTGGATATTGATTTAATGATTTTTTTTTTTTTTACTACGAGTAAATTGTAATACTTGCAGCTACAAGGTATGAGTTTTTTTAAATATATATTTATATATTTATATATTTATATTCTTTTAAAAAGCGTTTAGTCCTTTGGTCCCTATTTCCTAAGGAATGATGCATGTAAATTATCCTGGATTCTCCTCTTCGCTTCTCTTCTCTTCTCTTCCTCTTCTTTTCTGTTTCTCGTTTTCTTCTTTGATCCAGAGCTTGCCCTGTCACAGAGCACAACACCTGTGTAGGCACAAAAACCAAAATGGCAGCAGGCTGGTGTGTGTGTTTGTGTGTATGTGTTTGTACGCACATGAATGTGTTTGGGTCAGTACTTGAGTTGGCATTTGCACGTATTTATACATGTACAAAGTATTTTTTTTTTTTCATTTTTCGTTTTTAAGTGTAGCATCTTTAAACGTGTGTTTTTGTTTTGTTATCTGTGTTTATGTGTGTTTATCTATATCTTGTGTCAGTATGCATGCTTTGAGCATAATGAGTCTATAAAGGTTTTTTTTCCCCATCATGTCTAAAAAACAGCAGCAAAAAGTTGGTCTCTGCAAAATATCTTCTTCCACAGACGCCGAAGCAAAAAAGGGAAAAAAAGGCATTTGCGAAGAAAGAAGAAAAAAACAAAACTCTGGGATCCCTCTCTCAGTCACCCAATCTTTCAGCGGGTTTCCAGCTGGATCAAGGGGCCACCCTTCCTTCATGATATGTAGCAGACCAAGAAGTCTTTGTACTTTTACTGCACTTGTGGAAATAAGGTGTTGTGGCCCTTCATCCTGTGACAGAGAGAGAGAGAGAGGAGGGGAGAGAAAGAGAGGGGGAGAATAAGGAGAGTGGATTCAGTGAGGCTGCGGCAAACATGCTCAGGGTTGCTGGCTCCTGGTTATCACACAGACTGACAGGCACAGCCAACAGCATGAGAAACAGACGGGGAGGAGAAAAAAAAAAAGAGGAGTGTGTCAATCAAAAACCAGAAATAAGTGGGCTAGAGGTGGGGTTGGAGATTTGTGTTTTAACCATATGGAACATCTACACTGTGACAGCACTAATCCAAGAAAGGCCTAATTCAAACGGACTACATGCCCCTTGATAAAAAGAAATACAGCTGAATGTTGTCTGAGATGTTGCTGTCATTCGACTTACTGTTAATTCATTACAAATAAACTACCAAAAGAACAAGAAGGAAACATAAAGAAGACGAGAAGTGTGAGTGTTGAAATAGTGTTATGAATATGACAGAAAAAGTGATGGTTGTCCAATATGAAAAAAAAGAACAAATGGCCTCTAATTAGAATCCCATGAAAAGCCAACCTAGAATCTCCCCAGCCGTTGTGTTGACTTGAAATGCTGCATTGTCACTAAATATGTCTGTGCAGCAGAGATTTGGATATAAAAGCTCTAGTTTACAGCCTATCATCCCTAATATGTTGTGAGCTATGATGTAGGTGAAGAAAGGCTACTAAATCACAGCAAATCACTCTCTGGGAGCGAACATGAAAGGGCCTGACTTTGTGACGGGAACACGTGTGCCCAGACACTCTTTGTTCTACCTTTCCATTCCTGTAAATGAGCTTGTTACCATTTCATTATAGATCTGTTTTTTCTTCTTCTTATGTGTGCCAAAGCAAGCCCAGCCATTAGCAGCATACAGCACTCACGAACAGTCCCGATTACGGATGCCCTCTTTTCTAAGCCACTCGCGTTATATGTATACTAGCACAGAGCAGAAAAACACACAGTGGCTTTAAAATAGACCCCCCCCACCCCACCCCCCTTCCACCAAGTAAACAGCTTCTTTCAAAACATCACAAGTATTTCATCCTCCAACTCTGTCAGATAATAAAGACTTAATTTTCGTTTTTTCACAAGCTTTGTATCCCAGTATTATGCCCTCCCACCATACTGCCACCTACTTAGATGGTTTCATAAAAGACACCTGGCAGTTATGAGGCATAGTTGATGCCAGAAAGACCTTATCCCTCCCGTCTTTCCTGACTAGACAACCCCTTGAGTTCATTGGATAGACTACGGAAGGCAGAGTTGCCTGCAGGGCTTCTGAGAGAATAAGGCAGTATGAGTTCGACGGAAACGACTAACTCTTATCAGGGTTTGGCCTGGAGGGATAGAAACAAACTCACTTGCAAAGAAAGGACCTCTTTCACTGTGAATCTGTTTGCTGCCTTTTCTTCTTACAGAGCGAGTCATAATTATCTCCGATACATGCCAACAAAACAAGAGAGAGCTAATTTATCTGCTGGCATTGTCCTGGCAAACAACTGGCAGCAGCAAATACTTATCCCAGGTATTTGTATTTTGTTCTATTTCGGCACCCTGCCTATACATCTCTGTGTACAGTATGGCTGTATGGTGGACATATTTTAGCCATGTGGGTCTGCAGCTCTGCTATCACGGCGTAATTGGTTTGCACCCTCATAAATAAATAAATGGGAAGTGATTCTCATGTTAGGCAAACAAAACAATCTTGCAGAAGTACTCCCTGTGCAGATGGAATCCACGGAGAAGTGGAGTGTCAACATTTGCCTGTGCTCTCTGCGTGATCGGTGGAGATTTAATTGGCTACACAAACATAGGGTCATCTTGGCTATCTCTCAACTAAACAGCTGTCGATCGGAGGGAGAAAAAGGTCCTTTTTTTGCAAAGATTCAGACTTTCATGAAAAAATAAATCATAGTTTGCAGGAAAAAACGCTGTTGATGTGAATGTCAATGAATAAATAAATGAGAACGGAAATACAGTACATCCACACACATGAACCCCACAAGAGAAAGTCAAATATCACAAGGGCACACGGTACAATAGCACAAAGGGTCAAAGGCCACTTCCAGTAATAATCAACCAACCAGTCAGCACATCATTACATTATGTACAACAGGTACCAGCCAAGAGAGGCATCGTTTTACTGCACTCCACAAATTGCCAATATACAATATACAGTATACAAAAGTAGGGCAGAATATAAAGAGATAGAGTTCAGAGATATCAATCAACGCCACGTCATGCAACGCAGTCACAGTCCCACCACATGACGTCATCCAAAAGAAAATGACACCATGGGTTCAACTTACAGCTGTGGGAACCTGGCCCCATGACAGGTGTGGGGGGTGGCTATAGCGGAGAAAGGCCACCTCCCACTGTGATTGCTCATATCAGGTTGCCAGGTTGGTGGGGGTGCAAAAGAAGGAAAGAAACAGTGGGATTTTCTTTTCCTTCAGTCAGAATTCAAAGCACCCTTTCCATATTTATTCCACACTCACTTATTCTGCCAAACAAATCAAATGAAGTTATTATGGTTATTACCATTTAAAAAAAAAAAAAAAAACAGAAAACAGTTGACAAGTAGAACAGAAATAAGAGAACAAATAATCCTCAACAAAGCACAAAAAGGAGCCTTTTCTTGTGCCTCAATGTGGTGGTGAAATATTCTCAGGCTGACAACATTCGCAGGTTAAAAGGTTGAATTGATGTATTTATATTCACAAAGATAACCCTTAAAGGCAGAAATGCATATTTCAGAAACTTGTCCTGTCTACAGTAATTGGATTTGCCTTGCATTGTTTGCTATGAGGGTGGCCGTACAGTGAGTGCTTCGGCTTTTTTTGCATTAAGTTTATCTTTAAGACACAGAACGCAATTTCAGAGTAGCAGGGCTCCTGAGACCAGCAGAAGAGAATGCTGTCTGATCGCGTTTTTAATTCAACTTCAAAGCGAAATCGTCAGTATTAGAGGAAAAAAAAGGGGGCTTCTGGAGTTATCTACATTTTTGAAGTTTTTTACCTAAGCAACACAAAGAAATTCAAGTTTCATCAAAGTTTTTCATCGTTTTTCACGCATTTGGATTTAGAAAATTAAACAGTAACTGTTGAACTTGACTTATTTCAGTCTTTTGCTCAATAACTCAATGTACTCTTTCACAATACAAGGCAATAAATGGAAAATAATAAAACAAATTATACAAGTTATTTAAAGTAGATTGCTCAAATTTTTCAAATCCAACCTCTTAATATAAGATCCCTCATGGTTTTTGTAAATCTATAAACCAGGAGCTGGCCTCAGAAGCCCACTGGGGTAGTTTTTCTTTAATGTTTTCATCAAATTGCACTTGGTTTTGGTCTATTGGTTTCCCTTAACTCAACAACAGAAGTGATGTAGTAACAGAAGAAAAACAAAGAGATAGATTGAACCAGACCAGAGACGAAGGAGGACATGGAAACACACACAAGCATTAACACACACGCACACACACACACACGCACACACTTCCTGATAAAGTGACAGAATATTATTGCGGGAAATGTCTGTACTTGGAGACATTCTGAGTACATCTCAATGACTGCCCTGTCATTCAATGCTGTTGCAGGATATTTTCCATTTGTCCCTCATTGATGCGCTATAGTAAATCAAAATCCAAACCCTCAACCCCCCCCCCCCTTTTGAGGGTGTCTGCTTTGAAAGCCTCTCTTCAATTTGCAGGACACGGCCCTATTCAAATGCTATCAGGCAAGAGATAAATGGAGCATCTATCATTTGTATTGCATACCACCTTCCATTAACGCCATCGTGTGGCTTTTAAAGAGTCAAATCTAAAACAAACAAATGGTATTACCATGCTTTTATTTATGGAGGAATATAATCCAGGCGTATGCTATTCTAATGAAAAGTTGTCTTGGCAATTGTGCGAAGAGAGCATGCATCTATATTATTTTTCACTGGCAGCTGCACTTTGTAACAGATGGGTGATGATTCTTTGAATCAAGCCTGACACTGTGAAATTAGTCTTTATTGAAGGATGGTGCCACTTTAAGTAAACCTTTCTTTTTATTATTTTGTATGAAAGCTCTGAGTTTTTAAGGGCCCAAACAATGAACTGTTAGATATTGAAGATATCTGGCACCGGATATACAATAAGCACACATAGGTAACCATGCATTTGCAAGGTTTCTCGCTCAACTTTGTGATTGCAAAGTTAATAAAAAACAGCCATCATTAAAAAGTTTAAAAAAGCAGATATTAGTGTGATTTCAATAGAGTATGTTTTAACTAAAGATTGTTCAGTATTAAAGTAGCTCTTCTGTATATGTAAACACTGGCATAGTTTGCTACTAACACTTTCCCCAGTCCCACACACACATTTCCAACATATTTAAATTGGCATATTTGGTGTTAAAAAATATAATTTGTTGCTGTGTATATTTCTATTTATTTATTTTTTATGCATGGTCAAATCACAAGTTATCAAAGCATTGAGTTCTGCTTTGCTACAAGGTTACAGGTGATTAGAATTATGAGGACATGCACTCCAAGTTAAAATCACCACAATATTCCTAAACTATGTTTTTGCTATTTGTGGGAATTGGCAAACAGTAAATGACAGATTACGAGTATGGACTATGACTGTTTAGAAGAGGTTGGTGAAGCATCACTTTTCCTAACCAAATGGTGCTGAGTGGGGTTGGTGCTTGTGCCACCATTAGACAAGCCACTGCAGTTTGTAGGCTGAGTAAGTGATTTTCCATTAAGCATCTTTTTGTTGATTTATTTCTGTGAGCACAAACTTTTCGTGTCGTTTACAACATTAGTTTACTTATCATGCTCATCGGTAGTCTTATAAAAAGTTGTTGTACTATAAATCTGGTTTTATGAATTTGTGGCTCAACAACTTGTATCGATTCTCAATACAGTCGACTGGTAATTATGCACAGCTGGGTATTGATGATGTCATGAATTTGCACTGGAGCATACTGCATGCATGTACACTTTCAATCGCAAGAAAAAACAATTCAGTGGAGCAGAGCAACCAACAGGCGTTTAACAGGCTGATTATGTGAAAAGTGCAATCTAGAAACTAGTGCCCTGATGCCTTCACAGCATATGTGTGAAAAAAATAAATTAAATAAATCTAATAATAAAAAAAAATAACAAAACAAATGTCATGTCACATCAGGGCTCATGGGGACAAAGTCTGATAATGACTGCAGAGTTAGAATTGTACCTGTTTCCCTAGTTGATCACATTATACGTATATTAAACTAGGTAGTTTGTTGCATTTTGTAGTTCTATTAGTCCGTCATATACATTTCAACAGAGACCTTTTAATGCAAATTATGGGTGATGGGATTTTGTACTGGTGAGAAGACTGGAGAGTTGGTTTAGTTCATTTGCATCTTTTACCACAAAAAGTTACCAGAAGTCTTAATAAACAATTCAGAAAAATATTTAAATACCTGAAGATTGTGTTTTATTTTGTTAAGCTCTCACTTCGTAATGGTTGAATACAACCCTTTAAAAGTCAAAATAAGTAAAATCATACAAATAATATTTTGTTATTATTTTGCATAATATTTCAACTGAGATTTGAGCCAATGCACTCTCAGACATTCACATCTACTGCAGCAACAAGATGTAAACTATCCACGTGAGGTTGTTTGGCTTGAGAACAGGCATGGCATGGCATAGTAAGGCACGGGTGTTATTATACCTGGGTACGGACAGCAGACGAGTCAGTAAGGTCGGTTGGCATCCTTTGGCCGCTTTAGCTGCACCTTCAGCCTCTTCATGCCTATCTGAAAGCCGTTCATGGCCTGGATTGCGGCTTGAGCACTGGACGGGTTATCAAAACTCACAAAGCCTGAGACAAGAACACAGAATGGGAGAGAGATGGGGCCAGAAACAAATGGGAAAATAGAAAAAAGGAACAACACATGAGGGGAGAAGAATGGGGGAGAGATGAGAGAGAAACAGAGAAGAGAAAGGGAGAGGGAGAGGGGAAGAGACGGGGAGCAAAGACAGACGAGATGAAAGAAAAAAAGAGGGGAGAAGAAGACCCTTTTAACTCTCAACAATGACACAACAATAGCTCTTTGTTTTCTCTTTTCCGGGGATTAATTGAAAATCTTTGAATTAAAAAGATTACATGAAATACCACAAAGGCTAATAACACAGATATTAAAATTCAAACGAAGAGGAGCTGTTAGGAGCCGCGAGTTTAACTTGAACAGAGAACAAAAAAAAATACATGAAAAGGTGTTCAAAGATTAGAGAGAAAAGAAGGAGTCTCATGTTGTGTGTGGATTTTCAGAGCAAAGTCTGTAAATGTTAGCTGCGTGTTTGAGCTGCGTAAGAGTGACGGGGGCTACACATGTGTGTTTCCATGTACGCGTGTGACTGAGCCTGTATCTGAGTGAAGAGTAAAGGGCATGGGGATCGTGACGAGATGCTAGGAGCAAGGTGTGTAGGACGGAGGTGCCTGCTGCTCTGAGTTATCACCTGGGTGTCGAGGCGGAATGAGCCCACAGCTTTCCACACCGGGACTCCTTGCCTGCTCTTATCAGACACCTCTGTGATTGACGGCCCGAATTTTCCGCCTGCCAGCTGATTTGATCACACCGCTATGGGTCCAATTTAATTTGGGGGGAGAGGGCAGGCTTTTGTCAGTGCGGGTAAGATAAGGCTGCTGCTTTTACAAACCCTTTAAACAAACTGAGCAGGGAAGGGCCTGTCAGTTGGCAGTGATCCCCTCCCAATCCCACAAACACACACACACACACACTATCCCTGGCTTTAACGAATCTCCATACCTCACATTTACACCCACATGCCAAAAAGGAGATAGGATGCTGGGGGTCAAAGTACCGAAGGAGA
Source organism: Anarhichas minor (assembly GCF_050575085.1). Lineage (NCBI taxonomy): Eukaryota > Metazoa > Chordata > Actinopteri > Perciformes > Anarhichadidae > Anarhichas > Anarhichas minor. The sequence goes on from NW_027466508.1 coordinate 2,631,829, forward strand.
GGACACAGACTGCACTGCAAACGTTAAGCTCTGATATCCATGTACATTTAAATATTCTATAATCAGAACAAGATATTTTAGCTTCCAGTTTTAGCTGTTTTCTCGAGACAAAGTAACTGGCTGATGCTTCATATCTTTGATTCAGCACTGAGCGCGTGGTGCTGCGCAACTCAATACCCCGAACGCTACTAGTGGTTGAAGTATGGCTCTCGCAGCAGCCATCCGCACCAGCAGAATGTCTGCATGCTTTGTAATGTCATGCATCTTTAACAAAACACATACAAGGTTGCAAACATTATTGGTTGACAACCGGGAAAAAAGTCTCGGACCAGGTTGAGCAGCAGAAAATGCTGCAGTACATACGTCTCACATTTCCCTAAAAGAAGGACTTACTATGCTGTGCACTGATGCCGTTTGGTCCCATGAAAACCCTTTTATGCACTAATGTAGAGGTGGCTGTAGTCTAGGGGCGTCTGGAAGTCCTGGTTCAAATTCCATCATAGGCTGTCTCCTGCACTGCTGCAACTACGTTGCCACTTGGAACAAGTTGGTCAACCTCCAGGTGATCAATTATTTTTACATTAGCAAGTGTTAATTGGAGATTTGCTGTTTAGGGTGGCTGTTAAAAACTATTTAAAAGGGATGGCAAGTGTGTGCGCAGTGAATACATGAATGTGCAGATGAAATGAACATGCTCAGGTAGACTTAAAAGTGGGAAAGAACAAAAAAAAAAGCAAAACTAGGAAAGAAACAAAAAGTGTATCATGTTCTCGAAAACCGTTTTATGTAAATTGCATCTCTGGTGCATGTTTATGTTTTCTATCATATCTAAAAATAATTGGGCTCCCTAGGTGTGTTTGTGTGTGTCATTCCATTCTCAGAAGAACCTTTTGAAATCCTTTTTTAAGGTAAATCCAGCTAATTCCACTTAACAAGGTAAGCTTTGATCACTTTTAAAAGTCAGTATTGAGTGACTAAACGCAGAGGATTAAGGCTAATGTTATATCCATAGATTCCCAGGTTATGGCTAGATTAAACACAATATAGCTCCTCAACAGTAGGTGTTTATGGGCTGCACACTATCCTTAATGGATGTTCTAAAAATTCTCAATAAAGCATCTCTAACTAATAACACAGGGTGTATTAATACGCAATACACTGGCGCTTTCTTGTCAACCCTTTTTTTTAATGTAATTGTTTTAAAGCGAAATGATTGATAAATCCCGAAAGTCTTTTCTTCATTTCACCTGCACAAGTGCTTAATATCACTTCATGTCACATATTCATATCCATTTTTATCGCAAAGCAAAAAAAAATTCCAAACTAAACAGACATCTGTCTGAATTGACAGTGATGGATCCCTTAAGAGCATACTCCAAATCCTACTCCAGAAATACATCTTTTATAAGAACATGCTTCTAAGGCTCCTCCAGTGACCTTTTCATCATATTCAAATTTCCAAGCTTCTCTGTAAACACTCCGTCTTAAAGAGCGACGCCTGGTTATCTCCTCTCAACATCCCAAAATGTAGTTCACCTGTGCTGCAGAGAAATATGGCCATGTACGCATAGATGTTTTTTGTTAAAACTCACAAGAATGATTCTGCAGTGGCAAGGAATTTTTAAAAAGTCTTTTATTTAAATGTATAAAACACATTATTAAACATCCTGTATCTACGAAGACACTACATTATGCTGCCTTTTAAAATGAAGTAGATACGTTAACTTTTACATCAATAAACTTGAGATTTTTGAAGAATGTTAGCTATCTTTAGGTGATGAATATGAGATTTAGCTTTTTAGATTTTACAACAATTACTAGAAGGAGATAATTAGAAGAAGATAGAAAAAAGTGGATTATCTAAATTAGGATATGGAATATGGTGTGCTACTCAAAGGATAGTGGGACCATTTAAATCCTGGTTAACTATAGGCTGACATACAGACGGGATTGTTTGTATGTCCTGAACTAACAGTAAGGTTATTGGCTTTCTGTTAGTTTGTATAAAATATTGTTGCTTTGATATTTATTTCTTCAGTGAAAACTGAGCATGTTTTCTAAGGACAAATTTAAAACATTTTCAGACAATTTATCAGTCCATCCATCTATCTATTGTTCTACTGAATCTGATGTTTATCTACACATGTACAGTATGTGAGTCTACGGTGCCCATTATCCACATCATCAAGGCTGAACTCGCACATTTTTAAGATGAAGTGTTCCACGCTCTTAGAGGCCTCATAACTTATCCCCCTGATAACTTATCCCCTTTAATGCACAGCATCTTCTGTCTAATTTGTTAATGTCTTACAAAGGAGCCCTGGGGCTTCTGCTATAAAAAGGAGGGAGAAATGAGTGAAGAAAAAAAAGTCCCCTCAAAAGAATCATGGGTTGAATTGCTGTTTTTCAGCCAAGATCTTAATTACAAGCCGTGGAAAATAAGCCGGTGAGACTGATGAGGTCACCGCCCCTTTGTGCTTCCCCCTTGTTGACTGACGGATAGCGATAGCGAGAGGCATATGTTTAGAGGAGCGCACACAAAGGGAGAGAGAGTCCTGAGATGGACAGAGCAAGACGGACGAGGGAAGAAAGGAAGAGAAAGCCTCATAGGCGTGCCATGTGGAAGAGAAACTGAAAGGCGATGCTGGGAGTCTCTCTCTCTCTCTCTCTGCCTGTCTCCTGGGTGCTACTGTCCAACTGAATCAACAGTAAGGCCCACACCAGTCTATTATTATCTCTTTAAGCCCATGGATTCCGCCTGCATTGCCTCCACCCTGATGAACTGGTTTGCTGTGTGGGAGGCGAGAGAAGAGGAGGGGAGGGGCGGCGGGATGCTGCGGGTTGCCCGGCTGGAGAAAATGCTTTTCCCCTGGGTAAAGCAGTCTGGGAATGGCAGAGCAGCGGAGATGAACCCTGATTGTGTTAGGAATGCTGTGATGGAGAGCAAGATGAGGTGATGTGTGGAAAGACGTTTGGGTCAGTATGTGAAGGAGTCATAGTGGGTTTGGCTTGTTTTATTTTAAGCAATTAGAGCGTCCACCTTCTCACACAACACTTTGCTTTTTCCATTGCCGAGCCCCATCATCTTGTCTGTGTGATGGGCCCAGGGAGTACCTGTGCAGTGCTTTTGTTGTTTTTGACGATTGATTATTTCACTCACCGAAACATTTGCTCTGATTGGTCGCTCGGTCCACAAAGACTTTGGCCGAGATGACGTTGCCAAAAGGCAGGAACATTTGCATGAGCTCCGCATCTCCAAACTCCTGGGGCAGGTGATAAATAAACAGGTTGCAACCTTCTGGCCCTGATGATGAGAAAAAGACAACAGGAGGTTACATGAGGAGAGAGAGAGAGAGAGAGAGAGAGAGAGAGAGAGAGAGAGAGAGAGAGAGAGAGAGAGAGAGAGAGAGAGAGAGAGAGAGAGAGAGAGAGAGAGAGAGAGAGAGAGAGAGAGAGAGAGAGAGAGAGAGAGAGAGAGATGGAAAAATGACTCAATAAAGTAATCAAGACAATAATCCAATGAACGCAAGAGCTGTGTAAACACCGCATTCTGATTATGTTACCTGCGGCACAAATATTAGTTGTTTTAAACCTAGTTATCATTGAGTACACACGCCCTCATCCTAGTTTTTTTTTATAGTGTTATAAGTTATTATTCACATTATATCATTTATGCATTTATATTGAACACACACGATTCCACTTCTCAGCTTTTTTCCCTTATTTACATCGTGGTTATGCTGTGTGTGTGTTTGATGCTCATATAAATTGTATTTATAATTCCTTGTTTCTGTTTTTTGTTATTTACTCCTCTGCATATATTGTTATATATTGTAGCATTATGTGCATCATATACATAGTCCTTTTTTCTATTTTTCTTACATTTCTTTATTCGTATATATAAGAGCAACTGTAATGTATCAATTTACCCTGGAGATCAATTAAGTATTTCTTAATTCTAATTCTGATGTTGTTTGTTCATCTCTTTGTGTGGTTCCCTTTTTAATCACATATGGCATAATAACTTTATAGATAGGTGGGATTTTAACACATAAAAATAACAATTAAGCTTGACTATTGTCTCAGAAAACGTGGGAGCAGTTGTAGCGCACATGAAACAGCTGTAGAGGAGCATAGATAGAAGTAAAAGAGAAATACACCTAAGAATAAAAACAGAGACAACAGGAGGGAGAAAAAAAACCAGAGAGGTTGATTGGAAGAGGAAGATAAAGATAAAGACGTTTATATTGAGAAAGAGAAACACTGAGACACAGAGGAGGGGAGGGGGAGGCAGAGCATACGCCAAGTTTTTGTCCCAATTACTCTGTGACAGTAGGACTGTCTTCCAATCTCTCTCCATCCCTCCACACTCATCCACCCAGCTGCCACATATTGTACAGGCCAATCTGGATAAAGGGAGGCATGAACTGGAGAGAGAGGGAGAGACGTGGAGATACAAAGAGAGAGAGAAAGAGATGTGTTGGACTTGGGGACAGTATGCTTGCAGCTGGCTGCCTGGCTAGCCTTCTCTCCTGTCTCATTGCTCTGGGTGATAGCTTGACGAGATGAGACTGCGGCTGGTGAGAAGGCTGATAAGAAGGCTGCAGTGGTGGCTGGCTGTACTGCTGCTACGCCTCGGCAAGATAGAGGACACACGCGCACACATACGGGTTGACAAAGTGTTACAGTTAAAGGCTGAATCTCAGTTCTGTCTGTTTAGGTGTCTTATAGAATTCATGCTTTGAAAAAAAGGAAAGAAAGAAATGTCCCCAACTGCTGGGTATGATGGTTGATGGGTTGGACGAGCTGCACAGTTGTATTAAAACTCCTCACAGATATAACACCGCCTTTTTCTTCATGATTGCATGAAAAAATGTCTGCCTTTTCCAAGTATGTCCTTTCAGCTGTGTGGAAGAAGAGTGATTCCATTCTTGGACTACTGCATGTTGGTGACACAGAGTGGCTATAAGCACGAGTATTAAATCATACAATGATCATTGATACATTTCCTAAAGCGATGCCACTTGATGTCTGCGTCAGTTGGAGCTGAAGACTACAAGTCTTGGTAGACCGCTCCTCATCTCTGCTTGAGGCTCGAGGCTCAAGGCTACATTAGCTGCTACTAGCATAATACACCTAAATCTCTGACCGAACTGTCGGCAGTAAGTGTTGCATCGTGGATAATGTAGTCATGTGATTTGACAAGAAAGATCAATGCATGGAATTCACCTAGGACCACCAGGAAATTATTCTATTCATGCAATTACAGGCGACAGTGATGAATTCAACCCAGTGCTCTTGAAAGGGTTGTCATTATTGCCATAATGGACAGATGTGGTAAAGTTGGCATGGAACTTGAGCAAAAGTGCTTGCTGCACTGACTGAAAATCGTTTTTTAGTTCATCATCAAGCATTTACTGCATTACTGGCATAACCATAAATTGATATTTACTGTGTCAGAAGGTTTTGCTGTCTGCCAAAGAAGTCCAGTGAAGTGGAAAGGACACACACTTTCAAAGAGTACACTACAAATGTGTCTGGTTAAAATAATATTTTTGGATTTGGTGGGATTTTCTTTGCTGACTCAGACACAGACTGATAGATTGCATTGTTGCAATTCTTAGCTGAGGGAGGATGAAGCTGAGGCTGGACTGTGGCTGTGTATTCAGGTTTAGGTGTCTCTTGTTAAATGGCAAGGCTGCAGACTGTGGCAGCGGACCGAGACAGACTGGGAGTGCAGCCAAAACCCAGAGGAGGCCAGAAAGACAGGCCACTGGCTCAACCAAGAATAGCGTGTGTGCGTGTGTGTGTGTGTGTGTGTGTGCGCGTGTGTGTGAGAGAGTGTGTGAGTGTGTGATCATGATTTCTGTAGTTCTTGCAAATGATGAAAATGTTTAAAGATAGTAGTGAGAGATGGGATGTCTTTAACATCAATGTGTTTTTCGTATGGTGTGAAACTATGCCAGCATAAGGATAAGTTTGTGTCTATCTATACTTTCCTCATACATTTCTGCACTGTGACCCTGGCATGCACTCACACTACACACACATTGTAAACATATACTTTACATATAACTTTTCCTCTTGGCAATGTTTGAGACACTCTATTGATATTGAATATTTATGCCACTCTATGCTGTCTCATACACTCATATAGATGAATAATTGAAACTGACAAATGACGTCAAAAAGAGTGATTTACCATCACAGTATAGCCTATGCTTTATTACATCTGATGCTGTGGCATAAGAACGAACACTACACTAGGAATGGTAATAAATGATTATGCATGCAGCTAATTAATCTGATGAATATTTATAACCACTTAAACACATTGTAATGGACTGATTAAGCAGTCCAACACTGCGAGTTTGAATTAGTGCAGTTTTTGAATAATGACAGAGTAACTTTCCATCTCACTGCTAATGTTCTTCTCTTTAAATGGGGAGCCTTTTTCTCACATTTTCCCCGGCCAGCTTTTTCCCTCCCTCGCTAATTCAAAGCAGCACAGCTACATTAGAATGGAACATGGCAATTATCACCTTTTATCTTGGGTGGGCGCGCTCGCTCGCTCTTACCTTCCCTCTGTTGCTGGGGAATGATGGTTGGTTGCTGGGGGAACGCTTGGCTGATTGGCGCATAGGCGGCAGGGTAGGCTGCTGTTGCAAAGGGAGAACCAGAGTAGAGTTTTTCACATCTCTATTTTCATATTTGACACAACAAAACTCAAATCATTATTCCATTGTTCATTTGCGTCCTCGAGACATTGCATAAATATATTGCATTATGACTGGGAGCCTGGGCTCATTTGGCTGGTGGATCACTAGACAAAGAGTATGGCAAAAGGGGAGTGGAGTGCAGTTCAACTAAGCAGACGCACAAAGAAAGAGAGGGAGACGTACACTGTGTTAATGAGAGCTGATGTCATGCAGAAAGCATTGGTTATGAGAGCTCTGTGTCATCTCTCATGTAGGAGGTTGTGGCAGGTTCAGATCCTCAGCTCTCGGTGTACTTTTGGAATTACGATTTTTATTGTGTGGGTGTATAATCAAGTCAACTGAAAATCCTTTTGCAATCCTAATGTAAAGTATCCTAATCCGGGAAGAAAATTGGCTGGCCGTGCGGCTATCTCCACCTGTCATAGTGTCTACTGATGTGGCAAACAGAAAGGGAGAGGGGAGAGGGAAATGGACAGATGGAGGAAGTGAAACAGAGGAGGTGGGAGAGACAGATCACCTGCGTAGTGTTGGACGCCAGCATAAGCCTGTTGGAGAGGGTCGGCCACTGTTGGACTCTGTGCTGCAGAGAGACGAAAAGAGAGACAGAGAAAGGGGGTTGACAATGAGGAAAATGAAAGCAGAAGAGACAGAGAGAGAGGACGGAGAATGGTCAAGACAGACAAAGACAGACGTAGAGAGAATGTTAAAGAGCGAGACAGAAATTGGCTTAGCTGTAGAGAACCATCAGGGGGTAAGATCACACAGGGAGTGGGATAAATTTGGGTTGTCATATTTCAGTTCTTCAAAATGCCTGTTCGCCCCAGATGTTTGCATCAAATATTAACAACATGCCAAACAAACCACTTTGTAGTTCATTACAGTTGCAGCTGCCTTTGCATAATGCAGGAAAGGGGAGTGTGTGTCTGTCAATTCTTCAGGAATCAGTCCCAGGCAACATTGAGAAGCCGAAGACGAGCTGAGACACTTCAAATTAACCATAATGGACTGATGGATGAACTGATGGATTCATCATGATACTAGGGATGGCCGCTCAGAAATCTGCAGCAGACACTGTTGATTGACCCTCAAGCCTTAAACGCTTCAATTCAGATCAGGAAAAAGACGTAATGAGAGTGTGAATTAAAAAAGGTCTCCTGTCAACTTTTATAGTACCATGAGATATAATTCAATTTGTCACCACTGACGTGTTGAACTTGCATCGTGGCAATTAGGTGATGCTCTAATTCAGATCAAGTGCAACACTAGAATAATTAATATACCTCCATCAGTGCAAGCTGCTATTCGTGAGTGTCAGGGTCAGAACAACAGTCTCATGACTTAAAATGTTGCAAATGTATGTTATGTTTCTTTAATGTAGACTTGTTTGGCTCACCTGGGTAAGGGTGAATACCATTGGTGTAGATGGCCTCAGAGGTGGGGTGCCCGTTGCTTTGAGGAGGAAGGGCACTGAATCCGTTGACCCCGATAGGGGTGCCTAAGCTGGACACGGCTGAGGCAGAGATGCCAGGGGGTGTGCTGGTGCCTGCAAATAGATACAGAGTCACTACGGCAACTGCAGGGTGCACGCTTCACATGCTACAAGAAAAGTATATATTTTTTTTTTTCACAAATGTACTAGTGTATAACAAGAATATAATTGGCCTTCATCAGCACAAATTCATACCTTTTGACCCACCATGGAGGTGCAGTGTAGTTTGGTAGAAATTGGTACCAATCCAGCCTGAACCAAAGCTACAAGTACTAAATCAGTCAAGGTAGCACACTACAAGTTTATGTGAAGAGGGCGCAGGGATTAAAAAAAAACACTCATCCTCCACAGTAACAGAACATAATAAAGGTAGCACTCTGATTTTCTGAATATTTTCTCATTATAGCCTTGTTTGAAGGTATATTTGGGGTACATAACTTTACTTTTGAAGGTACAAAACCGTGACTCACAAGAAGAGGTACCTAATGTACAGTATATTGGATGTAGAGACCTGTGCATCCTCTTCTTTCTCCTTGTGGTGATATTCCAAGTCTGTCCCCTTGTCAGTGCCCTTTTGTGCTGATGGATTTTTATTATTTTTCTAATCCAGATGAAGGGCATTTAAGTCATGTAGGATTATGTTTGATAGGCATTACCTGGTATATGTAGGCCTTGTGGCTTACAAATGCCAGGTACAGCATCAAGCCACTTTATTTAATACATTTGCAATGACCCTGCCTTCAGGCGGCCTGCCTACTTAGTGTCGAGCCATCAAAGCTCCTCATGACGAGGGCCAAAAAGATAGTTCAGACTGGGGTCCAGGATTATCTCACACAAATCTTTGCTCTTATATTGTATAAGCCAAGGACTCTGCATCCAAAGTCATCGGATTGGCTGTGGATTGGCTGTGTTCCCAGAAAACACACACTGTCACAGAGACACAGAGGGAGAGAGCGACGGACAGACAAGAGAGCGAAAGAGAGATAATGAGCAAGAGGAGGAGAGAGAGACACTATAATGTGGCTGCCAATGAGTGTCAAGGAATGCTGTATATCTTCTCCTATCATGCCCCATTCAGTATCAGCCTCGGCTTCTTTTAGTTCGACACTGGCAATGTCTGCTTCAGCCCAGAAAATGGAGCCCACATCTTAAAAAATGTAACAAGGGCAAAAGCAGAAAGGCCTTGAATGAATACATTACTAGCGTTTCTATAATTCTTGCTAATGATGAAAATGTTCCAGGGCAGTGGTGAGAAATGGAGAGAGAAGCCCTGTGTGTGTGTGTGTGTGTGTGTTTGTGTTTGCACGTGCCTTTGCTCTTGCACCTGAGTCAGTTAGTGAGTTTGTGTGTGTGTGCCTGTTTGTGTATACCTGAGGACGGTGTCATGGGAGTAGCCACCAGGCCGTTGACATTGAAAGCTGCCATTTGCTGCATTTGCGCAGCAGCAATGGCTGCCATGGGGTTCAGGTAAGACCCTTGTGTTGCTGCCATCAGGGCTGCTTGCTGTTGCATCATCTGCTGTAGGATTACAGAGCAGTGGGGGGAGAGGCGTAGGGTGGGAGGGAGGGATGGAGGGAAGGACAGAAAAGGAAAGGAGGGTGAAATAGCCGCAGGACCAGAGCATGTTTACTCTCTCATCACTGTTTGTTTGGTCTATGTCTTGTTCTTGTACAGAGTGGTCTGTGTTGCCCTGCAGCGTTGCTTCCCAGCGAGTGTAACACCGCTCTGGCCTTGTGCTCATTATACTGACACAAAATCAAGGCTGTGTTGAGATGAGTTTAGCAAGCTGGAGACTATTTATATCTATATGTACTATATATGTAGAGCTCTGCCACAGTGGCAGAGTTGGTGGAAAGATTGTGCGTGAGTGGGCGGTTCTCACCTGTCAGGGTGAGTTGTTAGCTACTGTGTGAGTGCAAAATCTCACAGACTCCTAACTCAGGCTGTGACTTTCATGTGTGAATATGAAATAGGGATGGGCTGGGCTGGCAGGGATAGGGGTAGGGGGTGAGCAAATGTGGGTTCTTGGTAATGAAGTGCACCTCTGTTTGAGTGTAAAAGCATATGTGTAAGAAGATGAAAAGTTAAAGGAGGCAAGCTTGGGTTGGCAGTTTAAATTCACAGACCAAGTCAGTAAATGTGGGAATGGAAAGTGAATAAGAAATGGATGCTCACAACTGTATGGAAGTAAAACAGTGCATTGCTGAACATGCATGAAAAGCAGCTTCCCTGGACAAATGAAGGGGTAAAAAGACACAATACAAAAATAAGTGCCACATTTTCTGTAAAGCCTCTGCAAATGTGGACTCAAACAGCCATTTAATAGTGTAAATCACTTAAGGAGCTGTTGCTGGGAGTGTCGCATGCCTATTGGGAGAAATCATGAATTCAAACCTAAAAACACAACAGTTGTTGTTTTCTTTTTTTAAAGCTCACCGTCTCCTCCCCCGCCGGGCTGAGACTTACAGCATGAGAGTAGGCGCCATAGGCCCCAAACTGGATGGTCATGGGACTGAAGATGCCAAGCTGGCCTGCCATCTGGTGCATCCTGCGCAGGGTCCTCTCCTTATCAGTGTCTGCAAATTTGACCACCAGACTGGACGAGGCACCCTAGAGGGGCACGTATATTTACAAGGTTAGTGAAATGTGCAACTAAAGTGTTGTAGTTAAGTATGTTTTGTGATGTGTATCTTCATTAACATTGTTTAATGGACACTTTGCAGTGTATTATCCTGATTTGGCTAGATGGAGATTAACAAAAGCAAATAAACAAGAACAAACAACCTGGATAGAGATATAATAAGTCCATCGGGCTGTTAAAGTTTCAACAAAGTAGGACAACTAATAATACTAACTTTTGCAACTACCATGGCTACTTTCAATCAGCAGCGTTTTGCAGATTGCACCTGCCACTTCAGCTGGCCATCCAGCTAATGAGCTTGTGTTTGTTAGCCACAACTGTCTCTGCACATCTTTACACTGAAAAAAATGTTATTCACAGGGAAAAAACTGAAAGAGGTCAACAAGGCAAAACCACAACCATAATAGCTTGGAAAGCTCATATGGATTCCATAACGCTAAAGGCGAGCTTAAAGTGAAAATACTGATCCCATCGATACTGATGTCACTGACTGACTGACTTGTTACGTATACCTATTGCTCTGGTTGATATGTGATGCTTTAACTGGAAGCATGGAGATATGTGAACACATTGAACACTATCAGTCTGACCATAATCTAAATTTAGGCCATTTAGAAACAAGGTTGCTGAGCACATGCATTACATTTGCATCTTTTTCCGTGTGGTTGAAAAATAGCTATCTCACAATGTGTGTGTTTCCTTTGGGAAATGACCTACAACAAAATGCAGGCTCCATAATACACACATATTTAGAGCTGATCTATATCAGTGCATCAACACACTTTTATTGAAAAGGTGAGAGTGAGTAGGAGCACTCTACATCACCACGAAGGGGAAACAGTGGTTAGCATGTGGTTAATTTCTGCCATCTGATGTCTAGCCTTCGAGACCTAATATATCTAAGCCAAGGAAGCCAGTTAAAGTGAATGTGCACTTCTCATGACTGCAGTCATTTAGCTGTCAGCCTTAAATGGAAGAGAATAGTGAGTGATATTTGCTTTTGTGAACTTTCCATCTCCACTGTATACACTGGGAGTGAACTGTGATCCTAACCAGATCCCACAGGAGTCCCAGTTCCCCAGTGGTGAAGCTCCACTGAATACAGTACAAGGTAATTAGGTCTGACAAAAGCTTTCGGCATGTGGAGGGCGAAGTATTGACTTATGGCTCTGCCTTATGGCAGATATAGTTCCGTATTGATGTCCGTGCTCCTGAGTTTGCATCCAATTAAATCATTTGAGAGACAGAGGCTAGAGTCAGTTCCTCATGTGACATCCAGGCAAGGAGAGAGGCGGGGAGGGTGTCTCTGTGTGAGTGAAAGACAGAGAGATAGATCCAGAGAGAGAGAGAGTGGGGAGGCTGCCAGGCAGAGAAAGCAGCCACAGACACTGTCAAGAGGACCAGGCTCCTATTTAATTACAGGCAATGCATGCTGGGAAAGAGCACGGAGCACCACCAGGACAGAAGGACACAGGCAGCCAGGGGGCAGTCAGGATATGATTAGTAAGATCATAAAAGCAAAGACATGGGGAGAAAAGGACTCCATGATCATAACTTGGATTCATCTTTCACAAAATGTCTCATCCTGACAGGGTCAGTACAAATGCAGGCTTTGATTTAGATTTCCAGATTTTCTATATTTGTAGAAAGTAAAAATGTGAATGCAGAGGACACAGTGACAGAGAAAGACTAGACTGACCAGTTTGAGTGATGGCCCTGTTTTTTTTTTACACACGTTTATGACTCTCTGTATAAGAAATTGAAATTGACAAAACTATAACACACTCGAGTGCTGGAGGCATATTACTAAAGCAGAGTTATCCAAACAGAAAACCATGGAAACAAACAAACGTATGCCCTGTGAAGCTGAATACGGCAACTGCACAATAAGAGTGTGTATATGTGTAAGTGTATGTGTATTCAGCCACTGAACAAACACAGTCCCAGTCTTACTGTTATGCCGCTTAACTTCATGCCATTTTATAGTAATTCATACAAAAAGTGTGTCCTATTTTCGTAAAAGCTTCATGAAATTTTAAACAGGAACAGCTAAGCGATATGCCATTTAGAGGGCGGTTTGCCAGGGTGGTCTCGTGCTTTGTGGTTTGGTTAGTCATGGCTGCTGCAACAAACCTTACAGAATATCTAGTCATATGTTAATCCTGCAGAAATGTGTTTTTTTTCCCCATGTCATCTGTTTTTGTTATCTCAAATTTTTTTGATGTCTTTTTTATAAAAAAAAACAAACATATTCATTTTCTGAACGCAACAAAACAAACAAGCTAGGTCTTATCCAGAGGCTTTATAAGTAAGCTTTTCGACTAACTCATGTGGAGAGTATCTAACAAACATTCTCTTAACACAAGCAAGAGAATGTGTTGGCCGTAGATAACTGTGAGAAAGAGGATGGGGAATGAAGAAAGGCATCAGCATGGACCCCAGGGACAGTGCGTCTCAGATGGGATCCTATCAGAGCTAGCCAGCACCCCACCTCAGGCCAGAGGAGACCCATCTGGTGTTTCTCCCTCGATGCCATTTCAATTAACTAAATCAATACTCCGAAGTGGCGGCGTTAACGGCACAGTTTTTCCGTTTCTAATTTCATTTCATCCTACCTCCTGACCTTTTTCCGTTCTTTCTCAACTTTGTGGGCCAGTTGAAGGGACTGGGCTGTTGAATTTAATGAGGCTGGCACAGAGCAAACATCCTCCTCCAGCCTTGTTGCTTAAGCCTGCCCACAGCATGGGGGTGTGGCATTTAGATCACATTCATTTTCTGCTTTGTGTGTCTGTGTATTCTTATATTAATTTAATACCTCATGAAGAATGCATTGTGAGCATCGGGACTGTGAAAGCTCGGGGCTGCCTGTACTCACTGCACCGTGACTTGAGATGAGGCGAGCCTGGCCTGGTCTGACTTCTCCCAGCAGATTGCTCTGCTGTAGACGACAGCACGGGAGGAGACCCAGTCTTCACTCTCTCCACTGAACAGACTTGGCAGTGACATTAAAGCACTACAACAACCTCTGCAGGTGTTGTCAGCACTGCCGCTCAAGTCAGAGTCTAGCATTTCATAGCATGAAAGCCAAACTATCCCTTCTGAAATAATGAAAATACTTTTTCTCTCACCCTTGCCTCTGAACAGGTGAATTTCATATCCTCACATTTCAACCAGAGGTATTTTGACTAAATCCAGCCTAATCAGAAAAGGTAGATTTCAGAGTGTGATCCCCTTCACGGATCAAGTGTTTCAATCCACATAAAAAAAAGAGTAATATGTGGCCAGGTAATGAAGGAACAGGTGGCAGCAGACAACAGGCACTGGATGCAAAACAGCCGCCACTCACTGGTAGCAGAAAATCACAAGCTGACAAACAAACAGAATAATAACCTCCACCGGCATGACTCCTATACCTGGAGAGAAAATGAATTTGCTGAATTTGATAAGGGCCAACAGGGAGCCTTCACTTTTGACAGGTACAACTAAGGAATTTGTCACAGGTTCGAAAACTAATCTAATTTCTTGAACAACACACTTGACTTGTGGAAATCTCACATATTGGATTTTGTATAGGCCGCCAAATGTGTAGTTGGAAAAATACACAACGGTAATTGAGGGATTAGAGCTCAACTACACCAGTGAAATGGCATTACGCTTTTATCTCTGCTTTACTGTGATACAAAGACACTGGTGTTAAGTGTTCACTAACAGGCAAACAGACACTCATCTTCCATCATAGGCTTACAGCAGTACAATACAATGCCACAGTCATTGAAGGAAAAATTGTCATTTATAAAAGCGTATCGAACGTGAAAAGAACCTTCTTTCTTCCCCATTCAGCAAACATGCAACAGCTATTGGTGAAACTTCCAAAATTCTCTCAGGTTCTACAGACTTATAGACTCTAAAAAGTGTTAATTGAGAGTTTGTTAGAAATTAATTGAATACACCATAACAAGTTTGTTTGGTAATTGGATGAACCCCCTGTGGGCTTCATATTCAACTCTCTGAACCTTGCTACGTCTCTGTTAGCCTCATGGGAGGACTGTCCCTCATTAGCACCAAATGACGCCGTCTTGGTGTGGCCATGCTGTCCACCACATACTTCTGCTACACTGCATCAAGCCAAAAAACTCAGAAGAACAATACTGTCATTCATAATGGTATTTTCACTTGGTCTGTACGCTGCATTTTGTAAATAACAGTTTCCACGACAATATGTGAGGAGCGCAAGTACAAAACGCCATGTAGTATGTCAGCTGGAAGCCTGCTGAGATTCTACAGTAGTTTCATGTGGCATTTGATGAATTGTGTGTTACAATGACAATGTTCTCTGGCTTAGTTTTATCTCTCATTAATCCGGAACTATAGTATCACACACATGCACGGTCTTGTTGCTGCCAACACCAGCGAGCTCCACAGGCCCTGTCAGCCACGCTGTGACACCGAACATGACAATGTCTGCAATTTGCTGGGTGCTGTCTGCCTGCCCCCGGCTCTGCCATTTGAAGTTTTGCCACCTGTGCCTCTGCAGCCCTACTGTAATTCAACAGATGAACCAGTGAGAGTGCCTGTTCTGTGCCCAATCACCTTTTAAGTTAATTTTAGAAGCACCTGCAATCTGCAATAAACATCAATTAAAGCTATGACCCAATCTATCAGCTCATGCCCTTCAGTGGCATCCCTTGCCCTTAAGCTTCATTAAAACCTTTCATTTCTGGCCAGCGTATTTTGGTGCAGGTATTATTTATGGCATGTGTGCGTGTGCCAGGTAACACAGATGCTGGAGAGAGAACATTAAGAAGGAGGGAGAGAGAGAGAGACAGAGAGGGAGTGAGAGACACCTCTTTGTTCAAGGTTCATCCAGACCTCACAGCTGGCAGCAGGCAGTAAGCGGAGCAGTCTACTCTCTGAATCCTGCCTCCTGTTAGTCTGTTGTTGACGACATGTGGCAGTGATATTATCCAAATTAACTGCATCCCCCTTCGGTACCAAAGCCTTAGTTGGATACTAATGGCCACCTTGCCTATTAATCTGAGAGGAAGTTGGATTTGAGGAGAGAAGGATAACAGGTGCAGGGATAGAGGGAACGAGCTATGGATAATATAGATTATTAATGAACTTTTGGATAGCTCTTGATCTGCCCCGGGTCTGTTTGGGGCTCCATATGTTGCCTTGGACAGTTCATCTCCAGCAGACCTCAGGTGGCTCACTTGTTCAACCTAATGCAACTGTGCCTGGGCTACAGCAACACAAGCAAACACAAAGAGCGCAAAATAGTCCGCAGGAACCAAATCTGTACAAGAAAGCCAAACTAACAGACGGAGTAGTCCAATTTTTTTAATCTTCTGAATGTAAACATATTCTGTTGATTGAGTCGACAAGATATTTTGAGTATTAGGTAAATATCTTGATTATAATCAAATTTCAGGAAGAGGCCTGTCATAATTGTGCTCGATCAGTGTGCCACATGATTATTCTTTGGCTCACAGCCCACTGCTTATTAAAAGCTGCCACTTGTGGTTTACACGGCAAAAAGTTTGGTCGTTATTTTGCGCAACAACCACACACACACAGTTAAACCGACTCTACCACTTATTTCTCTCCCTCACTACTTCAATGTAATGCAAAATGAAGTGGCATCAAAAAGATGTGTAAATTACATCTGGCTTCCAGGACACTATCTGGCTGCCAGGAAGCATCCGTAAATATTTATTGCTGAACATCACTGAAGTGTGTGAAGGTGCGGATGTCTGCCAGGAAGAGTGTGTGCTCACGTGTGTGTCCAGCTGTGCAGTACTCAACATACATCCAGCACTGGTAGGGAGATGCTTCGTAATTCATGGCCTTATTCTTCAACTAAACAAATCAACACCAACTAATGCTATTTCGACATGTGTCTCATAACTGCTGTATACTAAAGTCCATTACTCTCCACAATCCTTCCTACACTTACATCTAAACTATTCCACACCTCTAAAAGGCACATTTAAATCTACATCTATTTTGTAGGGCAATACAGTCCACTGACCATAGTGATTCCTCTCATTATATCTCAACATGCTGTGTGTGATTCTGTGTAATATGCAATATTTGGGCTATGAGAACAAACACTTGTATTTGTGTTCTATGTCAGTAATTTGAGTGAAGTGATTCCTATGCAATCCGATTAACGATTGGAATGAGCAGCTATATAAAGAGTATTTACAGCTTCAAATTATGCCGTAACGTACCGATATAAAAACCCTGGTCTTGGAAAGATGATATCCAGACTGTGAAGAATAAATGTAGAAAAGCTGAAAGTTAATGCGAGGCTGATAAACTGCAACTGTCCCACAATATTACTGTATGAAATATCAGGAAGTAGTTAAGGAAGCAAAAGCGGCTTATTAATCTGACCTCATTTTGGAGATCCATCCTAACTCTAGGGTGCTTTTCAATATTATTGACTTACTTGTTAACCTCCCTTCTAGTCACTGTAATGAAGCCTCACTTGATAACTGTGTTCAGGTTAAGTTTTTAATATTATTTTACAAAAAGCAGCTTTTGGACAGGGGCCAAACTGTCACTGTTAATGTTTTGTGTGCGATGAGGTGTTTGTAAGTCTCCCAGAGAAGGCAGTGGCATGTAGCCTACCTATCCCCGTCCGTATTACAAAATATTCAGCAGCCTTTATGTTATCTATTATTTATAGCACTCTTGCCACTGGTTTAATTTTTTTTTTCTAAATATGCAGTTCGTCTCAGCGAAGGTTTTTACCTGGTTCTTGTCCTACCTTAGAAAATATTTGCAACAATACCCTTCATCTTCATCTTCAGTAGAACAATAGTGCATGATTCTGCTTGGACGTATCGAAAACAAACTGAAATAGAAAGGTGCACCCAGTAGAGGCTGTGAGGTACTCAGTGGAATGGTAGTTCCTTTAGCCGTTAGCTGATAGTAAAATATACTGTCCAAATCAACAAAAGTGTGCAAACTGTATTCCCCCACTGTGTCTCTGGGCACAGTGTTGCGGCTCGGGGTCGGTGATGCACTCAGCTGTATTATCACAAATGGTCCCTACCGGCCGGTGGGCGGTTAAAAGTAGTGAGTAAGGCGTCAGCAGGAAGAAAATGGAAGTATAAAACAGGCAATAAAAGGTGTGAGTCACCGCAACCACGGGTCCTTGAGCATGTAGCCATTACTGGCCACCCAAAATATTTTGCAGTTTGCTGTAGCAGAATCCGAGATTGATACCATGGACAGACACAGAGGTGCACACTCACTCACTGACGCACGCACACATGCGACCGATCGCATGAATCTCCTGGCAGAGATAATAAAAGAATTGTCACTGATATGCTGATGACACATCTATATCTAGGTGTAGGGAATTCTAACTAGCCATTACCAAGAATGGCCGTGACAGCATACACAGTGTCAGAAGGTAATTACACCAATTCTGCAATAATCTTTTTGGCCTACTATCTCAATTTCATTGCTTCACCGTGAAGATGACACACTGTCTCCTAATGCAAAGTGACTAATTTCACACTCATTTTAATATTCAGGAACAGGTTAAGAGAGCTGTTCAAACTATTAACTTTTGACTGAGGACTATTTCCTCATGCAAGATAAACATTTTAATCCATAAGTAATCAGAAAATAGTCATCCATGCTGTAAAAAATTGAGCTAAATATAATATAATATTTCACTTGTCTCCCACCTGCAATACAGTATCCGGTTTTTCACTTTTACACTGATTGGCTGGCCTTTTTAGAACTGAAAGTTTCCTCAACTGTATCACTTGAGTCAGAGACTATCCCATATCACCGAAGTTGCATTCAGAGGTCTTGTGGCAGCTTCCGGGTATTTTCAGTCTACTTAAATCAATTGAGAGGTAGATTTTGAACGTGCCTGAAAATGTTCACCAATCGAATCATTACAGCATTCCTTAAAGCTACTCGTATGTATTTGCATTTAATCAATTGTTTTACCCTTCTTTTATGTTTATTTTATTAATATGCCTTATTTAAGTCTTTTTTCTCTTTCTGATAGTTTATCTGTTTTATTTTTCAGCAGTTTTTGGACCAATCCAGGACTTTAATACCAGTTAATATTACAGTCAACAGATGGCCGGAAAAGGTTCTCCAATGGGATGCTCTGCTTCTTCTGGACATGTAAGTAGGGCAATTGTTATCTAACACATTAGCTATAAGAACTCGATCGCTAGTTTCATTTCTTCTTCAATGCAGCATGATGTTCATTTTGCTAATGATGTCCCATTTAGAGTAAACTAGGGTAAATAATAAGGCAGGGTATGGTTACCTTGTCATTAACAGGGAACTGTCCACAAACCAATGGGTGAAGTCAAGGTGAGTACGTCCACAGTTTATGGTTCGTGTTAGTCTTTTTTCCCTCAACTATAACTACAATAAGCAAATGGAAATTATATGTGGAATGCAACCATAACCCCGTCAATACATAATACAATAACTATGGAAACTAAGCAAAGATGGAAACTCATGCCTACATTATCATTTTATACTATGCTTGTACTATATCGGTCTTGTATCTCTATTTCCATTATTCCACAACTTCAGTTTCAAATTTCAATCAGACAGCATCATATATGTATGTATGTATGTATGTATGTATGTATGTATGTATGTATGTATATATATATATATATATGTAGTACAATGTCTGCTCAGGATATATTCAAGGATTCATGTGCGGTACACAGTAATCATATCTTTATAAGACTGTGAATTTAAACACTATCTGTCTGAAGAAAAGTTAGTGTGAATAGCGGAGGGGGGAATGGATATTGAGTGAAAGTGACGGATACAGAGTATGCAGCTGTGCGCTGTAAGGTGGCGGATGCTGACTGTTGGATTATTTTGTGTGCGGTGACATGCGGCAAGAATGTATGTGAGACGGTTGACTGTTGATGCGCTTTGAAAAGAGTCACTGTGGTAAATATATGACTTTGTTCTTCAACCACTTAATGGGAATAGAACCTGTGAATCTCAATAGACCTATTTGTTCAAGGTGTAACCCGTCACCTAAGAATAGGATCTGTTAATTGCAGTAGTTGTATGCTATATTGGATAGTGTGAAGAGGAGGCAACTTTAGAATAGGGAACCTGTGTGGGTTGATAAGTGTCAAACTACTATTTAATTAGTTATGAGCAAATTAATTCAGAGTTGTTTGGACGCTATAAACACTTCTAGTTTGGTGTTTTGTTACATAGGAATAGGCCATATTTATCAGGTGTTGTTAAATTAGAAGGATTATTCTTCGACCCTATAAGCCCCACACTTAGCAAAGCAAATGATGATCATAAGTCATGTAGAACAAATTCCTTCCTCCCTATTAATACACAGTGAATAGGGGGTTATTAAGGGAAACTTCTTAGTTGAAGTAGAATAAGGTCATGCAGAATAATGTATTAATAGTGCTTTATAAGATTAATGAAGAGCCAATATGCTACCAATATGCATGCTAATAACCATCTAATGGTAAACATGTACCTTAATATAAAGTGCTGCCATATAGTGCTGTATACACATACTACAGGGTAGTAGAGAGGATATGAAGAAATTCTGGTATATCTTGTGTATATGTTTTTGTCTGAAATGTATGAGGTTTTTTTCCCAAACATAAAAGAGACAAAGACATTCAGTACTGAATAAATAAAGAAAGGCATACACCCTCCAGTGGCCGTATGCATGTGGAATGGGAAACTTTAAAGGTAGGCATAGGCAGCGTCTGCCTCTATGCACGGCGGAAAACACAGATCTTCAGTTCACAGATCTTTGTTGTAAGCTATATCCCATTTAATGAAAGTGGGACCACAGGCAAAAACAGCTGGAAAAGACATCCAAGTGATGTCCACATTGATTGTGAAATTGTTCACAACTACGTTGAAATACACTAAATTCAGTTGATAGAACATGTGAATGTGTTTCAAACTGTATTACTTACAGGCATAGTCTGTCCACCGTGCAGGCTGTTGATGGCGGCCTGCGCTTCTGCGTGGCTGGAGAACTTGACAAAGGCGCAGCCTGTATACACAGAAAAAGAGAAACAGAGAGGAAGGGCACAACATCAGGGAAGGGCCTTGAATATGGGGGGGGGGGAAAACACCATTCATTACTATTGTTTTCATGTTATCTGGTTTGTAAATATATTCTGCCATGTGTGTGTTAGCGCATAACTCTGAATAAATCAGTCTAATTGTAGTGAAAGCATTAGCTTCGTGGAACATCCTGTCCCTCGCCCATTTCTTATTCCACCCCCTCCACTTTGGAGCATGGAGCCAAGGCATTTACTATCCTGACTTGTTTGTGATTATCAATCTGTTTAATATTTACACATTGTGATTTGTGTGCAGTCACTCATAAAAGAGATTATGATGACAAAGGCATAGTATTATAATCTGCCTATCTAACCAAATCTTTGCTCGCACATAATTTCAGATGGAGGGGGGCTTTGCTCAAGGGGCATTGAAATCATCTTAAATCTGTTGTGTAGTTAACGCACAAAAGGAAAAGTCAACATCAAAAGTTGGCCAGAAGACAAGGGAACGGGTGTCGGCAGCAGTGTTCTGGAGCATCATTGCATTAACGTTTCAAATGATTGAATGATTCAAGTAGATAATAATAACCCACAATATGTTTTTTTTTAGAAGGTTACATATTTTAACCACATGATAAAATAGTGTATCAGTGTGTAGTTAAGGACAGGCACTAAACTTCTACAGCATTAAGAGAAGTGAAATACAGTGGAACTGAACTGTGGTAGTCTTTCAAAAACCATTAAATTAAACAGGAGCTATTTCTCTAAGCTTTATGGTCGTCATAGACTGCTCAAGGTATTCTGTTATGTCCTATTCTTATCCTTGCCTTCAGGTAGTGTTAAGTCAAAAGATACCTAATTAACAAACTCGTGGATTAATTCTGCCCCCTTTTCATTAATCGAGTAGCACCAGCGTCTTATAACCAGACGGGCTGTTTCTGAGTTCAATCCCTGGTTTCTTAAGAACTGCTAATACCTATTTAAAATGGTTACGTATGTTCATATGCATTTATCCGTTCACAAAGGAGTCTTGATGATTCATTTAAATTGCAAACACTGATAGGTCGGCTCAGGGGATGTTCGACCCATTCTCTTCTACGTCTCAGGAGTCAGCTTTGCTTCACAGACAAACAACTTAATAATTTCCTGACAAAATCAAAAAAAGATTGAACTGAGGGACATGCAGTATGTGCACAATCAATGGAAAACAATTTCCACCTTTACCTGAGGCTCTCCTTCTACATTCCATCCACACAATAAATGCGAAGCAGTTGAAACCGTTGTGTGCAGAAATATGGAGAGTTGCAAAGGCCATGTGTTTCCTGTACTGTCAAATGTCCTCAAAGCTCTATAGATCTACAGAGGCAAACCGATAAGTCAAAGAAGCCTTTGATTGTGTCACAGCACTCTGGAACGCTTTTACTTCACTCCAACGCTGCTCTGGGTAGAGGTAGGAAAGGTCTTCATTTGTCCAACTGAAATGTGTCGGCCTACTGTGTGCCATTTGACTGCAAGTCTGTCTTTGAGGGAACAAATGCATTTAACCTTTTGTAGTTGAAATAATAAGGGGCAGTTTGTTCTTGCAAAGGCCTTATTGTTTTGTAAGGCAAGATAACTTGCTGCTGGTTTACTGACAAGACTATCAGATTATGTGCCAGAATCCCAGTGACCCCAGCAGCTCAGCCCGACCACAAAGACCCTGAAAACTGCAGGGCTTGGCGCACACCATCAAAGGCAAAGTCATGTTAAACATGCAATGTCCTTAAATTTCTCCTCCAAATAAAACAACAAAAACAAAACAATGCTTTAGCCACGCTTTTCCTGACCTAGAAAAAAAACGTTAAGGGACTCACAGCACAACATTTCAGAAGATTGGAAGTTCTACAGCCTCATAAATTATAGTGCACATTTAAGTTTTTGAATTTGATGTCTCAGAATGAGTTTGAGGGGAAAAGGAAAAAGAGAGATTGTATTGCTTTCAAGCGAGAGGATCTGCACAGCCTTTTGAATTCCCGGGGTAATAATATGTATGCATGAATTCCATCCCGCTGGATGGGTGACATTTATAACACAACTTAATTATAGACCTAAAAGCCATCTCTCTATTTTTCCTGACAATTCAGGGCACTATTCAACTCTGGCAGCAAGTGTTGCACTTTGAAAGTACTTTGAGGAGCAGCACCATAGAGAGATGGATGTTAAACTTCTCGGCCTTTTTATTGGGTGAAGAGGGGTGCTGAAAAGCTTCTGAGTAGCATAAATTTACATCAACAGGGGACAAAGCCTCCATCATGGAACAGATAGCACTGTCAATTTCAAGGTCTGTCTCATTCAAATTACAGGAACCTCATCCCAAGCGAGGCGGCTGGCAAAATAATTTGCCGTAACATCCCGTAATGATTGCGTGGGACTGTTGCACAGTGAGTGATAGTACCAGATACCTATATATGAGACCTTTGTCTGGGGGTAGCATTCATAGTCAACCATGCTCTACAGTTTCCATTTTATGGCAGTGAAAACTTGAAGAAGATGTAATGATCAAGACGGTGATAATGGAGACAAACACCAACACAGGAAACGTATGGTATGTGAAGAGAGAAGAAAGAGAGATGGGGTGCAAGGTGCAGGAGGGTGAAAGCGCGAATGAGGGAGAAAGCTAGCTTCTGTCTGACACAGCAGCATCGCGCATATTTAATTGTACGTGCTGTCAATCAGCTTGAGGCATCTGAGCAGACAAGAAGAGAGGGAGCTGGAGAGGGAGGGAGAGACAGCAAAAGAGGAAACAAGCCAGGGAGAAAGGAAGGTAGTGGGCCGGTGGGGCGACGCAGAGCAATAGACCCGGGATTAACAGCGAGAGGAACAGATGTAGACACAGATAGGCGTGTGGTTCAGTACAGCCAGCCTCTCTCTTTGATATACTCGGAAGGCTTGCACATTATCAACCCCTCTACCTTGCCTTCCCCCCCCATCCTTTCACACATCCAGACGCTTCACGTAGGAGAATAAATCACACTCAACAGAGAGAAAGGAAGGTTTCAAGCAATATCACTGGCGTTATCGCTCAAATTATGGCTTTGAGACACAAACCCATCAAAGGACGGTAGGGGTGCCTCTCGCTCTCTCAGAACAATCCCACCTGCATCGCACATTTCACAGCCATCTTTAATTTGACTATGTTTTACTAACTAAATAGCACATACGCCACAGACATGAATGCATAAGCTGTTACTGAATGCAGGCAAATCTGCCGCACAGTGAGTGACAGCAGCAAAACCCAGAGCCTGGCTGCTTTATTTACCGTAGGACATTATCGTCCAATAATGTCTGTGGGGAGGGATGACGGGAATGTGGGGAACAAACATGATTACACCCCTCCGCTTTTCAGATAACAGGAAGAGGAGGAGGAGGAGGAGAGGGATGCGCTGAAAGACGAGGTGTTGTGTGATGTTTTTGTTGAGAACAAGCCCAGGGTGAGAGGAGCTGCCGTGATGAAGGGACAACATCAGAAGAAGTTCGGAAGGGAAAGAAAAAAAGGGAAGAGGAAGAAGAGTGAAAACAAAAAGGGAAGGGAAATATAGAGTAGTGAGGAAAGGGGAAGGGGAAGGGAAGGTGTCGGAGCACTGTGACAATGAAGTATGAAAGAAATGCTAGCGAGACACATAAGAGGTGGTGAAAAAAACAGAATAGCTGAAGGGGAGGATAAGTTATTCAGAAGAGCAGAGTGGATCGCAGACGATGTCAATGAGTGCAGAGAAGGTGGAGCACGGTTTTAGAAATGGAAAGAGCAGAAAGAGAAAGAAAGACAGCACACGTACACACAGACAGACAGAGGGATTAAGAGGGACAGACAGGGGAAAGAAGTAGTGGGAGGTGTGTGGGCTCTGACCCTTACTGGCCCCATCAGGCCCTCGCAGGACGGTGCACTCCTCGATCTGGCCGAAGGTCTCGAACAGCCGCCGGACGTCGTCCTCGCTCTGCTGCTTGCCAAGCATTCCGACAAACAGCTTCCTGTCTTCTGGATAGGAAGAGAGGAAGGGGAAGGGAAGGAGGGTGGAAGAAAGGAGATAACAGACAAATGCTACAGCTGATGGTACCGTTCTGCTGAGCTGAGAGGAAGTTGTGCAACTCAAACCCCCCTTTTATCAGCAGTCTGCTGTGTTGAGCCTATGCTGCTGCTGCTGTTGTTGTTATTGTTGTTGATCTCACTGATGTGTGGTGTGCCACCCCACCCTGGTATGAGGGAGATATATTCTTATTTCCAGTGAGCTATTCAAGTCTGCCACGGTGGCGTTTGATACAGATGATGTTTGGAGCTGGGTTTCAGGTAAAGGTAGAAAGAGAGCGCACATATTTTGCACAGGTAGACAAACTGTTAGAGTTGAAAGAGAACATGGAACGAGAACATGGTGTGACATTTTGTCATCGCCAAAGGAGCAGGAATTATAATAAGCAACAGTAAACTCTAAAGCACAATCTATCCCATGATAAACTTGGGAAAAGTAAAAAAATAAATAAAAAGTGTCTCATTCAAGAGTACCCGCTCCACTTTCTGCTGACAGTATGTAAAATATGTCGTATGGAGACAAATTGAAACTCTCATTTCTTCAGTATGAATGACTAAAGATAGGGAACAAATTATTTGGAAAATTAGTCAAGTAGAATTAAAAAATGAACATGATTCTGAGCATTGCCCAATGTTGGCCTCCCAGAAGTAACAGATGAAGCTTTTCAGTGTAACGATGTTTGTGGATGATTATCAGCGCAAGGGTTGCAGATTTGTGTTTTTTAACTCCAACAAATACAAAAGTAAATTAAGCTAGATTCACAATTCAAATAAATGATTTATCGTCCTACTATGTTGCGTACACGCTGCATATTTCTTTATAACTTCATACAAGTTGAAGAGTAAATGAGATTTTTTTTTTTACCACAATAACCGTGACCACGGCCTAATGCTTTCACAGGCTAGTGATGGAGAAGGGCGGTTGCAGAAACCATTTCAGCACATATAAGTTTAAGAGCTACAAGGTTTAGTTCTAATGCCTTGAAACAAAAGAATGGCAAAGCATTATACTGGGTCGTTTATATTGTAATATTTGAACCCCTGACTAAATATTTCGGGTAAATCTGTGATTTGTTTAGCTGGTTTACTTTCCACTATTATGAATAGATAACCTCAGATCTACTTCTTAATGGTCAATTATTGGTCACTAATTCTATATAATAAGTTAAGTCCACTTAAAAACAATGCTAGGTACGCATCATAGAAACATCAAGGCTATATTCCTACTATCAAACTGACTTCTTTTGTAAACTTTATCAGTAGGAAAAGGTCAAGGGTAAGTGGTCAAAGACCAATGTTAAAGTGTAATAACAGTCCCATTTGGAGAGTCTAAATGTAAGCTGAATTTGGTGTGATTTAACATCTGGAATGACGTTGAGTACTGGCTTCTCCGTATTAAGTTTGAAAGGCAGCTCCACCTACACCAATATCTTCACTGCCACTGCATGTCAGAGTTGATCCTGACCTCCAGAGGGAGGCACTCCTGCTCAGATGTATGGGCCCTATACCGCTACATTTTGGCCAGCCAGAAAGCTGGATTTTTCTAATTAATCTTCCCAGTGCCCTGGCATTACACAGTGCATTCATCTTCTTTACATCTTTTACATTATGCATCCCCTATTCCGCTGTGTTGTGGAATGAAATGGCTACTAGCAAGAACCCATCGGCAGAACTGATGGAAAGTGGCAGGAAGAGTAAGAAGAGTTTATTGGAAATGACACTGTTGATCTTCAGTGTGAGTCATTTGACTGGTTAGAGGCGGGCGAGGAGCGGAGGGCGAGAGCATCACCTGGGTCTCGACAGATGTGACGCCTCCTGTACCTGCCAGGCCCCATTAGACGCAGCTGTTCTAAAAATAAAGCACCAGCGCTTCCTTTTTGCAGCGGGGAAATCGGATCCTGTTCCTTTCCTGTAAAGTTCAAATGAGACACGTGCCTGCTACCCGCTTGGCCACACAAATGAGCACCTGAATAATCAATAAAGGCCACGCTGCTTGGTCTCTACTGCTGGTGTTGTAGCGGTGGTGTCAGTTCATGTTCCTGTAGTCACGCCTCACACAGCGAGATTTCTCAAACCCACCAGCTGAGCCGAGTACGACTGCTCATTACCGTCCCTCCAGCCCTCGGAGCTCCGGGGTTGGAAGTAAGCAAGAACCCTGAGGTGATCGCCACAGAGACACTTATACCATCAACTGGGATTTAGCAAATACCGACATGGAGGACAGACATCTAGCTGGAAATTGGGCAACAGTGGAGGAGCTGCGTAGCTGTAAAGTCGGCCCTGAACAGGTGTGGGAGAGAAATGAGCCTGACCCCTGTCCATGGCAGCAAAGGTGAAACATGAAATGAGGCAACAGCCCGTCCAGAGCGCACATGACTTTGCCTTGGTGTCCCTCCATCTTTCAGATTTACACCGAGGTGTCACTGTTACAACTTAAATGGGCAGAGTGCAGTTTTACAGGCCTCCTGCAGTGTGTTAATGTTTTGGGACAAAAGTCTCATCTCGGTCCTGGCCCGAGGAGATCTAATGGCGGTTTTACAAGGCTAATTAACAAGCCATGAGCGAAGTAATGAACTTTCCAAATGTGCTGGCAAACGCAAAAATAAATTACACCCCAGTGAAGGCATTAAAGGAAGTGTGAGTGTACTTGGGAGCCTTCCTTTGGGATAGCCACGGTGAGAAAATGAATTTGGAGCTGCTATCTTTTCATTGCCTGACCTAAGAGTGTCTCAGTCGGCCCACTGCATGCGCTGGCCAGAGTATAGATTGCTATTAATTAGTCCACTTTGCACCTGTCTCCAAAGCAGCTCTTATTGGATTTTGCATGTTCTCGCTTGTCGCTTATGGCCACTCGCAAGCTTTGAATTGGCATTTTATGAATATGAATAAATATATTGTAATGCACCCTCTGCACGACGGCGGCGTGACTCCAAATTGTTATCCATTAAAAGTGGGGAGAGTAGGGGGAAAAAAAGAATAATCTTCTCAAGTACAGTCATGTATTTGCATTAAGAGGGGTGAGGACCTTCATATGGAACCGTCTGAGGATACAGAAGTATGACAGAACTCATTGAGCCGACTGTTTGACCTCTTGGTGCTTATCTCTCATTGAGAGGGGCTCATCTTATCCCACTAACAGAGCTGAGCCACACAGCTCGAGAACATTTGAGCTCTACAGCACTTCTCTGCCCTACTCTGAAGAGACCTTTTGTAATCTGCACTTTCAAAACCTTGCCACTACTTTAAAATGATAATGTGTGTGCATGTGTGTGTTGCAGTCATGAAGCCCGGCCAGATTATTTTGATGATTTTTTTGTATCGTTGCATCTTCAATCACCATTAATTAATCCTGGAACCTTTCTAACTGTATACATTTAACTATAATTAGCAGATTCAAGTATACATAGGCTTAACATGGGTTTGGGTGTATATGGAAGATATTTTTATTATATGTACAGTACTGGATACTTGTAAAGCGAATGTGTGCGAAGACATACCGTTTTATTATTGTCAGGCCTTTGCCAGTGCACACACACTTCTTCTCATACACAAAGTAATTCACACGTCCTTTTTTTTGTGTTTCCTCATCTTCTGACTGAAGGTGGGAGCAATTGTGTGGAAAATGGTTCCATGTCAGTCTACAGCCATGTCCAAACTGAGGTGGCATGTGGACAGCCCCAGTTTATGAATGCAAATAAAAAAAAGGAGATCAAAAAAGTTATCAAAACACTACTGACATCTGACAATTGCTTGTCTCAAGAAGCCTTTTCATTTCAGCGCCCGGTATATTAAAAATTAATGGATTTTGCACAGACGCCATATGCTGTCAAGATTGATGCTTCTCTCCCTGGAATAAAGTGCTACTTGTGTTGTAGGCTGCAGTATATGCATATAGAGTGTGCTTTTCCTTTCCTCCCATCTCCTTTTGTCTCTCTATTGCCCTGCCTGTATCTTTCTCTTTACCCTTTTAATGGCATCCCTCACCCTGTTCTTTCTCTCCAGGCAAATAGTGCGTTGCTGTGAAGTCTACTTTTCAAAAGTTTCTGCTTTTGTTTGGCAATAATGGGAATATTTTCTTTAAATAATTACTCTCCTGCTAGTGTGTCATGGTAAATATATATATATATGTATTTCTTTCACGGTTTTATTACATTGTTGCCCGCTGGTAGCAGTCGGGGAAGCTTGGTAGTAGTAAGTGTTCAGAAAGCATGGACAGCTGCATCTAAAGATAAATGATGCCTGCTAGGCCGCTGGGTGCATTTCAAATGCAGAGTAATGTTCCAGGCAGCACAACAGAGAAGTTGTGCTTCTTCTGGTCTCATTAGAAAAGCCTGACGCTGGTGCGCAACTGCCTGGGAGGCCTGCCACCAGACACGCTCGCACATGTAGGCGTACAGACCGGGTGTACAGTACGGCTTCTTAATATTGAGTGAGACATTATTTTTCACCATCTTCTGTATGTGCCAGTTGTGTAAAGGCAGGAGTCTGTTTGGAATCAAACGGTGCCATTTGCTTTTAGAACAGGCTTTTAAAGATAGTGAGCGTTATACATTATTAAGAGAGGACATTTATTTTTGTTATCGAGCATTGTTATAACTCTTGTATTCTCGAGTTAATAGTCCTGTGGCCATGAGACTTTCGCATCCTCAGCAGTTTTTCATGTTAAACTTCTGTGAACAGAAGACATTGCTCCACCACTTTAGATTCCCCTTAGTGATAAATATGTTTTTTTTTTTATTTAAAACCTGTCACAAGTTTTATTTCTTGCCATATTAAAATTATTGCATATGAATTTGGGGGGTTATTTTGACTTAACAGAAGAAGCAAAGAGGGGTTTGTCAGTTTATTTGGCAAATATGGTGATGCTGCAAAGTGAGTATGGGACAATTACTTGTAATAATGGCAACAAAAAATACAACAGGAGGACAAATGGAAGACAAAAGACAAAAAAAAGAGTTGATGATGTAACATATATAATATGCCTACAACCTTTCCTTAGCATGGGAATCAGCCCATATGAGGTGATTTCTCCCGCTACAGTATTTCAAAGAATTTTTAGAAGAAGTTTTTTTGATTTGTTTGAGCCTATGTTAACAAAGTGGGTCTGGTGGATAGTGGGATAACGTTTCAAGATAGCAGTTCAATACAACGTACCCCGGTTCTCTGCATCTCCTGTTGTACACGGTGATGTTGGCAGGTGCACCGGGAGGCTGCCAGAGCTGGGTTACCTAGTTAACTGAGATGGCTAACATTCTTAAGTTAATTCAGTGTTATGACCTCACAAATGCTAGCTGTTAGCGTAAATATCAACTTGCTAAACTAACTCAGAGGTAACGTATGCAAAGAAAAAGCTGCAGAGTGGGATATCTTCACTGTCAGCAGTATGGGCGACTCATTTCATCATTCCATGTTATTCTAATAATAACAAATATTCCTTGATGGAGATTTAAGTATATCGTTTAAATGTACTACTGAATATACTCATAATTACGCACCCACTTAATAGAGGTGAGATTTTTTTTATTCAGTAGTTTTCCTGTTGTACAGTACAGTGTTTCATTCCAAATTGATATAATGTTAGATTTTAAAAAATGCGCAAACTTGTATGTGTGTGTATACAGCTTAATTTCTCAACCCCCACAAACTTTCCTATTGCCTTTACAGATTTATGCCTTTACCCATTCAACTACTAAATAATCCCCATCCTACTTATAACTCATGTTTAGTTCCTATCCAGCTAACATTAGTACTTAGATACGATCCCAGTAAAAATGATGTGCAAACGCATACTACACATGTCTGCTGCTGGTCCCAATCTGGTGTATGCGAGGGGATTATACAGTATAGTGAGGTGGTAAATGGAATAATTAAAGGAGAACAAACGTTCAAATTGTCGTTGTATCAAGCACGACGAGAAGATACAGGCTTTGTGTTTGTAAATGAATTACTTATACCACTACAGCTGTCACATCCATTTACCCGGGGAAGTGGGAGGGATCAAAAACCAGTACAGAACAATCAAGGAAACTTGTGAGGAATTGCCTGTTGCAGCATATTTTAACTCCTTCTTTTTGCACTTTAGAAACATCATTCTCCAATGGATCAAACATGGATCTCTACAACAAAGTAATTTAAATCAATACTTTAAAACCTTAAATGAATACAGTGCAATGGTCACTGTTGGAAATCCCTGAATTATTTTGCCTGTCCAAGGGTCCCCATGTCTGTGTCTATTTCTCCGCGCACACATATCAACCGCTGCCAGGGTTCTTCCTGACTTTTCAGAGTTTTGCACGATTGTGTCCAGAGGCACAGAGGGATCCTTTGGCTTCATTTGCATGTAAAGTGGAGCGCGCTCTTCTGTGGGCGTGAGGTGCCTCCAGACAGCCCCTCCCCTGTGGCCTGCCAGAGCCAGCCAGCAGCCCTCACTCTTCCCTACCTGCTGGGGTGGGGCATGACAGCACAGTGCGCAACATCTTAAGGTCCTGTCAATCTCTTCACTGCCCCGACTGGGGTCAACCATCTGAAGAGCAGCAGGTTGGCAAGGACAAACACGACCCATTTACAAAGACTCCCGTCAGCCAGACAAAGGGCATGGATAAGATATTAAAAAGGCTCACACGGGGCTGCAGAGTATAAAATGCAGGGATTGCAATGCCTCTGGCACTCTATAAGTATCTAATAAAACAAAAGTATGGGGAGCTAATAAACAAGTAGGGTTAGGAGACTGTGTGTAGACAAAAGCACTGAGAGTGGCACTTTGTGAAAAAGTCGATGTTGATGGAGGTTGCTGGGCATTTCGGGAGAGTGTTGAAACCATCTTATCAGAGTTAATAAAAGGAGAGGGTGTTGCAGGCTGACCCGTCATCTCACTTCTCATCAGTGTGGTCTCCAGTCTCACAGCAGTGGCTAGAGGAGTGGGACCTGGCTCCAAGATTGTGTTTAGATAATGGCCATCTCCAATCATAGATAATCTGGCCCCATCTTTTCTTCATAGACACAGCGTCAGACAAGGTCAGGGGGAAAAGGATTCCTGGCGAGGCGAGGAGGAGATAGGGATGGGGCGGCTCTGAGATGATTTACTGCTGAGATTCACTCAGCTGCCTCCATCACCCTCCGTTAACTTTCTCATCCTGTCGTCTCTTCCCCTCTCGCTCTTTTTGTCTTCAATCCTTCACTCTCTCACATTCCTCCATGGGCCTTGTACTGAATCCCCACCTCTCTCACTATCACTCGCTCCATCTCTCCCTTTGCACTGCAGTACCAATGAGACGGAATGAGGGAGAAGGAAGGAAAAACAATAGAGAGGGAGAACAAGCGATGTCTACTTTTCCTCATTTCAGCCTCTTTTGGTTTGAAGCAAATTGCTTGGGTTTCAAGTGGAGCTATATTAGCGTATCTGTTCCTGCACTGACCACAGAGTGAGTGAGCAGAAGAATCATGCCTTGATTGTGTCTCGGTATCTCTGAGTTGAAATCATGGTTTGATAGAATTGTGCAGGAAAAATAAAAGTGGTGTTAACCATATCTTATAAATGTGGACTTTGTGGGGAAGAGGTTGGCTGACTCAAGGAACATAAATAGATTTGAGGGCTGTGAAGTTCCCCTCTCATGCTCCATTTTTTCTTGATAATCCAAGGAAAAAATAAAATAAGATATGAGTCATTGTAATAGACAGCCAGAGAATCAGCTCTGTGATCCACAATGGCAGCCGAGTGGCAGGATTTGTGTGGCGCCATGGCCCCCCCTAGTCATTTTCTGAGCTCTGGTTTTATTCTCCTCCTGACACTCCCATACCCCCAGAGACAAGTCGTCTCTTAGGGACACCGTGAGGGGCTACTGGAGTCTCCAAATGGCGTAATGGGCCCTAATGCCTGCACAGGCACGTAATCGAGACCTCTGCACAAGTTCCCATGACAGATAATTGCTGATGTCTTGGTAGTGATAAATGTGACTCTGTTTTAGAGGTACAAATGTCCCGGTGCAGCCCTGGGTTTGACAATCAAGAGGCTCCACTGGGATTGGTGCACCTCACTGCTCCCCAGCCTTCCACAGAAGGATCCCTCGCTACTTTCTCTCCTTTAGTCAGTCTTAGCTGGGCTGTCTATTTTACTTTAACCACAGGCCTTCATAGTAAATCTCATTTCATTGTCAGCCGTGACTGTGGTTTACTTCCCTGGCCTGTCTGCTGACTTCCTGTTGCCATTAACGCTCAATATCTCTGTTGGGGCCTGTCTGCTTGGTCTTATTTCATTCTGTGCTGTGTCCTGTCCTGTCCTCCCATATAGAAAGTCCATCTGACAGACTGGCAGAGGCTGTGCCAGCCTAAGAGCTCTCTGTATTTCATTCACACTGCCGGTTCATCTCCCTTCTCTTTCTGCTGAAAAAAGGGTTGTAATTGATATTGGGACCCATCTATCCTCCCTTTTTAAGTCCAGAGATCCAATTTATCTTGGTGAGAATGCCGATTGGCTCTCGCCCATGCCTTGTCCGTCAGACTTTGCCTGTTTTTAGATGGCCGTTAATTAAAGTGCCGCCATGACAAAAAATCCGATCTACACGGGGGTGTGTGTGGCAATAGAAATGGTCCATCTGATTCACACTTGACCACATAAATCAGCAAAGTGGCTCAGTCTAATCTGACCTAGGCAGTCTAAATCACCACTCTGAAATGCAAGCACAGGGCAGACACAGACTGGTCCAATTAGATCGTATTCCACCCATGTAAATCTTTAACAGGCTCAATCTGCATTAACCTCAGTGTTGTTAGTCACAAATGGCTTCAGAATGAGCTAGTCAATCACCTTGTCAGTCAGACTAAAGATGGAGGGAGGAGGCTTTGTGAAAGAACAGTACTATGTCAAAGCACAATCGCTACATTTTAATGTCACGATTAATGCTTTAAATGGGCGGGTTTGCTTAACAAAAAATGGTCCAATTCAACTTGTAGAATTGAACCCGTTGATCCATATGCAGTATGCCAAGTGAGTTCAGCTGGAAGTCTTAACATCAAACATTGAATCACACTGAATCTGACTCGGATAACTTTTAGATGGTTTAACAATCTATCCTATTTAATCCCAATGTAATCATGGGACAGTACTCTAAATTAGGCAGACAGGATAGATAGGTAGCTAAATGGACAGTTCGAGAAATAAGTAAGTAAGTTGGAAGGCACTATGGAAACATTTATAGTAGATACTGTACATGTGGATGTGGAGTTTAAAGAAGTGAAACAGGAATTAGTTGTGTTCTTACGACAAGACAAAAAAAACAGATACCACAAAGAGGTTCAAAAGCCCTTGAACAATGATACCTCCTAGTTTCAGAAACTTACTTTATGCTGTCTCCCCTTCATTCGATGACTTATAAATTCATACATCCATTCAAAATGATACCGTCTCTGTCCATGTAGTATAGCTCTGGGGTGTTTATATACTGTATATGTGTGTGTGTGTGTGTGTGTGTGTGTGTGTGTGTGTGTGTGTGTGTGTGTGTGTGTGTGTGTGTGTGTGTGCTTGTCTTTGTATATTTGGGGTCTATTCCATTGCCTCTTATCTTTATGGAAATCAGAGGATGTAGATCCTCTACTCGCCCTTTTTTTTTTACCATTCCCTGTCTCTCTTATATTTCTCTCCATGTCTCTCTATCTTGTCTTTGAACTGCTCCCAGTGACTGTGAACCTGAGACAGCCCCTCTGCTGGCACAGATGGGAAGTCAATAGAAGCAAGTGACCTATATTTTGGGCAACTCTACTAACTCCCAGTGTGTCTCAAGTGAGAGCAGAATATTAAGGATTGCGTGTACGCTGTTCCAGTGTATTTGTGTGTTTGCGTGTGTATGTTTTTAAGGGGTGTGTGCAACGGAGACCAGGATAAGGTTAATTACCTCCTCGTCCTTCGCTGTCGGCTGGCTTTACCTGGATGGGTCGGTTCATCTGGAGAGAGAGAGAGAGAGAGAAGTAGACGGAGAGAGAGAAGGAAGAGATAGGAAATCCCAGGTTAGCACGAAATGATAGGAGTGAACAAGTGAAATGTGCTAGTGTTCCTGGCGTTAATGTCTTGATTCTGTCCTGCTCTGTGAGTTTAATGCAAAAATCAGCAGTGATGACAATGTAAAAGAGATCAATCTGTTTGGTTCTCCATGCCAACGTGTTTAATTAATCGAGGGCACTGCCTCTAGAGAAGCCTGAATTACCCCCACAGTTCAGCAGAATTAGCACTTTTCAATGACGGAGCCACACTGGGTGTCAGATGGCACTTGGAGATTAATGCCATTACATCAGCCACTCCCAGCCCCAGAGGGAGAGGTCCTCTCAGGCTGGCCCTTGCTCTTCCTGTCCCCTCCTGGCTCCAGACTCGCAGTCACCAGCTATATACTGCTCATCCCTGACCCTCAGCAATCCCTCTTTCTCTGCCTCCATCCCTTCCTCCACTCTCTCCTCTCTACCCAGAATCCCTTTTGCAACTCACAACCAATGTACCACTGGTCTGGACAGCCAGCCCCACCCTGACCCAGCCTGCTCCTCCTGGAAGCTATTTAGAGCCAACGAACAACGTAGCTGTGAAACAGCTTGTGAAAGGTTAACAGTGGGGAATCGATAAACAACCTTTGAAGAACAATTTTATAGTGAGGTGAAAGCAAAACGTCGCCAAGCTAACATAAAAAAAACCTTTTAAAAACTGCACACCGTGGATAAAAACTCCCCTGGCTCTCTTTGCTCCCCTGTCTATGGTTTCTTTTCTTTTTTTTCACTCCCCGGAGTTTGAATGTGAAAACAGAAAAGCACTTGATCTTATGACTTCTCTGAAACGAATAATATCCCCTCTTTCCTTTGTTAAAAGGGGAGGTGTTATGAGCCACCCTCGAAGACCCTTGCTTATTGAGGCTACCCACGCATGTCATAGTTGGCATTGTGTCTTATATTTGGCATGGTGTTTTTCTGGCTTCAGTCTGCAGTGGGCCTATCTTTCTAACTAGGCCATGCAGACAGGCCCAACATGTGAGTGCCAGTGAATGACACACGATATTGCCCCCTCAGATCAGTCAGCAAGGGCAGCACAGTGGGTGTTGGGCCCTCAGGCAACGCATCACTTGACAGCAGTTGACCATGGCCAAATATAGACCTAAGGCTTGAGACATGTATAGACAAGCATATACATGATGACACCCTGGGGACGTAATGTACTCGCTTTGCAATATGCTGTGGCACTGGAACAAAGCTTAGAGAGATGACTGACGCATCACAAAGACCAGCGACTGAAGCCACACACACACAGATTCAGACGCAAGCGCAGTCACATCCATATAAATGGACGTTGATAGAGGACTTTCACCCAGGAAACCATTGTTTTATTGTATTTTACGTAACAAATATATATGTTTTAACCACCACGGTTTTTCCTAAACCTAACCCAGTGGTTTTGTTGCCTAAACAGGGCTTGTGCAGGCGCACTAATCGCTTGTGTTGCTGGACATTTGCAAGAGAACGGACAAAAGATTATATATAACTTTTCAATATGTGAACCTTTGTATGAGGATACGTTGACAATTGATGTATGTGAGTAAGCAGTGGAGAGAGTTAAGGTCGGTTGGAGCATTGTAGGCAGTATTGTATTGAAGGTGTGTTGTGTGTATATAGTGTGTGTGTGTGTGTGTGTGTGTGTATATTGTGTGTGTCTTGGCAGCAGCTCAGGTTGGGGGAAACATTTGTCTCACATAAGAGGTTTAGAGTAGCCTGAGGTCCCAAGATCCCTGTCCAGTGATCAGTCAGCTTCTAGGTCTTAAACGGCAGCGATTGGTCAGGAGGCTTCATTAGTAGCCCCTGAGCCACTGCAGCAACAAGAGTCATTAGACAACCCAAAAGTACACTTGTGGTTGCTAGGCAACCGAGCGGAGGTGGCCGGCAGGCAAGGCAGGCAAGGCAGGCAAGGCAGGCAAGGCAAGCTGTCCGTTGGTCTGTGGGCTGTTAGCCAACCAATTGGCACTCCTTTCTTTCTTCTTTCTTTCTTCCTTCTTTTTTTTCTTTACTTGGTCCGAGGAGGTCATAGTGAGAGGGGAGGGGAAAAAAAGATTCCTCAACTCCAACCTTCCAGCATGTCCCACTTTCATGTCCCTTTTTAGTGACTGTGACAATGAGTTTTCAGAGCGAGTCTGCTGCAACGTCTGCTCCAGCTTCCTGCCAAATTATGGAGTTGAGCTTGATGCCAAACTATGGAGTTGAGCTTGATGCCAAACTATGGAGTTGTGAGATGTGGAGTTGTGCATGTGGCAGCAGTTCAGATGTCTGCTTCTTTGAACTACTTTATAGTGTCCTCTATATACATTTTCTTGTGCAAACAGAGGAAATGTTTCGAGCACATATGCGTACTGCACAGAAATCTTGAAATTAACTTTACTTTTATCCTCTTATCTCTCTCTCTCTCTCTCTCTCTCTCTCTCTCTCTCTCTCTCTCTCTCTCTCTCTCTCTCTCTCTCTCTGTCACACACACAGACACACAGGCACAAAAAGTCTAGGGGCTCAATAGCAGCAGGTGGCTTAGGTGACATTTTAATCCCTTATTACTGAGTGCAGGATTAGCCAACAGATCAAGGCAGAGTTAATTATATGAATTCATCAGAGGCTGGGCGAAGAGGCAGCCTGCTTTCCCCTAGGGCCAGGACCCACCCCCACTCCCACACCACCCATCCTTTGCCTCCACACATGCATACACGCACACACTAAGGAAGAGGACAAGTGACATTCTGTCTGTCTGAGGAGCTAGCTAGTTTCTTATTAGCATTGCAGCAGCAGAAAGCTAAGATAGCACATGGCGTTTAGCCTTGTCGTTGGGCCCCGCAAAATGAACTGCATAGACATTGGAGAGGAGGACTAGAGGGTTTTTCATCCGATAGACGTGTGGCTGCCGAGGCTGAAAGGAGTTCAACAACCTCCCGTCTTGCTTTATCTTTGTCTCTCTCTGCCCCTTTGGCCTCCAAAACCAATATGCTTCCCACCACAGCCCCTTAATGGGTTGATCAATGCTGACAAATAGGCAGCTCATGCTGTCTTGCCTGGGAACTCACAGCTCTGTGCCTGTGTGCTGCTACACTAAGCCATCTCTCTTTCTCTGCATCTCTCCCCTTTTCTGTCTTTCTCTTTCTTTCGCTCACTTTTTTTCCCTCTCCATGTTTCCCCCTCCTTCATGCTCTATTTCCTTTATGTCTCTACATTCTTTTCTTTTTTCTTTGCTCTAATCTCCAGAGGCAAATCTATATTTTTCATTAAGTTATGATGACTAAAAGTCAGCTGAAGTCACAGAGGGGTGGAAAGCCAACAGTGTGGAAGAGAGGAACTTGCTTACATTTTCCAGTAAAGGACTGTGTGTAAGTTTCAGAGCGTATGACTGTGTGTGTGTGTTTGAGTGTGCATGCACATCAGTCCATCTATCTTTGGCTAGTCTGCCTGATTGATAACAGTGCAGTGGAGGGAAAGAGAGACAAGGACACAGCTGGCCTTTGACCATGCTTTGTGAATACCACTGCTCACAAAGCCAGCAAAGAGAAATGCAATCTACCAGACACTTAAATACATACAAAATGTTCTCTGAGGACCGTGACAGAAGTGTGAGTACTTCGTCCACTGTTGAGTCTCTCTGGTTGTAACTCTTAAACTTCTTTTCTTTTTAGATGACTAGAGTGAAGAACATTCTTGGTGAGCCAAGTTGAATCGGACAGAATAAATCATACTGATTTGCAAATTGAAATGCATTTACATTTTTATAACTGAATGACAATTGTTACCTTCTATTGCATCTACTGAACCAAGTAAGGAACAGTTAGTACTCAATTTTAGGGACATGCTAATCAACTATGATTACTTAATAGTTATGATGTGAGCTGTCTTCTGAGTAGATATGTAGCAAAGTGAACACAGGGCTAAACCCACAGAAAGTGCTGGTCGCGCAATCAATATTAAGTCACTCAAAAAGACAGCGAGCTAAATGCACACAATATAAAACTGAAGCATTGTTTCAAACAATGGTTTTACACTTATGCAATGAAAATGAGCTCCAATCTGCTCAAGTGTTGTGTCTTGCGCACATGATGGATAATGAAAGCATATCTGGGCACACCTGCTATTTTCTTTCCTCAGTGAGCATCCACACACGACAGGTGTATTGGGTGAAGTGGAATATTTATAGCAGGATGTGGCGATGAATCATTACCTTCTCATACACATTACTTCATCTCATAACTTTTAAACAGCTGTGGCAATCACAGTGGCGCAAGACGAATATTGGCTCACCAAATGAGGGGAAGAGTGTAAGCCAACTTGTCTAAATAGAAAGATATTCTTGTCCAGGAGGTGCAGAGTGGCAAAGGCACACATATACAGTTCGTCCCCACAAATTCGGTGCCAACGGCTGATGGTGAACTTCTCTAAGATGAATCTACATTTGTCGGGATACTGAACGTCTGGTCACCAATTTTTGTTATATATTATCTGTTATTTATTGTCTTGAGTCTTAATTCTTTTTGGGAGTAAGTTAGATTTTTCTGAGCTTTATGAGAATAAAAATTCAGTTTGTGTGTAAGGAACATAATGCGTACATCGTAGAACAACACAGAGGCAAGACGGCAAACTTAATTACTCCTCTCAACCTTGACAATGGCAGCACAGACCAGATCCGCTCCTTCCGCTGTTACCTTTCACAATATAAGCCCTAGATATACACAGTACACTGTGTAAGTGTTTACCCAGAGGAAACTCAAATTCACTCAGAGCATTTTGTTAAACGGAAACTAGCTTGCAATAGCTTAGGCTATACAACAATATACCTCAGGCAGACTGCCAGACACTGCTCTGGATCAATAGGATGCCGTTAGTTGGTCCGCTGCCAGCGCAAATCTATTCAACCTTTTAATGAAAAAGGGTTGCAACTGTCGCAAATTGTTATCGCTGCCGGTATGAATAGTGTTGATGCGAAATATTTGCAGGCAAGTATTTCACATTTGTGTATCGTATATGTTACCCTCCCCTGGTGTGTAATGGCCTTAACTGTGCAGTACAGTCAAATTACAATGATAAAAGTAAAAGAAGTGGAATAAATAAGGTGTCAAATTGTCATTCTGGTTGCCTTTATTTTGTAGTACTGAGAAAATGAATACGGACAGACTCATTTAGTCTTGGCTGCATCTACATGCCACAACAAAGCTACTACTGCCAACATTGTGATTGAGCATTACTCTGTTTGCGCCCTGTATTAACTCACAATTCTCCAAAATAATTCTGTTGATATGACTTCCCTTAGAGTATTGTCTTCCAAAACAAATAATAGGTTTGTTGACTCGCCAATGTCCGATTTTACTGAAACAGTTGCACCCACGTTTGTGCTCTCATGTGGTTCATCACAACTACAGACTTACTACAATTTGAAATGCGTTGAAACATTGTGCATTGCTTCATGCTGCTGTGGCCTCACTGTGACCCAGTGATTGGTGAGAACTCATGACATGAAGGAGTATTGTGATGTAGTGAGAAGTTCACTTGTAACAGTTTTAAGATCTGTCATGAAGTTTACACATATATTTCATTTTTATTTTATTTTATTTTAACCTTTTCACAGTGAAATGTCATGAACAAATGCAAAAGAAAAAAAATAATGGCACTGGTTGATTAGTTTTTCTTTGCTGTTATTTCATTTCTGTTGCTTTCATTTCATCTCACACCTCAGATAACTGCTTAGTTTTCGAGTCATCAGGTACTATTCTCTTGATGAGCCATCCATTGTTTGATGCCTCTCATTATCATTCTGCAGTTTCGCCGTCAGTGAATTCATTGGAGCTGTTGATGCCATTTACAACCGTTTAAGCTCAATTAGAGATGTTTATTGCAGACTGGCTTTTCTTAAAGAGCCAACAAAGAGCCGATGGCGGTGGCTGAGACCGAGAAGCCTCATTCCTAAAGCAGATATAAGGATGCTAAGTCCCTGACCTTTGATCATTATGAAGCCACTATAAGTGCCCTGACCTCTGTCATTATCATCAGTGCCTTTGGAGCTTCAGGGAATTCAGAATAGTCTGATGTTTCATTGAATGGAATTGGCTTTTTGTCAATACTCACTTTAAAGTGTCATGGTAAGCTTGTAATGTTAAAGATTTCTTTTTCTAAACTGTAATACACCAGACCAAATGATAAGAAAGTACAGAGAGCAACATGTCTTGATAATTTGACACTTTGGATCCTTTATATACTGAGGAATTTAGGTAGTACAGTTGAAAAAAATACAGCATTTCGAAAAAGAAAATACAGCATTTCGAAAAAAAAATACAATTATCTCACTGTAGGCCTATCTCAGTGGCAAGCAAGCTCCCGGATAATGGACAGCCTGTACTGTACCAGCCCAAATTACTCCTTCCATCAGCCATCGCTCACACGTCAGGACATCCTGCCCCTCACTTCTGTGGGGAAGAGAAACCGGGCCAGCACAGCAGGAATGAGTCTTTCTCTCAAATTGGTGTGCGAGTTCACGGCAGCCTCCCTGTGAGGCCAGCAAGTCAGGAGAGGTCGGGCCTGCCGTGTTTGTTAGAGGAGATGAGTTAGAGCTGGAGTGATTACACATTGCCTGTCTCCCACAAAAACACATGCAGGAGGGCTGTGTCTGCCTCACTGTGACGAAGAGAGAGAAGGGGCGCTGACAGCTCAGCAGAGGGTGGCTGGTCGTGAAATGCGGCCTATTTTTAGCTCTGATCCTGAGCTCCTATTTAAAGACTAGATACCGGGGGTTGGTTTGTGGAAGGGAAGAGGGCCAGCAACAGCAAAGAAAATGTGCTCGTAACTTGGGATGCAGCGATACCGATACCAGTATCAGGTCCAATATGAGCTCATGTTCTCATGTACTCACGCATTTGTACTCGTAATACTACTTTGTTGAAACCACACCCAAGACCACTCTGGCAACGTGATGTTAACCTCTCTTCAACTGAGCCTAATAAGCCACCCAGCTGCAACAATAAGATGATGCAAAAGATAACAAATGTATCGCCAGCTGCAGTGTATGTGCAAAACAGGCAGTCCCAAGTACGTCTCATCAATAAGTCTAGCTGTGAGGTTGTCAGCTGTGTGTCTGCCTGGCATACTCTGTCAGGGTTTCCACCAGTGTATTGCTAAGATGGCGTAACATTGGCAAGTGGTATTTAATGAAATCATTGTATTGAATGGTAAAATGTCAGCAACAGCATCATGTTGTACATTTGATTTGTTACAGTCAGAAAGTGAGCATCTGATGAGAATATAACATGTTTTCAAAGTTATTGTGAGAACTGTAATGGCATTATTAAGTTCTCACATCGGTATAGGTATCGGCAAGTACT
Organism: Anarhichas minor; assembly: GCF_050575085.1. Classification (NCBI taxonomy): domain Eukaryota; kingdom Metazoa; phylum Chordata; class Actinopteri; order Perciformes; family Anarhichadidae; genus Anarhichas; species Anarhichas minor. Next base: position 2,674,159 of record NW_027466508.1, read on the forward strand.
CAAATGTTAGTACTTGGTTAACAAAGTAACCCCAGTGTGAAACTGCAGTGTCATAGGGAAACATCTCTGTGTTTATCTTTCGTCTATGTAATCTCTGTCTTGTTCTCCATAATTACCTGGCATTTGATCCCCCCTGGAGCAGGATTTTGGCTTCTAATTCATTTATAAATCCAGTCCTGGCTCTTTGGTCCTCTGAGGAGCCCAGCTGAGCATCTGAACCAATCTATACAACCCCACCCTGCTTGGCCCAGTCCAACCCAATCTAGTCTTGGGGACTGTAGCCATTATAGCCCTATTCTCCCATTCTATTCCTACTTTTACTCTACCAGTGCCCAGCAGCCCTCCTCTCGAGGTGGGACAGAGGCGGACAGAGACAGAAAGTGGATGACAAATCGAGCCATCATGTTATCCTCTGCTCCATAAAGCCTCGGTTCTTCCTGTGACTGTAGATGGATTGCTGTGTAGATCACTGCAACCAATGGCCAGTGCACTATATTACATTTATTGCCCCCCTTTTTCCTTCCCATTCTCCTTTCCTCCTCTTACCATGAATAAGAGGGTGGGTGCAAAGAAGGACAGGTGGAGTCGGGGTAGAGGTGCATCGGGGGGAAGAGGGGGTTGACGATTCGACACAGTGAGACAAGACTAACAAATTAGTCAAAGTGACAGGGAGTTTTATGAGGTCTGCTCTTGTGAGACGACTGCTGCTCTCTCCTCTCTCTTTCCCTGTCTTCCCTCTCTCTTTCTCCTGGCCACAGGGACACCATGCCTTGGCTGTGTGTGTGTGTGTGTGTGTGTGTGTGTGTGTGTGTGTGTGTGTGTGGTACATGGTTGTGCATTTGAAAAGGAAAAGAATGAAAGAACTGGCAGAATAAGAAAGCAGAAAGGACCAGCAAGCATTAGGTAGAGAAAGAAAGGCTGTAGAAAGACTGGATATAAGAGGCTCTGGGATTAGGAGAGGACTTTGCTCTGACGTCTGCTTTTTGTTTTGCACCAACTTTATTAAAAGTATTTTTGAAGTGATTATTTCCCTTTTTTTAGGTGAACATGTGTTTGTATGAGATCTTTGCAAAAACATAACTGAAAGTTGATAGTAAAAGGCACACTGTTTCCGATGCATACACCCAGACACAGAAGGTTAAATGCTCAGACTCGAGCTCTGCGTCAGCGCAGGAGTTGCAACAATAACCTGGTGCCTCACCAGGAGCATCTATCACTCTGCAAGGCCACACAGTGCAAATGTTTCGGAGCCCGGCGGGAAAAACAGCTAAAGTGGCTCACGATATAAAGAGGTGTGGGAGAATGATAATAAGTGGAGGGTAATGACACACCATGCATCTGTCAGATTTATGAGTGCATATCCTGCATTTCTCCTCTCATATACCTGCCGGGCCGGGTCTGCACTCCAGACGGTACGCACCACAATGCTGATGAGACGAGTCAGCGGTGAGCAATCACAGAGCGAAGGGGAGAATGAAGCTGGACTCGCTCTGCTATGGGCAATGACAACATCCAACAATTGAGCACTAAAGGCCCAGAGCACCCACTAACACACACGTCAAAATGGCCTGCAAAAATGCTCAGAATCACAGAGAGGCATTTAACAAACAGGCAGCCAGGATGGGGCTCAGAGGAAAGAGCCTGCGATCTATATATTTAATATGTGATGTTTATATATATTTAATCATCATTATGCTTAAAAACAGATGGCAGCATTATAAAGTGTTAACTGAAGTGTTAATTCCTGTCCCTGGAAGATGCAACAGCACATCCATTTTATTTGAGCCTTTTTTCCCCGTCAGGCTACATGTTCCGCCACTCTTCCAGCTTAGCTTCTGTTCTCCATTGCACCAGAGAGGGCAACGAAAACACTGAAATGTTCACAAATGCATATTCCAAAATGTTTTATTAAGTTGGAAATTCTTTTTTTGAAGTGTTTGTTTAGCCCTTAGGATTCACATAATCAACTACATTTTGGTGAGAAGTGTTAAATGTAAATAAAACAGTATTGTTTGCAATGGAAATTCCACAGAATGTGTCAAATGTAGCCAGAGGCTGATGACTGCTACACAAACAACATATTGTTCATAACAAGTTTATCTTGGGTCAGATTTCCAGGTTTGTGGCTGTTTTTGTTGTATACATATTGAGAAGAGACTTCTTTGTCTGCCCATGGCGGGTAAAGCTTCACATAAGGTGACGATTGTGGTAAGGGGTCGGGTGAGTTTGTCCAGGTTCTTTCTTTAATCATTAGTTAAGTAATGTTTAAAACTTGTGAAATGTATATTCTCACTAATATAAAGTACACAAATGAAAAAGTAAAACAATCTTGTATTTTTAGATTTTAAGAATTTACTAAATTTGATAATTGGATTAACTAGCTAGCACTAATCATCTAGCTCATCACCATCAACAAACACAAACAGACACACAAAAATCTAAATCACAGCCTATACTGAAAAGCGGGGATCACGTACCGTACGTGCACATACATTTTGGACTCAACAGAGCATGCACACTCAAAAACACTAAGCAACAGTGTGATCACACACACTTGCTTTTAACCATCGCAGTGATACATATATTCAGATACAACAACAAATACATAACCAAATTAAATTAAGCTGTCTACCAGCACATTAGACAACCTGCAGTGTTGGGTTAATAATGTAGACATTCGCATGTCTGAGAGAGGGTGTCACCACATTGACAGCTCTCTCCCTTGTAGCAGGCGCATGTGCAAATTGCCTTAAAATAGCAGAACCAGGTGGTATTCCATGTAAAGCAAGTCAAACAGGTGCCATAATTAGATAAACAAGAATAAAACAGTGCCAACTTCAACAGCAGAGAAATATCTCTAATATCCATTTGTGTTCGCATTTTTCACAGATTAAGGCACTTTTGGTTCGTGCCAGTGGTATTAATGGAATACACTGTCCTTAAAAATACAATATGTATCTTATTCTCTGTTTTATTACGATATTTGCCACATTTTGTTTATGATTTGTTGCGCAATTGGAGAAGATGGTAGTCTTTGCAGTTTTTGCTATCGCCACTGATTCATTTTAGATATCTACAGGGAGCCCAAAAAAATCCTCAATATGTTGACAGATGAATATTTTTTAGCCAATGGGCTATTGATTCTATTAGGTTTAATATGAAATCTCATGCCATACCCACGCAGACAGGCTTCAGATAATAAGAGGTATTCCACACACATCATGGACGTGGCAATGCACACAGATTCGTAAACACACACTCACTGGCTGCTGATAGTAATGGGAGTCACGAGAATGAAGATGCTCGTCAAACAAACACTTTCATAGCTAAATGGTCTTGTAAATACTCACAGCGGAACAAATACAGAAATAAAATAGTTATTATAATGGAACAGAAGATGAGTTTTTGTAATGAGCAATGGAAGACTGTTATTACACAAACAAATTCGGGCACTAAGCATATGGAGGCATACACACACTCATGCATACTTGCTCAGTTTGAAGCAAATGCATACATTCACACGCACACACACAAACTCACGCATGCCAGCAAACTTGTGCAGAGATACCTTTAGACACATACTAGCACACACACACACACACACACACACACACACACAAAAGCAACAACCCTGCAAGTGTGCTCCAAGACGCCGTTATCACAGAGGACTGTTTGTGAAAATGATCACATCAATCGAAGTGATAGATAAAAGACTGGGAGCAATTGATAAAGTGCCACAATTATTTGGAAGATGAATGGCTGAATTTGCTTTTGAAATTGGACTGGATCTCAAGTGCAATGGAACAGAACTCATCATCATCAATGAGCCTGCCATTAGATTGCTTTCTGTCACAGCCCAATATCAGCCCGGACAATTGGATCCATCTGCCAAATGGGATCAAATAGACCTACTCACACAACATCAGAGGTGATGTATAGTGACCGCGTGTAAAACATATTACATTGCAAATGCACTATACATCATTGTGTACGTTGTTGCGTGTGTGCTTGGGAGTAGTGTTTGCCATCACCGTGGATGAGTATGCTCAATAGAAATGATTTGAGATACATTTAGAGAGCACAAGTACGACATGGAGGGAAATGAGAGCGCTAGGTATATGCAAGGAGGGAAAAAAAACAGAATGCTTAAATGCCACAAATGAACCCATCAATTCATATAGTGTGTGTAAGATGATTGCAAAGAGAAGGTATGGTGTGAATAGCTTGATTTAGATGTGCAGTTAAAGGCGGGCTTTAACAGGTAGAGAGGAATCATTTTCTTTACATCTTCCAACAACACCAGGACTTTTTTTTGTTTTATTATTATTATTTAAAAGAATATTTGCAAAGTTGCAACTCATAAAACTTGCACTATCGTATCACATAATTTATTTAAGCCTATAAATCCTTTGGCTTTTGCAGTTATACGCCTCATAATGATGCATCGGTTAACACGGCCTGAATATTTGAGCCACATAAAAATGCTAATAGATTAAACCAGGGGAGTGTATGGGGCTACAGTGTGAATGTGTGTGAGTGTGCGCGTGTGTGAGCGAAGCTATCAGTAAAGAAGCATTACTGCAGCTTAGACAGGCCTTAGCAAACTGAAGGGAGCATCGGAATGCACTGTATCTTCCCCTGCATACACATGGACAAAGCAATAGAAGAGGGACAAACGCAGCAGGGGGTTGGAGGGAAACACACTAAGTAATGTATTGTGCTGGGAGGGAGGTGACAGTGGTCTGAAGATTCAGAGGAAGTGTGTAAATGGGCTGCTATTAAGGGAGAGGACGGCTGAATGATTGTTTATGGGCACAGATCGGCCCAGAGAAACCATTTTAGCACCTAAAATCAGTTATTTACCTTCTCTGCCTTTAGTGTCCGCGGGTATCTATGGCATCCACTACATTTAATTCACATGCTCTATAAATCACACACACACACACATCTGCTGCAACCTTTAAACATGTCAGTGAGGATGACACCATAGTTTTTCTCTTTTTTCTGTTCTGTATTCTTTTCACTATGTGTCTTATTTGCCATGACAGACTTTATGTTGTCTCCTGAATGTTCAGTATTCATATACTGTATATCCTTTATTTTAGTTCCATAATGACCTAATTATAAAAATAAATGATGTTGTGTTGCATTCGTTTGTATTTGTATTGTCTAGTGTCTGAGCTACGTAAGGTGAATGCTGACTATCTCTGTCTATAGGTGTGACAGGCAAAACTTAACTGAGATGTAATTCTATTTTTCCAAACACAGACACATATTCATACACCTACACTGTAACTTTTTCTGCCTGCATTTACAATAAAATTAGCTTCTTTCTGCCCGTCTGTGAGGGAGTATGTGCACAATGCAACCTGATATACCCTTCACATCACGTCTTTTCTTTTTTTTAACTCTCATTGTCTGTGTCAAACTCAAGCACACAAAAATGCTTTCCCCCCCCCCCACACACACACACACACACACACACACTACACACACACACGTGCATGTGCGGTCAGTGTCTGGGGGAGCTCTGCGGGGACCTGTGCTGTCAGAGAGCAGGCCACAGAGTGTCCCTGGTCCCTGCTCCACCTGCTGTGACAGCTAATTAGGCCTGTCCTCAAAGGCTGGCCTGTCTGGGTGCTGGAGTGGGTGTCGTGGCATGGCATGGCAGGGCATGGCATGGCATGAGGATAACGTGGCCAGCTGATGAGGTGCCCTGCCATGTTGTCCGGGGACACACTTAACCCGGGAACACCCACGACCACAGTGGTGTGTTCTTGTCTTTGTTAAGGTCCCCTTCAGTCATTAATTACGCTCACGCACTTCTATTAGTCCTCCATTTAGGCTAATCAACAAGCAGGGCCCTCCGCTGACATCATTAGCTCTCATAATAAGCACAGCATTGGGGGAGGGGTCCTTCAGAGCCATTTTTGAACATTAACCCTTCCGTGGCAATAATGAGCCACCCTCATCTTGTGGTGCACCTCAGGGCCTTTTGTCCTGCTCCTGTTGTCCGACACCCCCCAGCGTGTTCTTCTTGCAGCGCTGTCATTAGCAGAGAGCCGCAGCGAGTGCCAAAGCTGTGGTTGCTCCAGGCAGACAAGCAAGCTTAAATAGCATGGCAGGAAGTTAACACTGCAATGGGGCCAATGTATTTTTGGGAGGGTTGGGGATCAAAGGCACTGTGGAAATGGGATGAGACAGGGCAGTCTAAGCCCTTTGGGTGTGTGTGTTTCTTTGAGTGTGTGTGGCTCATATTAGATATGAGGAAAGGAAAGAAACACAGGTTGGAGATGATGACAGGGAGCTCAGCTGCTTGCCTGGACCAGCAGGGAGCACAACCTCCCGGGGTTAGAGCTGCTGTTTGGACGCAAAATTAAACAAACACACACACACACAAATACACAGACTGAGCTCAAATTTTACTTAGAGGTCTATGTTTTCACTTTCTGATTTTTCCATTCACACACACACACACACAAAGGGCCACCTATCACATAGATTCAGACCTGAATACACATTAAGCTCATGCTATCTAACATGGACATGTGTATTTGTGTGTAAATAATATACCTCCCACACAGATGCACCTGTTTACCTTTATGCCTCATATATGTCAGGCGATATTCACAATTGTGTGCATGTGTGTGTTTGTGTTGAAGAAATTCACCACCGAGGCAGAATGTGGTAAGCACAATTCAGCTTCCATACACAAACACTGTTCACAGTAATTTACCTTCAAGCTAATGTCTAAAAAGTAGGCGAGACCTTGACTCTCTAGAAAGAAACGCAACCAAGCCGCGCATGAACCCGTGCTGCTCCCACGAGCTGTGTGGTTGCTCTGTCCTGTTGACATGGGGGCTGGTATAAAAAGCAAGAGGTTTTGCTCCAGGAAAAAACAATTGCTGTGTCCGAAATTGATGAGGGATGTAGCTAACGAGTAAGCCATCTCTCTTTTTTCTCATGTTGAGAGTTGTACATGTGCAGTACCGATCTGGCAAGAGTTAGCAGGGAGTGTAATGTTAGCCAGAGCTAGCAAAATGTCAGCAATTCTACAGTCAAGACTGTCCAGCTAGATGAAAATAAATTAGAATGAAAGAGGCACTGTGTTTGAATACTTCATCCGTTATTTAATACATCCATGGTGACTCATCACTTGTGTTGCTGGCAGTGATGAACTTCAATCATAGCCAGCTTTAAGGACCACGGACCCTGGTCAATAATTTACTAGATGAGAGCCGTGGACCACGCTAACAGTAAGCAGAATGAGCAAGAAAGAGTACAACAAAGTCAGAGAAACCTTCATGAGGCTCATCTGTGCGGCTTCAAGTTGACTCTGAAGGCGAAATCCTCGTCAATTACTGCGTTCCTAAACTTGTGCTCAGGGCAACGTGTAACCTGTTCTTTACTTATTAATTCCTGGCAGGCCTGCTGCATGGTGTCCTAATTGGCTCTTCATGGTGAAAAATTGATGTCATCTCATTGTCTTCCTCTGTCTCGCTCACCTCCCTTGTAACCATTGCTGACCAGTAACTTCCTTTTTTCTGTCTTCTAAGCTGTAATTTAGACGGGTATGCATGCGCCGCTGCTCTGTGGGACTATTGAGGCAGAGCTGTGAAAAACAAGGCTTTAAAGTTGTTACTGAATAATGTTGCCGTGTTGGTGAATGCTATGTGACACATCAGCTGCGGTGCAACTTTGAAGTGCAAGTCATTCTAAAGATGTTGGTAATGGCAAAAGCAGAACTTTTCCTCCAACAACAGAATACTCTCAGCTCAAACGCACAAACTGCAGAGCAATTTTAAGAAAAAAAAAGCGGTGGTGCATTGTGTACATACTGATAAATGTTAGCGTACCTACAATTGTTTGTTGTTTTGTTTTTTCTTCTTGTTGGTTAATTTTGCTCATTTGCAAACCAACAACAAACAAGCATATGCACACATTCAATCATGCATGCACACATGTAATTTGTGTCAAGAGAGGTTTGGTATGAAAAGGGTTAACACACTATTTTCTAGCCCTTATTGGCACTTGTAAAAGGATAAGGAGAGGAAAAGTGAGAGAAAGAGGGAGGGGGGAGCGAGAAAATGCCATTTGGGGGGAGAGCCAAGTGGGTCTGCTAAACGAGTGGATTCTTATGCAAATACATGCTAATTTATGCACACAAGGCAGTGGCAGCGCCCGAGGCTGCTTTGATTGGCAGTTGCAGGTCTGTGTGTGCTGAGGAGGGACGCTTGGCTCCGGGTGCTTTTGTGAAGTTGGGCACGGCTGCCTCTCCATGTTCTACATGCTCTGGATCCACCGACTCCACACGTCTGTAGCCTTGCCTCTCCTTCGGACTAGTCCCAGCAACCAGCAGGGCTCCCATCCAAAAAACTCTCCACACACCAAGAGCTCAGCCAGCTTCAATCCCTCCATGGCTGGAAGCAGCCTGGGCATCATTATAAAATCAATGCCCCCGCTTCATCTTGCCTGGCTGTGTGTGTCTGAGCAGTAGGGGCAGCGTTCTGGGCTTGTTTGTGTTTATTCTAGGGGGTGTTTGTGAGTGGCAGAACAGCAGAGGCACCGATGCAATGCTCTCCACGCTCACTAATGGGCTGACAGAGAGGCTCTAGGTCAGGGCCTCCCATTACTTCAGGAGGCAAACTGGCTAAATGAATGGGAACCTGCACCTATAGCTACCACCCAGAGGAAATGTAAATGCCATTTGTTCCTGTGGCAAGGTGTTGTCATGCAGAGCAGTGGTACATCTTGATAATGTAAACATAAATTCCTGAATACGGTGATGCCAAAGTAATTGGGTGCCTGTTATTTATCTTTTTTGGCAGTTTTTTTGTATTTGCAAGGCACGCGGAAGAAAAACAAATTTAGTCGGGTGAGGATGAAGCCATTACTCTGTCTATTACTCATTCACACAGGCCCCCAGGCCAATACAAAAACACTTGGAAATCACCAACATAAAATAAAATATGTTCCCTAAAATATAGTGCATTTTACGCTACCTCATAAATATACTCTGCCATGATGAGGTTTCTTGGAATGAAACAATGGAGGCATTTCTTCCGCTATTCCTCTTCAATAATATATATGTATGAACATACTAATGCATATGTGTTAAAACATCTCATTCTAATGTTCAATCATGCTTGTCCAACACACATACACACACACACACACACACACACACACACCACATGTTCGTGTACATGACCAACAATTCTCGCCTCCACCCTCTATCGTTTCACACGTGCCAAAGCAGAATGGGTATTTTTAAGGTCTGCAATTATACTCTCTGCAGAGTGCAGGCAGCAACATTACTCGGTTGGCACCCCAATCCCACATTCCCCGTGCACCCTATCTCAATGGAAAACCATTTAGACAGATCTGGAACAAACATATCCAAACCTTTTGTTTGTCACACCTGGGGACCACAAATGGATTCACATCATTCAGTTGATTGAAAATGTATGCTTATTTATACCAGCAACCCTATCATCCCAAATATTACAGAGATTTTGCCTGCCATGAAGTGGCCCTGTATCTGCCCATGTTGTCCTCACTCAACCAATCTCCCCTCTCCAGCTTTGGATGACACGAGAAACACAATGTGATGTTCCCTCATCACCCGTCACACATCGCCCGGCATTGGCTTTTTGAAATTGCACACGCCCCATATGCATATTTCAACCCCACAGTTACTGTAGAAGTAATGAATAATACATCTTTTATTACATTATTGCAATAGATTTGTAACACTTGAAACAGAATGCAATATGCAGTTTATCTCCATGCATGGCAAACACAAGGTGCTTCTGTAGCGTCTGTCTGTGTCACCAGGCGAGAGGGGAAGAAAAGGAGAGAACAGAGGAAACAAGCATGTGTTATTCCTGACAGTCCATCAGGTTCCCGGGGCAATTATTCTCCCGGCTGAGAGGTTGAATGCTGAGGCTGGTGCCGGCCTATTGTGCATGTCTACACACTTAAACAAAGGATATGTCATTTTTAACATGTCTTTGTGCTTTCTGTTACTTTTCAACCCAGCATGTTAATAGCACCTTGTGTTGGCATACATTTGCTATTAGTGTCAATGGCCAAAATCCTGTCGTAACAATTCGGCCATATCACTCTATAATAGTAATAATACTTGTCTATACTCATACAAAACAACAAAACATCAGACGATATTAGACAATGGCATTGGCTCCAATAACTCCATTAAATACGCAAGATATCATCATCGAAAAAAGTTTGCGCACCGTACTTTTGAAGGCTTTTTGTTCAATTCACTAATCTTTCAAGACCTGGAAATTATTACATTCATTCCCCATATTCTGCAGACCAGTGTTGGAAATTGGGCATTATTAAAATCCCCCCTTAATCATCAAGCGCCTTTGTTTTGCTGCCGTAACTGTGGTCCATTTTGAAATTCAATTTCCTGAAGTAGAGGGTCGAGAGCTGATGACATTTTAAATGGAATAATTGAAGTGTTTTTTTTTTTTCTTCTTTCCTGCGTGTGTGAGCAGCGGTGTTTGTCGTCGTCCTGCCTTGTACTCTTAGAGATGGAAGGGTGAAAGCATGCTGAAGGCCTGCAGAAATCCCTCCAGCCACTATCGTTTAATTTGACAAGGGGGCGTGAGGTGAGCTGGAAGAGGAAATACATCTCGCTGTTGCTGTATACCACTTGAGAGCTCATTCGCTGCCTGGGGCTATTGACCACACCATGTCAGGTTCTATGCTAGAAACGCGTCCCCACACAACACTTAAATTGCATTTGGACCTTGGCTGGGGTGAGCAAATGCCTGGCCAGAAATCAATGGGAGGATACAAGCCTCGGTGGACACGGGAAGGCGTCAGCTTTCATTCCAGCTATTGATGAATGCCAGGTACATTTCATCAAAGTACTGTAGCTCACTGAGTTTTGTTGACTGTACTTGCGCAGAATCTGAGATAGGGTAGATGCTCAGAGCGATATTTATTGTCAAAAGTATGGATATGACTTCAGTGTTTTTCTTACGATAGCCAGGAGCCGATAAGCCTACAAAAGTCTTGAGGAAGATGGGTTAAATGTTTAAAAAAGAATAAGTAGATGGATAAATAAACATTGTATCCCGGCTTTGCTTCGCTGATCTGTGACTAACTGGATAGCCATTAAGGTTTTAAAAATCCCAGAGTGTGAAACCGACTGGAACACATTGAGCTTCGGCTCAGCATAATAGATTTTCATTTCCTTAATCAACTTCCTTATTCATCCTTTTTTTTTCCAAGGAATTAATATAGATCAGTGTAAATGGGAGCCAAATACGTGAGTGGCAGCATGCAGAGAGCAGGCTCAGTGGAGGAGAGCAGGCTTTTCTCCTTCACCAGGAGCAGCATCTGTTGCTCCCCTGCTCCAACGCTATTTACAGATAGCTGCCATTATTTACGCCTGATAAGATTCTATCCAATTTGCCAATCTACACTGTTCACCGAGACACGGACAACACAGGCGCTTAACACGGAAGTATCACAGTGAGACTTGTCAGTCGGCGCATTCGGTTTCTGATTCAGCATTGGCCGAAACAAATATGACAACCATGTGTTGCTATGTAACAAACACAAAAAAATGATTATGTCTTTCTGCGATGGCAAACGGGTGGGGCAAACACATGCCTGTGGGCTTTCAAACATACACTTGGACACTACCAGGTTTAATAAGTAAGATGGCAATTTCAATATATTGGTGGCTATACCAAAAACATACATCCATTATTACCCTCTGCTTAGTCACCGTTAGCATTCAGGAGAGGCCGGCAAACTGAAGCGTCCCAGTAAAGAGACAATATGTATACTGAGATAAGGATTACACAAAGCTCTCAGGATAAAGTTCTCTCCTCGCCATGTAACAGCCCCCCCTTCACAGAGCCACCAGAGCCACATATTATGTACACCTCTGCCTAAATACTGTGCCTAAACCGCAGATGAATCCTTGGAAAGTTTGATGTGCCAGCTTTCAGCTCTAGGCTAGGTGGGCAACTGGAAATAATGCACTGTGAATATTATGCACAAGTTACTTTTTTGGTGGATTTTGGAAATCATATTCTCTCTCTGACTTCAGGGACTTCAGAGAAAGAGGATTTATTTGTGTGTGTGTGTGTGTGTGTGTGTGTGTGTGTGTGTGTGTGTGTGTGTGTGTGTTGTGCGTGTGTCTCTGACGGTGTGCAAAAAGACAAGAACCAAGAAAGAAATGACAAAAAAAACGCTGCAGTGAGAGGAAGTGACAATGAAACAAAAGAACAAGTGAAGACCAAGACAGAGAAGGAAAAAGTGACAAAGGCGACGAGAATAAAATGAGGCAACGCAGAGAAATAATAAAATAAAAGGCATGTCGAAAGTAAAATAATAGAGGAAAGGAGAGAAGAAGGGTGGACACACAGTTTCAAACGGAGAGAGAAACTTTAAGGGGGATTGGTCGTGGCAACAAAAATGATTTATCTATGATTGTAGGTCTCTTTGCAAATAACATATAGTGTCAGTTTTAGTCTACTCCAAGCACCAGATAGATTTTTTATTTTCACATAAGGACAATTCAGATGCCAGAAGAAGAAAAAATAAACTCAATTGTCAACTGGAAAGAAGTAAGTAGACTTTTCGAACACTCTAAACTGTCATATGTCAACCAATCAGACTGTAAGGAGATATTTCTGAGGCTTTTGGAGGTAGAGATTCAGCATGGTACTTCATCAGTTGTGCTTGAAGAGATGTAAACAAAATCTTCCTCAGTGCCCCCAAAACATTTTTGGTTGCTGATAAAGTTTCCCTTTGTATCACAGCATCTATACTTTGCTGCGTAGCTGAGAATCTGCCTCTGTCTGTGACCGATCTTTTAGCACTAGCTCACCATTACTAAAGGGGAATGATGATTGCTGATTAGGTGTGCTCACAACTAATTGATTCCTCCCTAGGAACACATACAAGTAATAGGGAAATAAAAATGTACAGCCAGGTATATGAAGTTGTGACAGATTTCCCTTTTTTCGTTACTCTTCTCTTTTCCCATTCCCATCTGTCTGCTGTCTATTGTGCATGTCATTGCAGGAACAAGTCACACACAAAAACACACACTACACATCCATCCCCCTTTTTCAACAGGATAACCCTGCGATGTTATACCCTTGCAGGGTGCAGCATCTATAAGCTCCTTTTTTGTCTATTGAAGAAAAGCGTTCCACTCTGGTAGATTACGGTCAGGGGCGATTAAGATCTTTGCCTTACTGAAGCAGGGAAAAGGGAAAAAAGGGGACGTGCTCTGTGTAACCTAAAAAAAGGAAGACGGAGGAGATAAAACAGATGAAATCCTTCCTTCACTCCAGAGCCCCCGGCTGCTCAGTGGGCGTGGCGATCCCAATGCATGAGCAGCATCATTGGCTTCTCTCTCTTTGAGTGACTCTGTCTTTCTCCTTGTCTCTTTTTTTGTAACTCTCTCCAGACTGAATATCCTTGTCTCTTTTATCACCTTGCTCTCAAAAAAAAGCTCCCTTGTGTGTTTGTCCTTCACTCTGATCAGTCTGAATATTATCACTGCACAGTGGCAGCAGATGTTGCATTTCATGATGTTGGGTTCCTGACTTTATGGAGATCTAATAGGAGCTCAGTCTGCTATTGCACTCGTTGTAAGTCAGACAGTATATACGGTTTGAGTATGATTTTAATGATGGTGGTGGTTTGTTTATTTTTAATTCTTGGATTAATACCACTAATGCAATATCCCACACGTTTTTATCAGTCTTATTAAGAACAAAAGGAAAAATTGCAATACATAATTTAGCCTGACTTTTTCCTCACGATCACTTAGTTTTCTACCCAGACCTGGAACTCTTGTTTTTAGCCAATGTAAATGCTATGTCTTATATTATCTATTCTTATATAATATGTATTATAATGTATCCTCTACATACATAGACAGTGTATCATTTTAAAAAGTTGAAACCATGAAACCATATTAGAACACATGTATCAGACTGGATTGTCCATTTCCGGCAACAAAAGTCACAGAACAAAATGTTTAGTATGAAACACGCTACACATTTAAAAGTTAATTAATTAATTGCAATCTTATGATAAGAATAGGTGAAAAGGTTTGGATTAATATTTGGATTTTCCAAGGATATCAGTTTCCAGCAAAATGTGCCGACACTGATCGAGATGAAGCCTTGTGAGTGAGGAGTAACTTGTAGTTTTGTTTTTTTTAAGTTAAAGAAACATTAAGATAAATAGTTCAGCCATCCATGTATATGGATACCTCTCTTTGCTGATGTCATGAAACCAGAGCTGTGCAGACCCTGCTGCAGCTGCAGTGACTTATTTAAGTTATCTGATGACTGAATGTCAATCATTTAAAGTCACAAGCCTCATCAAGTGATGGAATCAGCTGCTTTGCTGTCACAGCAAATTCCCCAGCAACATCAACAGAGAACGAGTCCTTTAACAACCTCATCATCTCCCTGAGGATGCTGAAATCTCCAAATCAAGAGGCAGTTGATTTTCAGCCCCTCCTAAAAAGCCCATCATCACAATTTCGAAATGAGTTCTTCAAGTCCCACGATACTTTTGTGCATGCCCTGTAATTTCTTGTTAAGTCGATTCAAATGACGAAACATATCATTTAAAAAACAAATTGACTCATAATGGAGCGTAGAATACTGCACATCATACGGCAGGAGCAACAGAAAAGACAGCGTTGGTGTCTTGCTCAAAACCATTTTAAGCTAAGCTGCCTAATGTCTTATAGGTAAAGAACTCATTCTGCTCTGCTCACATGTGACTGAAAACGATGCTACGAACCACTGAAGGAAGTTGAGCCATAGCAGAGGCCATCGCCTTTTGAACTCCGCATGCTATATTGTAGGAGGACTATGTGTTACCATTATTGGGATCCGTTCCAAGTCCAGTCCTTTCTCCTTGGAAATTGAAACAATCTCCTGGAAAATGATTTCCCCAGTTGTGCGTCCTTAGGGAATATAGTATAGACCAAGAGAGTCCTCCTGAAACACTTGTTAAATTGAAAGTCATTCCTTCATCGCAGACCTTTCCTTGGTTGCTAGTCCTGCCTCTACAGTATTACCCAAAAACTGTTGTTAAGCCTCATGGGATTGGGGGAAGATGAATGACATTTCAAGAGATTTAGCAAACAATCCACTAAAATGTCTGAGGCGTGGTAGGAAAGGCACCAGCCGCCAAGCGAGTTATTGTACATTTTTACTCCGGACGTTTGTGTTGTCAGTCAGCTACTTTGGCAGGTCATCATACATCATGTGTAGGTTCTCTATTGTGAATTGGTTGTATTCCTCTCCGCTATTACACAAGAACCGTCCATATGTTTAAAAAGTAAAAATCTCCTGATTCCCCCTTCTAAAAGCTTCAGCGCTTTACTGAAGGCCTACATAGAGAGGGAGGTTTTTGGAAGGCATTACATCATCCAGGCACGTTCTTGAAAAGAGGGAGGGATGGTAAGATAAAAAAGGTATTTTTGTGCGGCTTCCACCCTCTATTTGCCTCTCGTGCCCACACTGCTTCATATTAACAGTTCAATTTAACTGGGGTTCTGTGTTGGTTACATTGATTGGGTTTCAGTTGTTTACCAATTTCATTGAAAGAACTTGCAGAAGTTCATATTGTTACATATTAAAATGTGGCAGGATAATGTCAGAGAAAATATGTGAGTTTGCATTGGAATCAAGTCAGATCATCTCGCAACAATTTTTGTTTTTCCTCTTGAATTTAAGGAAAATAAGATTTTTAGATTTTAATCGATGGAAGATTAAATGAGTTGTAAAAACCAGACATTTTTCAGAGTGCTTTCTCTGTTTGTCTTTCGTGCCAACTCTCCCATTGCTCCTCTCTCTCAACCCGAGCAGGGAATCAGCCATATGGCAAAGCATCCCCTTACTCCCGCATGCTCTCCATCCCACCTCCCATCTCCGCCCTTCTCCAACAACACACACACTCGTGCATATGGGAATAGAGTAGAGTGAACCACAGGGATGTTATGGTACAATAGGGCATAGCAGGGTTGGTGACCAGAGCAGATGTCTCTCCCTTCCCCTCTGTCTCTCTCTTACCCAACCCTGGCAACCCTGGCATGGTATCCACCCAGGGCACTGGTCCGGGCACCGTGGCGCTCCATATTGACTAAAATGTATACAGAAGTTGTCGGTGGAGATTAAGCGTCTCTGCGGTGTCGGCAGGATGGGGTCAGAGTTGGCTGGTAACAAGGAGCGGCAGCACATGCACAGGGCAGACAATAAATCTTTCCTGTGTGCCAGCAGACCCGTGGACCTACAACTCACTGAATGCTTTGTTTTTTAAATGAGCCAAGTTGACCTTAGCGGTGAATTAATGCACATTTCAGATGCAAAGACATTCTCGCCCAGCAAAAAAAAAAAGAAACACTGCTCCTGGCTATATAAAAAGAGAAAAACAGAACGCGAGAGGGTTTGACTATTATGACTGTTCACCTTTTTACCCTGGCTGTAGAATTAATTTCCGTATTTGAATGGTAACGCTGGTGTTTGGCTGAAAGATACTGCCAGTGCAATGATCCTCAATAAAGAGCTATGAGTACTTTACATGGGAAGAGACATTTGCCATTTGCAGTGGGAGGCCCATTGGATCACTTGCTGAGGGCTTAGAGGGACAAAAAAACCAGTGAGGCTTTCATATGAAGCTGATAGAATAGCCTCAGCACATTAAAGCTCTGTCATAGTGGGGCAGAAAAAAAACACTATTCTCTGTACTCAGATTATGGGTTGTTTATGCTCCATTTGAAATTCAAATGGTATTTCACACTGACAAAGAAACAAAGCTACAGAGATAAAGGCAGCTGGTGTTAGAGTTGTCATTGTGGCAGTGATGTTGCTAATGTCTATGGCAGGTCCAGCCGTAATGGGCAGATGGCCGCTGTGCAGAAAACCCAGCATGAGCCCCCAGCACAGCGCCCCCTTCAGGTAACGTCTTTCATGCAGTTCCTCTAGAGAAGTAGAGACATAATGGGAAATGTTTTCCAGGGTGAGCCAAGCTGTCGTTTTGTCATGAACACCTTATGATTGACAGTGATAATTTTTTCAACCATGCTGCCTCCCACCCGAACACCACCCACTGCCCATCTTGGCTGCCTATGAGATGTATGTCCATCCTCCGATCAGCCATGCTGACATAGCCTCATCAGGGCTCCCTGGAATGGCCGGGAGTTCATATAGCCTTGTGAAACAGAATGCCAAGATGAAACGAGGGATGAAGGGGACACCAAAGAAGCACTAGCTGGGGCCAGATTAGCCATTATTTGCCACACAAACCCTCATGATGCGAGGCCAAGGTCAGACAAGCAGGCAGGCACAGCTGGGCGCAAAGACTGACGCATCCCAGCGGCAAATGGCCAGCCTTTGATCAGGCGTGTCATTTCTGTCACGAAGGTGACCCACACAATCAGACCATGTGGACTAGCCAAAGCCTGGAGCCGTGGCAACGAATGATGGCTAACATATACATGCTCTCTATCTACCCTGCCAAAAAAAGTGGAGGATATCTTTGTTTTGTTGCCATGTTAGCCTCACAACAGAGGTCATGCTCTGAGAGAGATATGTCTGTCTTACCAAAGCCTGTTATACTACATCTTCCTCTTTCTCATACCCTAACTTTTGCTTTATGAAGGCTCATCAGAGACGGACAGAAACAAACTGAGAGGCAGAGCAAGCTGAGGGGGGAGGGGCCCGGCAGACAGGAGTATAGCAGCAGTTCCCTCCACACTAACGGTGCCCCCTACAGTAGACTGGCGAGCATCCTATGATCCTACGTACCACACACCCCTCTCCCCAGTATTCCTTCTTTGCCTTTTCAACTATAGGAGGGCAAACTGACACTGAAGTTAATTAAGATTTTAATCCAGGGTGAGAGTGTCAGTGGAATACCACATAACAAAGGCAAACTCAGGCCTATCATGACGGGATTGAAAAGGAAAAAAAAAAGATTTGGATGTGCGCTCTACAACATGACAATATTCACCCTTCCTCACAGAGGTCAGGCAGAGTCACTTTGTAGAGCGATCAAAAGTCCCCGACATCTAGGTCCATTTCCGCAGGCTAAGGGCTCCATGTCATCTAAGTTCTATGCCATCTTCAGCTGAAATGATGAGTTCATTTCCAAACACAGAATGCATAATCAAAAGCCATGTCTGATGTTGTAAACATGAGGAAACAAATTGCGCACGATGGTAGGGGAGCGACGATCCATTACTGACTAGAGAAAAAGGAGGATGAAATTGACTTGGAGATATTTGAATGCCTTTACTTCTTCAGAATTCTCTCGCAGCTCGACTTCAAAACAGGACAGCTTGTGACAGTTGACGTGTTTGGAGATGAAATATGAGCTTCCAGAAAGGCTGATTCATTCCTCATGTTTTTTTCCACTTAGTTGTGAATCAGATTTGAGGACCTTTCTTTATAAATGTGCCCCCGGGTTCAGTATAGCCAAGAGTAAGACCTTCTGGGAAATGTAGTTGGAGTGAAAATGCGAACAAACCTTCCCACTGGCCTGATATCAGATCAGGCAGAAGGCTGCAGGAGAGGCAGGGGCCTATCCCATATTAGGAGGGTTCACCTACCTTGCAGGGTGTGTATGGTGGAATAAGTGGGACAACTCCCGGCAGGCTCTGAAAGCACTGGCCAATAAATGATAAAAGAGCAGGACCAGTCCCCACGCTGCCTTATTGAAGTTTACCTTTGTACATTTACTCTGAATTCCAATTTGCCCTGCCTGCATTTTTTTTTAGCTCACACCATCTCCCCTCCGGAAGTCTGGGGACCGTCAGACACATCCACAACTGTTCTACCTGACTGGCCTTTGTCACGGTGAAGATAAAGGAGATCAAACTGAGCTGCGCGATAACCACAACTATCTGGAAGCTGTTGTTGATGGAATAACTGCACTGCATTTCCCTGAAGACAGACATATTTGACACAGCATTGTGCGTAACATACCTAATTCTTACAGTTTTCTGAATCTCTTTCGACACAGAATGAGCAATTAATTGTTTGGTTAAAACCAGGATTTGAGCCAGGCGCACATTTCTACAATATTTTGGAAGAGAGAGGTGATAAATGGATGACTACATTTTCCCGTTGGAGGACACTTTGAGCTTTTAAGTGCCTCCAAACAGTCTCTTAACCCAAGAGTAACCCTCATCCTACCAACTGGGTTATCTTTAGACCCTACAGCTAGTCATATCTCAAAGGTGTTTTATTATATCTTTCAAAATGTTCACGACTGTTTCAATCAATTTGTTCCTAATGTGATATAATTGTTTTTGGTTTCTATTTTAATTAACTCTTTTTTAAATAATCTTTTCAAATCATTGGGGTCACAGCCTATGCAGTTTTAACAGATAAAATAAGAAGCGATAGATTAATTGTTTGCCATGAGTCCTACATTTTGGGGGGTGAGGGGGTTGGGGGATGCAGCAAACACAGATTCCCTCATGTGCTCTGTCTATTATTCATTAAACACAATATGCTAAGTAACTGTAACATTCTGAAAAATGATAATAATCTGTTTCTGTTATTATCATTAAAAACAAAAGGTGACATTATTTCATTAAATCATTGTTTGTTTGTTAGAGTTCTTTGTATCGACAAGTGTTACAGTGCACGATTTGAATGAAAATGAATGTCAATGACAGAACATTAAGAAAACCGAAATAAATATACACATTGAGTATGACTTTCCCCCTCAATGATCTAAGCATCATGCATCACCTACTGTCTTTTTCATGATACAACTCACCACTGGAAATATTTGCTATTAAATATTGAATAATTGAATGCAATGGGATGGACATTTACACAACTTTTGATGATGGTCGTAACCTTCATTCGTAAAAAAAAAGAAAAATGTGTAAGTCCATATAGTTGAAATCAGTTTAGTTTTTAACATTAGGTATAAGAAAAGCAAGATGATTAAGTATGCTGTTGAACATGAAACTTGAAATAGGCAAATTCAGTGCAACCCAGTGCAAATGTAAGTACACATCCCCTCTGCTTCATTAGACCTGAACAGACATAAGCCTGGTAATTCTCTGACCCATTCGGCTGACCTGGAAAACTCTAATCATATTTGCACTGATTCCCAAACATAAGCACTTTAACTTAACTCGGATATGCAAATATGACTTCAGAGCCTACAAGACAAACTCTCGGTGATGATTTTTTTTCTTCTTCTTTTTTTCTTTCAGCCAGCTCAATACCATTCCACTTAAAATGCTGCCAAGTTAATCAACGTTGGTTGAAATCTGAAAGATCACAGGCACTTTAGCTGCTGACGCACCTGACGTTCCTCAAAGGCAATGGCTGATGGATCGCCTGTGTTCATTATGGAGAGAAAGAGTTCTCTTTAATCAGCCTGGGAGTCACTTATCATAGGGACGCCTTGCCACATGCACACGCTCACACGCGGAGACGCACATACTCGAGCACAAAACACAGACGGATGAACCTTCATGTAGAAAAGCCAACATGGAAATGTGCATACATCAAGATGCCTCACCACACACATACAGTATGGTTATCAAGACACTTCCACCCTGGCATACAAAGGAGGCAAAGTGGCTCGCTATGATGGAGCATAAAGGTACATATACGGAATATGTATCACATACTGTCAGGCATACACACACTAATGTCTTTGAGAGCCTCCCAACCAACAATATAGAGCAGTTGAGGAAGATATACTGTACGTGCACATTTCTTACAGGACCTAATATGGAAATGCTTAATTACAGAGCTGTACACCGACACATACACACACGCACGGCTGTAAGTACTGCAAGTTAGCTGCCATACTCGGTCTTATGTGACAGGCTGAGAGAATGTGATCTTGGGACAGACCGTGTTTAAGACTGAATACATATTTGAGATTTTGTGTTCAAATGCTTGTCAGCGGGATGTAGGTAAATATATATTTACGTCTGTACTGTGCCACTGTGTGTAACTGCGTGTCTCTTTAGGTGACTGAGCGGGTGTTTGTGGTGTGTGTGTGTGTGTGTGTATGCCAATCTCTTTGGATTGGGAACAGGCGTACACTGATTTAATCACTCCCCAGGCAGAGTGGGGGAGGCAGAGGAGGCTGTGAGGCAGATAGGAACAGACAAACGCGACAAGGCAAAAGAAGGAGAGAGCATGCTCGCCCTGCGGGCCGTCTCTGCTGCACTATAAATACAGACTTGTACATATACTACACTAAAGGTACACCTACATGGACACATATATACATACATATATGTATGCACTTTAACACCTATAGACTGTAGACAAATATTAAAGCAATTAACTCAAAGTGTATGCGTGTGTACACGTGGTCACATGTGTCCGTGCCTGGTTATGCATGTGTTTGTGAGTACATGCGTGTGGTTTATTACATGTAAACTTGCATTTGTGAGTGTGGATGTGTGTCTTTGTGCAGTCTGAATGCGCATACTGTATACATCTAGTCCCAGGCAGAGGTCACTAATGGAGAACAGGGTGGTAATGGGCCTGGCAGTTCAGGTTGTTCTGTAATCGCATCACGCTTAACTCAATAAGGTAAAGGTCAGTCTGCCCCTCGGTAGACGCCTTGTCCCTACTTCGACCTGCTGAGAGACAGAAGGCATGGCACCGAAACCTCAGGGCCTCTGAAGGGGGCTGCTTCAAGACTTATTCAGTGACAAACTCCCTTCAAAGCTATTTCTCCTGGCTTTAAACATTTTGCACCCAATGGCAACAAGAGGTAAATTAATTTTGATACCAATTAATCCTGTAACATTGTGTCAGTATACTGCAGACAGTACAGCACACTGATTTTATAGAAGTATTATATTCTAAAGAACAACCGAGGAACAAATGCAAATATCTGATGTCGGAGAGACGTACTGAAAGCTCTTTCAAGAGTAAGTTTTGTATTCACTTGCTGTGCAAAAGAAAGATTTCATTTGTGCATTATAGCTCATTGCAATACAGATGCTCTTATCTGTTTCAGCCCCACTTTGTAATTTAAACTAATAAATCAGGATTATTATTACATTAAAAAAAACTTGATGTAGTGCAGCTTTAAGATTTAATTGCACAGCCAAAATGAAGGTCCTTATTGCTACACAATATGTAGTGCTAAGATTATACAAACCTTTTCTGGGCTGAATAATCTGTTCGGTAAAGTAGATTTTGCAAAAGCTTCTTTGGTTTGCCTTTTTGTAGCTACTAAAGTTATGCCTGTTTGTGTTTCCGCGGGTGAAAGATGTTGACAAATCTGAACAACTTGTTCTCGTAACTTTTCAATCAGAAATGCCAAGAGACTGTTTCTGTGCCTTCCTTGTTCTATCCGACCCCCCCTCCCCTCTTCTCTCACCCATAGCTCATCCCTCTTTCTCACACACGTCATATCAACACTGTTCACCTGCTCTGCTTCCTCTCCCTCGACTATGTACCTTTAGCCTGTGAAACATAAAATAGACTTCCAAAACTGCTTTGAAAAATAGGACATTCTACTAGAAGTAACCATCAATGCAACATAGATTTGATGATAACTGTAAAATTGCAAAAACACTGTGACGTCAATGGAAATAGATTATTCTCCCTTCCTCTCTCACCGTCTTTCTTTCTCTCTCACGGCAGTGAGTAGGTTAGTACCGATGTTGACAGAATCAGACCATGTTATCAATCAGAGCACAGCGGTGACAATGAGGACCGGCGGGTGAAAGATTACACACATATAGTGGAAACCTGAGACTAACGGCAGTAATTAATTCTGAACTTCCTGTAACACACACACACACACACACACACTCCACAAAATGGCTGAAAACAGGAGTAACTGGAAGGTAACAGCAATAAAAAAATATGTAATTTTCTTCAGCAGTCATCGCCCTGAGTCTCGCGTGTCTGACATGGCAGGCTTGAAGTGTGAGGGGGGTTTAAAGAGTGACCTGGGAGTCTCCTAGTAAAATGCCCCTAATCAGCCCGGGGGGGATAACATCCTCTCTGGGCTCTGGCTGAGCCGGGGGCAGGCACATGGCAAGTCTGACAGACTCTCTTCTCAGAGATCAATACCCAGACTCCTTTTAAAGTGTGACATGTTGAGAGGCAGACAAGGAATTGTACTTCTGAATTACCAGGGAGGAGAGGCTTTTTGTTTGTTTTTGTGGGCTTTTTTTTTATTTATTTTTTTCAGATTTTCTGGTGAAATTGCCTGACATGTAGTAGGTGTGTGAACATCAGTGTGTGAACATCAGTATGTGGTTAGGGGTGTTGTGTTGCTTTGGATTACATCAGCGTTCATCTTCATTAGGGAGTGTGACTGGGAGGGACTGAGCCTGTTCAATATGTACACAAATAATGTGACTTTACTTGATCACTACTTGAGTCGAATTGTGATTCTTTGAAACACACTAAAACATTTCTTTCAGATCAGTGTTGAGTATAAAGGTTTGTTTCCGATACAGAATTAACGTCGTTTTACACACTTTGTATCTCTTTGAAACAACACACATTTTTTACTTTTTTCTAAAACTGTCACATGTCAATAACTCTATATCTAGAAATGAGGCATCAATTATCATGTTTACTTAATGTTCTGTAGCATACATAATAGACACAAATAAATTCAAAATTATACTTTTTAAAAAGTACTCTACCTGCACTGTACAACCCGACCCTGCCAACAACCAGGACTTCATCCACTGAATCCCTTGCCTTTGACTTTTTGTTGAGGTTGGTCACACTTTTTTGTGATGAGTGGTCAGTGCTTCTGTGTTTTGGACTTCACTTCCCTATGATCACATTAAAATAGTGTTGGCAGTACTTTTACAGGACCGACAGCAGTTTCCAGAACCAACAAGAAAAGGTTGTCCTGCTAAGAAAAGTGAAACAAATAACAGAGCATCAACCAATCACGTTGTGTAGAACGGGGAACCGATATTAATGAAACAACAACACAGACGCTCCGTAACCAAAACGGTCAACTTTTATCACTCCTATCAACCTAGACAAAGGCAGTAGAGATCAGATCCACTCGTTCCGTTCCTACCTCTCACAATAAAAGCCCTATCTAGACATATCTTCTGTTTTTCATATAAAGCACTCTTTATTATTCCGTCTCTGTGGAGAGTTTTTACTATTTCATTAAATCATCTCTCAGATCTGTTTGCTGAATTTCAGCTGCAGTCATGGTTAGGTGTTGTGTAATGGTGATACGCGTTACCTGGAAAGGTTGGAAAGAGATATACGTTTCTAGGTCTTTGCCAGTACTACCTGATCCAGGCCTGCTTGTTCCTCTGAAACCATCTCTGCCATCCATCCCATCTGCCATCTGGCCCCGGCTCACTGGGCACAGCTCAGCCCTGCCTGGCTCTGTAGCTTTAGGGGAGGTCAGCGACTGGGGGCTGAGCACTGGGGCCGTCAGGGAGATTGTTCTGCATACTGAGCAGCCTGATTAGGCAGAGGAGCACAAAGGGGCTCCAGCCTGAGAGGGCAAGTGGGGAGACAGGCGTGACGGCACACAGCCCTACAGCTTCCCGCCACCACTGACCAAGTAACCGATGACAACTCACAGACCATCTTCCCTTGCACAGTAGATGAATCGGTAAAAACTTCCCCTCTACCCGACTGTCATCAAGAAAGAAAAGAAAGGTACAGGTAACACCCTGAGCTAAGGATCATATTGATGGGATAAAGTTTTGTGAAAGACAACTATCTAGTCTGCACCAGATTGGTCACTATGATAAGGGAAAAACTCATCTGTGGTTATTTTATCTCTCCATGATGCAAAATTGCAGAGGGCATGAACATATCAAAGCGTTAATGCGCACATTTGCATGCTAATAGAGGGGCCATCATATCTAGCTTTTGAGTGATTTGTCTTCTAAAACACTGTCTGCTCACCTCTGTCCCTATGGTAAGAGCAAATTGATAAAGATAATGAGCCCATGACAAGCTGGCTCACATCAAGCCCAGCACAGCTGACTGCCCAGAGCAATGCATCCCCTGCTCTGCCTCCATGGACACGTTGCCAGTGTGACGGATAATTTGCGTAATACCTCTACGTTCCACCTCACCCCACCATACCGTCTAATCGCACCACCCTGCACCACAAATCATCAGCGTCTCCATGGAACATGCCCAGGTGCATTATGGTAACTGATGAGTGTTATCACGGTAAAAAATAAAATCAGAGAGACGTAAATCAGCCAATGATTGGGGAAATCGTTGCCGCAACACGGGCACATGGTTTATGAAGCGTCCCTGACGTTCACTGATTACTTTTGATTCTCTCGGCTGTGTCTTCTTTTCCCAATGAGGTGAACAACAGGGGAGGGGGACTGGTGATGAGGGCCTGTATATAATGGCTGATATGAAAAATAGGTGTGCAGGGGGACGACTCAGTGGTTTTCTCACATCATTCCCCATAGCCCATTATTGTTTGCACTTTGTCAGAAGAGCCTGTCATGCACAAGCATGCACACAAACATGCCAACATGAGCAAACACACGTGTGTGTCTGTCTACATACAACTATGTATACGTAACACCCACACATCAGCGAGAGCTCAACACTGCCAAGAGCAAGAGAAGGAGAGCAACAGAGTAAGAGGTAGAAGGGTCAGCCATCCGCTGAGATGATAATGAACGAATAATAATAGAGTACAGGATGAAATTACTGAGCTTTACCCACAATATCTTCTCTCATTAGCTCCAGCACTAATGTTGCCGTTTATGCTTGTGTTCTACACCAGCTCCCCCTAATTAGGCGTGGGCTTCTAAAAATAAACAGCAAACTAAATAGTGGCGTGAAAGTACATGCAAATCTGTTGATGTACAGGAATAATGGTGGCTGGGTAGAGGAGGGGTGCGGTGGGGATTAGTGGTGCGCTGCAGTATAAAGTAATTGAGTTGGGTAGTGTTGACACCCGGTCGCAGTCAGAGTGCCCATGTTGTGGAACGCGCTGCGTGCGTGTGTGCTACAAGGCTCAGCCAGCATTTGTTTTGTGCAGCTGGTGTCATGGTAAAGGTGTTAGTTCTGGATAAAAGGCTGCAGAGGATGCACAGATACTAATCCCTACATTACTTTGAAAGAGAGAAGCAGGGTGGAGTCTTCCTCCTGTGAAACAGTGAGGACAATCTGTTGCAACACCGGAGCTGGGCACAGCGCGGGCAGGGCCAGGGCACAGCAAGGACGAGTAACTGTCAGCCGTCACTCAGATCCAAGGCCAGAAACAACTGTTCAGACAAAAGAAGATATATTAAAAGTAACAGCGCTGTTTAAATTCCGGGTCACAGGGGAATGAATCATATCCAGAAAACCACCTAGTCCAAACACAGTCAGATTTATTAGAGTCTCTAGTGAACCCAAACCTGCATGTCTTTGGCCTGTTGGAAGCCAGAGCACCCTGAAGTGCCCTTGCAAAGACAACCACAACTTAAAAGTCCCACACAGAAAAAGGAACAGGGCAGGAGCTAAACTAAGCCACTGTGTTGCCCAACTGTTTAAATTTACCAAGACAAATTTACCATAACAAAGACTTTGAACACTTTCAAAATAATTGATTCAGTAGCTCTAAAATAAACTGAATGAAAACGGGTATAATGTTGATAGTTTAATGATATGTGGGAGATAAGGTAATACAGTGGCTTAGAGCAATTTTCACAGCAAAGTGTCAGTTTAAGCACGACAGGGGCTAAGTAGGGCCACGCTCATCTTGATAATACCTTTAGCCTTGTCACTCCAGCTTTACTACTTGAAGAAATTCCATGATCTCTCAACATTGACTTTGTTATTTTTTCGTTTCCTGGCATTTTTTTCATATTTTCACCTTCACTGAAATGAAGGTTTTACCATTGAACATTTGCTGAGTTATGCAGGGTATGTCTGCACTAGTAGCAGTGGCTGGTTAGCATTGCTTACAGTAGTAAAATTGCAATTCCTCACTGTAATTTACTATGATGTTGGGAAAACAGTAACTGAAAGATATGACATTACCATAGTTTATACGCTACATTTACACGTTTAATCACTTAGTGCTGTGTTCGTCGGATGCTTGTGCTATGTAGAAATGTCACTGTTTTTTAATTAGTTTATAAAGGCAACCAATAAAAATGAATATGAATGTATAATATACAGTGTATAGTGTATAGTATAGTGTACTCTCAATAAGACTCCCATGGTTTGAGTCAACATGGTGACTTTAGCACAGAATGTCCAAAAGTAATTCAGGTACAATGCATGGCAGACTTTTCAACTGAAACCTAGACAATATGGTTTCTCCCTGCCTACAAAGGAGTCCGGCAGTTCAATTATGTAATAAATTCAGGAAAACAAAATGGCCAAATTCATCTAAATTAGCCAACGACCAAAAATACGGCAGGGTGTTAAAGGGTTAAACAGAAAACTAAGTGATCATATAGCGACAGAAAAGGGTTGGTTTCTTTACATTACTTGTACTTAGAAGAATTGATCTATATCTCCTTTTTTATATTTGAAAACAGGATTAATATGTTCTGAGTTTACTATTGATGGGATGTCCACTGGAGTACCACAACACTAACAAGCCATTTTGAAAAACCTAATAAAGAGATAACTTTTTGGTTCAATGTGAAAGATACCTATTGAGTAAGGGTAAGCAATCAAAAGTCAGGTTGAACTTGAATTACAGGGTGAGGATGTCACTAGTTTGCTTCTCTGGTGCTTTCAGAGACTTTTTGCTATGAAAATAGTTGGAATCCAGTGTATTTTCCAACTTATCTGCTGCATATCATAAAGCTGTCAACACCCCAGCCAATTGTCATTTATATTAGATGCTATTTTAGAGCTATTTAATTCGTTTTCTGAACAATGTCACTGGAGGACACCAAATCTTTGTTATGGTAATTGAAGCTCAGTGACATTATGTAGATTAAACAAATGAATGGACCAAAGTTTCAGCAAGCAATGCACTTGGGAAAATGCAGTATTTTGTGGAGCGAATACAGCTTGATCAGAATTCAAATCAAAGCAAAGCATTACGACAAAATGAATCACATCGACTAAAGACAGTTGTTAACGTCCTCCCAGGGAAATCTGTGACATCCCAGGTGGAGAAAGATTTTAGAAAATAACGCTGTCATGATGACAAGGTGAGAAGTGCTAACATCAAAAACAGCTTTTATCTTACCACTGAAGCAAAGAGCTTCTTTTTTTTTTTTTACAAATACTGCTTAGGTCAATAGCTAGTTGAAACCTCAAATGGATAAACTGTACTTTGTAGATTACTCATTTCTCTCTGCAAAGGTGGTAGCACTGTTGTGTTCAAAGAGAGAGAGACGTGTGGTGACTAATTTCTGCCTTGAATGCAGTCCATTTGGCCTCACTTCGAGCCAAGCTCTGTCCATTACTGCAGCTCTGAGTCACAAACCTCCATTAACCCTGAGGCTGTCAGCAAGAGTCGCCCGGCGGAAGGGTCGTTCAAACACGCCGACACGCAGGAATACTTGTACTTGCATGCACACAAACACTTTTTGTCTACTTCTCACACCATCACACACACAATCTCTCTCCCTTACCTACTTTCTTTCTGCCACTCTCTCTCCCTCACACACACACACACACACACAGTCTTACTTCCCCAGGAATCCGATCTTTTTATAGCTGTGTGTTGGCGTGGGCGGCGGTATGGCCGTGCTGTTTCACCCAGCTCAGACTGGATCTCAGATCAATATCTTGTCCCCCGCCAGCCAGCTAGTTCAGGCCGAACGGACTGCTTCTGAAAATATGTCCTTGTGGTTTCACGTCTGCTGTCTCTCATAAAAGAAGTCTGGTGGTTATTCACCCAGCTTTAACACATCCCTATTGAAGCGACACAATTTTACCAGATGCATTGTTTGGGAATTATTGTTTTGTTGATATTGAACCACTCTGAATATAGTAACTTTCTAAAGTGTAGCACTCTCTTGCACACACGTGGAACATACTGGTAACAAAAGACAGTGCTGAATTCTGAATGCAGGCTTCTTCCGCTGTTTGCTGGTCTGGTTCTTGTAGGCTTTGTGTTTGTTTTTCCCTTGGTGCTGCATTACTTTTGTGTAATTATATTAATTAATCAGCTGCCAGACTATCCCCTTTTTTAAAACAAATACCTTTTTAAGATAGATAAAACATTTGATTGAAATAATAATAAACAAAATACTATTATTATTATTAACTTACTGAAATAAAAACTTGGAGATCAAGATTTTTAAAATATGGATTCATTAAAATAAGACATTTCCATCATTCCATCATTCATTACTATTATGAGACCAAACTATTCTAAACCACACGATGTTTGGAGTTAAGTACTTCAGCTTGATCACCTTGGAAAACACAAACAAACCTAGCTACTTTACTGAACCACATTTTAGCTCAAATGAAGTACATTTCACTCTATGAGGTCATTGAGGTTGCCAACATAGGCTCTAAAATCTCAACCCCTAGCCGCTGGGTAGATTGTGCAGCTTAGCTGAGCTGCAGAGATCTCTAAGGCTAGTTGGGCCCTTTCACAACCCTGTCAGCCCCTGACGGCCATTCACGATCAAGGTGACTTATGTGGGAGCGTCTGGCGCTGTGACGTTGTGGTCGGGATCTCATTCCCTGACAGATTACAGTGTTGGACAAGCTGCCACTCGGAGCAGTGTGGCTGTGATGGCTCTGATAATTGAAGTGCTCAAAGGTGGATGGGTTGGACGGATGAAGCACAGCAAGTCAATGGATCAATACGTGAGCTCCAGGTGCTGGAGCTAAATGGGTCAGTTGGACTGGACCCTAGCAAAAGCATACTAAAAAAGGTCACAGGGCCTTCAGTGGCTACATTCAGTCTTTTTTATTTTCTATTTGTCACCCACCAAAATTTTCCATTATGGGAGTGAACAGCTAAACGCCAACGCATGGCCCACTGCCTCTCTTTCACTGAAATGTTTCATTTTATTTCAGAGAGAGAGCACACCAGAAAAATACTGCCTTACCCTCGTATTAACATTATAGCCTGTGAGGTTTCTGCTATGGATACTGTGCTCCAACAAGGTATTTTGTCACGTCTGTGACATATGCTATAGATACAGTATTGAAAGTGCTTGTAGAAAATCAATATGACTAGGAAAGAGATCATTCTCTAGATGAGTCGCGCCTTCAGTAACGCTGCTCAAGTGGGCTGTGTGGCTGCACTAATTCCTGATTTATACTTGACGCATCCCCTAGGGCCTAGGGGCCCCGATTGTCCGCACAGTGAAAGTGACGTCACACCATCAGACTTGTCCTTTTGCGGGGGTCCCGCACGGCTGGTTTGCCTGTCCGGTACATCAAGACATTTTCTAACTCCGCGGACGCTGTTACCCTGCTGTAGACCTGGGTTTTCATGACTCTACCTGCTACAGTTTAGGAGAATATTGGTTTGGAGTGGAAGATCAAAACGTTACCTGGTCATGATTCCGCGTCAGCTTATGTCGATGCGACCGTCGGAAGGCTTTTCCTGCTAACATGGGCGCTGAAATGAAAAGTAAGAGGCTCCGCACATGCGCTGCTCAGGTAGGCAGTGTGGCCTAGACGTGATAAATCCCAAGCCAATTGTGCCCCAGGCAACATAAATGATGTACAGAAACTGACAGCAACAAAAATATACCTTCACAAATGATATGTCAGCCAGTATGTGGCATTTATATTAGTATTGGTTGAGTTTAGCCTTTGGATTCTTCTATTATTGTTTTATCTCCCCCAGTCCCATTTCACTGATATAACCATCTATTTGCCTATCTCTTCTTCCTGGCAAATAGACAAACAGACTGCTCAACATTCATTGTGTGGCGGCAAGCAGATTTCATAATCGTCACTCGTGTTTCTCACACATCAATAGCTATTCCTTTATCAGCAGGAAAACACACAGAAGGTTTGTTCATGGACTTAATTGAATAGGAATAGCTGAGCCGGGGCGTCATGCACGCAAAGTCATTTTCATATCGCTGAAATGTCACCAGCCGATGGGGTGACAGGCTGGTCTGGCCACCTGTCAAGCTTCCCTGCGACAAGTATCACCAAAGAAAACACCCTGAGCCCGGCACTAAAAACAGACTTCTGCACAGAAATTAGAATCAGAATCTCTGTATTCACCTTCTATAAAAGTATAACGTTTTTTCTTTGCGACACGTTATCAACTCGCACAAATGCGTTTTTCAGATGTTACACAGGAACAACAGCACCTAACATTCAGTGCAAATGGACAGTGTAGGACAAACAATACACTACACACTATAAATATCACTTCACGAAGATGTCATTCAATCAGTAGGTGCATTCAGGCAGCACGGCATACAAAGAAGGATGAGAAATACTCGCTGTGCAGTTTGCTAAATGGAGGTGTGCATAGGGAGAGCAGCTGCAAGGATCTGTGGGGATGAGGATAGAGAAATGGCTGAGTGTGAGTGAGACAGACATGATCATTTCTAATCTATGGAGGTCTCTCGAGAATGAGAGGATCAGTCACCAGTAGGAGATGGCCCTAACCAACTAACCGTAGCCCTAATACATACCCCCACTGGTAATTTACACTTATCCACGCCATGACTGAGCCTGAATGAAGGTGAAATGCACTACGATGTGTATGAGAGGGAGATTTATCCCTGTCTTTAGTTGTTAGGAGAATGCTTGGGTGGAAGGACAAAGGATTGCATTTAACCTTTTACATTTACCTGATGCTCTTAGCCAGGGCCACCTATCGGAATAGGCTGAAATTGTTATATCACCAACATGACAAGCAACCGATAGTAAGTACAGTACATGGACGTGAAAGGGTCAGAACCATATGGCAGGGCCCTGGGGTGACAATATAAAAGAAAGTGAAACAAGAAAGTGGAATAGAGAGGGAGAGGAGGAAGGAACTGACAGGGTCAGATGAAGATAAATGCCAGATGCTGGAGGCCAGAGTTGTAGTCGGGCTCTACAAAAAGAAGGAGCCCAGAGTGTCTATAAAAGAGGGAGCCAGGAGGAGTTAAAGAAAGAAAGCAATAGAGAGTGAGAGTGAGAAACCATATCCACAGTGGATGGGGAGCAATACAGAGGTAAAGAAAGCGAGGCAATCCAGGGAGGGGGTAAAAAGTTAAAGCAGAAACCGGGAAGTAGTGCGAAAGAGAAACAGCCAATTAGCAGGAAGCCAGCAGGTGTGCTTTCTCTCTGGAGCCCCCTTCCCCTTGCCCCCCATCCTTGGTATGGGGTGGGGGGGTGGGCTAATGCTGTGCGGGCCTTAAAGAGCAGCAAGTTGCTATGGCAACCGCCTGGCACGCTCTGTCTCCAGGGAAACGGAAATGTCACAGCTTAAGAGGTCTCACAGAAAGCAAGTGAGGAAGAGAAAGAAGCAGAGAGAAAGGCAGAGAAAAAGATACAGGTATGTGACAGAAAACAAGGCAAAGGGATCGATGCATTACTCGTTATCTTTGTAACATGGCTGTCACATTATCTATGGAGTTTCTGTACAATCAAATGAATCATCTGGCATTGCCCTCCAATCCTCCCACTCACCCCTTAACTTAGTTTACAGCCCGAACAGATGACAATGTAGACATTGGGTTATTTAAAAACAGTCCCTGAAACCAAAGTCGCCAGCACCTGAGCACAATGCAGTCCATTGCCAGGCCTTTGAGAGCCAATCAGCCTTCATTTATTTAATCAAATATTTACTGTCATAAGTAGCCGAGGAGCCTGAGGGTGTGGCAGAAAAGCAACACCTGCATGAATTTGACTGTTGTTTGCTGCTGAGCTATGGGCTGACCCTCCAAATCACACATTAGCCAGGGCCGACACCTGAACGGCCATTAACCTGAATGGCCGCTGATTGCCTCACGATTAACACAGTCTGACTCCTCTCCTCCAGGGCTGTAGCCACTCATACAGGTGCTTCAGCACCCTTCAAGGTCTTGGATTAATCAGGGTAAACAAATGTTGTTTCTTTGTCCTGGCAGTACCACTTTGTTTGATGTATGCCACACATTACAGCTTGAGTCACTCATACTGTTCCACTGAAATATTTTTGAAAATGAATTTACTAATTGTGCCCATCTGGCATAATTGACCTTTTGTGTGTAGCCTGTCATGATCCAAAAAATGTTGTTTCAATTGTATTAGAAAGTCACAGAAGAAATGAATGGTGTCTATGCGTGTTTGTGTGTGTGTGTGTGTGTGTGTGTGTGTGTGTGTGTGTGTGTGTGTGTGTGTGTGTGTGTGTGTGTTGGGGTTGGTGTAAGCATGAGGACAGTGGGTGCTCGGTGAAAGGAGATGGCCAGCTAAATGGAGCATTTCTCCAGCATGCTGCTGCGTGCCGGAGAGTGTGGCCTGGCCATGCCTAATTTATTTCCTCTTTTGTCGTTGTTGTCTCCATTCCTCGGTTGATTAAACCAACCTCATGCA
This sequence comes from Anarhichas minor, assembly GCF_050575085.1. NCBI lineage: Eukaryota > Metazoa > Chordata > Actinopteri > Perciformes > Anarhichadidae > Anarhichas > Anarhichas minor. The sequence continues at coordinate 2,707,611 of NW_027466508.1, forward strand.
GCTATGCTCAACAAATAGCCTAATTGAGTACGACCTTGGCAAATGATATATCAGCCCTATCCTCCAAAAACACCACCTGCACCAGACGCCCATCTCCCCAGCCCATCGCTCTGCGGGCCGCCGCACCGAGCACAACAAACATAAACAGGGGATTCGCCTCCTCAGCCAAAGTCATTTCTTGCACGACCTTTCCCACAAATCACTGAGATGACACAGGGCTGGATGGATCACTGAAATGGGACACATTTGTATCACTTAGACCTTTCATCAGATGCAAGCAGATACTCATCTATTATTCCCCCTTCCATTTGCAACTTTCACCCCACAGCCTGCACACGGGGGCAAAATAAGTGAACAAAACATTCCTATCTCTGCTTCATGCAGCAGCTGCAGCAGGCTTAAGCAGCATAGAATTCTCATTAAATTTCCATCCTGTCTCTGTGTTTAGATGGGAGCTGGAATGAGGAAAGGAAGGGGGGGGGGGGGTAGTTTGTGTTCAAAGGGGCCTGCTGTAGAAGATCTGATGGCTCTCTCAGTGTAGTCTCTGGTGGGATCTCTCACAGGATACAGATGCCTGCTCTGAGATGGCTTCATACCTAATGAGTCTGAGCTCCAGCAGGGCTGCACACAAAGCAGCGCTGCCCTGGATTCTCTGTTTGTTTGCCACCACCAGCCCCACCCTCGCTGCCTCGCTCACTCGCTCACTCAGCACTGAGCGATGTGCCTGCCTACAGCTAGTGTGTGACACTGATGTGTTTCTCAGGAGGGATGCGTATCCTGCAGGTAAACACCTGGAGGCTGAGAAATCACCCTCCAAATGCAGGCGACGGGGCCTGTGCTGTAGCCAGGGACTGTTAACAAAGTGAGACTCATCCCTCTGCCTGTCTCCGTACCGGCTTCGGCCTCAGCAATGAAGCACTGGACCACAGGACCGGGTTCTGTGTGGTGTGAGAGGATGAGGGAAATGATGACCACAAATTACCAAAATGTGTTGGTAATATGTAAGTATGTTAAGCATGAAGGGAGCTAGGTTAATCACTCGCCAATGACTTGCCTGGCCATGAGTAGGGAGGGCATTTGCTAATATCGCTTATCTTTGGAACAAGATTACATACAAAACAGAGGTGTAAAGATAAGCTTACCCTGACTCCTTGATTGTAAACTCGCAAGAGTTACTTTTCAAGATCGTGACTGTAATCAAAAGGGCTCGGAACAGTGACAATTACATTTTGGGTACGTCACTTTCAGAATGTGAGCAAAAATAAGAGTAATTGTTGGGATTCATGTTTAAAAAACAATTTAAAGCACATGGAAAAATCCATGTCTGCATCTTCATAAATGTAGACGGCCTGTGCTTGTCAGTACTTCAGCAATGGTATGAATACATGTGTCCTTGTGTGTGTGTGTGTGTGTGCGTAGGAAAGAGAGAGCCCGTGCTGTTGTGACCTCTACTAAAGACATGGAGGGAACAGAGGCTTGGTAAACAGCAGATCTTCCTTCCACATCCCTCAGAGCCATGCCGCATCTGGCCTGGAGGTGGGATAGGGACGTGTTGATAAAAATAGGTCACACTGCCAATATACAGCCTGAGAGGATGGCAGGGAGGTTACCACAGCAAGGACAGGAAATGGACGGACGTGTCTGTCTGTCCATCATCCTCATCCTGTTAGGAGAAGAGTTGTATGGAAGAGTAAGAAAAACAAAAGAACGCTTGTCCACTCTTGCCGTTACTAAGAGGTCACGCGCTTGTTTTGAACACTTGAGCCCTCTGCACTGCTGATCATTTCAATGACAGCATCCACAGGCATCCACTTTTAAAATCAAATGGAAAAATCACACTAGGGGGTAATGCATACTGGAGCTCATTAAAATTTCACTTTAGAGCTTTTTGACGAGCTTCTAGCTCCAAGACAGCATGCCATCGAGGGCGTGTGAGAATAAGTCCCTCAAGGCCACTCGCACAAGACAAACTGCAGGGGGTTGTCTATGTTCTCTGCCATCCGGGCAATTAATGCATACTACATTGAGGGTCCCTACAGTCCGCAGTCCTCTTGCCACTATAAGCCTAGAATGAGTCGTCATCATATAGGCGCTGGCTGTCCCAAGGCAGAATGGCTTTAATCAAAGCCTGTGAGGAGGCAACAGTCACCGGGGACAAATTTCATTGGGAGTTAGGTTATAAGAATGAAGGAGCCATGCAATCTCAACTCCTCCCAGGTGGGATAGAGGGATTAAACAGTGAGGAAGTGGCAAAGATGAATGGAGTGAAAAGGACGTTTCTACATGCCTCTTTTCGTCTTTACCTCAGAGAGCTGTCATGATAGCAGGCCCGGACTGCTTATTTATTGAGAGCTTTCATTCGTGAGCTGACTGACTGGGAGCATTTAAACAGACCTGGGTTTCTGCCTCTTGGCATGTCTTTGCATCCTTTTTAAACAGGCCCTCCTTCATAACCATCCATCAGTTGATAATTTCATCAAGCACCCCACGTCACTGACAGTCCACATAAGACAACCCAAGACCCAAATAGTGTATCGCTTTCCTTACTTCCTTGCAAATGTGCTAGGGGATTTATTAAAAACACTTCCTGTGGTTAACAATTTACATACGGCCAATATCACAAGACTTCATTAAATAAATAATCTGGGATCACATCTCTCCTCAGATGTTTGTAAATCCAATTATTGCTTTATCAAATTGGATTTTGCTGTTATTATTTTTATTTTTTCAGGGTGTGGTGGCTCGCATGATGAAATTGGTGCAGTTTAATATCAGTGCTGCTGATAAATGTGATTGGTTAGACAGTCGAAAGGGCAGGCATAGTGCTCCAGAGCATGGGCCACTGCTGGGACAACTTCTGCGTTAATCATATTACAGCGCCGCTCCTAGGTGTGCAGAGGACATTTGCACACAAGGAAATGTGTGTAGGACAAAACTGATAGGCAAGACAGTACCCCAAGCCACTGCAGGGAGGCTAGCTTCCAGTGCTGCACAGACAGGATAGTTGTGTTTACTGTTTAAAGACGCAGAGAGACTATAACTTTCTACGGGAAGCGTAATTAGCTGTGAAGCGTCAAATAGACAATAAAGAGCGCAACATGAAACTGCCTCTGATGCATTTCCTTGAACTCTCTGCGAGGAGATGGTATCTTTATAGAACAAAAATATCCCACATCACTGTCTCTTATGTCCTCTGATCTCTTCTCTTTACACTATCATCTACATGTTTTGAAAATGAAAACAAAAGCAATAGAAAAGGAAGGAATCTCCGAGGGGCTAGTCTGATAAAGTACTTCCTCACAAGTTTTTCCTGGAAGTAGTGAGACAGTCCCCAGAGTTCCTGTGTCCACTCTGAATGACACTCCAGGAGCTCCGCTCTCTGGGGAGGCACTATATCCACGAGGAACAGCAAAAAAGACCAAAAAACCCACAAGAAAACTAAAAACATCCTCCCACTTTCTTTTCTTCTTGCCTCTTTGATGCTCCTCTGGTACAAACCTGGGTTTTCTCTTTCTCTTTGTGGAACCACGCAAGTGAAAATATGTGAGGAGAAGCAGAGAGAAATGAGGCACCCTGAGGTGGAAAGAGAGGGTAGAGAGCGGAGCACTGGGGCTGTTTTCGTACAAACAGCTAAGCCAGAGAGAGGGAATTGGAATATCTTGTTAATGTGCTGCCTACACTATAACCTTGCCCTTATACCTAATATTCCCCAAAGTGTGAATGTGTGTGTATGTCTTTCATACATATGAGTGCATGCATGAGGGGGAGCTATCTAGTGACCCGTAGTGACCTGTGAACAAGCTTTACCTCATATTTAAAGGAGTGGTAGTGGAAACTAAAAAGCCTGTCATTTCAAAAGTTCCTGAGAGTGAAGGCAATGGGCAAGTGGGGTGAGCTTGATGGGTTCTTGCTGGTTAATTAGCTAGACATGCTAACAGCTTTCAAATGTTGATTCTTACTAGAGTATGTTCTGTCCCTTGACTGCAGAAAACATAGAATCTATGAAAGAACTTTTTTCAAAAACAAGACAGAAATGACATACTTAAGGAGAGAATGAGGCTGTAACCCTCTATGTCTATTTTTTTTTTTTTATGTATCGACAACCTGCCTCTCTACATGTATCTGTCATTGAAGATTGTACTCGTTACTCCTCTGAACACAAAAAACAGGGTTCTGCTAATGCAGATAGCAGCTTAACGACTCCAAATCAGGGTAGATGCAGTGCATCGGCCCGGGAGGTCGATAGTCTAGTCAGACCGAGCCTTAGCAGCATCAACATCAATTGAATAGACCACTAAAACAGTGTCGTAAAAGGATCCAGGCTGGGAATTAAACAGGGACAACAAGTCAACGGGCATGACAGGGAAGGGACTCTCTCACACTTCCAAACTGCGTGTACTGCCATGGACTCACAACACACAACTAAAGTAAACATAAAACCTAAAAATATAATGCAAGTGGCAACCACACTCATTTTGCTCTTCGGATTTACCAAATTTAAAGATTAAAATTGTTGACAGTTGAGACAGCAAAATGCAAAAGTTGACATCAATTGAATTATCACATGGAAAATATACACAGACAACAAAAGGACGAGGATTAATTATGCTGTGAAGCTGACAGGCATAAATATAGACTCGTTAAAGTGCTAGCACGTTACCAATACACAAACAGGCAGCAGCTCTGGGAGTCCGTGCCGTCTCCCGAGACCTGAAGGTGTTTATGATATAGACACTATATGTGTCGTCTCCTGCCTTGGAGAGGATGGCTGTTAAAATGGGGTTGGGGGCATAACTGGTGGTGGCAAACAGGGAACAGAGGTCTTTGCTGTATGGCCCACAGATGCCTCTACTCCCAGGCCCTCCTCTATGTCCTCCTCCTGCCTGGCTGCCAGACATCCATACAGCATACGGGGGCCTTATCCAAAGAGAGCCTCGCAACGTTATCTGTGTCCTCTGCCTTTCCTGTGCCCGGTCCACCATTGTCTATTTATTTATCCTGGTCCTGAAAATAAAGAGGGAAATGAAAACACACCTTTTTCATTATTTCCACCCGTCTAAAATTCATATTTATGCTAATACGCGGCACCTCTTTCCGCCTCTGCCTCACATGGGAGATGGGATTCAGGCAAGAATTAATGACATTGCATCGGCGGTAATGTTTGCCGCGTTTCATTAGCTGGTATATCTTTAATTTCCAATAAACACAGTAATTAGGGGAGGTATCCGCGGAGACAGGCTCTGGCAGGCTGCTGCCGTGGTAACAGCTGTAACCGAATCTGCACCGAGGTAACAGCAGTCAAGGAGGACTTTCAGCTTAGCCAAATCCTGCCTCGCAGTGGGAAGGGCCTCGATTCAATTAAATGAAAATGAAGCCCACCACAGATATCAGCCCAGCAGTTCACAAAAAAAGGGAGAGGAAAGAAGAAAAAAAACATATGCAAGAGCATCTGCAGAAAAGACGGACACATATATACAGTATGGATATAGACGTATATGGTATTTCAATAAGTAATACATCCATATTTCAAAACTGATTTTTTTTTTTCATCTATGTAAAAAACCAAACGCCCACACTGACATAGTAGACTTTCATTTTTCTTTAAAAACCCTTTCAAAGCAGTATCTCCCTTCTTCAGCTTTTAAATGCCTACTCTTTCAAAAAGTACTTACGAGGGAGGGGAAAACATTCACAGAATGTTCCGAAAATCATCCCCTCACATATTACACTGTTTCTTGCTCACTGTGAGCACAAAGGGCAGTAGAATGGAGTAATCCTACACATTATAGTCAAAGGACTAGTGAGACTCATGTACAGAGAGGCAATTTACCATCCTGACTTTTCAATCTTTAAAACGTTCCACATATCCCTCCCCTCCCCCCCACACACATACTTTTAAATGCTCTCCTCCAACGCAAGTGCCGCAATCATCTGACGATTTCTTCATCTCAACATAACTTGATGAACAGAGTGAGATAAAAAACTGAGGAAGAAAGACCGTCAGAAAGAGTAAAGTGAGGGACCAGATAGGAGAGAGATATAATGATAGAGACAAAGAAGTGAGCATTTCTCCCTGAGAAAGGATACGGGCCAGGTAACCGAGTGGCTGTGCCGCAAAGGAGAGAAGAGCTATAATGGAAGCTGACACTGCCTGCGTTCCCAGTTCTGACCTCCCAGTCAGAGTGTCGTGTTTATTTAGAGACAAACAAATAGTGAAGCACAAAGAGCTAATAGGCTGTTAGGTACTCAAACTTAGTCACCACAGTGGAAGGCGAGGATGCTGAACACAAGATGAATGGCACCAATATCACAAGGGCAAGAGATTTGTTACCTAGTGTTTGTGGAAAAATAGACATGACAACATTTTAGCTTTAAAAGAACAGATTTCAGTGTAGATCATGTAAAACCTGTGTTTAGATTTGAGGGTGAAAATGCTGCATTGTGCCTCCATGCTTTTTGACATATTCCTTCATTACCATGAACAAGAGTCAATCCCACATACACCTACCTGCTGCTGGAAATATACATTAGCGTACTAATCCGCAGTTTAAAATATTACCCCAACATCTATACTATTTACTTATATTTGAGTTGAACATTTTCTAAAGATTGAGGTCAGTAGGAATGAACGATGTGGCGAAGAGTCACAGATGTAGGGGAGGAAAGTCAGAACGGATGAAAGCTTTGTTGTGGGTTTTTTTCTTGTCTTGGGGAAAGAAACATTTATCATAATTATCCTTTAAATCTTAATCACATAACCACATTGTCCAGGAAGGAAAGACCACAGCTAGGCTGCACAAATTATCTTGTCAGTTCCACTGCCATCTCTATACTTGATCCTCAGATCACGTCCCTCCCCTTCTCTGCTCCTCCTCCTAGGGCTGTACACCTCACCAGTATACCATATCAGACAGAGGCTATGAAAAGGTCATAGCTCAATGGTGGGTCCCTGTCGGCCTCCCCCACTGCCTTCAAAAGGATTAGGCTCTGCATTCAGGTTATGGGGGCCCCAGTGCAGCCGTACTTCCCAGTAGGCTCCCCGAAGCCCCAAGCCCAGTCTGGTCTCCCAGCATGCAGGATCCATAATGTCAGACATCTCCATATCCCCGGTATGGCACCATGTGCTGGGCTGAGATTAGCAACAGTGGCTTACCAGTCCTGTTCAGACTTCGCACAGGAGAACAATAAGAGTTGACGTCTCCATCTGCTGCCATGAATTACTGCGGTCTCCTTCTTTCACTCCCCTCACTGAGAGAGATTCACAAGGAGGTGAAGAAGAGCTCACTCACTTTGGAAAAGCTCGAAACCCAAGTCAGAAAGCAGCATGCTCAAGCTGTTCCTCTTCACCCTCCCACCTCAGTTGATCTTTGGGTGAGCATATGGCCTGCGAGTCGAGAAAGTGCAGCATCTCGGCAGGCTAGATTAGGGATGGAGTAACAGGCTGCGAGGGAGTAGTGATGGGCACTTTGGCCGGAGCACGCCGTAATCTACCCAGCAAGGCAGAGCACAGATGCTGGGCCAGGCAGGGAGGCTTACTCCTCGTTAAGGGTCCATTACAGAAAAGTCCTTGTTAAAGAAACACCACTGTGAGGAGAGGCCGTCCGATGGATGAGCAGGAACGTAGATACGATTTGATTAACTAATTCATTAATCGCCTCACCATTTTCAGTGTGATCATGTCTCAATTTCTCTCTATTATTTTCCTCCACATTCATAGTCTCTTTTCCACCTTTTGTTTGACTAAATTCCACCTACCTATTCAATCCTTGCTTCCTGACAGGCTTATTTGAGAAAATGCTTTTGGTTAGCAAAGCAAGGAGATGTGGCGAGGGAGGGAGAGACGCCTGAGGAATTCTGCTCAATTGAGCACTGGGGAGGATGTTAACATGGGGCCTTGGCACCTCTGCCAAAATGAGTTAGCTGTACTTGATGTTTCAGTGTTGATTAAGAGACAGGGATGGGAATAGGTTTCAGCTCTGTTTAGTAAGGGAGAAGCAGGTGCAGGTTGGGACGAGCCAAAGTGATGACGGTGTTGACTAGAATCAGTTTGTACACTGCAAAAATATATCTTCCCTGACAAGTGATTCATCACAGCATTGCTGTTTCATAGCAAAAGGCAGATGAGTTCTTCAACCTGCTTATATGAATTAACTTTTTACTGTATATACTAGTTGTGATTATTTATTGAGCATTATATCTAACTATAAAGCAAGGAATCCCTCTCTGTCTGTCGGTATGTCCTTCGCATTTCTCGAGAACCTTCTATCCGATCTACTTCACACTTGGCGGTTGTATTGCCGGGGACTTAAGGATGTGCAATGACGAATTTGGTGCAGTTTGGACATGCTACACGATCAATTTTAATAAACGCATAAAAAGCTAACAGCGCTCTGTTCTTCAGCGGGGGCAGGGCCTCAGGGCTCTGCAGACTAAGAGTCGAGCATGTTGCCTTCAGCAGGCAGAAAGCAGCTCAGCGGTTCCCTTTCGCTGCTAGATGCTGGATGTATTGGCATTACAACCAAACTCTTCACTTTCCTGGAGTCAACGAGCAATGAGCAGTCAATGCTGAAAGCATCACTTCAAGGGCCCGGCCAATCGGCCCGCCCTGAACGGGCACGCGGCACGGGCACTAGAAACGAATAACTAGTAACTAATAACTAATAAAAGTTGAAAGTTGTTTTACGATGAAAATGTAATCTTAATTCAGTAAGTAAATGATTTGATGACCGAAGAATATTTTGGATCTTCATTGCTCTTTGTTCAGTTTCCACAAATTGTTGAAAGTAAATAGATAATTGCAAGACTTATATTTTGACATTAATTAAAAAACACAGCCTCTATGTATATACACTAAGGAATTATATTATCATTAACCACCAACCCAGCCCACCTGCTTTAGCATAGCTGTCTGGACTATAGAAAAATGAATGTGGTTAGTTTTCACTAGAGTGAAAGTCTTGAACCTATTGAAGTGAAGCGATTGCTTTGGAAGTTGAAAGATATGTCACCCTAAAATCCAAATGGTTCAATCATTTGATCAACAATGAGATTTAATGATCAAATGCAATTCAATAACATTTCATAAAGAGATTTTCTGCAGTGCAGAAGCTGGAAGAGATTCTCTAAAGAAGCACGTCGGCCAAACTGATGTAACGAGGATTATTCCTCTCCCTCTTTTTCACTGTAACAACCTCCCTGAGCATTTCATAGCTGCATATGCTGCTGCTTAAAGCACCGCTGAGATTTATGCCGTTGTCAGCTCACAAGGGTGCAATCAGGAATAAAGATCCCATAAACCCCTCTGATGTGTCCACAGGTACAGCAGTACTAGGTTATTGCTTATAGCGGATCAAAAACACGTAGCTGTATGTTTGGTGTTTTTTCTTTCCCTTATTTGAAGTGAAAGCTTACCTACAGTAGTTGCATAGTAGTTGCAGAAGTTACAAATACATTGACATCAAAAAGAACACAAGTTGAATTCTTCCTCTTTCCAACAACAGTACTCTACTAGTTGAGAACAGGGTAGGGACAGTGTGGAGAAAGAAGCCATAAAGATTGCAGACTGCCAGGGAAAGAGAGAGATCTGGATGGACGAGAAAACATGCATGTCACGTCAAAGCTTTTGGCCCCTTTGTTTTAATCCTAAGTATGCTGATTTCCTCTGGGTTGCTGAGGTTGCCAAGAGTGCTAGTGTGTTTGTGTGTGTGTATGTAGGTGTGTGTGTGTGTAGGTGTGTGTGTCAGTGTATGTATGTGTTATTAGTACGTGTGTGTAAGTGTGTTTAGGTTGTTTGTCCACTTGTGAAGTCAAGCCAGGTTGGCATCTGCTGCACTGTGTATGCTACTGAGTCCGCATAAATGTATGTGGGTAATGCTTGGACCTCACATATTATCCACTGTGTCCTGTGTGTTTGTGTGTGTTTGTGCGTATGGGTGCCTGCCCACTTGGCAATCTCTCAAAGGGTTACATAAGTATGTGTGAACCCTTCAGGGGACTCCCTAGGTCTGGCTCCAGCTGGCACACTGCTCCCCCTAGTAGCGCCTATAGCTTTTTCCTTTCAACTCGGTTAATACAACTGACTTTATGTATCTCTTCCCGCACTTGTACATGTTTTCTTTATTTTATTTGAATTGATGTATTTTCTCTCCAGATGGTCTTAACTGGGATGACTAACTGGGCTTAGCTGATACAAGCCCACAATTCACTTTTCCATTCTGTATTTTCATGGTGAGTTTGTCTGTTGTAACGGCTGGCTAGATGGTATCTACTATATCCAGCCTGGCTCAAATATGTGGTCAACACTGTACAAAGAAAAAACGAGAAAATATCTGTAACTGTCCGTATACCTGTGCTGTTTGATGACTGATGGGAAAAGTATTTGCGTGAAGGCTGAGGTATGAGAGGTGTCTGGGTCTTGTCTGTGTGAGATTGCAGAGTAGTAATCAAAGAGGTGGCACATCTTGGGCTGAGCTGAGGTTGCGCTGCACCCCACCCCCACCCAAACCAAACCCCCCCCCCTCTGGGCCTCTCAAGGGCCGTCTATCCCACTCCATCGCATCACTGTAGCGACAGCTCTCCTTCGCCTCCCCATCAATCCTCTGGCCAGTCGCAGCTTCCCGATCTCACTGCCAGCTCCTCAGCCAGTCAGCAGCTGCCCAACAATGCCAGGCCTGACAATCGCTTACCCCGCCGGCTTCAAGTCTGTCAACCCCCGGGCCTGTCAAATTACTGTCAGCGTAAACAGTGGGGGAGAGGAGGGGAGGAAAGGGGAGAAAGAAAAGAGGAAGGGGTGAAAGTGGATGGGAAAGGAATGGAGAGAGGAGAGTGGAGAATATTGGGTGAGATGAGATGGGGGGAGTGTCACACACACACGCACAACTCTGACATATATATCACTCTTGCCCCATCTTCTTCTGATGCTGGCACTCGCTCGCTCCCATCAATGTCCCTCTCCCCATCTTTCTTTCAGGTAATTCCCTCGGTCACATCAGTCCTACTCATCTCTCTGCGCTTTTCCTCCCCCCCATTCCTCCCTCTGCCCTTCCGCCACACATGTTCTATCACTATCCCCCAGTCTCAAAGCAGCAGCTCAACATCTCTTTGATTCAAAAAAAAAAGGAGACAGAGAAAAAGAAAAAAGTAATGGGCAGAAAAATGAAATTACTTTCTGGGCCCTCACGTAAAAGTGCGACTCGCTCTTCAAGACAGGCAATATTCCCTCAATTATTGCCACTCACAGAACCCTCTTCGCCAGCGGATGAAGTTTTAATTCCAGGCCTCCAATAAAATGGATGCCCTAGATATAATGTGGAAATAACTCCGCAATGTTTCAGGATTTGCATGACAGTGCACTGTACATTTGAGTGCTATACACATGCACTGCAGATATGAGTGGGCATGTTTTCACATACATGTCCTGTAAGTGAGTAGGATATGATGTGGAAGCTTCATATTGATGTGACAACCAGCCATGGGCTCTCAGCTCTTAAGTCCAACCTGTTTTTTTATTCCTCACAACTGGAGTCTATCAACTTTCAGTTGTATTTATATCACCACCTCTGGGTAACAACTGGTGCCTGAACTTTCATGAGGGAATTTATCAATAATGCCTCAATCAATCATGCAGTAACGTCCTATAGATTATCTATCTATAAGACAAGAAATGCAGATAAACCATCTATTTTAACATTGCACACTATCAGTTTCCATGGTCGCTTGTTGTATGTAATGTGAACATATCCATATATCTCCAGTCATCTAGATTCACGCTACATTTAATTGTATTTTGGCTACCTCAAATGTAGTTTTGTTCTTGAGATAGTTCTACTTTGAGATGCATTTCCTGTTTTGGTTCTATTTCCCTTTCGTCCTTGTTGTAGGTCAATTAGCAGTTTCAGTTCAAGTTCTTGTTCTTGTAATGTTTCTAGTGCTTGCCATATATTTTCATTTTCAAGTTTGAGTTTGAGTTCTAAGTCTAGCTCAAGTTCTTGCTCTAGTTGTAGTTCTATTTATTGATCTAGTTGTAGTTCTATTTATAGCTCTAGTTGTAGCTATATTTCTTCTCTCTCTAACTGTATTTTAAGTTGTAGTTTTAGATCTACATCTATTTGTAGCAATATTTCTAGCTCTTATAGTAATAACTAGTTTCAAGCTCAGTTCAGTAGATGCATATCCAGTTCCAACTCTAGCTCTAGTTCTTCATTACCGGACTGCCGTTGAATTTGTATTAAGACGCTGGTCTAATTTGCCATAGTTACTAACCTCGGGCACTCAGGTTTCTGATTGGTCAAGGGAGGGGAGTGGCCCCCGCTGTGCATAGATGAGTGCTCAGATAATTGGTTGAGAGAATTGGGAGTCGTCAGTGGCCACTCTAACAGAAATGGGTCTAGCCAGCTGAGCTCCCTGCTCCTTAAGTGCCATTTTAACACAGTCATTCCCCTCACCTTTTAATTGCAACTCGACTTTGAGGGCATAGACGTGGACCTGGCCTTCCATCATTAACTGACGCACACATTTCATACGCACGCGTACGTAAGCAAACATACTCATCCAAGAAGGAATAAAAGCGTGTCAGACCTGTACTGATGATCCACACAAGACACACACTCACATGCTCACAACAGAACAGACATCTTTCAGATCCACACTGCTGACACACCAGAGGGAAAATTCTGCTTTGTCTCTGACTCATAGAGAGAGAAAGACAGACAGAGAGAGAGGAGAGAGAGAAGAGACAGGCTTTGTCTTGGGTGTAGCTGTGTGGCTGTGGGATCGATAGGTTTAACCAGCAGGGGCTTGGGTCTGTGGAGCAGGAAGAGACACAGGCAGGAGGTTAGGGCTGGGCAGAACAGCCTGGAAATGCTTTATCACCACTGCCAGCAAGGCACTGTCTCCCATCAGGGGTGCAAAAAGCTCAGGGGCTTGAGAGGCTGCGTGTGTGTGTGTGTGTGTGTGTGTGTGTGTGTGTGTGTCTGAATGCATAAACTGTGTGTGACAAATATTACATTATCATCCGGGGTGTTTCACTTGCGTGCTGATATTGTTTGATTCAACCCGGCATCTGTGAAGGACCTCAGGAAAGCCTTCTGCTATTGTTTCTGTTTTTCCCTCGCTTACTCCGTCGGGTTCCGATGGAGCTATCAGAGAGAAATGAATCTAAACTGTCTGGTGGAGGAGAGCAGATAAAAGGCAAGGGGAAACCAGGTGAAAACTGTAATACTGTATCAGGCAAGGCATGCTGCTTCTCCATGCTGACATTAGCCCAAAGACTAAAAAGTCGTATTATTCTCCTAGCTTTTCTCTACTATTTGGATCAAAGAAGGAAGTTGCTTGAGAGGACGACAGAGGAGGAAAGTGGAACAAAAGGAATTTGAGGAAAGCTGACATGCGGAGAAAGGAGGATTAAACATCCACACAGGAGAGGAGAAAGGAGGATGTTGTGGAAGGTTGACGCAACATGCTGACCTGTCACACTTTAGTGCCCAGGGCCCATTGGTGACAATGTCATCACCCAGTTAAGGGAGAAGGAGTGCCGCTTGGTACAAATAAACTATTACTACTGCAGTGGAGCCAGGCTGTTGCACCAAAACAGTGCAGGGTGTGAAAACAAATGTAGGCAATTCACAGATACCTTCCGATGTCGCATTTTGCATATTTCTTTAAATTTTATATTTAGAATAAAAACTCTTCATAGATATAATTGTGCATGCAGAATTTTAGTTAGACAAGAAGATCACTGCATGTTAAAGAAACTCAAAATGACAAATGAATCCCCTGTGAGTTATTTATCTCAAATACAGACTCTGACAATTCCATTCATTACCAGACAAGTCATACAGTAATTGAGCTGAATAAGTTGGCCTAATGTCTTCGTCGTCCAAAACAAACAGTGCTGTCATAATTTGTTTTTAATCGGATTGCGTTGTTTTGGCTGATAAAATATGCTTACTTGCATTATTATGAGTAATGAGAGGAGCGGAACTCACTGCAGAGCAGCGTTCCTCTTCCCAAACAGCAAAAGAGACCGATTGTGATGCAAATCAGCCTGTCTTGCTGTTTATTGATTTAGAGGACACCTTCTGATGTGGATGCTGCCGTCTTTCAGTGCGATTTTTACCTTTCACCTGAATCAGACTGAGATCCCAGAGTTTTAATTAAAATGCGCTCCTCAGCTCAATATTTGGATTAGTTGAGGTTTAAGCGCAGACTGTGAAATTTTATTTGATGATACTTTCAGCTCCAACAACAACAGGTAAACAACTACAAACCTTTTTATACAACCCTCTCTATTTCCAAGTATTTACAAACATGCCTAATGCTTATTTTAATTATTCTGAGAAAGACAAACATTATCTAGTTATATCTTAAGCGCATTAATAACAACAAGCATAATTTCATTTTTAAAATATTGTTGGGATATGATAACAATAGCTGTGAAGCTGGGACAAGTAATCACTTAATTAAATTTTCTGTCAGTGAAGCAGTCTGTGTAATTAATATTTACATGGTAATAGTCTGGCTACTCGTGTTTGCAGAGGTATTTGGGACGGGGATATGGAGGTGCATAAAACAGCTCATCCTCAATAAAAAAGGATATCAGGAAATGTACTTTACTTAACTTTTAAACTGCAACAAATATAAATCATATGTACATATTGAGACTTGAGTTCTTGTTTCTCTTTTCCAAATCAGTCCAAGTGTTGGAAACAACTAAACAGTTGACTAAATGAGTGCAAATCAACAAGTGTCTGAGCTGTCAGACTTGCCTTATAGCACCAGGAACCTGCTCAAACACTGGCATGAACAGTTTGAGCTACGCTTGAATTTTCATATTTAACTCTGTGGGTAAAATGATAGAACAGTATCAACTGCAAAGTGTTGCTCCTGCTAATTTACAAAAATTGCAAAACGTACAAAACTATATTGACATATGTGTCAATCTGCATGAGCATGATGATTTGAAAATGGTTTAAAGTTCCATCCAAAATTATTTTTGGCTCTTGCAGAAAAAACATGCTGCGCATTGAGGGAGTGTTATTGTACAGTTCAGGAAGTGTTGCAGTGAACGAAAATGTAGACTATATACTCATACACACAAGCTCTGAAAGTAATAGATTGATTGTTTGGGGAATACAGTAATTTGGGCATAAATAGCCTGTCAGTCATTGGTTATATTTTTCCTTTTTAATAAAGCACATCAGTTGAACTACACTACTGCACAAAGCCAATTTAAATGCGGTACTGAGATATGTAAATAATCTGTAGGAAAACCAGACACTCCAAAAAAAGGATGACCTGTTTTGAGGCAAAATATAATAGTCCATAAAATCTAGTTAAATTAACTCTCAAATAAGGTACCTTTTGGTATTTTTGACAGTACGTGTCTGATCCTCATACTTACTATACTGAAGGACTGAGCTCAAACACTACATACATTTCACTTTCTCAAATTAATATTAAACTATCAGCTGCAAAAATAAATGAGATGATGATAAGACATTTCCTATGCCTGCATGTTGAAGCCAAAGGGGATCTAAATAACCGAGAAGTAAAGCAGAGATTGCAACTGGGCAGCTCAGAACACTGATAAAGGTTTTACCTCCTTTACAGGGGCTAAAACAAGGCCCGGGCCACTGCAGCTCTGGATTCCTGATTTGTCAGGAGAATGCTGTAATAGTGGACGTAATGGCACAAGGAGGATTGTTGTTGGAGTGTGTGTGTGTGTGTGTGTGTGTGTGTGTGTGTGTGTGTGTGTGTGTGTGTGTGTGTGTGTGTGTGTGCAGAGAGGTGGGACGAGAAGGAGTGAATGACGGTAGAAAAATGTCTGCAGATGGATGTTGAAACAGCCATACATCCTCGTTAGACCCCCTGTCTCCCAGCGGCAACAACAGTCCCCACTCACACATACACACACACACACACACACACACACATACACACACACAGAAACAAACACCACACACACACACATTCTGCCATCACTAACTATACATACTGGATTGTTGTCAAAAGTCCTGCCATGCCATGTGGTGCTAGTTTTATTTAGACAAAGTATAATACACCGCATTTGACATTTCTGCTAATTTTCTTAAATAGACCTGAAGACTAAGAGTCTGCTGCCAAATGCTCGTGTCAGCATGCTATGAGAGGTGAAGGGAATCACCAATGTAATAGGATTCATTCTGAGGGGAGCATGAATGTGTGTACTAAATTGCATGGCAATCCAATCGATATAACATTTAACACTAAAACAACACCCCAACACTAAAAATATAGAATGTCAACCCGCTGGTGTCCCTAAAAAAAAGCTGGTATCACTAAAGTCAGTTGAATTCACCCTCTGTGGACCATGAATGTCTGAACATAATTTCACGACAATCCTATGACAGTTGTTAAGATAATTCAGTCTGGACCAAAGTGGTGTACCGGACGATCGACCAACATTGTCATCCGTAGAAGCATCGTATTGGCACTATTTTCAAAAATATTCAAAGAAGATCTCCTTTCATATCGTGAATATAAAATCGGGGTGTTCTTGACTAAGCATTTACATAGTTGAATCTGATTGGTCAAGCCTTTTTTGTGTTTTGTTGCTCATTGATTGATGCTGTTTGCTGTCTGAAGTACTGTAACGCCACAAAGGAGTTTGATAGAGGGATAGAACTGGTTTTCAGCGTGCTGCTAGTCATGTTTGTGAATACAACTTTCATCCCTAATTCCATTTCCCCCCCCCCCGTTGTGGCAATCCACAGACAGAAGGGAAACAACAGGAAAGTGAAGGGACAGTCAGAGCGAGGGAGAAAGAGAGAGAGAGAGAGAGAGAGAGAGAGAGAGAGAGAGAGAAAGAGAGAGAGAGAGAGAGAGAGAGAGAAAAAGAGAGAGAGAGAGAGAGAGAGAGCTGCAAATGGCTCATTCTATCCGCCTCCCCGTGCCGATTTTGACAGACAATATTTTGACATGAAATTCAAAATATATTTAACGCTCTGATAAAGTTTTTAATGTGAGTATTCAGATTAATAAATGTATTCTTTGACTTTGAAACAGTAGCCTTATGTTGCCTTTCTTACGCTACCGCCAAGATGCTGCTCCGATGGTACCACAAATTTGGAAAGTGCAACTTTGTATACGTTGTGATTTATTGACGCACACTCAGAAGATGGATTAAAAGCACACGAGTTATTTTAAAATATATTAAAAATATTAACAGTATTATAAATAGGCTGACAATTATACCAAAAATAGTCTAGTCATGATTTGCTGAGAGAAACCAAGCAGTTCTGTGTAAAATCAGACATGCAGCACCCCCATAGAGCCCAAATGGAATGATCCTTTGTTTCATAACCACATATTTCCCGGCACTGCGACAGTTTGACTGTGAGATTGGCAGTCGAATTAGACTTCTTAAATTGAACAGTCGACGACTCGGGGTCATCCCCAAAATATACATGCATGCTATACCTTTGGAACAGATATTGCATGTATGTTAAAAGCCTTCAAAATGTCTTTCTTGACTCACATCAGCACCATTACAAGTGCTTGTAAATTATCTGTTTTTATCCTCACACATCCTTTATCCTATCCTCAAGGATATCAATCTGTCCGTTGTGCAACCAACTGCCACCCTCTCTCTAGCCCAAGAGGCACCACCCACCCGCCATCCGACAGTACCCACTGGCTAATTCCCCCCAGAATCCCCAACAGCCTACCGTGTCATGTCCTTTACCATGTCGTCACCCCCTCCTCTGTCCACCCACAGCACAAGTCTCTTGCCCTGAATAGAGCTGGCAGAACTACAGTGAAGCAAACAAAAATACGAATGGCCGCTCCAGACAACTCACACTTGCATCTGCATTCATTACCTCTCATTTTTGCAACAGTACAAAAGCGTCTTGCGGAGCCGCTGTTGTGCGCTTATGACGGGCTCCACGGTGCTGTCACACCGGCCTTCAGGGCTCACGGCTTTCACGGTTGAGACAGTCAGAGGTCAGTAATGAATATACATGTGTGGTCTGCAGCAGGGCCGATACTGGGAGAAATAGAGCGAGGAAGGAAGATGAATATTGAGTTAATGTGCTGAGCAGAGTAGGGCTGCATTCCCAGTTCCCCAGTCATAATGTCCTCTGCTGTTAGTCTCAGTCTGACTTGTGAACATAAATATTTACACGGCTGTCACAATCAGGATTTATAGCTCTTCCCATAAGAGAAATATAAAATATGCTTTATTCCCTCTTTTTCTTTTGCAGAGGTAAGATTACTTCTGCACAATGGCAATGACATTCTTGTTTGCTCCGGGATGTTATGAAACCCAGTTTTCTCTGTATTGGATACCGAGTGCACAGGGTATGAATATTGTCTCATTATATTGACAGTTCTCGTCCTTGCCAGTTTCAATAACCAACATTCAGCAAACGAAGTGCCGTAATACAAACAGTTTGGATATTTCCAACTGATGGGCTGGTGAAGTGAGGGAGAGGCAACAGAGGCAATAAAACACAGACAATATACTTATTGCCTTTCTTTGTAATATTGGATGCAATAACAATAGTGCACGCTAACCGCTATGATATTTATTTGTGTGTGTGTGTATGTGTGCATGTGTCAAGACAAACTCCAAATGTTTGAGACATTGCTGGAATACTCTCAATTGATGCAGCACCAATGCAAACACCTTTCGCTCTCTATTTTTATCTCGCCTACTCTTCTTCCTCCTAATTCCATCCTAATCTGCCAATGCCAAATCTATTTTGTCATGTTACTCATCTGATAGCTTGGCATGTAATTAACTCCTTGGCATGCGCTGTGGGTTGTCATTTGCATGGTAATACATCTCTGCTCCTTATTGTAGGTGGGGGAGGCATACAGAACTATGTGCTTAGCCTCAGCAGACCATATTGATCAAACATTGTGGTTAGTTTTTGAGTGGCAAATGAAGCTTTTCGACAACTGATTGCTATTAATCGGGATGGAGCATTTGGATCCTTGTATTTATTTGGTTCTACAAGCTATCTTCCATCAATTACAAAGCCATTTCCTTTTGTCCACTTTATAAATTTTTTAGGCCCATCTTTCCTTGAGATCCCTGGCTCCGGCCCAGCTATTGCTTATATACAGTGTATCTGCCAAACCACAAAGCAGAGGCCAAGCCAAAATGTGTGTGTGTGTGTGTATATTTGTGTCCCTGAGTGCACAAGCACACACAAATAATAGGGCGAGGAGATGAGGCATTTGGAGTAAGAGTGTGTGGGGGTGTGTGAGGTGATTATATGTGTGTGTTTTGAGAGATGGATGAACGGAGTAAAGATTGCACTCATCTGTCGTGGTACAGTGCTCCCATCAGGTCTAATGAGTGTGCCGGGGTGACCTCGGTCTCGTAGGTTCACAGGCCTGATTAAACATCGTCTCCGAGTCGACTCAGGGGATGCCGAGCAGACCAGCTCTCCTCTTTTCTCCCCTCTCTTTGCTCCCCTCCATCGTCCTAATGGCTCCCTCTGATCTAACCCCATTCATCTCTATCACCCCCCCCCCCCCCCCCCCACACACACACACCTCCTCCCCTCTTGCTACCCTGTGCTTCACTCTACCAGTACTCCTTTTGTTTGACTGTCATCTGTCTTTATTAATATTTGTTCTTTTGGCTTGTGTGTGGTTGTAGCTTATATGCTTGAGAGTTGCGTGTTTCCAGCTTATGTTCGATGGTTACATGTTTCTTTTCGACTGTCATCAGTAAATGTGTGCTCAACTACCAGCCTTCTGCGTTTATTCAGAGCTAGTAAGCCATAATGAAGCTGAGGTTGATGATGATGAACTGCAACAGGATCCAAGTGCTGGCGTAACTCATGATAGGTAAAGCTTTCTGTGGAGACTTTGATTTATTTAGCCGTAAGGTGCTGAATATTGGCTGTTCCTCTGAGCTTGAGGCCCTGTAGGGTCACGAGTCGGAGACATGCAGTTAAGACGCAGCCATCCAGTGCGTTTTAATATTTCTCTCTTCGCCTTGATCTCAGTAACTTCAGTCGAAGCTTGCTCAAATCATCACCGAGACATTTTAAAGAGTTGCAATTAGGGCCAAATAGCCCGCCATTTATCAAGCTCCTTTCATGTCCACCATTTTATTTTATGAAAGCAATCGATTGTCTCTGTGGCATGGAGGCACAGCCCGACCTGTGCTTGTGCTCCTAGGTGAAAGCGATGAGCGCAGTCAGGCCATCACTCCCGCAGTGAGTGGGAGAGATAGAGGGCTATTTGCCTGGCTGGAACACCATGACCGACACTTCTTTCACATTTGCACCAGAGTAATCAGACAGCCCGGTCTGGTAAAAAATATAGCTGCTAGTCAAAATGTCAGGAGCTCCGGGCATCTGAGTTTGCTTTTGGGGTGGGGCTCGGCTGCTGGAAGGAAGACTGAAGAAGAGAGGAAGAAAAACAGGCAGAGGTCAAAAGAGAGGAGAGAAAAAGATAGAGGAAAGAGATAGCAAGAAGGGAGCAAACAAAGCTAGCGAGTGCTACAGTTGTGTATTGTTTATTTACAGTTTTGTGTTATTTACGTCACTGCTCCAGAGGAGTGCTCAGCTTTTTTGCAGACAGACGGCGAGGGAAAGACATGTGGCCGACACAGACTTAGACAAAGAGAGAGGGAGGCTTCACACGCACACACACACACACACACACAAACCAACACACATTCGACTGGGATTTGTTCATCAAAAGCTTATTCAAAAAATGATGTACAAAATGAACACCGTTCATCAATATTTAAATCCTCAAACTGTGAAATGAAACGTATTTATTACATAAAATATGCATGCTTTCTTTAAAGATTTGGTATGCGGGAGATGTGTTTTTTATGACAAGTAATACAACAGTCTTTACATGCATATTTATCAGCAGCCTATATTAATGGATTAATGTGGTGAAGACCAACGCGCATACACAAATGTCCACACACAAACAAGCAAATTATCTTATATGCATGTATTGTGCACTTCCATCCACACGCAGTGAGACACACAGAAGCAGAGCAGAGCTCCAGCAGTGCGGGGCAGGAGAGGAGGCTGCAGGGCCCTGACCACATAATCATCTCCTAGAGAGTGATCATCAAGGCCTCCAACATCACTGCACAAATACACCAACCTTGGACCCCTGGCATGATGGGAGGGAGGAGGGGTGAAGACAAGAGTGTTTACACGAAAAAGGAAGCGAGAGAGAAAATAAAAAAGAGGGGAAGGGAGGGGGAGAAAAAAGGAAATTAAAAAGTTGGGAGGATGAAAGAGAGAGGGAAAATGGGGTCCATATTTACAGGAGGACAACAAATTAAGGAGACAGGAGAAGAGAATGTAAAGCACAGGAACGTGAACGATATAAAGGGTAAAGGAAGAACAGATAGATGTTATGTTGATAGGGAAAGGAGAAAGAAAATGAGCAGTCGAGAGAGATATAAGGGTCTATTTGAAAGGGTAAGGTGAAGGGGAGGGACACAATTGGGAAGGGTAAAAGGCAGGGGGAGAAAGTGAGAGAGCAAACGGGAGTCTGTTTAGATGAGAGAAGAAAGGAAAAATGGGAAAAGAGGTGAGAAAGAGACAATGAGAAAGAGAGGGGAAGGAAAGCGTCTTTGTTGAGAGAAAACGGCTGAAGAGTATAACGAAAGAGGACCAGGATGAGAGAAAGAGTAGAGGAGAAAGAAGAAAGAGGTCGGAAACAAACATAAAGAGAGAGACAGAAATAAGTGAGAGAGTGTATCTGTTTGCCACGCATGAATGTACAGCAGCGTTGCCTTGGAAACGGCTGCCGCTTGGATTATGAGCTGATTAGTGGCCCTCCTCCTTGAACCCCCCCCAACCGAGTTGTCTCCACAACAGGCTGTGTGCATGCTACCTGGGACACGGTCTGATGAACAATCACACACACACACACACACACACACACACACACACAATAAACTCAGCCTTTACTCTTGGTTGCCCATTGTATTCGCTGTAGCCAATACCTTTCCACGTCAACATCTCAATCTTTTTCCCTCTCCGCTGGACTCTGCCTCTCTGCCTCTCTGCCTCTCTGTCTCTCTGTGTGTGACGTGGCAGGGTGCTAATCTTGGCCCTTATCTTTGCCCGCAGCTCTGCTCACATTCCCTTCTCCACAAGCACCTTATCTGCCATCACTGTCAATCAGAGCAGATCAGGCTACCTACAGCTGAGTCTGCTCGACCACCCTCCTCCCCTCGCCCCCGCCAACCTGCCTTCCCTACAAGTCCATTACCAACACTCGCATCACACCTCCCCCAGCCCGCAGCCTCTTTCACACATCTCACATGCACACGCAAGTACACGCGCAAACTCAAGAACCATTAGAAGAAGCCATCAACACTGGCATCGGTTGTGCACTTCTGCACTTAAATTGGCATCCTTTGTGAGAACCTGATTAGCATGTTTGACCACTAAACTCTGCATCCTTACCAGCTAATTACCAGATCGGTTCGTGTACCAGCTTATAGAAAAAAACAAGGGTGAAATTTGATTTTGATTAGAATTTTCCTCAAGGGAATAGAGCCAAAGTGCAGCAGTAATTCAGTATCAAAGCATTGCAGCAAACATAAGCTCTTTTGCGATTACCAGCGGAAGCGAGTTTGCTTTTATTGTCAATTTTATAAATTAAGAAAGAAGAACATATAACCAAGAAAAAGTATTTTAGACTTGTTTGGGCTGATACAACATATACTATAGCAACTATAATCTATCATCATGTTTCACAGTAATCCGGAGTTTAATGAGAAAACTACATGAATAGACAATTCTAGTTGCTGAAATAAATATTTTGATGAGGGACAGTTTGTGTGGTGAAATGCAAAGTAATTGTAATATAGATCATGCTCTATGTAATTAATTGTTTTGATCTGTACCAAACTGCATCATGTTGAACTTATTACTGTAATACTGTAGACATTTACATTTCCCTCACCAATTTCGCACAAAGTATGCTCAAAAAAGGCTCCATTATCTAACCCGATGGAAAAGCCAGTATACGTAGTGTACCTGTGATTGGGTTGATACTGTACAATGTGTACTCCAACAGAAAGAAATCCCTGAAGTAACACTACTTAATGTTTTGTCACCTGCGTAGTCATATGCATGCAATGACAGTCACGCAAATGAGCACACCGTCCTGCCCATCGGCGCTCCGCTCCAACAAGGGAGGCCCAGTGACCTCCCACCTGTGATCATGCTGGGAAACCCACCCATCTAAATACTGTGCACACAGCCCACAATCAAACACCCACCCACTAATCAGGAGCACTAATCCAGACTGCTGACATTTTTGGTTCACAAGCCTTGCCATGAGGGCAGCTGCACTGCAGGCACGACTAAAGGAGAATACAACAAATCCCTTTTGGGCAGGTTTAATATTTTTTTAGGCAAGGGCACTTTTATGTGGGGGCAGGTGTGCTCTGGCTCCCAAATGCTGAAGTAATTGTAGATAATGGAGTTTTAAGGACAGCTGCTGATGCAGGTTTAAGTAGGATTTGGGTAGAGATTTATTGTGGAGGGAAAATGGGCGGATGGGTGGAAAAGTTGGAGAGGTGCGAGCGTGAGTGAAGCGAAGGAGGAGGTGGAACAGGAGATGCAGAGGTTAGGGGGGAGGCCTCGGCTTATCCAAGCAAAGGTGAGAAGCGGGAGGAAAGGGAGGGGAGATCGTAAAAAAGAAAAAAGATATGGCTCTATCATCTTGCAGAAAAAGCTCTGGGAGTGAGAGGGTAAAACAAAAAGAAAGAACTCATCCATAGTTTAGTGTGAAACGAGAGCCCGTCTGGCCTGGTGGTTCTCGAGAAAAGGGGGTTATAGAGGGCACAAGCTGGATGACTAATTGGGGAGGACACGAAATGAGGCTTGACTCAATCTACACCCTTGAATCAACTCTGCCCTACAGTATGCATCAAATGGGCTCCCTAAGTGGTGCTTTTCCATTGATTATACCCTTTCAATGTTACGCTCCAACTCCTTGTTGGAAAAATTTGACAGAAAAAAGAGGGCAGTTGAAATACCGGTCAATACTTAACCGGGGCAAACCAGAAAAGTAGGAAAGCAGAGAGTGAGTAATATCATATAAACAGATAGCCATGAAAGCGCTTTGAGAGAAAGAGAGAGAGGACAAGGTGTGTAAAAAAAGTGCATTTGGCTTGCTGTAAACGCAGCAGTGCGTGGCACTTCGCCTGGCATGGCACTCACACTTTATGAGGTGTGGAAGGGCCGTCTCCCTCGCCTCTCTGCCCGTTTTAATGATACAGTTTAAATGGAAAAGCTGGAGCTTCAGTCGGCACCAAGGACTCTTCTCTTTCTAAACCAAACACACACACACACACAAACCTAGATGGGCATGCATGAATATATATTCACAAACACGCGTACAACTTTACCCGTGCAGACATCAGCATGATCTCAGGGAATCTTTACTCATTTGAACAAGTGAAGAAGTGCAATTTCTCAGAAATCATATTTTGTAGTCGTTTTTTACTTTAGAAAATAGGCAAAAACCACTAAACCTCACATCAACTTTAACCAAAATAATTGACCCTGAGCTTAATCAAACTCAACGTAAATAAAAATAAATCAACTGAACTAAAAGTAGATGTGGTGGCAGGTTTGTAAATGTTATAAGAAAATACAAATTAATTTGCCTCTTACGACCAAATGAAGACCTGTAGTTTTCACAGGACATGTAGGAACTGGAGTTAAAAGCCAAAAATAATATTGCTCACATTCCAACACGCTCACACAGGCACACACTTTATACACCCTACACATGCTGTATAGATGATCATAGGCCCGAGGTAGAGCCGTGGATGAGAGCGAGAAGTGACAGCGATGAAGCCAGGAGGTGAGAATGGCTGTCAGAGATGTGAAGTCTCCTCAGATCTGCCCTCTGTGCCTGGCCACTGTACAGACATAAGAGAAGGTTTTTTACCCACACCCCTCACCTATCACTGTAACCTCTCAGAGGAGAACATACCGCAGTAATGCAATATTGATTTGACAATGTAGTGTGTGTGTGTTGAGGTGAGAGATGTGCTCACCAGCCTTGTGTGCAAGTGACTAAGCTGTGCACTGTTTGTGTGTTCGTGGCATGAGTGTGATAGGGAGGCGGCTATGAGAGCGATGAATTAATAAACAAGAGGTGAGGTGTTAGCCTTGGTGCTATTTCCGACACCTCACTGTCTGAGCTTTCCTCTGCTGTAGCGGGTCTGAACAGAAACTAGCGTGGGCCTGTGCACCCCCATTTCACCTTTCACTTCTCTGTATCTACCTGTCTGTGATGAGCAAATGGTGTATTACTGGCTCGTATTTACAGTTACAATTGCACTTAAAGCGTAATGAGTACGCAATGTGGAAATTAAGCCTTTGAATAAATGTACTTCAAAATACAGTTGAATTCAGGGCATGTCATTTGCATGTAATATTAACTCAAGGCATAGTTTTTTTCTTTTTAAAATGTTTGCAATTTACAATATCATATATGTATTTATTAATATATCATAAAATGTAATGTAAATGCTGCAACCACTGAATAATAATTAAATAATGAAAGTAAATTGCTATATCATTTTAATATCATGTTAAGTCCAATTATTGAGCCCTGGCTATATGGATGATTTTTTTTTTTTCTTGGATGGCCAAAGAAGAAATAGTATGCCCACAAAATGTGTGTGACACTGCACATTATTCTAACAATAAAAGAGGAAATTAGCAATTTGAGTTTGGTTTTTAGATATCTTTGTTTCTTTGATGTCAATAGAGAACCCAGGGCTGGGTTGGTAAAATAAAAGGTTGATGTTGAATACTTGTTCCTATTAAGTAATGGTCCATCTCTTATTGCTGTAATTCAAATTGTCCTCAGTAGATGTCCAATAAGCCCTTTAGAAATACAGGACAGACAGTGTACGAAAGAGAAGGATACAAACTAGTGATTCATAGTCACAGTTTTTTTTCTTCCCACCCAGTGAACTTTCTTTTCCTGCCTGTGTGAGTCAGAGTCTGCCGAGGATAAAAGACCATTATTGTAGTGACACAAGGAAAGGAGACGCATGACAGCAATAAGAACGATGCAATAAGAGAGAGAGAGAGAAAGAAAGAAAAAACTGACTGCACAAAATATCAAGATTGTCCCACTATACATGTGTGGACATTAAATGATGACATCTAGCCTAAAACAATACTCACATGCCGATCATTTCTTAATTATTTCTTAATTTCTTAAGCCTTTCCTAAAGTGTTTTTAACATGGGAGAAAAAATGGGAGAGAAGCCCCAGAATTCTCGTTCTGTGTCAAAATACTTTCCAAAGTTCAGCTGAAGCAAATATGAGACCTCATGAAGTCTGTATTTGTAGTGTGTATTTTCCACATTTAGTCTGTTGAGTACAAAATTACCCATTTGCAGTGTAATTTTGCTGAGCTGTGATGGAGAAATGGTAACACAAAGAGGGAATTTCTTACAAAAAAGACTTAGGAAGATACCTTGCACTTAGGAAAGGATCACCTCAAGTCCAGTATGAACAGGAGGGTTGATTACAGCAAACAAAACATGTATCAATGGTCATATATAAGCCCCTGATTATTGCCTCAAGACAGAAATGACAAAATATGTCCATTTAATTCACCACAGATTACCGTAATTTAGCCATAACACTTTCTAATGATTAAAAGTGAGCCTGATCTAAAACCGAAGTCCTAACCCTAACACAACCTTTCATTCTACCAAATTCTCATTGTAATGCTGCTATATGCAGTTTTCAACATCAATTAATCGCTGGTGATAGATTATTGCCAAAAGTACCAAACAAAATGCCTCTATACTGTATTCTCACTGACTGAGATTTTATACTTTTATGGCAAAAGAGAAAACTTTTGAGGGAAAAGGAAAAATAAGCAGGAGGGGTTACGAGAATGTGGCCTTCACGTTGAGAAACACTTACCATAGCAATATCAAGATAAAGAGACTTGAGAGTCTCAATCATAGCCTCAGCTCTTTATGGCAATTTTCCCAATAAATTACATATATCTAAAAACATAGCTGCCTTAATCCCAAAGCGAAGAGGAACCCTAAACTGCCCTATTGATGAAGCCAACATGACTCTGCACAAATGACCTTACTTCAAAGGTCTAATATTCAAACATGGTTCTTAAAAGTAGAAGAAAAATACAGCACATCATATGCACGTCACACATGCACATCACACATGCACATCACACATACACATAGCCTATAGTATATAGACTGACTGACTCAGTCTCCTTCCTGTCTTTAATCAGCATGTAAACAAGCGCAAGGTCATTTTCTTTCTTAAACGAAATGGGGGAGATAAGAGGAGCGTGGCGTAGTTAATCCTTTGGACACGCTGATGGAGGAGTTTGTCCTGGTGATGCTCGGGTGTTAATTATGCAAGAATGCATCTCCTCTCATTCTCTCTCTCTCTCTCTCTCTCTCTCTCTCTCTCTCTCTCTCTCTCTCTTTCTCTCTCTCTCTCTCTCTCTCTCTCTCTCTCTCTCTCTCTCTCTTTCTCTCTCTCTCTCTCTCTCTCTTCTCATGGTGACTCATCAGTTCATCTCTTTCCTCGTTGGCTCTTTCTTCCTTGTTCCCTAGCTCTTTCTTTCACCCCTTACCTCCTGTCTCTTTCCCCTTCCAAATATGTCAGACGTCTACTTACATATACCTCTGTGTGTGTGTGTGTGTGTGTGTGTGTGTGTGTGTGTGTGTGTGTGTGTGAGTGGAGATCATTTTGAAATCAGATCAAAGTTTACATTAGTCCACGTGATTGAATGAATGATGAATGATTTGCTGAACTCAGCAGCAACATGTTGTCTTCACCCTTTGTTTTTGTCTTTGAACAAATACGTGCAGATTGCCCGGATGTCTTCCATGGTTGCCAGAATGAGTTGTGAATGGCAATTAAAAGGCTACTATTAAACTTGCTTGACAGGGAGGAGAGGGACGGAAAAGAGAGGAAATGGGGAAAAACCAGCAGGGGGGACAGGAAAGAAAAGTAATAACTCAAAGAAATATTCAGTTTGACATGCAGCTGTCTTGGTAAACGAAAAAACCTTTTATTATTACCAACTTGTTGTAGGGTTCCAACACCTGTTTATATTGAGACATCAAACTGTCTGAAACTAGATGGAGGCATCCTTTGAATATTACACAACTTTGAAGTTAGATTTAGGCTTTGATCTTCTCAAATTGAATGGGATAGAAAGTTAATTAGCCAAATCCACAGCATTTTTTGATGATTTGGAGGGAAAGATCCGGCCTAAATTTTGGTTTGTTATTTATATTTCTACCCGATTGTTATTGCCAGACAGCCGGATCTGGATCCAACGGAAAGTTCGATTTTTAATTGGTTTTGGAAATGTCATATTCCAGCGTGCAGCCTAACTAAGAGACAGCGGTCCAACCCGGGTAAAAGAGTATAAGCATCATTCTTGGAGGTATGACAGCACCCGGGCCTCATTTCCATCCTTCTCCGCTATTTCTCATCCTTCTCCTCTCCCCCAGTGAAGCAGCAATGTTAACAATGCTGTCCCCACATTTACGAGTTCTGCCTCATTACAGCTAAAGAAGTGGATAAATTAGCACAGGAGAGCATGCATGGCGGAGTCTGGCTCCACCTGTCAGCGAGGGAAAGATAGTGAATGTGTCAACATGGAGGAAAGGTGTGAAGGAACTACTCAGCGTACATGCTTTCAACACATATTAAAACAAAACCCATCCAGTGAGGATGATGCTAATCTTTCCAAAATCATTACCCATGGTACACCTTTCAATATTTTTGATTACAGGCAAACACAAATGTTTTCTCATTTTCTCAATTTAGGATTGCTATTACTATATAGCCTTGTGTATTTTATGTTTTTAGTGTATTGCTTTTATATATGATGATTTTAATGTAAAGTGTCTTTGAGTACTATGAAAAGCGCTATATAAATAAAATGTATTGTTATTATTATTATTATTATATCTATCATTTTAAAGTGTTCTGTCATCTTGTTTTACATTTTTGTTCTTGTAATTGCACTTTTAAAGGTTCAGCTTGTTGCTTTCAGGCATTTCTTTTTGCACAGAATAAAAAGGTGTAACCTATGGGAGGGTGTATGTAAAGTAATGACATTTAATTATGTATTTACTAACTCACAATATTTGCTCAGTCCCAGAAGACTTCTTTCCTAAAATAATCCCTATACAGACTTCCCCCGATGAAGGGAAGGATAAACAATACTTGGGTTTTGGTGGTGTGATGAGAGACTCTGTGTGTCACAATTAACGGACGGAAAGTTGGGGCTACGGTTTGGTAAAACATCCAGCGTTAGTCATCAAGTCATTATCTTTTAGGTATTTTATTTCTACTGGAGCTTCTTTGGCCACTAGATTTCACTGTCCGACTAGAGTCAAATCAAAGAGTCATTTTGGGGAACAAGAGCTTAATTGTCTCCTCTTAATCTACATAGAACGACACAGACACATGGATACACTGCTTCCGCTGTGCGAGTCGAATGCACTAATATCAATTATGGATCTCATTTTGAAGGAAACATTCTTAACTTTGTTCCTGAATCCATCTTTCAATAAATTGAGGAGCTGGGATTTTCACCTGAACAACCTGGGAACAAACCTGTTATTGCAGTATATGTTCAAGATCAAGAGGACAAATGAGCCTGGTTGTTGCCATCCTCTGAACACCCAAACTCTCCTGCCCTGCAGCCTGTAAAAAGCACTATCTCTCCTGCTCATTTGTCCGGTGCCTCTGGCCTGCCATCTTTATGGGCTGGTTAAGGGCTCTCTCACTATCAACTATGTTTTCGCCCTGTCCACATTGGCCGGTAAAAAAGCCAGGCGTTCCACGATGTCCATCCGCCTGCCTGCCAGGATTAACATTTCGTACTTTCCAAGGTTGAAAATCCCATCAGATGGAACAAAATTAATTTTTAGCACAATATTCAGGGCCACCAGCCGCATAATAGGAGACAATGCCGAGTGCATCCCTAGATTGTGATTCCATTCACTCCCTAATCGGCAGGATGGCCATGCACGATGCAGCAGCGTAGTAAATGCTTTCATCCCAAGGGGATTAGAAAAACAATGGCCCTTTTTAATTTATTTTCTAAAGCGGGCAGCAGAAAGAAAATGATATAGACATAATTGATGATGAGGAGAGCAGCGGGAGCCTTAACAGAGGTCTCACGTCCAGTGCCCAGGCCTTTTTTTTTTGCTTCATAATGGCAACTGCTCAGGGGCACTGGAGGCTGACAAATCTGGCACGGAGGACAAATTGATCGGCAACAGAACACAATTTGTCCCTTAAAAGAATGGGTAAAGGCCCTGTGTGGCCTGAGTAATTAGTTTAAACTGCAGCATGTCTGTCCAGGAGTGGACCCGCTGGAGAGGGACTCAGTGTGTCCTCTTAAGATGCCCTGACGCTGCAACACACACAACTCTCACCTGGAATACTCCACACAAAGCCCATTCTACTGAATAAATCATTTAACGTATTCATTTAGATACATGGTAATAAAAGAGAGAGGTTAGGCATGTTGCATAACGGTGTGAGTGTTTATGTGTGTATTTATATGCATGTGAGCTTTCATCTCTTGCCACCTCATAAATTCCCCTAAAAAGTCACTTTTCCGTGAACAAAAGTCTGCTTTAATAACGACTAAAATGAAGCAACAAACTTGGAGAACAATTTCACAATTTAAACTTTGATTTGTATTGATACTCACTGCCTATCTACGGCATGTGTGGTTTTAGGAGACAAAAAATATCAAGGGGAAAAATGCTGGTTGCTTATTCTCAGCATGCACTGAGTCTAGACAGAGGCATATGGCACGTCCACGGTGGCCACATCTGTGGTGTGATACAGGGAGAGTGTCAAGATCATGGATGCACTGGGCCATGTCAGTGTGCTTAGTGACACATAATACCGCTATTGCACAATATTCCCCTGACCCATTTTTGTGTGACACACACTGAAGTCAATTTTCTGCACTTTTCATGCACTGAAGAAGAAGAAGAAGAAGAAGAAAAGAATGTGAGAAACCCAAACATTTTGCTACTCAATTTGGTGGAAGCTGATATCTTCCAGCTTACCCTTTCAAATATGAAGTGAAACACTTCAGAAAGTAGGAGTTTGTAACTTGTTCTTCTCTCCTATCTTCTTCACTGTGACACTCGGCTGCCTTGTCATCAATACATGGGTCAGGTGCTGCTTGTACTCTCACTCAGAAACCTAAACAACGTCGATCCCTTTACAGAAAGATCTATGTAAATGACAAGTATCAGGTTGGGGTGCCAGCTGAAACTCAGCACATTCCACAGAGTAAGTGTGGAAAAAAGAGGGTGGGGCAACGAATGTGGCAGAAAGATGATTAGGCAGGAGAAGGCATTGGGGGAGGGGAGGAAGAGAGCACCAAATGAGAGACAAAGAGAAGCTGGATCTTTTTTCCAAGAAAATTTTAATTGGCTTTTGGGCTTTAGTGGCACCCAATTAGCATGCTTGTTACATGCCAACACCAGGAACTAATTGGCCTGAGAAGAAAAAGTGGTGTGGTTCTGAAAGGAAAAGGCAAGATTCATTTGAAGGTTTCCGGCTCCAATGGCAGCATGTTTGGAGGCTACTTGGCATTGGCAACATTTTGGTGCTTTAACAGCAAATATAATTCATACTGTCTCAGTGTTTTTTATTTCCAGATGATGTTGCAAAAAAGAAAGTACCACTATTTCCATAAAGTTTATAGACGGACAACTTACCTGGATCTACAGAAGTTGTAGTGATGTAGAAAGGAAATGTTAGTGCATTGTTCACAAGCTATTCTCTGGCGCAAGTCAGTGTGTGAGCGTCCTAGGAATTAATCATATCGTGGAGAAATCATTCACAGGCATGACCTAACCTGTCCCCTTGCAGTGCCATGCTGCCCTACATCGGGGGATATGCTGAATGTGCACGTAAACACAACAGCACTAGCTCACCAAGGGCAAGAGGCTGAATCTCTGATTACATTTAAAGTACAAACTGTAGCAGCAGGATCGGGAGCACGGGACATCAAGAGCTCATTATGCTCTTTACATGCAATTAATCAAACAATGTAAACACTGCTCGCCTCAGCCACAACACACAGAGACAGATTATCTGGTGGCAAGTTGAATGCCGTAAATGCAGTACAAGACGTAGTAAAGGAAATAAAGGAACGTGAATTATGGAAAAATGTAAGATTCACAGCCAATCTGGAGATGAGGTAAGAGCCGTGGCTTCATGCTGAGACCACACACGCAGATATATCTGCCTCCTCTCTGTCACACCGTTAAGCCTTTAGTCTCCTCCTTTGGTGAAATGCACACTCTGTGTTATGATGTGAAAATAAGTGCAGAAAAGGGGACACTTTGTACCAATGAAAGTACTACATGAAGGACGGAGTAGAAAGACAGCACTCTGACAGAGATACTTATGAAGCTGGGCATGTACATATCCCTTCAACTGTGATGATCTGGGCTCAGTTAGAGAGGCAATCTCTCTTAAGTGAACTATATATTTTTAGAGGAAGAGGATTTGTTACTTAAAAATGTAGCTCTAAACTTTTTAAGGCATAATCAGTGATGCCAACATAAACATATTTTGTCAGTCTGTAGTCATGTACCATTAGCGGATTGTAAATAATATCTTTATGCAGGTAGACACACTAGAAGAGAAGGTAACTGGTGATTCACATCAAGCTGGATAAACATGATGAAATAGGCTGAGGACTGTCCGAGCTCTTTTAAAGCTAACAACACTTCAGTTTGGATTTAACCCTGTATGACATATATGCAGCTGCTATTGCAAATGTGATTCATCTGCATCACATACATTTTTTAGGCAGCGTTTGTATTATTTTGTCGTCCAACATGTTATTTTGATTTTGTGTCAGTCATCATCTTGTGAAAGACTTGATATATGTATATATATATATATATATATATATATATATATATATATATATATACTGTATATGTATTCTTTATTTTATATGAATTGCCAGATGCCAGATCTCTTGCATGTAGGTTGCCTGACAGTCACACTGCCACAATCCCACTGTACAATCACGTCTGCACACTGTGTGGAGTAGCCACTGAAAGGGCAGCATTATACGACAGAGCATCTCAAAGCATCAAGCCATAACAATGACAATGAGGCTTGTCCAGAAGTATCACTTCTCTCGGCCTTCGTCTGTCCCTGTGTCCCTCCAACTCTTCTTGTTTTCTCTCTCTCTATATCCTTCTCTCTCTGTCTCTGTGCCTGTCTCATACACGCATCGACACCCACACACACGCAGAAAGAAAGCACATCTTCATTAGCCCTTTGTCTGCAGGCGGTGCTCAGTCTGAGATTGCAGGACTGACCCCTCGCTGTGAGATGTACTGGGGAAATGTTTACCCAAACCCCACAGAATATGCCATTAACCTCTTTCTAGATAGAATACAAACAAGAACCTCCCTCTATGAGGGCAATAAAGACAGGAACACCTATCCAGGACCATCATGACAATCATCTCATTATGAAGCTGCGGGAGGCAGTAACGAGCCAGGGATCCCGGTCACCAGGGACTCTTTCTCCGCAGTGTACCTGTGTGCATAACATTCAGTAAAGTACCTATGAAATGAAGTGAAGTGAAAACAGCTGATTAACCCAACAGTGAGGAATAATATAAAGCCACCCAATCATCAACCACCTCTGGCCCCAGAACCAATCCCTTTACCTACTTTCTTCCCCTCCTACTTCCTGTCTCTACCTCTCTCCCTCCCCAGAGATTCAGGTGGATATCCCGAGGCTCTGATTAAAGCCCCAACCTGGGAGGGTGTCTTGGTTCATGGTGAAAGGAAAAGGGGAGGGGGGCCTGGGCACTGGAGCAGTTTCACGTTCTTAGGGACCCGCGGGCGTAATTCAATCACACCTCGATAATTCCCCTGATGTGAGAGTCGAATCCCCTTCACACACATCAAGTACAGGTACACACCACAAGCTCACGCTGATCCCAGATTGAGGGTCTCCTCCTGGGTGGGCTTAAGAGCCCACTACTGGGTAGGTTTTACCTGTGTTGTTTGAAGAAGCTATTATTTTAATTGAAAAAGTTACTCGCTCCCCAAAGGCAACCGATAGGAAACAGGGGAAAAAAATTTAAAAACGGGAGAGAATTAAAACAAAAAACACCAGATGGTGATATACATGGTAAAAATGATTGTTTATACTTACTGTTTGATTATATGTGATAATGAGAGTGGGATTCCTCAAGGCAATTAGTGTCTGTGGCAGCCATATTGTGAGAGGACAGGGGAAGGACGGCACAGGCTGTTATGAAAGAGCGCTTATCAAATATCTCCGCTGGGGTGATTAGTGTAATAAGACACTGCAAGGTGAGATAGGCCACTCACACTCTTTTTGTATGTCCGTGTGTGTGTGTGTGTGTGTGTGTGTGTGTGTGCATGTGTGTGTAGGTGAGTGAGCAAGAAAGAATGTGTCTGATAGCGAGCAAGAAAGAGGCTGAGAAAGTGTGAGTGACTCTTTCCATCTGTTTCCATACCCGTGTGTGTGCCTGAATGTGTGTGTTAATGTGTACTGTGTCCCCATGTGCTTTGGCGTGTGCACGTATATGTGTGTGTGTGTGTGCAAGTGTGATATAATCCCTATGTTAATGTAGGATCCCATGCCAGGCTGGCTGCCCCAGGGGCTTTAGCCTATGACAGAGGGCAGATCGGGGGCACTTACCCCTGGCAGAGTCTTCTGTTCATGGAGGGCGCTCTGGGCCTTCAGTGCTGACTCTCTGGCGCAGTATGTTAGAAAGGCACATCCTAGAGTATCAGGGAGACAGGAGAGAGATGGGTTTAATCCACAATGAACCACCATTTATGACAAAAAGAAGAAAAACTGTTAAAGTGACAGAGACCATATTGCATTGTTTAAAGAAAGAGTACGTGGTATGTTGTGTTTGTTGGATGCTAAGTAGGACTTTATAGTAGATCACAAAACATGATATCCAAAACATGTAAAGTGATTTTGATGATCTAGGGATTTCAGCATTTAGCACCCATCAAATACAATGTTTAAAATGTAAAAATACCGATTGTGACATATAAGAGATTGAAAAAAGATCAATTTAAGCCTTCTCCATCATCTTTATGTAACCCCGTTTAAGCTGCACAAAGTGTATTTTCAAAAACAGATCTTGATTTTCATTGGCTCTACCATGAAAGTCCATTTAAAATGTACCATGTAAAGCCAGTGTAACATCTCTCCATTGACGTTTGTTCAGAGATTAGGCATCAGTCGACTTAAAAAAAAACACATAAAAACCTTCCAAATGGACCCAGAGATTTGTGATTTGTGAAGTAATTCCAATCTACGCAAGCCATACTATAAGACCTTACAAGCTATTTCCAAAAACATGTATTACATTAAAATGGAATTTATATACTGCTCTGACAATTGGAATGTGGCTCTCTGAAGTTAATAGCTCTATACCCTCAGAGAAAATAACATGCTGGTTGAGAAATAAGATTACAATTTTACACATTTCTTCTCAAAATATGACAACCTCTTCAGATTAGGTTTACTGAACTCATGCAAATGTACACTGTTTATGACAACAATATGTTTGCTATATTGTTTGTATTGTTGTTGTTGTTTTTCTCCATTCAGTTTAATATAGTGAAAAAGACTAAGCTAAATTAAACAGGTGTAAAAACAGGTGTGTTCCTGGAGGTTAAATTTAAATCAGGAGTGATGATTGAAAATGCTTAGTCACCCCAGAAAGGGCGTTATTGTTTTCACATCGTTACTAAAACAATATGCATACTGCTGTCTTATGAATGATTTCCTAGTTATTGAACCAAGCACAGGAAGAAAAAGTAAAACAGTCCTTTTTTTTTTTAGCTACTAAGTTATTAAAATCCTCTGGTGATAAGCGGAAACTCTACCCTCACACATCTCTGGAGACTTTCCTTTAAGTTTTAAAATTCAGGAAAACAGAATGAATATGCATCAATAAATAATTCCTTTACAAAAATGTGACAGCTTTCATTAAAGGGTGAGTGGTTGTTCTGTTATGCGCTTGGCAGAACTGACAGTGGGTGACCCCGTTCAGAAGAGGTTTTGCACTGTGCAGCATAATTTCCCATTACTGCATGTCACACCTGCTGCCAAGGATTCCCATGGGAGAAACGAGACACACACACACACACACACACACACACACAGACTCAGACATACAAATGATACCCTGCGTGCAGCACATAGCACCCATCGCCCCCAAAACCCAGCAACACACTCTGGCTCCCGGCCAAGAGAGCTCCCTTTCACGACAACCTTCACCCACCTCCACAACTAGGCAGTTACTCAAGAGGAAAAATCACCTAAACGACACTGATGAAACAGCATGCCACACAGCAAAGCAGAAAAGTTTGGGAGCCTGGGGAAACACTCTTCATCCTTTGTGACATTACAAAACTGTGAGACATGAACCGAGGTCTCCCTGGGGGGCATGTCGTAGCAAAGGCTTATGGGAATTGTAGGCTGTTGCTAACACTCCTCTTGCTCTAACCTTTTTGGTATTTTCCACCGTGTCACTTTGCTGCATATTGCCAAGACGTTTAGTAAATACGTTGGCAAGATTTCATCACATGATATACTGAAGTGTGACTTAAAAATGTCCCTACCAGAGAGTACGAACTCCGGTAAACTTTTCTTCAACAATGTTTAGCATTAAAGTGTTGTGTTTATGATTTTTAATCCAGTGAAACATAAACTTTGGGTTGAAAGAATTCTTTAATTTCAAAAAATATTTTTATTGTTTATACCTACTCTTTTTAACTTTTTCTAGTA
This sequence comes from Anarhichas minor, assembly GCF_050575085.1. NCBI lineage: Eukaryota > Metazoa > Chordata > Actinopteri > Perciformes > Anarhichadidae > Anarhichas > Anarhichas minor. The sequence goes on from NW_027466508.1 coordinate 2,744,495, forward strand.
ACTAAGTACATTTACATGTACATTTACATAAGAACAATTTTGTGGTAGCTGTAGTTTATTTGCATTACAACTATAGTTTCTGGTTACTTCAGATTAAGATTTGACATGCAAGTGATCAGATGATTAAATATGCATCAATAATACAATATATTACTACTACAAAAACATTGGTACTTTTACTTTAGGAACATTTTGAATGCAGAACTTGTACTCCAAGCGATCTCTCCCCAATCCAAATGTTTCTAGATGCTTTAAGAAAAATAGCATGTGATACTATTAATTCAAATGAATTGTTAAACTAGACTTTTTTGTTCAGTGTAGCCTTTAATATCCAGGCCAGCTGCGTGGCTGCCTCGGCTTCCTGGCGGTGGTGAAAAAACGGCGGGGCTTTAGGAAAGCTTCATATCCAGCAGTGCTGGCTCAGGGGACATCTTAAGCCCAAAGGACTGAGAAAGCCAGTTGTGGAACAGATGAGCATTCAGCTTGGAGAACATGAGGAGAGACACAATGATACAGTTTGAGGGGCGGTAACAAGGATGTAGCAGCTGGTAGCAGGTTAGGGCTGTCAGCTTAAAAGTTTAAGTTGACTAATTGGCATGGGATTACTTTCATACATGCAGGTTATCCCACAGGGTTGTCCTCTTGGTAGTATGTGCAATCACACAAATGGAGCTTTCAAAAACATACCACTTTCATTGTTCAGTATGACACTGAACAATGTGTTCTGCTGCAGTGGTAATGCAGCAGAATGTGCAAACTGATTTAAACTGTCTGCACAACATTACCACAAAAAAACAAACTTTGACAACAAAAGCAGACATGATGTTCACTGTGATGTATTTCAAAACTTGAGGAACTGATGCAAGTCTTTTAAGCCTAGTAAAAAGGATACAATCTGAAATAAACACTGGTTTGGTCCTTTAGTGCTTCAGTGCTTCTCATGCCTGTTGTGGTAGTGCTACATAAGATAAGGTATTCATTTTCAGCAAATAACTCAGATAACGTTTAAACCTTCCTTTGTGAATTCAAGTTTGAATTGACAAAATCTTAAACCAAAGACTGGAGAAAATAAGTCGTAGGCATTAAATGGGAAGAAGAAGAATAGGAGAACATGGCTGTGATGGTGGCAACAGAAGGACTGGTGGCTTTCTGTGATGAGCAGGTTAAGTGGGGTGAAAATAATACTTTGGTAATCAAAGACAATTTACCACACTATAATTTCAGTGGGGGACAGAGGTTCAACACATTATGTTGAAGGCAAATGAAAAAGTAAACCCTGTAAACTAGTTCAAAGACAAAGCCAGAAATGTGAAATGTGTCTTTGCGTTTGCAAGACATGTTTCGAGTAATTACTTAAATAACTCTTTCCCCCCCCCCCTGTAACGCTTCTTCTAAAAGTTTGTTTTAAAATGGAAATTAGTGTGTGCTCACAATTGCATGCATCCAGGCATTAAGAGTAAATTGTGCTTTTTTAAGGCATCAGGTATCTGTAATTGAAATAACTCCAGAACAAATTTGTATAAAATTTCAATTCATTAGCAGTGAATTCATGAATCATGAGCAATTTGCTTTCCTCCAGTCTCCTCACACATGTCTGATCGAAGAATGTTCATTAAATTGGGAAAAGAATGCAAATTCATTTCCAAAGAAGATACAGGCGCAAAAGAAATTATGTAAAACAACTGGATGCTGCTGAATGTGACAGCCTGACCCTCTCATGGGTGCTGAGACAAATACGATGTGAGGAATCATCAACCGCTTCATGTTTCCGTGTTAACCACACTATTACCTGCCGAGCATCTTTCAGTCGATCTACATTCGGCGCGGGCTGTTCGGAGTGGTTAGCTGTCTGCTTCATACACAGCCCCCTTTCTGATGATCAAAGAGGTCATCTGTAGTCTTACGCTACACCTGTCACTCAACTTACACAAACTGTCAATCAACACTTCCTCCACAACGCTCATACTGTATATAAAACCAAATACAGGCTCGGATCTGTAACCCCTTGTGGCCGCTACTAAAAGTCTCAAAACTATTTATTTTTAAAGCCACATAATTGAATTTCACAGAGTACCACAAGACTGTCTATGAATTGAAAAGACACTTTCAAGGATTTGTTGTTACTTTCTATGTCTCATTTGCAATTAGATATTAGTGCCCTACTGAGGTTTTTTATGTCAATTTGGCAGGCTATTTATAGCCAATTACACTGCATGGACCTACCGAGGAGAGGAGAATGGATGAGGATATTTAACGTCTCTTTGTATCTCTTGCTCCTGGCTGTGTGGTGCAGCTCAGAGTCCCTGCTCTCAGCATCAGAGACGGATTGATAGATAACGCTACTCAAGCAAAAGATTTGCCCCCCACTAACATTCAGCATGTCTGAACAATGCATGCGTTCTGGCACTGACACTAAGTATTATGATAATGTAGTGCTCAGCGAAATGATGGATGTTAAACAGCACGACCTGGCTGCACAACACACTGACGAGCGAGCACCGCGCACGCCAATAGTGTCAAGTCATCCCACATGCTGCATAAGGCTCCCTGACGACACACAAACTATCAAATCGACATTAAAGGCAAGAGCGTCTAACAACTACGGAAAGGATATAATCATCCGTTAAAAGAAACGGATGAAAAAAAAAAAAACGCCTTCTGAAGATACAGCAACACTAATCCACTGAATTTGTACAGGAAAATATTAAATACAAAATTCCCCAGATATTCAGATGAGTCCCTGGAGAACCCCTAAATGCCCAAAGTAAGAATTCACAAAGCATAAAACATCTGTTCAAAGTGATGCAGTACATTCCACATGAATTAGTCATGAGCAAACATGACATATTTTGATCTGCCCTTAAATCCATAATTATGGTGCAATTCTTTGTCACAGGACTCGAGCTGTGAAAAAAGGTAGTGCTGCAAATCATCCATTAGGTACGGTTTACTAACTGATGCCAACAGCCATATACGTCATCTATCCGAAACAAATCAAATCTCTCTCAACCACAAACTAAGCTCGAAGAGGGATTTCAAAGTAGCAGTCAAACTATATGCATGGCACTGCACTAAATATTTATGAACTTTATGTTTTTAGGGATCGTGGAGCCAAGCTGATTATATCCTCTTAACTCTGCTCTGAAAAATGTTTGTGTTACTATTTATGTAAAAATGTGGATTGAATTTGTGACAATGTTACAAGTTCGGGAGCCTTCCGGGACTTTGACATAATAGCGAGCCAATATCCATTGACATCTTATGCATTTTTGAGAACTAAACAGAACACAAACCACTTTTGAAACTGCTGTGCAATACATATACTTTGACAAACGATCATTGCAAAAACGTATATTGTATAGAGGCGAAGGAAATGACTCGAGGTCTATCTTGATGACAGTATTGTGTAACAATCAATCAATGTATTCATCCTGGCAGTACAACATCAGGCTCAAATGAAACTTTCCACTGCACTGTTAGTTGTAGAGTGTGTGAAGTTGTGAAGATGTTTAAACTCTCATCCGATTTCTCGCAGGTGGCAGACATTGAGATTTCTTGTGACGCAAACATCTAACACCCTTACATGACATCATGAAGTGAACAACCCAGAGAGGTTAAAATGTCAAGACCTCACCACCAACACATTGAAACAATGAAACCTCTGGGATGAGTAGCATAATGTCTTCAACTGTAAAACTACAGTCCAATGGGTAATTCAATTTCAGCCTCATGCTAACACTTATACAGCCGGTGTGTTTTCGTCCAATTGGTGTTTTGACCAAACATAATGTTTCACTGTATTGAAGTGATGGACCAGAAAACTGAAAATCATTTCCCTCTTTAGAGAACTTCTTTAAACCTGCAATAACTATTTTTATTCGGCCCTTGGCAGTAGCAAAAACCAAATGAACACACCATATTATCACCCTTTAAGTTGATTTAGCAGATTTATTGACAGACAGTTGTTTATTTACAGATCTAGCAGACATTGAGCAATAGCATTAACGTTCTTTTGGAGTCGCGTTCATGGCCACCTGCTGTAAGTCCAATATTCGTTCCCTTTAGCATTGTTTTCAGTCCCAAGTATCTCCTAAGGAAAATGTATGGATGCTCTAATGTCCAGCAGCTTGGCACTAATTCAGACTGTGTTTCAGAAGTGGACTTAGTCGCCATGACGTCATCCATTGGTTTGTGGACTGCTGTTTTGAAGCCATCTTGGTTTTGGCAACCAGAAGTGACACGAGAGGGTGGAGTTAAGTACAATTGAACGCTGAACAAGACATTTTTTAGACAACCAAAAATGTTACAGTTAACTTTCATGAACTGAAAACACACTGTGAAAAGGTAAACATCATGCTGTATTTAAGAAGACTTAAAACTGGCGATTGAGACCATAAACTCATGTTTACAATGTCCACTGAGGTAATTAGTCAAGTGAGAAGAGGGGTCATTTTCTCATAGATGTCCATACAATGTGACTTATGTTTGCAACCAGAGGAGCCCCCTGCTGGCCATTTGAAAGAATGCAAGTTTAAGGCACTTCTGCATCCGCTTCAATTTTTACCTCTGTGAAGAGGACCTGCTCTGTATGTAGATATAAATGACTCATTCTAAGGTAACGAAAACACAATGATTCTTATTTTCAGGTGATTATACACTAACGAAAACATACTTATTCACAGTCCATTCCATACTGCCTAGATTCCCCTAAATGCTATACACTGGACCTTTGAATATAAAACTTTACACAATATAAACTTCACTTTCGAGCTTAGGTTTTATATCCCAATTGATTTCAGCACCTAAATGAGGAGGAAAATGTTTAACAGTGTGGCAAGACACAGTTTTCTAATTTATTGATAAATAAAAATCATACGTATTTTTATTATCATTCAATTGCGTTCACTTGCTTTTTAAAGAGGACTTATGTACGTTTTGGTAGTTTTATATACTATTTTTCTGAAACAATTAAATTTCATATTGATGAAGTCTGTGTAAGCTGCATGAGGACAATGTAAGTGGGCTTTGAGATAGGATTGTTTGTCAAATGAAATCACAATTAATAAAAAAGTTAGAAGTCTACTGATATAGAAGACTGCCGTGCTGACCTTGGTGTGTTGTTTACAACATAATTCAGTTTGAAGAAGCCCAAGTACTTTTTTAAGTTAAGTAATAAATTTGCCTTCAATTACCCTGCAAAAGCTTTTCTTGGTTTTAGAATGGCCATTCATTCAGTGTTTTAAACCGCTCTCCTTGAGTGACACCGCACATGATACACTACATACTTCTGTTTTGTTCACGACACTAATCCCATTTTCTTACTCTAGTTCGTTCTTGCTTCGGTCTACAGGTATCACACATCGACGCAGCATGAGGCATGAACATGGTTTAGGTAAGTGGCCAATAAGAAAAACTCATCCATATAATGCATTGGTGAAATCTTATTAAAAGTGCACGCCTGTGCTCCCAAAGTGACTTTGAATGTCATGCCGGATGAAGTGGGCATAATGCATACATCAGAGTGGCCTTGGAGGGGGATGATTTGAACGGGCATACAGTCTGGCTTTGGAACAGGATTATCCGTCCGGAGGCAACCATCCTCTGGAGTGTTGACATTCAGGGACAGTCGAGGACGGGCGTAAACAACACGAACATCAGAAATATTGTTTTAATCGATCACTGGGCTCCAAAGAGGAACAACGGAAAGTGAAGGAGCAGGTTGAGCACCGGCGACTGGTGGCCGGGGAACAGGTGGTGCATGGAGACCTTCAGGGCTGCACACACAACAAAGCAAGGCTGAGCCCACACTCATTTCTCCCGAACTTGACTTGCACTGATCAATAAGATCATGAACTGCAGCCACTAACATATCATACATAATTTGCCTGCCTTGTGAATAGATCATTTTTACTCAGAGTGAACTGATTGTGATTTCAATGCTACATGTGTGCATGCGTGATTTAAAATTATATATAAAATGTAAAAGATAATTAACAACTATCTACAAAATATTATAAATAGCAAAGAGCAGCAGTGCCATAATAATAATAATGTACTTTATCTGATAATAAACTGGAGGACAGCCTGCTCATGGTGACACGGATAGTGCTGGAAGTGTGACCTTATTTTGTATTTCCATTCCAATAAAATGAATGTTTAAAACATTAACAAACAAAGTCTAAAATTATAATTAAAATAGTGATAATAGTTTGTTATTACATTTGAATGATTATTAGATTTCCCTTAGCCACAATAGGATACTATCAAACATTACTGGAAAAGCTGTTGCAATTTAAGGCTTGTAATAAAAAAAACATATCAACATCTAAATGCAAAACGGAATAAAGCTACTGCCTTTCAAAATTTGGTTTGTTTTATAATATTTGTTTTTACATGAAATGTACAAATATAAAAAGATAAGTGCATAATAGCAGTAAGTTGTGTTTAACCAGACTCGGACTTTGAATTTTGCACTTGGATTTTATTTGTGACTTACTATACTCAAATACCCAACCCGCTCTCTGGCATTCACCATTATAACTATCATTAGAAATGATCGATCCTTGACTAATTACTAAGTGAATACTGATCCCGCTCGTTTTGGACAATGAGGGGGACAGCGGGGGTGAGAACAGAGCAAGCGAGAAGACGATGCATGCTGGATCTCAGCCTCTACTATTATCCTGCTTTGTACTTCCTGACTGCAACCCGCCCACGGAGCAGTATTACAATACAGCTGCCGTGTAAATAGTACTTTCCACAGATAACGACGTCCGAAAAGTAGGCTACATATTAGCCGACTAAAAGGTCAAAGCAGCATGCCAGCACCACGTTAATCACGGATGCTGATTGCCTGATAATGGTTTGCACGTTCCGCTCCCCTGAAAGCATTTATTTATCTCCGACAATATGCTGCAAATGGATCTGTGATGCGGATCAGACGGATTCTCTTTCAGTCTTTTTTAGTTGTGGAGATATTTCTGCAGCTGCAGAAATAACACAGCATCCAGCGCTTGCCTGTCCCGCCCCCTTAAACTGGGATGCTCAGCACATGAGAGTCAATGTAAACACACAAAGGCGTTTTCAGCTGGAGTATTCACGTGGATGGGCTGGACGCTGTAACAATTAACCCTCCACTCTCAAAGCAATTCACTTCCACGTGTTCTCCCTCTTACGCCTTAGATATTTGCGTGTGTAGGTGTGTGTGTGTGTGTGTGTGTGTGTGCGCGTGTGTGTGTGTGTGTGTGTGTGTGTGTGTGTGTGTGTGTGTGTGTGTGTGTGTGTGTGTGTGTGTGTGTGTGTGTGTGAATGCTCTACGGGGCTCCCACTCTGTCCCAAAAATCTGAAAATGAACACACTTTTCATGCTCTCTGCCCCATAACTGAATTGGGACGCTCTTTGATTTGTCTCTCTCTTTCTCCCTCCCGCTTTCTCCCTCTCTCTCTCTCTCTCTCTCGCTCTCTCTCCTTTAAATTTGTAAAGGAACACAAAAGTAAAGATACCGAAATAACCAACCTTTATGCATTCCCGTAAATCTGTCTTTCAGTACAGTGAGTTCGTATATCTTTCCGAATTCCTCAAACAGGGGTTTCAGGTCTTTTTCCTCCAGGTTTCTGGGAATCTGCCCGATGAAAAGCTTGATGGCGTCGTGGTCCTTCATTGGAATGGTGTTCTGGCCGATGGTAAGCCCGTTCATCCTGCCGGCGCTGTTCGTGGTGCTGAATCCATTCTCTTGCTGCACTCCGTTTGCAGTGACTGTAGCCATCTTTCCTCAATGGGCCGGTGAGCTGCGCTCTCTCTCACTCTCTCTCTCTCTCTCTCTCTCTCTCTCTCTCTCTCCTCTCTCTCTCTATAGTCAACTGCACAGAGCACACTCCCCCCCCCCTGTTATATCGTCCTCTCTCCCGACTCCTCCGGTTTTCCCTCCCTACTCACTCTACTTCTTTTACGCCCCCTTGTTTGGAATCAGCCGTCTTTATTTTTTTCTTATGCTTTATGTGTTTTCATATTTTAAGCACCCCCCCCCCCCCCCCTCTACCCGTGACGTCAGCTCGTACTCATGAACCGACCACGCCCACCACATAATTTGCATAATGAGCGCGGCCCAGACCAATGAGAGAGCAGGATGACTGAGGTCCCACAGGGTAGAATATGGAAGTAAACATTTATTTAGAGTGGAAAGCTTGGGGCATTTTAACAGCAAAGGCAGCATGTGTGCTATACATTATGTTCTGCTTATGCAGGTCATTTAGTTTTGTTTTAGCAATGAGGCAAAAGTTGGGTTGGTTTAGGGGGAATAGTAGCTTTGTAATGGCAGCCCATGTAATTCTCTAAGACTCATTGTGATGACTCATCAGTAGTTTTAAATATTAATTAAAAGAAACTGGTGAATTTTGGTGGATATATCTTAGGTACATTTAATTATTGTACAATGGACGACTGATGGCACCAAAGAGCCCTGTCGTCATGACACTTCTGGTAAGCCAGACCCGGGTGTGCTGCTAAACAGTTGCATTCATCTGGCATACTGGGCCTAAAAAAGTCCCCGGCAGATGTTTAAGAAGAAAACCAGCAGGGATGGAGGTCCAGAGGACTATTCATAAAAGAAACTGCTGTGAAGCCTTGTAGAAATGTTCTCTACAGCTGTGGTTCTCAATCCTGGACCTCAGGAGCCAGGGCCCTGCTGGCTTTCATTCTAACCATCGGGATGCCAGGGGAATGCTATAAACTACCTGGGAGGACTGAGAACCACCACTCCTAGTACTGTGTTCTACTGGTCTAATATTATAATGTATAATATTTTTCATGGCAGCTAGGGGCGCATAAATACTTAATACAATTCCAAATGTACATGCTTTTAAATGAAAACTGTTGGAGTTTAAAACACAGATCCTCTTGTTGAGAAAATGAGGCTCCGCCAGTAAGTTTTTCATGTCAATTGATGACAGTTACCCTTCTGCCATCAAGTACTGTCATTGTTTTTTACACGTCTTCATATGTGTGTTATGATCTTCCCTCATGTTTTAGAGTATGTTTTTCTCAAACATATCAGTGGGAAGTTTTGTAACTCATTGGTACTTTTCAGAGCATATTCAGAGGGTTGAATGCATTCAGCATTCGGCTTCTTTCATTTAGACGGATGATTTGGAAGGAAAATGGAAGCTTGGTCAGGTGCTCTGATCAAAGGCATTTTCGGGTAAATAATTAAAAAGATCGCAGCATGATGGAATGCAACACGCAGCCGTCTTTTGAGTGTAATTTAAAAACAAACATGCTACTCTTTCTTCACTTCAAGAGGACATTGTGAGCAGATGACAAATAAGGAGAGAAATAAAAACACTGTTGTTTGAAATTATGTCAGTTCAGACCTCAGGATTCAGAGCTGCCTTGTGTCACTGTCCGTGGTGCTGAATCAACACTGCCATTCAGAGACCGTGAAATAGATTGTTGGAGCTACAATTTTAACAGAACATGTTTGCACTACAAATTTTCCACGCCCTCTCCATCTATCTGCTGTGTACAATTTCCAAACTTGTCTGTCCCTTACTTCACGCAGGGAATGATGCATTCAACGCCACTCTTCAGAATAGTTTTGTTATTCATGCAAGTGAGCATGGGCACTGCCAGTATTGCATTACTCGCACACAGAAAGGTCTAATTAGTGCAGATGGGAATATAACATCAATACAAGGGCAGTCCGACTCACACTGATATGAGTAATTATTCTTGATATGACTGCATTTTTGTGGATCGTGTATCAATGATTGATTGCATGTGGCAACTTCATTATGATAATTGTTAATAAGAGCTGCACGCTAGCATATAGAGTAATACGATATCCCCTGTTTAAGGGTCTTAGAGCAAGACATGGAGTCTCTGACAACTCCAGAGCTGGTGTTCTGTAACGAAGCATGACCTCTGATCCTCTTGTGGATTTGGGCGAGAAACGTGCTATCAGAGGAAGATCACAAAAAATGGCGTGTCCGGTGTTGAAATGACTTCAAACCTCTGTTAGGTCAGAATTAATTGGCTTGTAAAAAGATGCTTTCTATCTATCTGTCTGTCTATCTGTCTGTCTGTCTGTCTGTCTGTCTGTCTGTCTGTCTGTCTGTCTGTCTGTTTATTTGCATGCAAATGAGCTAAGAGTATTCTATTCTACATTTATTGTATTCAAATGACTGAAAACGTTGTCATGACTAATTCAACAAAATCAGCATTTCCCAAGAAGATACATTTGACATTTGAATGCCTTCTGTGAGTTACTTCGTGCTTATTTTATCAGAGGAATCTTATCTGTCATAAATAGACAACGGGATGGCCACCTTTTTCAAAACTATCTTCCAGTACCATAAGCACATACAATGTTGTCGCACTGTACCCAATGAACATTTTTGGCCACTAGGTAGTTTAGAAGTCAGCTTTGATGGATTATGAGCTGTTCGCTGTTTGCTGTTCGCTTTACAGGTGCACATGTGTGTGTGTGTGTGTGTGTGTGTGTGTGCGTGTCTCTGTGTGTGTGTTCATGTTCACCCGTGATGCCTGTCAGAGTGAACGATCTTTGGGGATAGTTGTATTCTGAGAGCAACTAACAGTAACATCTGGCACTGCATTGGCTTTGTTATGAATATTTATTTTCTATTTAATCATGTCTTTGTAGACCATCTCAAATAAATCCTGCGGAGTTTTTCGCTCTGAATGGGGAGCCAAAACACAACGGGTCTCCCTTGTCAGTACCATCAGGGTCATTCTTTCCCACAAAGACATAGCTAATTTAGCTTCAGTGCTGCGTATTGGCTTTGTGATTTTTGTTTCCTTGCTTTTGTCATTTCTCTGCGGGATAGTTTGCCTGCACAGCTGGGAAGACTTGGAAACTGCCTGGCAGGAGGATATGCAGGTATTGCATGATCTCTTCAATTATGCCTGTCTGTAAGCATCCTCTTTGTTCGAACACAGGCAAGCGTGTCAGAAAGGTTGACAGGGTTCTTCTTCTCGTCTGTGCCAAGCTCAGCACCTGGATGGTTGAACAGGGCACCTCTGTCGATTGCTCTCCTTTCAGACAAAAGAGCAGTCGGAATAGTTCCAGCTGTGTTTGTGAAGTGGGTATAAACTTGAAAGAAGAACAAAACTGTGGAAAAGAAGTCCCTCAAGGATCTTGCACACCTAGAGACACATTTCCCTCAAATTATTTTCTTATTATTTCTGGATGGAAACTGTATTCGCCCATTAGCAATGAGCAAGGAGTTTTGCCTCAGTAGGCCAACTAGGATTGGAATCGGGAGGGGGCGTGGACATGGTAAATGTGTCCGCAAAATCATTTCCAGACTAATGCAAATATTTACCCTGAGTATTTCACAGTATAACTGTAGTCCTGAGTGAGTGCCATTTCCTTTTTTTATTACCAAAATTATTCACACCACTGTCAAGGTGACTTGTTGGAATGTCACAGACACACCACTTGAAACACCTCCCAAAAATATAGTCCCTTGAAGGAGCAAAATCAGTGACATAAGTCATGCATTGTGCAAAGCAGCTTGGTGTCATGCACAATTCCTTTATACTGTGTGTTCATTATCCCATTAAACTGGATATATGGAGTGGGCCAGGTGGAACGTAGTCATGCATGAACATTTTTCACTGTCTGTTTTGTAGAGTGAGTCCAAAAGGAGAGCATCCATTGATATTCATGGCACAACCAGTATGAGGTGTGACAGTATTTTTTTGTGAATCCGAGAGTGTATATGGTAATACCAGAGCAGCCTCAAATCTCAACTGCAGTCTCTGCCTGAGGGAGGGGGGCACTGCCCCCCCCCCCCACACACACACAGTCTCTACAAAATATAGAACCACTCGCTCAGAAGCCATAATTTATCTTAAAACACAATTTCTTGCCAGTTCATTTGCTTTTTGTGCTGTAGGGGAAATGCAGGAGTCATTGTTGGTCTAGTCCTTGTTTTTGGTATATTAAGTTTTGCTGATTTGTGTTTAAAAAAAGGTGGATTACATCTCTATTTTCCCTTCACGGGGATGTTTTGTCTATGCTGCTGTTGATGTTCCGTTGAATGATAAGGAGGCCTCTCGCTGCATGTTTAAGTTAACTAGTTATGTAAGGTAGTGAATAAATGAGGGAAAAACAAAGAAGAGGTCAGGGAGACCACAATGAGTCATCCGCTTTCTGGCAGCTAATGAATCCCAGAATAGTCTGTGCAGGCCTTCCATGAGAACAGTCAAATTGGCATTTCTTCCATTGCTATTCCATGTTCATGCAGTATTGTGCTTTTGTTTTTTGCTAGGTATTAACAGTAGATCATTGTGTATGTGTACTATGACTCTGCAGCTTTGTTGTCGGTGGGCTGAAATGATCTCTTTGGTTATCCCTCATCATCTACTACAGCCGTGCATTTTAAAAACAGGGTTATCCAGCGGTAGGCTTAAGGTCACTGAGGTCATCTTATAATCACGTAAAAAGAAAAGTTAAATATTTAAATACGTGGTGAGCAGAGAGTGGTTGCAAGTTCTTGTTAAGATTGAAAGTATTGCCCTTTTAAATTGCACCAGAGTCCAACACAAAACTGCAATACTATTGCGCAACTCAGCAGTGTTAATATAAATGTTGTGTGTGAATACGTGATGTACATACATGCACACACACACACACCCTCTCCTCCCATTCTGCTTCCCTTAGGCTGTTGTTCCAAAACTGATGTCACTTTTCTGCCAACCAAGATTCATCTGATATAGATTAAAAAAGGACCTAGGGCTATTTGAGAGCACCATCTCTAACAGCAGTACAACTTTTTAAAACTTTAAAAAGTTACTGTGTATTTTGTGCAATAGCATTTACTATAAAAATAAAAGAACAGTTTTCATTTATTTCTAAAATAACAGTATACCTTCAGTGAGAGATGCAATGATGTGTCAGGGGTTTATTATATCATTGTAGTGTATCCTTTTGATGAAAAATGTTTAAAAGTTGTTTTCAAAGCCACTCAGAACTATATATTTTCATGGTCTCACTTTGATAAGTTGACCTAGTTATTTTATCTCACAAAAGTTTAACACACTAAAACACACATATCCACATGCTTACGTGCACAGAAAACTCCAGTACTAAACAGTTGCAGGACAATTACATTGTTGTGAATTATGAAGGACCATGCCTCAGCAGAATATGGTATAAAGCTTTATTGCAATATGAATGGTGTGAGAGAGGCTGACTGGTGAGTTGAGGTGATGAGGTCAGGGGATGATGGAATCTCGTGGGGGCGGGAGACTCAGGGTTGCTGCCAACATCTCGGCTTGGAGTCTTCAGGCTACCCCTGAGGTTCCACAGAAGAGAAGGCTTTGCAGAGAGTCAAGAGAAAGGGGAGGGTGGGTGTTGGTGGGGGGGGTGGGGGGTTAAGAACTTTAAAAAACCTGCTCTCCTTTCTTCAACTTGCATTAAAGGAATAGTTCAACATATTTGGAGACACGCTTAGTTGCTTTCTTGTCAAGATTTTAATGACAAAATCAATACCACCCTCACGTCTGTACTGTAAATATGAAGCGGCAGCCAGCAGACAATTAGCTCAGCTTAGCACAAAGCCTTAAAAATGGGGAAACAGCCAGCCTGGCTCGGTTGAAAGTTAGTTAAATCTGCCGGTCCAGCACTTCTAAAACTCACTAATTAGCATGTTAAATCTGTTTTTTTAATGGACGCAAAAAACAAAGTGTAAAAACAACAACAAGCTGTGGGGTTTTCTTTGAACAGGAACACTAAACTCCTGGAGTGTTGCCATTTTGGTGAGATTGCACATAACCTTCCTTAAAGCCATAACATCTAGTTTTTATGTTTTTTGTTGTGGATTAAATTAACAAAATACTGTAAAATTAATTGATTAGTAAGAGGTGCTGGTATAGGCAGATTTTGTTACCTTTGGGCAGAGCCAGACTAGCATTGTCCTCCTGTTTCTATTCTTTGTGCTAAGATAACTGGCTGCAGGCTCCAGCTTCACATTTACCAAACAGACAGTGGTACTATCAGCAAGAAAACGAATTAACATTTTCTCAAGAAAGTCAAACTTTTCCTTTTAAGGTATTCAATCACCGTCAATTCTGGAGATGGTGCAAGTTATAAACACCAGGTTAAAGAACACTATTATTTCCGCGCTATTCAGCTGATAATGAACCTTATGAACAGTATCCTGCACATAATACTTAAAGATTTTAAAATCATGTCAGAATGTCCATGATTTCAAAAACTTGACAAGCCCTCTTACAGAATGAATGCATCACTGTGGCTCAGTAATGGATCATTGTGAATTATGTTTGTAGCTTTAAGGAAACTAAAGTCTTCAACAATTCAGGGCAGAGGATAAGCCCCATTCTTCTGAAATACGTTACTTGTCTGGCCATTGTATGTATGTTTAGCAGATGCCTGATACTGGAACAGGACAACTCCAAATTTGATGACTACCTGTAACCATCCTACGAATGACCTTTATTTGACGAGACAGACACTTGAGGGTTAAAAAAATGTATTTCATTTATAGAGCAGGTAAAGAGAACATAATGACTCCAGACTATAAAAGTTATTGGTATTTGAACAGATTGGAAAGAGAAGACGTTTCAATGCTGTAGTCATAAGTGCCTTTAAAATAAACACCCCTCTGAGCATGCTATTACCAACAATAATATCAACGCAGTGTCATCAGCGTCTGAAAACATCAGAGCGAAATAGCTGTTTCAATTTGCAGTAGCATGGTTTGACAGATGTTTTTTTTAGGTGTATATAAAATTAGAGCAAACTGAAATGCAGATGACTGCAGTGTCCTTGGATTTCAAATCAACATTTTGTACTACCTAGCTAAGGCAGAGCCCCTGAAAGCATGGAAACCATTAACATTATGGAAATTAGTATCAGTTATCTGTTCATAATCATCATGACACAATAAAAAATCTAATTGTGAGGAAGCGTGATTGAAAGATTAGCTTCGTAAAATGCCAGTAAAGACATTCGTGCTTTAATGCTAAAAAATAAAGTAATATTCTCACCAGTAGCAGCATTTTTTTTTTTTTCGGAATTGCAATAGACGTATACTGCAAATAAATATACAGGGATTTGTCTAAGTGACATTGACAACTTACAGAATTGCACAGTGCATACTAAAGCAATAATGGCACAAGGATAACCAGACTTTATGCGCTATGCAATGCAGAAGACAATGGAATACTTTAAAGAGTAGCATACACATTTCTCAGCATAGTTTGCTTGTACAAGCAAGTAAATTAACCAGGAGATCAAAAAAAATTCACCAGGAGCAATAACGAGTACACACCTGCTCAAAAATAACCCTACATTCCAATTTACAGTTGCATCAGTGAGATAGTTGCTGCTCTGAGGCTGCCCACATCTGTTAAGTAGCTTCAATAGCAGTGATGATGAGACCAGAGCTTAGTCAGAGATTGTGCAAATGACAAAGTCAACACAAAGTCAACACAAAAACTAAAACTCACGTACACACATGCAGACAGAGAAAGAAAGAGGGATGTAGGTAGGAACACAAACAATCACCTGGACTGCACTGCAAAAATGCAAATCTTACCAACTACATTTGTCTAATTACTGTCAAAATATCTCCTGACACTTAACATGAGACATAACCACTTAAGAAGTAACACTTCAGTGAGATATAGGGAATTGTTTTAAGACAATCTTGAACATCTTGTCAAGTGAAAAAATACTACTTTTGAGCATTACATGCTTATTATGACACACAACACTTCCTAATTATTTTTCCATCTCTTTTTATCTTGAAAGACCTAAATATCTTATTTCAAGACATTTTAAAGAGTGATTTTTTTCAGATTGTTTTGACAGATTGTTTTTACTAATTGCATGTAAAATCACCTTGTATGCCTCGTTTTTGATTCATTTAGTTGTAGGTGGCCTGTTTTCCAGTGTACTGAAAGCTCCCACTCCCTATACAGGGGGCGTTCTCAGAAATTTTTAAATGGGGTGTGGGGAGACCTCTATTTCGGAGGGTCAGGTGAGGACACTTTGGAGCGATCACGCTGTGCAGCTCAACGGAAAAGAGCACAGTGGAGCTTACACAGCACTCAGCCATTGTCAGGCTTCATGCCATGCCTTGCACCAACAGCTTGCACTCTGTTTCCATCAGATGTAACACACAGTCTGGCACTGCAGCCAGTCAAACCTTGTTAGGTGCTTTCGCCCCTGTTTACAAAGACTGGGCATTTTGTCATGTTGGATTTCGTTTATCTTATATGCAATAGGGATTGTTTGATCAAGGAGGGTGGTTGTTATTTTTTTTCTCTGCTGTGGGCTGCTTCAACAGCTTGAGGTGAGCCGATCTGAATCTCCCCTCGGCAACACCAGAAACACACATTGTTAATGGCCGTCTTTATGGCACCATAGAGTTGTCATCACAGTCTGTTTTTTCTTTGGTGGAGGCCCGGCAGGATCAGCAGTGTGGCATTTGAAGCTCACGCCGTTGACTCACAAACAGCGCTGCTTCACAGAGCCTACACAACTAGTTCGCAAGCTGTTCTGTCACACATATCGCCTTCCATGAAGCCGCTTTGGAGAGACTGAAATTAAGTAACGTGTTCCCTCCTAAATCTATTTTTCATTAGCTTTTAGCACTGTGTTGTGCAAGCTGTTTGATTTCGGCAGTGCTGCCTTTAGAGCTTTGGCTCAACATATCATAACTCCTACATCTCCTTGCAACTCCTAAAACATTTGGAGGATCCTTTCTTGTATTTGAGTCCAGAAATATGAAACACTGGTGTAGACACAGGCAAACACATATGCCAAAGAGGCAATTTGATAAAGCATTTGCATATTTTAGTTCACAGCTTCAACACAAATAAATACATGTAAACATACACAGCCTTGTTATTAACATAAGAAGAGGAAGAAGAAAAAGCCAAAAAATGACAATAACACAATCTAATGTTCACCTTTTCTGCACCTGTAACTGTCCTTGCTCTTTTGCTTGAGCTCAATCTTTTTCAATTTCCCCACTGGGCTATGTATGTTGAAGGCACAGTGTGCATCTTTGTGTGTGTGTGTGTATGTGTGTGTGTGTCTATATGATTCACACACTAGCCTGAGTATGTGGTGGAATCAAAGCCCACCTCTCTTAAGATGTCTGAGGACCTCAGGGGCTCAATATAATATTGTTGTTTTCTACTTATTTTCTAAGAATGTTCCATTCCCAATAGTGTGCTTCAATCCAGTATAATGGTGTTTATTGTGCTGGAAGGACAGGATATATATTTGTTTTGCAGTCTAAAGTATGTATTTCGTGTCTCCAAGCACTGAAGGTTGTCCATTGAATACTGTATAACTGCACTGACACAGAGTGCAAATAAAGGTCCAACTGCTAGATGTTTTAGTTCATAAACTTTTTATATATTTGACTCTTTATGAAACATTTTCTTTGTTTATATAATGTAACCCTGATGTGTCACCCGAGTGTTTCTGGATTATTATTGCTGTTATAGTTCTCAAATCCAAGCATCAATCATGACAATTTGTTCCACTGTGTTTAATAAACCAATCAGCTCATGTTGACCATGGGCTGAAACTACATAAGAAATAACATTTGCTTATGTTTCTTGAGTGGGTACAGTTAACAGTTGTTATTTTGTTGAACAAGCTATCTGCAAGCAGCAAGCTGTTTATATTGTGTATTCTTTCATGCTGTCTGTAGCTGCCTTGAACTTTTGCAGTGCAATTAATTTAACATGCATTTTACCTGTTCATCCTCTCAAAGAGGTGTTTTTCATTATTTATTTGCCCATATGTCTGAACATATTACACGACATTATATTACAGTTGAGGATACAGTGCATAACTAAAACCACAACAAAGGGATGGGCAGGGATAAAGGTTTTGGATAATTCACCTTTAGTTTAATATTCACACGACGTTATGAAAGTTTCAAACTCTATATGGAGAACTATATTGTCAAAAGGAGTGATAATGTTACAACAATATAATGTCAAAGAAGGATATAAGAGAGGCATGGTGCATGATTAAACTAACTTAAAAAAAAGTCTCACATTTAACTCTTCTTTCGCTATCTAGTCGCGTACTTACAGCTACTTCAAAGACATTAGGTGAAACCGTCAACCGGTGAGCTGGATTGCATCCATTGTTCTCCTCTGATGGATCATTTGCAACAATCCAGAGATAAATCTGCTTTCTATTTTTGGGCTCTGACAGCCTCTACCTGTATCCAGCCGCCTGCTAGCCCCCACCCAGACAGTGACTGGCCTAATGTCTGGTCGCAGTGGCTTCCTTGAAGTGCTCCTGCAAGTTAATAAATTCTGGGCCATCTGTTTCTACACAGCCCCTTTCCATTACCAGGTGCACCCCCCCCCCCCCCCCCCCCCCCCCCCCCCCCCCCACACACACCCCATTTGGACCTCTATCTAATTAACTTGCCTCTCCCTGCCTTTGTGCCCACATTCAAACTAAGAAAAGAGAGAGAGGACAGGGGGAGTGAAAGAGGGGAAAGGTAGATTTGTTTAACCTGATGTTTTGAGGCAAGGTAAACAATGTGGTAACCTTTTAGGCGCAATGCTTTTTTTGTGTGTGATTTAGCAATTATGTTATTAATAACCATGTGAGTCTGAAGGGTACTTAACCATGCAATAAAGAGATGGGGCATTGAGTGCCACTGCATTCGCTGTGGAGAGGAACACTAATTGCTAGTCGGGGAATCTAATGAAAACCCTCCAAACAAATAACAAAGCAGACAGTGAAGAGTGTATGGAGTAGAACAAAGGGAGGAGAGCAATGCAAGGCGAGAATAAATGAAATAATGATAATGATAATAAACACTGATGGTATAGCTAAAGCAGTTAATGCTTCACAGACAGTGAACCAACAGTAATTCAAAGTCACAAGGAGAAACAATAAAAATGCCAGCCATGAATTGAAGAAGGTATTAGAGATCAATAAAACAAGTATTTATAGTAAGGATAAGGTAGGTAAAAACAAATAATATAAAAAGCCCTTCTGTGAAACATGTTTTAGGAAGAGAGTCAAAAGCTGAACCAAAGGGACACAAAATAATCATATTTCATCATTGGATAGCTTTTTGTTAAAAAAAAACATGAGCAACAAGTTCTGCTCCCACAGATTTTGTGTCTTTTCTTTGGATGAATGCTGCTGTTGAGATCAGAAATTGTAGTGGGAAGAAAAACAGCTGTCGGACGTTGAAAAGACTAGCAATGCCCACAGCGTATAAAGCTTTTAACTACTTTTTGCTGTCACAATCTAACTGAATGCATCAACCATCAAAGCCATTAGGGGTGCCAGAGTGCCCTTGTGGTTTAGCCATTAGCCCATAATATATTGGCAACAACATGTCACGACAACACTGCAGTATCAACATACATACACTGAGGAAAAAGGTGGCACATAAATAGCATAGCCAAAAAAGCACAACACTCCACACAAGGTTAGGATTCCCCATTGTGGAAGAAATGTAAGTTATGTGTCTACATTAAGCTGTAATGTTCTGGGTGGAGATGATGCCACTTTTATGGTAAGGCTGTTGACTATTCATGACAATCATGAAGGTGGCTGTAGGAGATTAGATTCCTGCTGTTGTGGGAAACCCTCGTAAGTCCAACTAGTTATTTCCATGTTTCTACCTGAGCTGACAGTTTATGTGGTTCTTTATAGGAAGTGCCAGCTGTGTGACCCCAAGGCCCACGAAAGCTATTCATAAACTACAATAAGGATGCATGGTTGTCAGTGTGGCAATAAGGCTGCTTTTCAAAGATACAAGTTTTCAACCCAGTGGCAGCGATATTTTTGACACATGTTTGAGGCATTTCATTTGCATGAATCCTATGCATATTACATCACTCCGACCTGTTGGCTACCACAGGAATTGCCATCATCGTTTGCAGGCAATAATAGTAAGTTACTGCTGCTTGTCATATGCCACCCTGCTTCTGCCATAATTTATGTGCATAGGACCATTGTCTTGTGGCCCAGGGGGCATTTTGTGTGCCTCCGATTTCAGCTTTGTGACGCAAGGAGCGGAGAGCCTCCACCAATGTCAAGTGAACCAAAACCTGGCACATGCCGAGAAGCTCCTCTCCAAATGAATGTTTCACTTCCCTACCCAAATTGAATCTGCAAGATGCAGTGGGAAACGCGTTGGCCTTCCTGTTGACAGAGTCAGAGATGGCTACATATGAACAAAACGCAAGGAGAGTGATTAAGATGGTTTACATCTCTGAGGAGCTCATCCGGAAGGGCATGTCCCTCATTACAGCTGTTTGGAGAGAGGTCTCGTTTTGCCAGCACACTCTCCTCTGCGTCCTCCACCTGCAGCGTATCAGGGAGGGAGGGAGAAGTCTCTGACATGACCTCCAGTGAAGTGAGCATGTCGGGAACCGCTGGAGATTGGAGGCGGAACCAATGCCGAAGAGGGAGAAACACATGCCTCGCAATCAGCCATGAAATGCAACCTGGCACCAATTGGACTGGGCCTGCAGGGAGCCTCAATAGACCTAAGCCTGCAGAACAACAGGGAGGGAGGGACGGGTAAAGGGGTGAGGGATGCGGAGGGTATGGAGAGGGTTGTGGGGTGCGAGGTCATTCTACCTCACAGGGTGTTTTATTAATGTAATTAAACACGGGCGAGCTCTCTGTCTCTGCATCATACCTGACCTCCACAGCAGAGGGAAGGGAGGGAAGGAGGAAAAAAAGGAAGAGACAGACAGAGAAAGGGAGGGCGAGGGAGGAAGGGGGAGAGAGGGAGGGAGTCTGCAAGGGAGAGAGGTAGGGATAACAAGGACATGAGATTGGCAGGATAAGGCAAGATGAAACAAGAGAGGACAGGGCTAAGCATGAGAGATAAAAAGAGATAGATGCAGCATGATGCATGAGGAGGGGAAGATGTGAATTTAGTCGCAGAATTAGTGTATGGGACAAGGCAACTGAGCCATGGAGGAGTCAAGGCCAGGGCATTTGAGGAAAGAGAGGTCAACATGAGGGCAAACTAAGGCCTCTGGGCCTGGTGCGAAACGTGAGGAATGTCATCGTATTAGACACGGCTCACTACTCTGTCTAAACACAGGGCTGTGATCTCTCTCAGCATGATAATACTGTTGAATAATATGAATATCTTTTAGTTAGTTTTACGTTTTTTAGAAAAGGTTTGCTCTTATTACACATTGATTTATTTCCTATTAAATATGCTATACACTGGTTGTCTCTGACAGTGGCCCGACGACATAAGCGAACAACTGTCATCACATTTTGATTAAAATATTGCTAAAGTCTCAAAGAAAAAGAAAGGATAAAAATACAAATACTAATGTGAAATAACCACTATTCTAACTCTTGCAAAAAGTTGTTAAGACCCCGTCTCTCTGAAAGCTAAATGAACTTTTCTTTTTTTTTTTAAGCTGAACAAAGTAAATGTCAACGTCCATCAAAAGGAACGTACTACTTTTACTACATTTGGTGGTGGTGAAAATCATGGCTTTGTCCTTGTACAGAAAAGTTACCAGCATGACCAGCATTCCTGTGGATGATGCCTACCTCACATCAAAAAAGTAGTTGCCTAATCTAAACAGTAGAGACAATTCGTTATCTCATCTAAGGTGCAGCAGTGAAAACTGTCCAGGGCTGGGAAAAAAACACTTATTGCTTTATCACAAACTTGCTCTAAAGTCTTTGGCTTGTTATCAAAGAAAGGAAGTTCAAAGTCTTTCATGCTTTTTTTTTTATCCAGAGTTGGCTGAGAAACATAAAGGCCACAAGCCTTCAAACTGAAGTGTTGCTGCTTTATTGTTTGCAATAGCAATGTAGCTTTAACCACCTGGCAACATAAATATATTATATATTGTTAGCTTGAATTGCGGGCAAATAAAATACTGGATAAGATGCTGTAGGACAATGTTAATTCCAGCACCATTACAGTATGTTTTCGCCCCCAAAATAAGACCTGCTAATCTGCATTTCATGTCTCCTCCATTACTGTTAATCCATTTGAGATGAACTTAGTCACGTACAGTATACAGGTAGATAGAGGGACGTGTGCATTTAAATACAGAAAAGAATAGTCAAGCTCTGTAATAAGCCAGGGCTTTTGCAGAGTGTTGCTCGAGGGAAGGGTCGGCGAGAATTCACCACTTTATGTGACAGCTTGAAGTACATCCCGTCACAATCCATTCCTCATCTCCACGGCCCGCATTAGACGCCTTGTCACAATAATTACATTTCTCTGTGTTAATTGATGACTTATAATGGAAATAAGAGCTGTCGGGGAATGTATCAAACTACAGCAACAACAATAGCAAAGGCAATAACCAAACAAATATCAAATGGACAAATGTGGGACATGATTGATGAGGGGAGCAGGTCCAACCACACACTGTATATGCAGGTCCAACCACACACTGTATATGCTGTGAGGAACTTCTGCGGCTTGTTTGACCGTGTGTTTGTGTGTGCGTGCGTGCGTATGTATTAAACGAAAATACGAGTTTGTGTATGTGTGGCCATGCATGCATCTAGAATTCACTTTTAGTATGGCCTAGAGACTCTGCTGCTTCAAGGGAAATTATGACAACTAATAGAGCAGGAATGAGGAATTTGTAATCCGTGTCAGAATTGAATTACTATCCAGTAATGCTTATTTCAATACACACAAAGCCATAATCCCATTCATCTGTAAGCTTTCCTATTGTCATCGGCGTTTACGCAGCAGAATTTCAATGCAGAAACACGCAATCATTACATTATTGATATGAAAGCTCATTCGTCCTTTACCCTCTAAGTTCAGCATGGCTTAATGAGGTATGGCTGTTTTTTTCAGGTATAAATATTTACAACTGCTGTATAATGGTTATGCGCAGAATGTCATTAGAATGTATGCTTTCCTCAAGTGTAATGGACTGAGAAACCATCATACACAGTTAACGATGCAAGCTCAAAGTGTGTCTATGTATACAATTAGTAATGCTACGATGTACTTTAATCGTCTGCTTTGACTTTGCCATTTATCTTATTTGGTCGTTCTGAAAAATGTTATGCTACTGGCATGAAAAGAAGGAGGATAGACAGTCTAGTGCCACAAAAGACTGAGAATGAAAGAGGAACCTTGACCTTTTGTCACGTCAGCCCTGCACCATCCTCCCATATACCCTCTCTTTCCATGCTTTATTTTCTAAGAAAGCTGGAAGCCGCAGTCTTTGTGAAAGGGCTATGGTATACGAAATAATTTCAGACATCTCGAACGTGTTCACTAAAGTCTATAATCAATGTTTCTGTATTAACACATTCATTTAAAGGTTCTCTTTACCAAATGCAATGCATTAATATATCAGCAAGCAACTATTTGTAATGTAAAAATGAATGGTATATTGAGTTCCTGACCAGAGCATGAAGTCACTCTACCTTTATGTGTGTTGCAATTCTGCACTGCGCTCATATGGCGGTAACGGTTCACAACACCATTCCAACGATGACAGCAGCAGCGACTACAGGGAAGCCTATCGTTGTTTAAATTCTGATCAATCAAGAACCAGAAGCAATTTAGGATCTGTTCTTGTGATCCACCCATACTGATACAGAAACTGTTACCTCGGGTAAACCATAAGTATCATATTTTGAGCTGATAAAATAAAACCATCAGTTGTGATGAAGAAAAAAGAAGCAAATCATTTGAAGGCAGTAGAAGCACCCACCCACTGCCTTAGTCTGTTGATTAGAGTGCCATGATCAATAGTGTTAAAGGTCGTCCTAAGGTCATATAAGACCAATATAGTGCACTCTCCTGGATCAGCAACCCAATGAATCATTGATAACCCTCAGAACAACATGTGAAAACAGAAAGAGACTGAAACTACTATTATGCTCTTCTGAAAGTTGTTCAAAAACAAGTCTTTGTCCATTGTAGGGATATAAAGTAATTTCAAAATTGGTCTAATTTTCTGTTTACTTAGCAAAAGTAACAAGGCCAGACCATTTCAGCACCCCCTCCTAAGATATCTGGAACACATCTAGATGAAAGAGGGCTGGTTTGAATAGAAAGCTAACCAGGGTCTACAGCCCTCAAAACCTCTCTGAATACATTTGTGGGGATACTGCCAAGGGGACGAGAGGAGGGCTTCATATGTGATGTGACACAATCTCAGTGAGAGTATGCAAAACAAATTGACCCAAAGCAATTTAACAAATTAGGGAATGGTCAAGGGAGGTCTGCAGCAGAAATTAGAGGAGTTGGAGAAGTGATATTAGTCCTTCCTCAGATTAAGCAAACCTGAAAAAAAAAATATTTCAAGACCATTTCATGGCCATCAGATAATGCAAACATTTGGAAGACATTTCAGGTTCCCAGTAATATCACCAATATGCTGAACTCTTGCAGGAAATTAAGCTCCATGTGTCATACAGCATGTTAGCAGTGACAGCTACCTCCTATTAAACTTAAATGCAGTTTTTCTTTTACATAAGATTGCTTTACATTGCTTGGGCATTAGCTAAGGTTTAGCATTCTGTGAAAGGAAATATGTATCTCAGCAAGCCAACAACTTGTTGATACAATGGAACTGCATCAAAAGGACCGATCAAACATTTTAAACTTCAACACAGCACCCGAAAAGGTAAAACAGCATTAGCAGATGTTTCAGGGAACAATAGTTCTGTTGTTTCTGGTGGTAATTGTGGTTTCAGTGTTTTATTTGAAGAACAATTCAAAGTCTTGTCATTGCACACAAGACCCATTGTATTTCTGTCTACAAAGTATCTCTAGGATTTACTGTACGTTCATATTGGATGAATCTGAGGCGCATGATTTACGCCCAGTGCCAGCATTCAGTGCCATTATATACTGACTTGGATGTTTTTCCAACATGAGTCAGCACATCTTCAGCAGAAACGTTCTTTTAGTTACGAACAAAATTACAGATAGCACTATTGTTATCAGGATATACAGAGATGATGTGTCCATTGTTTTACTTTTTGTACATGCCAGGATTAATGTTGATATGGAAAGTTACTTACCATTTTTCATTTGATAAATAAAGATTGTCTTGTATATGCAACAGTTGCAATATGAGACAGTTTTTCTTAAAACGTAAAAAAAAATGAAAGTCATGGAGAAGGAAAAGTTAAAGTGTCTTGGAGTCAGGGAGTGAAGTACACAGAGTGCAGGGCATTGACCACCTATATGGGTCACGTTTTAGTTTTCTTCACAACACTTCAGGTGTGTGTGTATAGCATTAAGTATGCTCAGTGAAATACAAACACAGTTTTGACATCTTGCCAAACGTAAACCTATCACAATGCTGTTAAGATATTTAAACTTGATAATGGGTAATTAGGCAGTGGTAATTTGATATGCAATATTTTCTCATCAAGCTTAGTAAAACGATTAGCTTGATGAAAGGCAAGCACAATGTAAACCACTAAGACAGAGTTGGTACACTGCTTTTCTTTACTTATGTTAATTAAGTGTTGATGCCACAGTTTGCAAAACATAAGTCAAAGCCTTGAGTGTGCACGACTGGCAACGCATTAAACTCCTACTCACCTCCTTGCAGGTGGTGAGCCCATAATAGTATGCATAATGTATATCGCTCCGTTATTTAATCACCTTTCCTACCTTCACCACCCCATGTTCTTTTCTGAAATTGTTACTGCCTACAGTGCTGCTAAACAAAAAGGTTGTTTAACTGCATGAATATCGTTATAGTTATTGTTATAGTTTTTAAATGTTTTGATTGACACACTTATAATGTCTTTTATTAATGGCTAATGATTTATTGGAAAAGTGACAAACCCATGACACTTTATTACAGAAATTTTGTTGTGATAAAAAGTCAATAATATATAGTGGTAGCTATTTCACCCTAAAATAAGCCATCAAGCCTCTGGTTACAACCCTCCCCAACCCGAACCCACAACATGGGAGAATCCACCGTGATTATTTAAATTAATTAAAGAGCGATCAGAAGAAACAGTGAAAAATATGCTTGCAAAACCAAGATTTTTCACAAAAAATGTCTTATTACAAACATTTATATTTATATTCTAAATATGAAGCCATAAATACAGTATTTTAGCCTCTGGTGATAAATCTGGCCTCGTTTTCTGTCTTTATAGACGTATGATTCTGTCATTGCTGGAATACAAGTTCAAAATAACACATTTGCATGGGGTGCCTCAATATTCTCTTGAGACCGTGGGCCAGCACTCCACATAAAAATGGGAGATGACAAGTTGAACATCTGGAAGGAAGAAGGCGACAAGGAGACAAGTTAGGAGTTGTAGGGGCATCTGTTTGTCTCTCCTTCCTTCCCCAGGCTCTTGGAGCAGAATCTCTCCTTCTTCCTTGTTTCTGGCATCTTTATCCGAGAAAGACAGATGGATTTGCTCCTCCCTAGATACACACTCAATCACATGCACACAAACACACCAAAACATACACATAACATACACATACACACTCTAATGCCCATGCATGCATGTACTGTATAAATACACACATATAGATTGATGCACAACCAAAGGCACAAATAACTTACAGAGTGTAGGCATAGTGACTTTGACAAACAAATAGACTCCAGCGGGCACACTCTCATATGTACACTCAGGGCTTGGGAGACAGACAGCTGCGCAAATATGCCCGGCCCTCCTTCTTGGGAGCTGAGTGGCGCTTCAACCGCAACAGCAAATATTTCCCCTGCTGTCATTTTCTCTATATTTTCTCTCCCTTATTCATCGGAAGTGTGCCCAGGAAGTGGCAGGCGAGGTTCAGCAGATTCTTGGTACTGGCAGGAACCACCACATCCCTCTTTTTCCCCATTTCCCTGTTCTTCCTCCAGGAGCCAGATGCTGATTGGGGGGGGGGGAATGGTGGCAAGGTGGGACCCTACCTGTCCCCTGGGGAAGATGAAATGTAAATTTTGCGACGTGGGCTCATTTGCTGCAGTCTGGAGCTGTCTGATAGGACCTGACTGGAGGCTTATTTGATTAGCTTAATTCCATCCTCATGTGGACCACCGCAGCAATATTCCTGGAACATTCGTTAGAGCATTAGGCCCACAGTTAATGAACAATTTGTTCCGTGGAGCAAAGAACCACACGAGCCATCGTGAGCCATCGTGAGCCATCCACACGCTCTGTGAATAGGTTTTTATATTGTCGTGACACTTGTCCAAAAAATTTGACTGGTGAACTTACGGCTGTAAAAAGTACAGCTTTGTTTTTCTGTGATGGACAAAAACTGCTTTGGTAATTTCTCTGTGCTCGGATGATGCCTTCATTTTATGGCTAGCACAGGTTTTGTGTTATCCCGGGTCCTACTATGAATATTGTTAAGTTGCATAACATGTTGTCCACTGCTGTGCATACAAGCTGAATTTCCTCTGGGGACAATTTATAGTGTTTCATCTTGCAGTATATATATATATATATATATATATAAAGAGGTTTGAAAGGTTCAATGCTTCTCAGCATGAGCCCAGACATTACTTGTGGCAAAGTCATTACACATTCACCTTACATGGTGCGTCTTTCACAACCTCTCCATATGTTACATTTTAGCATACATCTCCATGTGAGAAATAACATGAATCATAACATCATCTAAACATGAGCGGGAACAGTCAAACCTGGCTGAGGGAACAGTATGTCACAATCCCACACAGATTATAGTACTTCAGAATTAGAGGAAAATACAGTCATTTTGAAGATATGTATAGTTTTTACACTTTGTTTTACTTTATCCAAAAATTAGTGACAAGCAGCAGAAATCTCTTTGTTGTCAACCTTTGATGTAAATGTTGTGTTATTTTTAAGAACAATTTGCACTAGTGTTAGAGCTAGGACTATTCATATACTGTATGTTTACTTCAATTGTGAGTGTTAGAGTGATGACTTCTTTTTGAGGGTGGATTTGTACAGTCATTTTCCACAGATTATTTACATTTCATTCAGGATACATAAAAAAAAAATAAGCTGTGTTGTGAATAAAAGGCTTATATTTACACATTTGTGGTGTTGCACCGCATGATGATGCCTCTACACATAACATATCAATGATATTTTGCAAACATGATGTTTGAGTGTGTGGACGATTATAGATTGTAGCTAGTAGAAAGCTAACATACTGTGGCAGAATCAGAATTCACTGTTGAGATATAACAAGTGTGATTTATGCCACAGAACAAAACACAAAACTCCTGCAGGCTAACAGGTGTGTTGACTACAGACCTTGTTTTCTGCATGATTCAAAAGTGCACAAAAGCATCTGGTGAGGGAGCCAATGGATCAAATAGTAATACTCTATTACTGTAATTTGATAGGATTTTTTTATGTTTGAAATTGAGGCATATATCAAACTGAAGCCAGGATATTGCTTTGTTTTGTCTAGATTCTGCTTTGCAGGTCCTCGAAAAATGGGCAACGGAGCTTCGCAAAGAAAAGAAATCCAATGATATGATGATAATAAAAATGCATATATGAACTATTTTAATTCAGATAATCCACGACATATGTCCCAGAACGTCCTGGTTAAATAATATATCCATGGAATTGAAGGCTTATGAGAATCCAAAACACTATGAGCAGCTATGGAATGTTACAAATCAAAACGCAAGCTTGTTAAACTGTAAACTGTTGAGACAGAGAACAATTCAAAAATGTGAATGGAATTGTAAATTACTAGACTTTTAACTTGACCTTCACTGCACCGAAACTATAATCAAATTCAAAGCAATAGTTAAATACTTTGGGGAATTGCTTTCTAATCAAGAGTTGCATAAGACGCTTGTTGCTTCCTCCTGAGTCTTTATGCTGAGCTAAGCTAAACGTCCACCCGCCGTTGCTTTATATTTATTGGTGTGAGAGTATTAATCTTCTCATCTAACGCTCAGCAAAAAAGTGAATAAACACATTTGCCTTAAGCATCTCTGAAACTACAACCTAAAAGTCATCATTTCAGTTTAAAAACATATTTGTTCATTTAACCTGTATCAATTCCACTTCAGTCATTAGCATTTCCTCAAAACATCTAATAAAAGGTGCATAACCATTTGGTACCTTGCTTGCTTGATCACACAAGCATTCAGTCATATTTATCAACCTTGCCATGCCATACCACCATGGGATCCAGCACTAACTAAAAATAATTATCTCTCCCTCCTATGCCTCTATGTTTTGTTTCCCTCTCTCTACCATCTCTGTATCTCCTCCTCCGTTCTTTTTATCGGTGTGTGTTGCTCTCTCTCTCGCTCCTCTTTCTCTCTCTGCCCTTCCTCCTCCGGCCTGCCACGCTCTCATTTGTCACATTTACAATGGAAACATCCAAATTTACAGATGCTATCAATTAATCACCTCCGCTCTAATTACAATCCAATTAACCTCTGTTTCCATGCGCCATGCTGCAGGACGGCCAGCACCCTCCCTACTCAATCACACTGCTCAGAGAGAGACAGACAGAGAGATGGAGCGGGAGGGAAAGCAGAGTGAGATTTAATGGAAGAAAAACTAGGCAGAGAGATACTGTAGATAGACAGAAAGATATACTATGTGGCCAAAGGTTTGTCTTAATCCAGTCCGTTGGTCTTGAGCTGTTTTAACAATCTGGGCTGGGTCCCTTTTTTTACAATTAAGGGAAGTCTCAATGCCCTATCTTACAAAGATATGTAAGTCAATAGTGTGCCTCTACCTTGGTGGCAACCGTTTGGGAAAGCAGCTCTTCTGTTTCAAACCTGAGATTAAGCCAAGTGTACTAAGCAAGATCCACAAAGAAATGGTGATGCAAGCTTCTTGTGGGACAGCTTGACTGGCCTGCACAGACCCCTGACCTCAACTGGATCACACATCTTTGGGATGAACTGGAACACTAACCCATGATACATACATTCATACATGTAGGCCTACGTATACACATATAGAGGTGGATAAAAAATTTGAGAAAGGGAGATAAGAGAGGAGACAGACAGTCATGAAAAAAATGAGAAATGATGGGAGGGGAAGGGAAGGGAAAAAAATGAAGCTCAGCTCAAGAGCTGATGTCTCAGCGGAGGATCACAGGTGTGACTTGTGCGGAGACAAAAGAAGAAGAGAAAGCTAGAGGAAGGTAGAGAGACGAAGATAGGGAGGTTGGGAGGGATGAAGAGCTGTTGCTGAAAGAGAAAGAGACAGGATGTGTCCAAGACGAGACTGTTCCCCTGGTGCCATGGGAGACCAGACTGTCACCATGAACGAGCTGTGTGCCTGTGTGGTGTCTATGCATATACACAGAAACACGCACACACACACACACATATATACACTTCAACTGTGTGCGAACACACACAAGATTTACACACACATACAGGGTTTGTGTGTGTTACTGTTGTTACTGTAACAAAGTTGTGTTTTTTCGTGTATTTGTACCTTTTTGAGTATTTAAAAAAAAAAAAATACTTTTACTGAAGTACTATTAATCATGAGTATTACTTTGCTACATTTAAAGTCACATTTCGTTACAGATAAAAAAAAAAAAAAAAAAAAAGTCGCATGAAAAAGTCCTGGTAAACTGTGTGAAAATGGAACAGAAGAACAAAGATAAATCAGCAGCTGAAGCAGAGAAGAAGCCGCAGAGATGTGAGAGTATATGATATAGAGTTTTGTGCAACTGTGGTGTGGCCTGCTAGCTGTCTGGGAATTGGAAAATCTGTGTAGATCTGGAGTTACTTAAGATTAAGCACAGGAATAAAACTGGCAATTTAACCCGTGAATAATATAGTTATAGGGACCATAATTATAAAGACCCATCCAGGAGATGGGTCAAAGGACCCACAAACAGATGCAACATAGTCTGCAGTTGTTGTGTCTAGTTACCAAGTGAGATTTAACAAGAGAAAATATGATTGTTTGGATGAGTAAACCTTTGAATTGTTTGCTAACAGGTCTTTGTGATCTGTCCCACCCTCCGGTCCCCCTCAGGTAAACACGACAGAGGATAAAACCAGAATGTGGCAGTAATGCAACATCATAAATGCCAACTGACATAAAACCTTGAAGAAGAAGAAGAAGAAGAGGCAACACGAGTGTCTGCAGCCTGTGGAGGGCAGAGCATGGAGGGGGCAGAGCTTTTTTGGTTAATTCTAGTGAGGCTACACTGAGAAAGGTAGTTGTATATTTCTAAATTGATAGTTGTATGCACAGCCTGTTGGTTTGGACAGTACTTTTACGTGAGTGATGTTACTTTTTTTTAAAGTAACAGTTCTTTTTTAAGTAGCCCACAGTATTCTAGTACTTCTTTTCACCTCTGCACACATACTGCATGCATTAACATCATCTACGTGTGCACATATACAATAGAACATGCACGCACACACATGGACACACACACTCTCATCCAGCTCTAACACAGATGGATATACACCACCACTATTAGCAGCTCTGGATTTACAGTGGCCCGTCAGCCTTCAGCTTTTAATGCCACGTGGGGCCTGTTTTACAGCTCTGCCCCAGGGCCCCAATCGGCTTTCAATTAGCAGGTGAGCTGCAGCCCTGTTCCCAATCAATAGCCCAGTACAGGCAGGTTGCAGGCACCCTGGGGCCCCCAGCTTGGAGGGAGGAGAGAGGAGGGGGAAAGAGGAGAGCTGGCAAGAAAGGCTGAGGTGGAATCATGCCATCCTACTGGGCCACAGGGCTGTTTGAAGGGGTTGGACCTGTCACTTTCTTTCTTTCTATACACGCACCCTCACACACATACATAGCAAGATGTCTGCAAATCTTGCTTTTCTTAAAGAAAACCAGGCTAGTAAAATTGACACGCTTAGTGAAGTGTTAATGTATGTTGGCAACCTTGGAGGAGGACGAGACCCTCCAGTCCAACTTCAGAAATAAAAGCTGCTTTTTTGTTACTGAGGACGAGGAATTTGAATAATGAAAACTCCTATCTTACAAGTTATATACTGTAAGTTGTACAAACAAATGTTTTGAATTCAATCATTTAAAAGAACCATTTTCAAAATCTGAAGTTCAGTTCGACAAATGGTTGCAATTAATGCAAACATTATAGTTTTGCTGGCTATAATATCTTCATACAGAGAGTTTCTCATGCAGTTTTCCCTAGTTGTAGAGTTTTCCTCGACAAAGATAGCATTTACTCTGGGCTTTTCAATGAAATGTCAGTTAATCTAAGAAGGCCCTTGAGAGTGACTGGGTTGTATTAGCCACAAGTAAATTTTTCTCACAAAAGCCAGACTGTTTTACTGTGTAAGACGGCTGATTTAAAGACAGATAATAGTGTGAAATAATATAAGATGGACATTTTTGGCAGAGTATCTTTCATCAAGGGGTCTGGGAAATCAGACTCATCCTTCTTTCCAAGAACATCAATAAAACCAACATGAGTCAAGTCAAACTACGCTGATAAACAGCCTGACAAGAGCGCCACAATATCTACACTTTGTGGTCAGGACATTGTAATGACCCTGCGCTGGAAGTTACATTATTTATGACTATAGGACTGAATACAAATTAAGTGACTTATTAAAATTGTTGCTGTGCACACACACACACAAAAATCCACATGCATGCACAGCTGTCAAATCTGCACTCTCATCAAGGCTCAGCTCAGTCCAACTCCGTAGAGAGGAGGAACCGAGCAAAACAAAATTAAGTGTTTCAATTCTCATCCACCTCTCAGAGAGACCATCGCATGGCAAAATAGCCAAGTCATTTTAATTAGACTCACAGAGCACCACATGCTTTGGTCCCTGCCTCCAACACATGAAAAAGAAAAATCCCATTCCCCTTAGTGACAGCAGAGAGAGAGGGGAATCTGCCAAAGCAGGCAGCATGGCTAAGAACCAGCATTCAGTGAATAACGGAACAGAGCGCCATTTTTACATCATGCTGTACTGATTGTCACAAGGGCAACCCACATCAACCAATTTTCTGTCTCTATTCCTTTCTTATTTATTTACTTTGTTTTGTAACCTTGTGAGAAGCTGGTAACAAAGAGTTTGGTGAACTGAGGAGAGGTTAGAGAAGATTGGAATGCATTGAGGAAGAAGAGGAGGAAAGTGGCTACAGGGTTACACGGGTGTCTTTGAAGGCCTCACAGCAGGGGGGGTTGGCGAGGTGGAGGAGGTTGGGTAGATAGGGGAGAGGTGGGAGAGATAACTGGGTCTCCTCCAACACTCTCTCTCCCTGTGCCAGTTTTATAGGAGGGGAGCAATGAGGGTCTTTGAAGGAGTCCCAGCAGGAGGTGTATGATTGTGTATATGCATGTGTTTTTCACCTAAATGCACATGGATTTATATAACCAGATGTATGCGTGTGAGAACATTGATACGTGCAGTAAATGTGGATAAGTAAATGAGTTCAGGTGTGTATACACGTGCAACCCTATTCACGTGTGCCTGCATTTGTGACGGGAGAGCAGCCCGCTACAGTACATCTCACTCTCAGTGGTGGAGAGGCAGAGCTAGAGCTGCTGGAAGGCAGAGAGACAGGCAGCTCTTCCCTCCACACATCTATGTTCAAAGGCGCCATCAAAGTCTGGCAGAAATGTCAGTGCTGCAGGCAGGGGACCGGCCTCTGAATGTCAGTCCTTCTCAGGTCAACACCGAGAGCCAGCCTGCCTCGTACAGACAGAAAGAGAGAGAGGGGGGCAAAGAGACACAGGGAGTAGATGAAGATAAAAAGGCAAAACACGGGCACAGTGATTAGGGGAACATAACAAAATGATGGACAAAGACAGAGCGGGCCGAGTTCTGGAGGGAAAAGACTGATAAGGAACAAGGGTTAGATTGCAGGGCAAAATAATAACGGAACATAAGAGAACAAAATGTTAGCTTTGGCTGTTTTGCGGCAAGACTTAGTTTCTTTCATTCTGTCAGTGTGTGTTTCTGCGGGTGCAGCAGGATGTCAAGTGACTTCAGGGCAGAGATCTAGGGGAGACTTCGAGTGAGAGAAGTAATAAGGAAAGAAACAGAAAAGAAAAGCAGACAATGCAAAAACATCCATGCTTCTCTGTGTATCTGAAAAGCAGGGATACACTCGCAGAGACAGATATAATATCAGGCAGACACATAGAAATAGACAGAGAAAGAGAGGTGCACTCATACAGCAGACATACACACACACACACACACACATACATACACACAATCACTAGTGATTGTCCCTGTGCAGGCCATGAGGAGCCTGTCAGATTACAGGAAGGTAATTGAATGGTAAGGGAGCAGACAACACATCTAGCACAGCCGGACTCCAGAGGCGGCCGCCACCATACCAGAGCTCAGGGGAAATTCTGGGCCCACTTAATAGTGAATTGGAGATGGGACATTGCATGTGTGTGTGTGGGTCTGGGTATGAGTTTGTGCGTGAGTGCTCGGTAGATGTGGGACAAAGGAAAGCACCAGTGGCAGCAGCAAAAATGGTCACTAAAAACCAGAAGGAGGTTGATTCGGGAAACTACCTGACGAGCGGAAGAAAAACACCTGGAAAAAATACAGAGGCATCACAAAGCAGAGAGAAAGAGACATGGAAAGAAATCAAGAAAAACAAAGAGAGAAGGGGGACAGAGAGAAAACACATAGAGGGAGATGAAGAGAGACCGAGAGAAAACCATAGAGGGAGATGCAGAGGGGAGAAAGATAAGGAAAAGGGGAAGAGGTGTGAGAAGGAAAATGAAATGCAGAGGCAGAAAATCATGACAGCGGGGGGAAAAGAGAGGCCTGGAGGGGAAAAGATAGCTAGGCAAGACATGAAGGTTGAAGGAGAGCTGCTGTATGATGAGCCTGAGTGTCCATCTGCCAATGAGCATCTCTAACAGCAGAGGAAATTGACAAGTGGGGGAGTCAAAGAGTAGCACTGTGGAGCGCTACACGAGGAGAGGAAGACAAGTGACACATGAATTAAGTTTTTTTTCAGTGGCACTTTAATGGCAATGAACACTTGTTTTATTCCAATATGAATAGGGAGAGACGAGCATACATGACATGCACATACACACACACATTTTCTGATATCGATTGAAAGATGTGGGTAGGTAGGTGTGTGTGTGTGTGTGTGTGAGTGTGAGACAGGCAGTCTACTTCTGTTGAGAAGACGTGAGCCCAGCGGGCTGGGTAGAAACTAACAAGTAACTTCACTCCGGTGAGAAAAACAGAGTCGGGAGGATGTAGAGAAATGGATAGAAAGAGAGAAAATTGAGTGGGAGAGAGACATAACATCACAGAGAAAGAGAGCGGGAGGGCGAGAGAGAGACAGGGAAAATAGAGGAGAAAACAAGAAGGTCTGCTGGGTGTAAAGTTTCCCCTGGATATGATATGTGGATATGGGGATGTCATCAAGCCTGTGAAGTGGAAATAATAAAGAATTAGGATTGTCTCTGAAGACAGGGGAATTAATCCAAAATGAATTACGAAGGGGGGAGAGGAGGAGAGGAGGGAAAGAAAATCAACATCAGCTATTTCCTTTTCCTCTGCTTCGAGGCAGATAGGGGGCGGTTTGTGCGAGTACTGTGAATCCCATAAAAATTAAATTAATAACAAAGGGAAAAAAACACACACACACACACAAACAGAAGCGCAAAAAAATTAGTAGTACGGGGGTGGAGAGAGATAGTCGTACAGAGAGCAAGAATACAGATGGGAAAAAAAAGACAAGAGAGAGATTTGAGGGAACTGAGGGTGGGCACTGTTGCTGCCAGATTGCACTGCTCTTTTGTTCCCCCTCGTCTTTCTGGAAAGGGCTGCTGGTGTTAAAGAGGAGATGCCGCGGAGGCCATTGTAATAAATGCCACTTGTAAATTGCGGAGTGGAATTATACAGCGTGCAGATGGATCCATACGCCTGAGCAAAACGTGGCCAAAAAACCGGGAGCGATAATTAAGACTTAGGGGGTGAATGACAGAGCCATTTGTGACGACGGAATATGGCGTCTCCTAGCTCTCTGGGAAACAGAAGGGCTCGGAGAGGCTCGGTGTCACAAAACATTACCCACACAGCTGTTGGCTTTATGAGCAGCAATGGTGTACTCCCTTCCTCCCTCCCTCTCCCTCTCTACCAACTCTCTGTCTCTTCTCTCCCCCTCCAACACACACACACACACACACACACACACACACACACACACACACACACACACACACCTGTCTCACCTTGGTCATTTTGCCACCACCAGCTATGCCATCCATCGCCACCCCCTTCTTTTGCGCCTCGCACCACCATCCTCACCATCTCTGAGGGACTAGACAAGAACTTGTACTCCATCATTCATATCCAGGCAGAAGGAGGAGGAGGAGGCACTCGGCATGCACACAAATATAGAGTAACACCCGGGCTGAAAATTCAATAAAAGGCACCGACACTGACAGTGCTTGGTACTGTTTTGAATGGGAGTTGGGCTTACTGGAGCTCTGGGCTGACTGTAAAGTAGGAAAATCGAATTCTGTTGTTTTTCTTCTCCCTCTCTTTGTTAAAACACATTTTTGTATGCCATCCCTGTGCTCACAGTGTCCGCACAAGTCCTTGCATGCTACACTGCTTAAAAGGTTTAGGAATCATGTCTGTGCTTTGTTCATACTGTTGCTCATTTCAAGCGTTTCAAACAAAAAAAGAAAAGAAACATTATTAGACACTGGTTCTGTTGTACTCCTGGGAATTTATCGCATCTCCTGCTCAACAAGTGCAACTGCCATGTACCTGAATACCTCTTTTGCTTTGTGTCACTGCATAAATTGTTGCTGTATCTCTGCCCAAACA
Organism: Anarhichas minor; assembly: GCF_050575085.1. NCBI lineage: Eukaryota > Metazoa > Chordata > Actinopteri > Perciformes > Anarhichadidae > Anarhichas > Anarhichas minor. The sequence goes on from NW_027466508.1 coordinate 2,781,254, forward strand.
CATGATGACCTCCTGCACATTTATCCTACTTGGCGAGTAAAGTGATTCTGATTCTGATGTGTCCCCCAAACTCTGCCCTCTATAGTCTCCGTCTCTCTGTTAAGTCCATCTATCTCTCTGCCTGGCTGGCCAACCTGTCTTCTCATGTCATCTACCTCTTTGTCTCTGTCCCGGGGGCCTCCGCAGCGTGCAGAGTAGCCTGCGAAGTCTTAACTCAAACGAGACCCCTTCGCGCCCCGTTAAACCACCGACCTTCTCTGTCACTTCTGTCGCCCGCTGCTGCTGACGACGGGGGCCTGAGCTGCAAGCTAAGAGACCCCAAGCTCAATAAAAGTGTGGGTGATTAAACAACTCCCTGTAATTGCTCCTTTTGTGCAGAAATCAAACGGTCACACTTATTACTGAGGCAGGAGAGAAGGAGGTTGGGAGCAGCCGCTTCCGCCGAGGGCCAGACACCCTCAGTGACCTTCTGCCCTCCCGTCACTACTCCTTTATCTGACCAAACAACCACTGTGTCGTGTGTGTTTACCTGCATGTGTGTGCTCGTGCCCAGTGTGTGCGCCAGTGTGTGTTTGTTTGCGTTAAGTATGCAAAGAAGGCCGTTGAAACCAGGCAAAGTAGAATAACACCAGAGCTCCCCTCAGTGGTAGACGGTTGAACTATACCAGAAAGACCAAGCCCCAGTTGGATCTAAGCAATGTGCAGTTGTGTGCCATCAGCCAGCTGGCTTTGGTAATGGGGGACAAAGCCAAACCAGGGGACCGTGTCCAACATGAGGGCCGGGTTTCAGAGATCATAGCAACACGTGAACCATACACATCATCTGGTAGTCACACACATATACACAGACATCAGTACAAGGGCCCAGCCACAGGGCCCTGTCAAATGGGTCAGCTTACAAAGGGAGGGGCCCAATTACCGTAGCCACAAATACACACATAAAGTGCCTTTCAAGGGCCCATGAGTGCTTCAGCTTCCCCATGATTATGCCCGCTCTCTACACACCCAGCACTTGTCATACACATACAGGGCCTCCTTTGCCAAAACAGCCATCAGACTTGACTTTTTTCAGCGGAGTACCGAGGAGATGTGTTCAGCTGGTTTGAAAGAGGAGAGCTTTCTGTGATCAGAGAGAGAGAGAGAGTAAGAGAGAGAGAGAAAGAGAGAGAGAGAGAGAGAGAGATACAGAGCGGGAGGACAGAGTGAGCAACTGGCTGGTCAACTATTAGTGATCTGCTCTCTCTGAGGCGGCCGCATACCCTGTCATATTTAACCACCAGAGATTGATTTGAGGGAATCAATGTAAACTTTAATGAATTTGTGATGCAATAAATCAATTAGATGTAGCTTTGACAAGCCTGTAGGTACTGCAGATATGTCGGTATATTGGTCTGTCCTGCACCACCGCCTCCAAAACTAAATCGATAAAACTTTTAAAGGAAAATCAGCTTGAATGGGGAAGTCATACTTCGGGACTGTAGTGTTGAGTTTCTTCCATTTACTTTTATTCTTTCTTTTAAGTTAGTTTAGGATGATGTGGTGTACAACTAATATTGCTATTTATCTTTCAGTGAGCTAGTATTGCTTAAGCCAATCTGATGCATAATATACATATTTACTCTGACACAATGTTGTTAAAGGTTAGTATACACTACTAGGATAAAAGAATAAAAGTAAATGGAAGAAACTCAACTACACGCCTTATACAATTTACTTGGTGTGTGTATTAACAATGTATGTGGATATAGCAGGATGGGCATATTTTGTTTATTATTCATCCCATTTTCTTTCTTTGTCTTTCTTCAGGAGTAGCATTGAGGTATAGTGTGTTCACATGTGAGTCACATAGGAGACATCTTCCTATATGCAGGACATAATGGCTCAATGAACAGAAGTGCTGATTGCAGCCAATTGATTTGTCACCACATGAACTTAAAAGGAAATTTGAATCACCTGGAAAGAAAGTCCACAAACTCTGAATTTACAAAGCATCATACTTCACCTATTATTGCATAAACCTTTGCAAGTAATTATACGTGTGAAAGTCGGATTAGATTTCATCAATATCCTTGAAATGAAATAGAGAAGTCAGCTGGTCCGTGTATGTGCTGGTGGAGTAATGGTGCCCCCTTCTGCCCAAAATGCTAACAGAAAGCTTTAGCCACAGAAGATAATTCTACGTTTAATGGTTACACATATTTTCCACAGAGACATCAAATAATAGGAGACTGTATGTAAAACTGTGCAAAATCAGGCTTTATTCTTTTTTTTTTTTCTGCATCGTCGCCTTTCATCATCATCATCATAATCACCATCATTGTCGTCAACATCATCTTTGAAAACATTACTCATCATTAGAGACAGCTAGAGAATAGATTCTCAAAGAGACTCGCAGCTCAAGCCTGTTGGCAAAAACAGCCATCAGCTATTAGCACAGTCCCGCAATGCGATGAGTAAGCTGTACATGTCCACTTCTTTCTGGGCAATACATTGCAACAATGTTCAATGTCCCGTTATACAATTTGCTCTCTCAGTGCCTCGAAGTCCATCCAGGGGTCAGAATCTTTAGTTCCAGGAGATACCAAAAGCCCATCTCAGCACAGACATGGTTAAGATGTTGGATATTATAGTCTTGCTGAGTCCATACATACTTTTTTTAACCACTTTTCTTCCACTAACCATCTACTGCAGGTCCGAGGACAGTCCATTCTTCCAGTTTAGGCAAACGTTGAATAAGTGCAATGTCTAGTATAATGTCAAGAAAATACAAACCCACACGTACATACATACAGTACATGACTAACTGATAAACTTGATTAGCTATACAAGGTTGCCATTCTCCAAGGAGAAACAATAGAGTTGCACACAAATGCCGATCTGTAACATCCAGTGTCCACCAGGAGCTCACCTGGACTGGAGACTGCCAGTAGGTTGTTGGGTAAAATTGTCCATGATTCTGTACAGTGGCTTTTGGAAGTTGCGACTCCAATGGGAAGTGTAGTCCATACACACAAAGATTCATTTTGAACGTAAAGAAAAGGTGATGACTACTTGAACAAAATGATGATGCGTGACAGATTGTGGTAGCTTTTTGAACATAGATCATAGGCAACAGATATAACATGTCCACAGATTACATCCACTGTTGTTGTTTTTTTGTTTTTCTTTATGACCCTTGTTGTTCAGCCTGCCATGTCACATCCGTCCAGTTAGATCAAAGTTGTCTCTGTCAATTCTTGTTTGTTTGCCACTTGGAGACTGTGAGGGGTTTGAAGGTGCATTACCAATGAGAACTGTCTTGATTCTGTAATGAAAATTGGGGAGCTGGATTTTTACATTTGAAAATGTTATCAAAAACAAAGTGCCTATAGTGTACGTAACCACACCTCGCTTTATGGATTCTGGGAGTGAACAAGGACAAAATGACAGAGTAGTGCTCACCCCTCAGATAACCATGTCACAGACCTTAATTCATGTCATTAGTCAAATAACACAATAAGAAAACAAACTTCTATGCATGTAAATCCATCAATTATTTGCCACAAAAGGGATTTTGTTTGGAATGATTCTTTTTTTTTTTTTTTTAACTACATTTTCGCAAATAGAAATGATGAATAGATATAATGAGTCCAAAGGATCAGTGATCAGTCAGTGCATTAAGAAAGGGGAATGCCCAGTCTAACCAGGATTGGACAGTGTGTATGTGTATGTGTGGAGAGCCAAAGCAGTGACTACTCACTTTTTTCTCCTGCTGTTAACTGAGAAAAACAGACTGACTTTAACCAGGTTAAATCTGAACATGTAATGTGTAACCACTTGGAGAAGAGGAACAAAGAAGGGCGAGGAAAATGACAGGACCAGAACAAAACAACTTTAGAGATAATGTGCTCAAGAGCTCCCACAGCCTTCAGTGTCAGGCCTGAGGTCAGCTCGCCCCAACATTCGCTGTCTGCCTGCCTGTGTGCCTTCGCCCAGAGAGACGTATGGAAAACCGCCATTAGCTGGAGTAGATCTGGGTCCCAATCACACGCATGATCTCCTTCTGCACCTTAGGCTCCTGGGTGTTGATGTTGGCATCTCCTACTTGGCCATCCTCATACCTGCACATATACATAGATGAGTAGACATAGGGTTTCTTTTCAACTTTTCATCAATAGCTGCCTTATGTTTTATCCCCTCTCTTGCTCACTACCTCGATGTTCCTACAAGGTTACCTTTCTATACTGATGATAGAAAGGTTACCTTTCCATAGACGAATGAGCTGCTGTTGTCTAGGAAGCAAGTGAATTACAGTGGTTTTAGAAAAGGCGCTGTTATGTCTGACACAACAAATCTTCCTGTTTTTATTCTTATCATATCAACGTTTCCTCAAGCTGAAAAACACAACCATACGCTGAGCACAAGGTCAGAATTGAATTATATTTAGCTGAGATTTAAATTTGATTGCAGGCCATCGCGAATCTAATTTCCAACTCAGAAGACAGCAGTGGACATGATAATAGACTTTGCCATCTGGTGAATGCCTGTGTCCAAAGCCATAACATCAGCAGCCAGTGTGGATGTCATGTGTTATTTGCCGAGCTCCAAAACACAGTTTTAAACATCATACCGAAAGGCTGTGACTTGACAGGAACCCAGTTTAGTGAAGCGGTAACACCATTCAACCATCACTTATTCTCGGCTAATTTAAAATGATGATGAGTGATGAGGGAAAGCGGCAGCAGATATCACAATTCTTCATTAAATCACCTTCATCAGGTGCGGCTTCGCAGTAAAAAATAAGCAGCCTGAGTGATCAACTATGCCTTTTAAGTGTGATGATTATTTTTTATTTTTGCTACCTGGTTGTTATGCCAACTACTTTGGTAATTATGCATTACTTATGTAGAAGTGTTGGAAATACTTACACAAAAAAGAAGCGAGTACAGACGTGATCCGATACTGGACACACCCAAATGTTACCATGTTTCTGCAGATCCTTAGATGTGATGACTGTTGAAGAGAGAGAAGCATGTTTTACCAGAGATGGTGGTTTGTATGTTGTACTTTACTTTCTTGTTATTTATCAATATTAGTAGTGGTGTTGCTGTTGTATTTGGTGTTGTATTATATTATATTATACTGCATAAGATGCTGAAGAGCTTAAGGGCTTCAACTCAGTTATTATCCAAACTGATGCACATTATTTATTTTGTTTATCTGTAATAGTTTTATCCTATAATGATGATGATATTATAATAATTGATATGACCTTTTAACACATAAATACACTGGTCACATTACCTAGTTTAATTTAGATTGTAATGATCAAAATTGTGGTATTTTTTTCTTGTTTTGCTTTTTTATTGTAACTGTCCTCTATAGCTCCATAGCGCAGGCCTTCATTTAAATCCTTCTTATAACTATACACTGCTCAAATAATCTGTTTCAATGGGGAATATGTCACAGTACAAAGCATAAAGATGCTCTAACTTCTGTTTCACTGGGACTTTAAATCAATATATTATTATACATTTTTAGTTTATTAATTAAATGTCATACAATCAAATATACTAATGCAACATATTTGCTATTATCTCCGCTCTGACATGTAATACCTCCTGCTTGTGATTACCTTCACACAGAGCGATGCAGTTCAGATTTCGACTCTGAAGAAACCTTGATTGTATCGGACGGCTCTATAGAAAAAAAAGGAGACAACAGTTAAGTCCCACCAAGCTGCTAAAGTGAATACGACCTAACTATGCTGATGATGGCACACATGGAAACATTGAGAATTACAAACACTGAAACTGTACAGAGTGTAATAGTCAGAAGCAGGGCATAGTGAATGTAGGAAACATTTGATGATTTAAACTCAGAATACAAAATATTCTAAAATAAGTTGAACAGCCCTCATCTGGTAATCCATGTTGATTTCTGTGAAGGCTTCAAATTGTTCCTTGTCTCTGCCCCTTTATTTGCATATCTTCTTTGTGTGTGATGGGAATCTGGATGTAAAATGTCCACCTGTGGTATGGTGTTCATGCGGTTGTAACGCTGCACCAGCTCATCTTTGGTGGGCATGCGGTGCTGTCCTTTCCCCATTCCTGCAAGAAGCAGCACACAGACAGCAAACAACCCTGAGTCAGAACGACCTCGAGTCACTCAAGCTGTGAAAAACCTTCCTCTAGTGGTCTTTAGCTCCTTGTACAGAGACATTATTACCCAGAGTTCTAACCTTCATATGAAGGTTGTTCCAAAATGCTACTGAATATTTTCTGCACACAAGCTGAGACAGAAAGTGACACTGTTATCTTTTAATTTTTTTAAAACTGCAAAGTTCTAATAAAATATGAAATCAGCTGAAGTATGTATTTATTGGCTTTAATTAAGCACGGACAGAGTAAGCCAAATGGATACGATGCGAGCAACTGTTGCTGTTATTCTTGCCACCTTAACTGATAATAATTAATTCCACATCAATCCTTAAAACTGTGAAACCATTGCTTAGGAGCTTGTTAATAGTGTTAACAGGTAAACAGGCAACCTGCAGATGTCATGTCCACATAATCTGCACCAGAACCATAGTGGGACCTCAAAAACCAACCTCGGAGATTGTGTTTCAGCGAAAATTCACAGGGGGAAGTAAGGTAAGGACTAGTTAAGTTTAAATGTGTCTTCAGCCCCATCCCATGAACAGAACATAGTATAAAATACCAACACAGTACAAAGTAACACACAGATCCACTGACAGCTCCCTTTTACTCAGCCACAACATATTGTATGGTATGGTATGCGGCACGGCACACAAGCCCAAGGCACAGCACCCAAAATGGACACAAAACACAGAGCAGCACAATATGATAGCATGGAAAGCTCCCACATGTGAAAATGTCGTGTTCTGAGATGATAATCAGGCCATTTCAAAAACATAGAGCGTACTCAGTCAACATGGTGGAATCAAAAGGTAGAGGGGTGGGTGGGGGGGCCGGAGGGGACTGAGTGGCGAGGAATGAGCCGTTCCTACCTGAGTATCCAAAAGATATGCTGGAGATGGGGCTCAGATAGATGCCCTTTCCATACGCTGCCCCATGCAGCTTGGGTTTGAAAAGAGCAGGAAGGAAGGAAGGGTCACTGAGCAGTTGCACAGGACAACCTCTTACATGCACGCACACACACACGAATGTACTCACACATACAGTGCAATACATACCAGTCTTACTCTAGTTGTATCTCAGGATGTATAAGTCAGTGATTTTTATCTTTCTGTTAGAGTCTACCTGGCAAACAACACCAACCAGGCATACTAAATACACACGCACACCCACATGCACACGACAATCCAAAGATAGTGGATTGCAAAGAGCCAAAGAGAGAAAAGATAGTTTTATTATTCTAGTGATCTGAAACAACTCGTATAACCCACACAGTCACACCTTTAAACTGCCAACATGTTTCCTCCTTGCAACATAATGTAGTCCAGAGAAGGCCATGTGATGCTCTTGAGTTTAATGAATGAAATTTGTGTATGTGATGCTCAGGTATTCAAGCAATGCTGAAATGAGACCGTGTATGCTGGCTTGGTTTGAGTATGAGGACGACTGATAATGATGTTTAAGCCTCCACACAAGAATGTCCAGAATGAGGAAAATGAAAAGGACCACAGGTGTAACATGGACAAGTTTTCATAGGACACAGTGATCCAGAGGACAAACGAGAGGAAGAACAAACAGCACCGTGATGGTTTGGGAATGAAATGTGAGGGAGATGGAGGTCGGGACTTGGCACATCTGGAAGAAATCAAAAGGAACAATAGACAAGAGGTTTTGTGTGATGGTTGGAGCTGGAGGCAGACTCGATCCTCCTCCTCTTGTGAAAGACAATGACTGAGGAAGGGGGGTGTCAATGCTCAAGGTGAAATGGAGAGGAGAAAGAGGAGGCAGACGAGCACTGAGCACTGAGGCGTGATCAAAGATAGAGTGTTCAAAAAGTTGGAGAACAAAGAAGGCATAAATGAAACACATCAGCATGATAGAGCAATCACGGCCGACGTGAATGTTTCAGAGATTCTTGAGTTTTCACATTTAATTGTTTTTCATCTATTTTCAGGACATGCCGGTGTATCTGCAAGCAGTCATTATCTGCCGTATTGTGCAAATGAGACAATCCTGCGCTCTCTGGTGCTCGCTTCTTTTTAAATAATAATTGTGTATTATTATGTATTAATCTTATACAGACCTGGGTCACAAAGTGCAAAAACAACCTTGGCAAAACAATATAAAGATCCAGATGGATACAGACCTGAGTAAAACCGGAATACACTCGGAAAGAAAAGTATGATTTTCTGCTTCTGCCTTGAAACTATATTTATGGTCCTCATTTGGTCAATTGGACCCATCTGGTATCAACTCATTTAAATGACCTGATTTGAGGCTGCTCTTTGACCCAAGAAGTGGTGCTAGTTACTGACCTTTGCGGGAAGCCACACCCACCGGAAGTCTATACTTACTACCATGGAGCTTGTCCTTTGCATCCTTCAGCTTCAGACCTAGCCTACTCAGTGCTCTAGGTGGTTAACCCCAACAGGGCACACAGGCAGCCTCCCAACATCACAGCTGACACCACAGCCCCCTCCCTTTGTCCCACAACAGGAAGAGACGTGCTGTCTGCTGCTGTCGACGACAGCAAAAAACACAGCCGACATTGGCCAGGAAAATCTACCAGTGTGCCCCGCTCGCTAAAATGCCAATTGCAAAGCTGACGAAAGGGAAGCTGGCATCCATTAACTGCAAAAATGAATCAGCCGGACAGCGAACCTGCTCTGTCAGAGAGCAGGTTCACTGTCCGAGAGGAGATGCGTCGTAAATTGCAGCCAACTGCCAGGGTTACGTACCTGCAGTTTGGTATAAGAGGCATTGACTAGTCCATTTCTCAGAACAGAGTGCCAGTTCTCTATATGGGAACCACTAGAGCAAGTGTAGAGAGAGGGAGAGATAAGAAGGAAGAGATAAAAGTGCTGTGTGAATATAAACAGCATGGATCTCAGTGTGCAACCACTGATGTGTAGTGGGCCAGATCCATGCTGTTCAAAATAACACTGGGGCACATTCTGTCTGTGACCTTTGATTCACAAAAAGGGATTAGCAAATTCACTATTATTTAATTTATTTTTATATTATTTACTGTGTTTGAAAATGTCATGAATTATTAATGAAAGAATGTGTTACATTACCTTTACAGTGTTGTTCTTTTTATTATTACATAAGTATTTTGTAAAAGAATACTTATTGAAGAGAGAAGTTTGAAGTTCTCTTCTGCCATCCACAAACAGCTTCTGTAGTCATCTATTTATACAATCTGTGCAGTGACATTCTGTTACATCATCATAGTATTCCAAATTTAATATAAAAAAAAAGATCTAAGATGACAACCCATCACTGCTGTCTTTCAGGACAGGACGGGATATTTGAATACCTTTCCCAGTGCAGGTATCTGGACTGTCTTACAACACAGAGAGCAGTGTCACGATTGCTGTTATTTTTAACTTTTTGAAGCAGTATCGAGTCCTTGTTCTCACAGTCTAATAAATAAACAGGGACAAGTTATAGAGCTAAAAGTATTAGCTGTTTATGGATTCCCTTCTAAATCTTGCCAATTGTCATTAATCTGACTCTGAACGTGCATTTGTATTTTCAAATGTTTCTATTTATATGAAAAGATGGCAGCCACACTGACATACAAATTTGGCATTTCCTGTTCATCATTTTTAGTATTAACCAGCATAAAAAGAGAGACTGTTATCACTGCTCATGTGTTAGCTGTACCCGGCGAGAGCCCAGATGGGCCATGTGTATCTAAAATATTCAGCGAAGCCCCATCTGCTACAGTACAAATCTCGATCTCACAGATATTGCTGGCTCCACGTGCTGGCTTAGCGAGGTGGTTTCTCTGTCCAATAGAATGGTCACTGTTCTCTGCTATTGTTTGTTATGGTTCCATGAAAAGCTGCTAGAGTGGCTCCCCCATCCGCAACATAATGACCAGGTGTTACACTGAGACATGTTCATGTTTGACAGTGTGTACTGTTGTTACGCTAAATTATGCATGCTTTTTAGTGACTATGCTTGATTTGAGATTCATTATGTAAAGTAAGTGATTTCTCACATTATATTTGCTCAACAGCCACAAGCTTAACAATGTAATAACTACAAACTGTTTTCTGATATTACACAGCCTAAATGATTTAAACTCTATAACTGTAGCTTTACACTCTATAAGATTTTCGATTGTGTGAGCCAATGAGAGGAACAAAGTGGACTCACTGGAAGGCGAAGGTGCTGCCATATAGCTTCTTGGCAGTGCGAAAACGAGCCTCCTTGGCCGGGGGGCTGCTGAGCAGCAGGAACTGGTGGGAGGTGTGCATGAATTTCAGTTGCTATCACAATGAGTTCATAAGGGAAAAGTGAGAGCAAGAGAGAGACAAACAAAGAAATAGAAAGTGAGTAAGAACCATTAAATGACATAATGTAGCAGTAATAAAAAACTAATTTAAAAAAGGACACTTGAGGGGATGTCGTTCTGGTTCCCTACCCTACTCAAAGGCAGCTTGACGATATGAGACCTGTTACTGGAAATAATCCTGCAAAAAGACAGAGAGAAGATCGCAACATAAATCAAATAAGGTGAAACACAATTTAAAGTATTAGCCGATGTGCTACCACTTTGCTTGAACCACAATAGGCCTTTTTCACAGCAGACATTTTGACTTGTCAAAAATAGTAAAACACGGGTGTTAACAATGGTTCCGTTCTATTCAAGTGTTCCAGAAAGCCATGACAGTGTGACAATGAGCCAACATGGCACAAGAGCAGGACCATGAAACCAGCCAAATGGAATTCAGCCATCACTATTTACAGCTGTGCTTTTCCTGCTGTGAAATGTCAAAATGTTCTCCATGAGAAAGGCCTATAGGCATAAGCCTATATAATGATTATTTAACTAGCATGGTATGTTTGATATGCTCTCTACTGATAAGTAGTGCTGTATAAGTGAAATCATGTTAGATGCAAAGCAGAGCAAACCCCTTTTTAAAACAGATCCTCTACTCACCATTGTAGCAGAGGATGGGCCAAAGGGTCAAGCTTGTCCATCTGTTTCTTGATCTCTAGATATGAGCCCTGTAAAAAAGCACACAAGCATGTGTGGTTTTCAGTTTTCAGGATTGTTTCCCCGAAGCCAAATGAGCAAGTGTTTAGATCTAGACTTACTATGTGTTTTATACATAGTACAGATGCAGTCAAGCCACAGTGGGTAAATAAATAATAGAAACAAGAGTGGGGAAGATCAATAGAGAAGATAAACTAATCAGAAACAGCTGTCATTTTGATAAACAAAGACCTCACCCATACAGCTCAAACAGTCAAATAAATACAGGACTGTGCAATGTACATGTGGGGGACATAGAGTGATGATCTTATATAAACTAAAAAAAAACTTAGATTATGTCTTAAACATTATACATCAAGACCATCTGCAGCCTATATCAACTGTGGCCCTTTCCTTCATTCCCTCCCATCTACTCCTTGTACCTGGGTCATTTCCCGAATGGACATGACGCTGTCCAATGCTTTCTGCAGTCTCTCATAATTCTTCTTCTGTGTTCATCGGTTGAGCCGAACATCCATTGTATGCAATGAGAAAGGGAACAACATAGAGACATCTAAATTCACTTGTAGAGGTTTTTCCATCCTATCCTATCCATTGATACCATCTTAAGCATTTCAGTTACATCGCTTCATTCGTTTCGTCTGTGGATAACTACAATGATATTTTCTAGTTTTGTGGTGAGAGCAGAAGTAGTTTTAATAGAGTCGGTTTGTTTTACAAATTGAAATTTGTGTATTGGTTTTGTAAGGATGCTGACCTTTGGGTTGAAGGCCAGAGTTTTAGGGTCATTGGGGTCAACGACTGATGGGTAGGGCTCAAAGATGATGCTCTTACGGGGCGACTCAAGAGCAGCTCTACACATAGCCACAAGTAGGTCCACCACCTGCGGAGAGAGGGATTTTAAATTTACATTTTATGCCTTTATGTGATGCTGTTATCGACTCGATACGACTGAAGAACCCACCTCAGTTCCAATAACGCATATAAACTTCAAATAATCACAAATTAACATCATCACATGTCCCAGTGTTTGTGTTTTGATTTTCTTACATATATGTTCAGCCTTTCTTCTTAAAAAGAAATATAAATAATCAGGATTATATCATATACAATATCTGTTGTTTTGTTGTCACCTCTGCTCCAGTGGCCACTTCCTCTGCAGCTCCGGACATTACACCCAGAGTGTAGAAGGAGAAGACACACAGCTCCCTGGTGCACACAGCCGGCTATAAAAACACACACATGGACACAAAGAGGGATGAGAATACACAAATTGCAATGTGTACTACATATCTACACAAAAACAAGTACACTCATGCCCACACGTAATGACACACACTCTTTATCTTTCTCACTCACAACTACAATTGTGGAAAATCCATTAACAGGATCGTATTACTAATAGAGAGAGAAAACATCACATACATGCTATTCATAACGTTTTTTTTTTTTTTTTTTAACCAATAGGGAAGGGTTTCTAAACCGATACTGTACGTTTCTCTTTCTCGTCTCTGATACCTTCAGCATGGATCCATTCTGAAAGACGTGCTGTTCATCACACACCACGCAGTACTCGTTGAGCGTGGGGATCCTCTGCTCTGAGTACTTCATTATCTGTTTGGAGAAAAGTGGTGTTCCCAGTTATCACTCCCAAATGAAGAAGTGCCATATGAAGGAATAAGGACTAGTTTGGTAGCAGAATTGTCACAAACTACAATTTTGTACTGCAATCGTGACTGACTTAACCTGTTATTATGTCCTAGAACAACAATGCACTGTAGGCCCCACCCCATGCCACTGTCAGCAAGTCTAACCTGCACTAAGAAGCCATACTCCAAGGTAGGGATGTTCTTGCAGTGGCCGCCCGCCTGGGATGAGAAAAACAATTCAATCAGCTGCCTCGTGGTAATCTGCGCAGGGGCTCTGGCCGCCGGGACAGCCACAGTCTGATGAGTCAAGTGAAGACAAAGCATTATGGGAAACGGCGCACCAGCCATTTTACGGTAGGGGTAAGGAAAGGCTCAGGTGGGAACAGTGCAGGTGGCGGGTGACTGAGAAGAGGGTCCGAGTGAATCACAGTGGATTAAAAACAGAAATATACAGTGCCAAGAACATCATCATCATCAACATTTTGTAGTATTCTTGATGATTTTGAACTCCGTATCATAGCATCATGAGTTTCTACAGCAGCAATGTTACACATGTAAGGAGTGTAAAGCTTAGAGGGATGTGACAAAAACGCTATGATCACAACTTGACACGTGAGTGAGACAGATAAATAAGTGGGAGGACAGTGGCATTTAGTCAATTCATCATATTCAAATATAAACTGAAATGTATCTAACTCCAAATCTGAGAGATGCACGGGTGCTGTAATGTCCAGACCGGAACTGACCTGGCTGTTTGGTGGATAGCTGAAAAGCTCCCCTTTGGGATTCTTCATGGTACACGAGATAGAGCGGTTCATCAGACGGGTCACTCTCAGCTCAGGGACGCTCAGCTTCCCTTTTAAAACTGTGTCTTGGATCAGAGGAAAACTCGGAGACCTAGAATATAGCAAGAAACAATTCATGTGCATCACTTCATCTGCCATTTTTCCCAGGAGGAAAAAAATGTTGTCGTTGTCCCTGTGTTTGTAGAAGTTACGTAATGGAGGGTTTGGCTTCAAAGGCCAAATCAGGAATTTCAGAACTTATCATTGTAATGTTGCTTTGAATAAATCTTAATTATCAATGATATCATTGGCAACATCTCCTGAGCTGTAATCCTGCATGGTAAGACTGCACTGTGATCACATAGTCAGTACCTGGGTTATTTTATAGTGACATGTGTTAAAGAAATACACACTGCACACGCTGCACTTGGAGTATTATACTATCTCTGACAAGTGAAATCTGTTTGGGCAGTAGCTCAAGTCACTAACTGTTAACATTCAAGAACCAGTGTTCACTTCCACCATCACTCTCAGTACATTATCCATGTACACTCTTGACGTGAGACTCCTGTCAAGTTGTGAGGATGTCAAGACAGCCTATAGTTAGTGAGACTGACGTCCATCGAGTGGGCCGAGATTCAATCCCTGTGCACCAATAACTGTCAAAGCATTGAAAAGTAAGACAGAGGCCGAGAAGGGTACTTCCCCCCCCCCCTTGGGGAAATTGGTTGAGTGTGTCAAATTTGCAGTGTCAGAGATTCCTTTTCGCTGCTTGTCTTATTTGCTACAGTTCCTCTTTCACAGACACAACCTTCTTAAAGTATTTCCATCACTATCTTCCAACAGAAATCTTCAATCTTGGAAAAATAGCTTACTTGTATGTAAGTACATTTATTCATATAGCACATTTCTAACTCAGACGTCACAGGGTGCTTCACAAAAGAAGAAAGAAGAAAGACAATCGATCCCTTTGTAACAGGATATTTCCTGGTAAAGACATCTCAAGAATGAGGTGTTAAGAATGTTTTGTGTCACTGCCTAGGTACAAAATAACTGAAATCTATTTGAAAGTGCACAGTATACTGTTGTAATTCTTTAGAATTAAAAGTCCATATGCAATAATTATTAATAATTTCTTAATGATAATTAACAACCATTTGTAAATGGATAAACTTAATCTAAAGCCTTCTATTATTTCCTAAAAACCTTTACAACAACTGATAGAAATGTCTTGTAAAAACTGCTTTCACTTGAGTTACAGTAAAACGCAATAACAAACCGCAGATGTTATGCCAAAATAACACCAAAATAGCTTAAATGTTTCTGTACTTGAGGTTAATTAATCTGGGCTCTTCTCCACGAGTGATTGCAGACACTTGGAAACAGTGAAGTGTTCAGAAAATAAATCAGGACAATAACTAATAAGACTGTGTTTGTAGACAGTCAGCATCAAAACCAAGCGTCACAATATCAGTATAACAACTGAGCTCTATTGCTGGAATAGAAAGACATGCCGATTTTGCAATGAAATGAAAAACATCCAGCACATATCTGTATTATCATTAGCCTAAATTGTTGTTTGTTTATTTGAAAATTTTGTGTAGTATGCTGAATATGAAACATAGGCACGGGGCTGTAGTTGCCCTGATAGAGATATACAGTGGTAGAGAGACCTACTTGGGTATGGGGGAGAAGATGCTGAGCCCGGCGCGGAACTTCTTGATGGTTCCTCCGGCTTTGAACCAGCTGTGCCTCTTCTCCTGCTGGGCCTTGAGGAACTCATTACTGAGGTGCTTCCACTGCTGTGAGGTGAATGTACTCAGGATCCTGCCACGTTACAAATTAAGAGAGCCAAGCAGGAAGATATGTGAGTGAACCTGACACAGTGAATTACTCTTTAAATCACCTTCTTTTTGTTGTTGATGTGCATTATTATTTTGTGTGATTGGATTAGGCAACCAACAATTGTTTTTTACTTCTGATGCTGCACATTTGGATATCCAAAATCTACTACAATTTCACTATGAAACATCGATGCTCAATATAATAGATCACATGACTCACTTTTTGAGCTGCAGGCCCAAGCTGAAGCCTTCTTTATTGGAGGGCTGGAACACTTCTACTGATGGCTCTGAGTAAAGATGACTAACACTATTACACAGTGCACAGATACACAGACTCTCTCTTTCAATCTCCCTCTTGTATAGCACATACCGTACTCACCTCCTACGCTCAATGAGTGGCACAAATACCTAAAGTCCCTCCCAGAAAACCAACATCCACACTGACATCTTTACTCACCAGGTCCATCGAGGTACTGAGAAAGAGAAAAGCGCAGTCTCAGAATAATGGGCTCTGTTCTGATAACTTTCCAAGCTGTCGCAACCTCCTCCTGAGTCAGACACACACACACATACACACAAATATACAGAGTTAGCGTCCTAATTAGGGCCATTTCTCATTACATAAATAAATTATGAGCATGCAATGCATTATAAATGATGTGTTACTTTGCAAAATGTCAACGTTGGAATAGTAATGGGCAGGGGAGAAGGTGTGTGCAAGGGGAGAAGAATGCTGACTCACATCTAAGAAACTGATATTAATGTGAAGATCGATGTCCACGTCATCAATGGTTCCATACTCCCTATTCAGAGACACAACAACAGATACATTTATCATACTAATGTAATGGGATACATTAAACTCCAACACTTTCAACTGATTATCCCTTGAGGGAGAATATAGGGTTGTTGTTTTTTCTATTTCTCCAGAAAATGCTTAAAGGTTCTCTTTACAATATTCAGAGCATTGATATAGCATCAAATAACTATTTGAAATGTAAAGATATATGCAGAGAATGAAGTTACTCTCCCTCTGTGTGTGTTGTAATCTGAGTTTTTCTGGGATTTGTTTACATAGCTGAGCTACGTCATCATGGAAGCGTAGCGCCCGCCCTCAGGTTCCCCCTTATGTAAACACTGTTAGCTTTGTCAGCACAGTTGCCGTCATTTGCACTGTTAGCACTCATAGCATCGTCAGATACGAGCCACCGGCTCAGTTGTGGCCATGTTGAGAGCCGTGTGGAGGCAATAGTAATGCTCTGAATTTTGTATTGAGCACTTTGAAAATTAATACATGAATACATACAATCTTTGAATTGTGCCTGTGTGTAAGAGTGTGTACTTCTGTGTGTCTGTGCTGTACCTAACAGAGACAGCACTGTCAGTGTAGATGTCTTTTACTGCCTCAATATCTGCATCCAGTTGAGGGTGGCGGTACAGGTCAGCAGCACAGCTCCCCTGTAACGAGCAGTATACAAAGCCCTCTCAGATGAATTCAAGTACCCTTGGGTGACACCACCCATCATGTTCCAAATATGTTAATTTATTTATTTCATTTAATGGACAATGCATATTGATCAACATCACTGTAAATGTGCCAGTGTTAGACAAAATAATCATTTTATCATCTCACTTGGCCAGATGTTATATTAGCCATTAAAAACAACAATAAAACACACAACACATCAAATCTGAGCCGGAGAAAGCAAAACATGAACAGCTAATGAACAGCTAATAAACAGTTGATAAAATGCTAAGAAGGAGTAGGATATGTAAAATACAGGCTATTAATACTCAATGTTTGAAAGAAAATCAAATCACATAACATTACAGAAGACAGTTAAAACCAGAAGGAACGCAATCGGACAAACAGACAAAAAGCCAAGTAAATGATAGCAGACAAGGCAAGCATGCATGGACTAGGTATGATGGCCGGTCCAGTGGCGTTTTAGTCAAGTTTTCAGCATATATGTAAAGGAACAGTTAGAGTCGCTATGTCGTATATGAAACAGAACGGATGTTCAAAACTGTAAAAGCTGACTGGCGGAAAGATTTTTTTTCTCCTTGTGCCAATTATGTCCCTTTTTATTCTTGATCTAGTTAATCTAACGAATTTTTTATATCAAACAGGCTTTGTGAAATTTAATAAGATTTCCATACCAAAGGAGACCATTATCATATCTTCACCATATGAAGTAACAGTATTGACAGCTTGTAGGTTTATTGTCCAGGACCTTGACAGCTTGTTTATATACAGATTGTGCGGGTTCAACATTTGAATTTAAAGATTATTTGAAACTGGATTAAGACAATTTAATATATAAAAGTGGATATTGTTACAATAATACTAAATTAATGTTTCTATTCCAACCATTCATCTATTCATTTTACTTCAATATCTGTTATAATGACCTAACTGTTTGAGCTGTTTAATCACTATTTTTAGCTATCTAGTTCAACCATTCATCAATTGTTTATAGCTAAATATTGCAACTCTTTATCCATTACTTTTAGCTATCTATTTAAACCATTATCTATTATAATTACCTAAATATTATTAACTATTTTTTAAACTATATTAACTATTTAGCCATTGCTTTTAGCTATCTGTTCAGACCTCTCTGTTCACTTGATAACTAGTTGTTAACCCTTTTAAAACATGTTTCTAATCAAATCAATTACTTTTGCACATTTTATATTGGCAATAAAGTAGAGAGTTATGTAATGTAACATTAAAGAGGAAAGAACAAAGTATTTCGTTAAGGAAAGAATTCGTACATTTCTTAAACTGTCGACACATACATTTTGGCTTTTTTCAGTGATTATTTTACATCCCGTCATTTAATACTTTGGTATCCTCCATTAATAGCATTTATTGACCTAAGTTTGTCATACGCGTTCCTGGTGTCTAGACTTGAAGTCAGACTCTGTTCTCCTCAGCTCTCCTCTGTGTGTAGAACAGATCCTACTCTTTCATCCTTATCTTTATACACTGCTTTCATGTTCTCTGACTGCATAGAAATGAGCTTTAAATCCCAGACTGGATTTACATTTCAATCATAGGACTTGGAAGATAACAGTAAAAAAAGGATGACCAACAAATTAAGATCTTATATGGAAGTGAAGCATTGAACTTCTCGAGATGAGATGATACATGAAATAGGGGCCACGAAAATGATTTTGACAGTGTTGCCTGGGATTGATACTTAAGGTCACATAGGGTGATAGTAACTGTACTGTACTTTCAAGGTAAATGTCATGTTTGCTATTATCAGTTTGCAAAAAGACAAAAGCTCAGAGCATTGTTAAACATTGATCACTTACATTCTAACTGAATATCCTACTTCAGATTTATTTAAATGTTTGCCCTGCCAGCAGTGAGGCATTAAGATAGAAACGTCAGCAAGTCCATCTGTTCTGCACTACTACAGCAAAATATCTCAACAACTATTCACCACATTGCCATGACATTTGGTCAGAATATCCACAATCCTCAAAAGAATGACTGCAAATGACACCTGATTTATTGTCTGGTGCCAAGATCAGGTGAAAATCTATCTCGACCAACATCTAGGTCTCTGGCAATATCCTGAAAACGAGTGGCTGTTATTCTGTGACACTTGTAGTAGTTATTCATGGTTAAATGGTCCAATTAGTATATTACAGGAGTATAACTTGTCATGAACACATCCAGTAGCTCTTTTACAGTTGCTGGTAAATACAATTATAATAATTTGCGAAAGAAAACTATTTTTTAACTACCTGAGATTATTGTAATGTGAAAGTAAAAAAAGAGGATAAAGTGCTTAACAAGCACCATTATTGACAAATAGCAGATTAAACACATAGATTAATATAGTAAGGGTAATACGGTTGCCATTGCTGTACCTGAATGCCATACAGGAACTGTTCTGACTCGTTCTCCCCATCCGACTCCTCGTCTGTCCAACACTGGCCTTTGATGTCCTGTTGGCCCACACATTGTGAAAAGGCCGTTATAGTGGAGCGGAAAGAAAATGCAACCTCTCTCCATCATCCTTTCATCTCACATCCTTTCTCACATCTCCCTATTTAGCCTCTTGTTCAAAACACCCAGCTTCAAAACGCTGCTTTATATAGAATTTCAAAGAGAGAGACAGAGAGGCGCGATTTATTTCCAAAAGACAGGAAGAATTCAAAGTTCAAAAGAATACTCAAATAACAATCAATGATGAGTTGATAAAAATCGCTTCTTATCGCAAAATAACCATGTCTCGTGTCATTTCCAGCAAAGCCTGAAGCCCAGAGACTCTGTTGCACAAACCTACAGTCTGTACTTCTTTGAGTAGCCACAGCAATGTCATTTAATTGAATTTACCACTTTAATAATCTTAAACAAACCATGAATGAATGACACAGCTCAATCGTATGCATTGATTAATACACCAATAGAATCCTAGCTGTCTTACCATTGGTTCTGCTGTTCATAAGGCTCACTCAGACAGGTTTAGGCCTTTGAATACTGCCAACCATTGCAGCCTTTTTCCAGGTGGCAGAACAAGAACAGAAAACCGGAGAGCTTTGGCTCACCCCCCCCTCTCTTTCTTGCACTCGTCAGAACTGCAAAACCTAGGAGAAATAGAAATTAAAATTCAGTAATGGACGAAAACATGAAACAAAGAGGCCATCACCAGTGATGCCATGCTTTGTAAATGGTGCCCTCCTCCTCTTTTCTTTAAATGGTCTGCACTTCACCTTGCCATGTATCCTAGCAACAGCCATCTCTGCCTCCTTTCAGAGTGGCATTAATCACTGTGGAGAGAATGTGTGGGAGATATGTGCTGTACGTTCAGTACCCAGGATGTATCCATGTCTTTGTTTTTTTTTCAGGATCTTCATCTATTATTACCAAGGCTCCAGAGGTTGGCACACCTTTGAATTATGTCAGTACATCGTTAGACTGACGTTGTTGGTCTGGGCAAATTAATGAAAAGAAAATCGTTGAAACACAATGTAACTTGATGTGTTAGCATAAGGAGAGTCAATTGTGGGCACACCGTGTTGACTAAAAAAATCAAAGTCGTTTCTTAAGAATTTAGCATTATAAAATAATGGTTGCCTTTAAATGAATAGTTACCGTACGTGATGGGAAAAAAAGATCTTGAATTTTATTCCAGATTTAGAGAGAAGAGTATCTGTGAGGATAAACGACGTCGCTGATGTAACAGAGGCAGCTACAGCACACTGCAGTTCATGGCAGCCCATCGCATTTTGTGTCAGACATGTAAACAATGAGCGTGGTGTCCGTTCAACATGGCTTAAAGCTGCAGATGCAGAGTTGCATATTTCACACTGCAGCATCAGAATACAAATTACAATTTACATAGTCTGGGGCCCGTCAAGCCAAAATGATAAAGAATTTTGAATATTTATCAGCTCTAAATCCTGAGACATGTGCAAGCAAAGACTGGATGGTAATGTAGCTTGGCACTACTCTGCATCTTTGCTATATATAGGTCAATATAATGAAATGAACACCAATTATTCATTTCTTCTTTGTTTGCTGGACTAACAAAGGACACTAAGCTCATCTGTCCCTCAGATTGGGCCATTATCTATGCAAAACTATCATGATACTGTGTTTTTCTCTTCCTGGTTGTGGATATCTGTCCTTTTTTTCAGGTTACGGTTTGGCTCCTTCTTTGTCTAAAACACCCTTCCAGACATCAACTGCATCCTATTAAATGAATCCCCTGTTGTTACCATCTTCCACTTCAGCTCCTCTCCTTGTCTCTCTATGTCTGCTGCCCTGCCATGTCCTCAACCCTGCTAGCATCTACACCCCTCCACCGCCCCCACTCCCCACCATTCTCATAGCCTATGTCGTCTCACATACCAATAGTCAAGGGGCGAACTGCACCCCCCCCCCCCCCCCCCCCCCCACACACACACACACACTCCCACACTCCCCCACCCCACACACACACATCTACCGCCATCGTCCCCGTTCCACTTTCAGATGATATTTAACACAAACACAGATGCAGTCAGGCGGATTTTCCCCTCCCCCCACTCTCTGCACCCCCACCCCATCCATCCACACTTACCTCCACAGAGGATGGAGACTCGGATGCCGTCCTTGCCTCAGCTGCTCTCCCTCTTAAAGGGCACACCTGCTTCTCGCTCTCTCGGTGGCTGTATTCCACTGAAACGATATGACAGTAAGCCCATTAAAAGAGGATTTTAGAGAAACCAGAGACACAATTCCCCAATTCTACAGTGTCTGTCTCTCTGTGCTTGTGGTGTGTGTCTGCGTGTAATCCAGCCGGTGTGTGTGAGCCTGTGTGTTTATCTATTGCAGATCTCTGCCGCTACTGCTGTCTTATATTTTGCCTGACAACACTGAGGGGTCTGAGCATGCTCAGTGAGACCAGGCAAGCCAGTCATGTGACCTGCAGCTGACTGCACTGCTGCTGAAAAATGTCTGCTTGTATATATGCATCTGCCTGTGTTTGCGCGTGTGATTGCATAAGTCAGTGTCTATTACTGTGCAATCATGCTTTAGAGGTAGCTTCTGGTTGATATTCAAAAGCTTTCGTGTCTTAAAATAAGGAATACACATTTAAAAAAGAAACCCTAAATATCCTTACTGCTATATTTGTGCTTTACATTTCAGCTACACTGCATGCTATACAGATGAAGAAATGCAGGCTAAATGAATTGATATTCAGTAACATCTTCAAAAAATTATATAACATTACAAAAAAAGATCATATCTTCTGTATCTATCAAAGACCTTGTCATTGTGTGCATGTGTGAGATAATGTTAACTCAAGGTATCTATTTAAGAACTGACCTAAAGAGTGAACAGGTGTTAGGCCAGTCTGATCGGTGTGTGGCTGTACTGAGGAGAGGAAGGGAAAATGATGATCTCTTCATACATTTTATGTGGCATACAATGAGGCAAACTAGAGTGCACGGGCCCTAATGGCACGATATAAATATGGGAAACAGTTTGACATCATGCCAAAGTTGCTTTGTCAACCACAGCTATGCTGCCTGGTACTTCTTGTACGTGAATGTGTGTTCCACGTCAATGAAGAGTTCACTTTAGTAGTAGCCCCAGAACAATTCACCATCTCCCACCTATAGTGCAACTGTCCTTCACTGTACATCAACACTACAGTCAGTACATTTTGTTTCTGGAAGAAGGTGAAAGTGCAGCAATTAAATGTTTCAGTCTACTTTTCAGCAGGCCAAATATTTGTTTTCCATTTTCAGCCCATTCGGATCACCAAAAATGTAATCATAAATTGGTTCCCATTAGTGCTATTTCACATTTTTTGTTTTTCTTTATCGTATTATGATCAATGTAATCAAAATGTTATTTTACTGTACTATTTTAGGTTTTCTATGTGTGACTTAATGAAGTTGTGCTTATTTCATAATTTGTTTTGATTGATTCCCCCTTTATATTGTTATATTGACGTACTCATAGGCAGCAGTTGCACTTGCTCATGCAGTAATAATACACAACTAAGCATTAGGACGTCCAATCTGCTCATCTCTGAGATTTATCTGAGCATATTCCCACATTGTCTTACTGTACCTCGTGGCCCAGGGGTTAGCAGCCATTAATACTGACTGACAGCCAGGAGCTTGGCCAGTGGACGGGGTGACTGGATGGCAGATATGTCCCTCACTTGGACAGGTGTGTCCATTGGCCTCAGGTAGTGGAGAGGAGTGGATCCAGGCAGAGGCTGCCAGCAGCCAGTGAGACAGAAACATGGGCAGTGGAAACAGCAGTGCTAACACAACCACAGCTGTGAACAGGTGAGAACAAAAAGGGACACTGGGGGAGGAGACGTGGACTCAGTGAAGAATGCACACTTAGAATAGGACACAGGGAGTCAAGAAAAAAACAAATTAACATTAGCATTGGTGCTTTGTGTTTCTGTGAGTAAATAGTACATTGAAGAGTATCTTTGCCGGATTGATTTCTCTAATCTCCGTTGCTAAATTTGAAGTTTAGATTTGAACCACACTATAGTGGAGATATACGTAGTTGACAGTTGTGTTTGTGTCAAGGTTTTAGTTTTTGGCTGCCATCTTGTTGGCAGAGCTGAATATTACAACATCAGAATAAATCGTCCTGGGGAACATTTAGCTGTCTAGTCTTCCCTGGATAAACAACCGATATTTCTTCATTTACTGTCGACCATTGAAATACCACAGCTGATTAGCAAAGGGATGGCATTACACTAATCATGTCGTAACAAAGTATAGCTGTGTACCTGCACCGTGTACCTCTAACAAGGTTTCTCAGGCTTTTTGTATTCTCTGTGAAAAATCATATTAGCATAATGCAGTATTATAGCATAATACTGTTAGTGGTCGATTTATTTCTATAGTGTGTAATGTTATAGCAATATTAATCGTGTACTTAAAATATGCAATTTTTGAATATGTAGTGAAAACGTAAAATAAATTAAATATATGGTAAATAATAATAATACAAATAATAACAATACTTTTTCCACAATACTCAATTGGAAGTAAATAAACATAAATGTACATAAATGCATACATATCATTGAAAAAAAACATGTAAAAACTGTAATATTATGTTTCATCACTAGATGGAAGTATTGCCTCAAACACTGTACAGCAGCAAGGTGTCTGGGTCTGATTATTGCATCAGATTTTAGAAAATGAATAGAAGGGTGTTAACAATAGTGTGGCATCTTACAAGACAGTTACCGTACTGCATCATGTTTGATCATTTCTGTAGCCGATGATTTGCACATCCGTAGGATAATGGATTTAAAAACATACACACCTGACAATTTACTAATTTGAATCTCTAAAAGGGCCATTAAACTGGGAAGGTATATAAAAACTATTGTAACCAAAACACTGCTTTTCTTCTGAAGAGTAGAGCACGCCATCCGCTGTCACATGTCGGAGTCATGGGCCGGACTCATGCTCTACTGATGCATTCAAGCGCTGCGATTGGCTCCTTAACTTTACAAAGCACTTCCATCGTGTACCGTATCAACGTATCACTCCGCGTCGTTTTTTAGTTTGTTTTACCATTTCACGACTTGCCATAAGACTAATAGTAAAATAAAACACATGTTTGACTGGATTGTGATGACTGCGGTAAGTATAAATAGGTCTAGATTTTGTTTTCTTTTTTCATATATCTTTATTCTCGCGGATGGATATGTATCAGCATCCCTATAAAGTAGTTCCGCAGTGTGAGGGACTAAGAAGATCACCTTGAGCTAGCCTCAGTCTGCTCACATCCTTTCAAGCATTTGTTCAGCGAGATAAGGTGGGTATCCTCGACATGGGCTGCAACTTGGTCGCTCATCGATCCTATGAAGTTATCTGATAACGTGTGTGATACTTGCACTGTCACATAACGTGCCTTCTAAACCTTTTTTGTCTTTATTATATCTGTAGCTACATCCTGCGAGGTGGTAAGTCCATGATTGTATGAGTCGGTCACTGGTAGCTTGCTTAGTACCATTAACTATCTAACTATGCGAATACTCCTGGACTTGTGTAATTAGCGTAACGTTAGATAGGCCATTTGTTTAGTCCCGCTGTGCTGGTTTGGTATTCGTGTAACAACGTGATTTTAATATGCAGCTAATAGATGGATAAACTGAGGGAATGTGTCCATTCGTGGAGCATATCTTTCTGTAACGGACTTACAAACACGCTATGTTCTTGTGGTATGCTTAAACACGGTTATTACATCCAAATCGGTTAAATTAAATGTGATGCGTAAAGTGTTGAATGTTGGAGAATCGCTTCCTGTTGTGGGTGTGGCTGCTTCGTCTTCTCGGCCTCCCATTGGTCAGTCTCTGTGATGTCGCTCTGGATCAGGAAAACGTGACGCAGGAGGAGAACGTGACCTTTAGCGCATCGATTTGACTGCAGCGTATAAAATAAACGTTATCATATAATTCATAACTGATATATATGTAACTAGTGACACAAATGCACCAGAGCTAAAACTCCCCTGCTTTGTTAAATGTCGTGCGTTGTCGTCGTATTCATGCATGTGGCAGTTAGTCAGGAGATGCATTTGAAAATCCTTTTTATACATCAATAATAATTATATTATTTCCCCAGAAACATTTAAAATAATCTCGTTTGTTATGCTGTAGAAAATAACCATCCTATAATACACGTAGTTTGAAATATGTACGTTGCCTGAGCGGCTTCACTGCAGTGGCTTATTGCAGTGGTGCCATTGAGAACAGGACTTGTTGACAGTAAATACATGGACAGAATGGCACGTCTAATCCTCTCTGTCTGGGTTGTTAGTAGTTGTGGCTTTGGGCTCTCTGATAGCTGTGTTGTCCTTTTGGTAAGAAGAAAAGATGATTTGACCAAGGCAGGGCTTCGTCTATAGGTATATTTTTAATAATAATCTTATGCATTGGGCCTCCGGTATAGCCTGCGTGTGCTGTGTTCTGTTGTGAGAAGTAATTATTTGGGGTATAACAACCTGGAGACACTGTCTTTACTGTGTCCTTCCTGGCCCTGTTGACAAAATGGAGTCTTTATCCCAGCGGCCCAGTCAGGTTATAATGTCAAGTGACCAGGAATCCTGTTAAAGTTAAGAGCTCAACAGAAGGAAGTGCTCAGTGTCTGCCTCACCTAAATATCAGTTGTTGACTCTTTTTTTTTTTATTTATTTTTATTTTTTTTATTTTTTTTATTTTTATTTTTATTTTTTTTTTATTTATTTTTTTTTTATTAAACAATTTGCCCATGTGGTCTAAAGTCACATTTGTCATAAATATATCTTTAGTAAATTCACCGTTACTTAACAAATTCCATCGCGCCGAAGAGTCTAAAAGTCCAGACTTCTTCTTTCACTGCTGGTGAAATAAACAAAAGCATGTGAGTTTGTACTGTTAAAATGTAACTTTAGCTGATGATATTTTTCTACACATTGGCAGGTAACGATCCATTTGCAAAGATGATTATGAATTGTGATGTCTACCATCTACTGCAGTTAATGGATGGCTGAACTGTCAATTGTCCTTGACCCCCTGTCGTGGTAAAGTAGTCCAGCTGCAGTTGCAGCTGAGCCGGTGGTCAGTGCAGTAGACTCGGCCTTTTGCAGCTGGCATGGTTCCCATTCAGTCCCTCACCACCATCGCTGCATGTTTGCGTGGGGCCATGGGGTGAATACTGCCAATTATGGGTATGCCTTTGCCACTGCAGACACACTTGATTGCACTGACAAAAATATGCTCTCAATTTGGTGTAAAGTGCTTGGGTTGCCAGATGATTTGGCATGTGCATTTGAAACACACAGAATTTTTATTTATTCATAAACTTAAACCCGTGAAGTGTATGTAAGGTTTGTTTTGGAGTTTACAGGTGTACATTCTGTGTATTAGATTTCTACAAACCGCTTCTGGATGCAGTGCGTTATTATTAGCCTAGACTCTGTTTTTAGACCTGGGGGGGGTGTACAATCTAGGTTGGCAGTAAAATTGGTGTGATATTGCCGTGGTGTGTCGTGGTGGAAGTCTCATGTACTTCTATTCTATCCGGTCATGGCGATTGCTCGGTCACAGCAGGTGCTCTCCACATCCTTTATCCCTATTGAAGGGATTTACGCTTGAGCACCTGAATGTGTCCTATGTATGCACGTGCACTGCAGCGGTCAATTCGGCTTGGACTGCAGCAGCAGGGAGTGGTTCGCTCATTGGCATTAGAAGATCTAACAGACTGTTGTGGAGGTCATTGGTTGTGACGTGCCTGTTTGTCCCCAGCAGGAACAGAAAGATCTACTGGGGGTAAGTAGTGCAACTTGCAAATGGTGCTTTGTTTGAGTGTGACTGATGAACCGTCGACTGTCTCTGTGCGCCAACTTGGATAAGCCCAGTGTTGCGTCACACCTATAGTAATGGTAGTAAATGTCATGTCACCCTGACAGCAATGCCATCATTACTGCTAATTATTGCACGGGCATGTTTTCACAGATGAGGAATAAGGAAATTGTTCAGGAAGACTGTGACAGAGAGCATGTTACAACGAGAGAGTATTTTTCAAAGGTAGAAGGGATTGGAGGGGATTAATAGCTGTCGGCTCTAAAGTTAGCCCTGTGTCAGGGTTACTACGGCTGCTGTTGGCTTGTGGTAGCTGCTCACTTGCTGTCCTGGGGTCAGACACGCTATCTATGTCTCTTCAGTCTGCCATTCTTTCAATTATGTAATTTTGTCTTTCCGTAACAGCCAGGAGTTGGCACGCACGTGGTGAAGGATAGTCACTATAACCTGATTTTCAAAAGGGCTCTATAAATGGCCCTCACCTGAGGATACAGGCAATAAGGTTGAGTTGCCTGAGGATGAAGTTTCATTGAAGTGACAAAGATACAGGCTGTGACTTGTTCGCTAATCAAATTTGACCCCCGTGACGGTAATGAAAAGACTATCAGCAAATTTGTGGGGGTTGCACATTTCATATCCGGAAAATGTGCTGAGGGTAAACAGACATACCATAAAACAATCCGTTGCGGTTACTTGCACTTCCTGAAAACACCATTTGTTGCCTGTTTTGTACCGCCATTGACTGAATGCTGACTCCTCGCTCACTACTCTTAACAGGCCCTGTAGCAGTAGGAGCCGCTAGTTTTAACAAAGCTGAGTGCGCTTCCCGTTAGTGTTTTGGACGATGTGTTTGGCTAATAGCTAACGAAACTACCCAATTCAATCAAACAATACAGCAGTGGTCTTTGCAGAGATCTACACTCTTTTTGTCATGCATTATTATGCATCTGATTTGTAGTCCGTGTATGTCGAGTAGCAAAACGACTTGTAAGGGGATTTGCCTAAAACGTTGTGTCAACCTTTCCCTCCAATGTGCATCCCCTTTCAGTTTTGCAATTGCAACTGTCAGTGTTGCGTTGTCTGTAGTATTGCATTAAACTGAAGTTGTGGTAACTATATTAGTCATTGGTTTAGAAATATATTTAACCAAATGGCCACCATTAGCATGTCTAGATAGTTCAGTGTCTCTTGCTATTTTTTTTTAAAATGAAATAGATTAGTCAATGCCCTATAAGTTACTAAAGCACAAACATTATTAATGATAGACATATGCAACAGGCTGGGATAACAGCATATGCTCAGATCTAACCAGCAACAAACTGATATTTTTAATGAATAAAATACTCAAAACGATTGATTGAATATTGGCCCTCAGCCCCTCACTAATAAATAATGAATGAATAAAACAGGAAATGATTTAAAGAAAACAACACAGCAGTCTACTACAGTTACTGCGGATATTTCAGCCTCCCCCCCCCCCTCCTCCCCCTCTGCAGTCTTTCCCAGTGGTTCAGCCCACTCGGATGTCTGCCCTCAGCCTCTCCACGACTCTGTGTGTTGCAGTAGTGGGATGTGACTGAGCTCACGTAGAGCACTGCTCTGCCTGTTACATCATCAGCCAACAGCTCCAGCCTGCTGGTATAGTGGCTCTGCCCGGAATCCCCCACCATGATGCATTTGTGATTGTATGATTAAGATGTGATGAGTCAGTCGTACCATATATACTGTGAAATGCGTCATAGACTTAGAGGCCGTCATGAACGTGTCTTCAGTTGCAGTTACACCAGCAACACGTGCAGCGTCAATTGAATATATTACAACAACTAGAGCATAGTATAAGCAACATTCATTATCATTATAGAGTAACCATGCTACACCCTGCTCAAACACGCCTACCATTAACAGATTGTACAATATGGTGGCGCAACTCCATAAACTATACTACTCTGCTCTCTGTGGTGGCAGTGCAGATGTTCTAACCTAACATTTCCCCTAGCATTTCAGGTCAACATTCATGCGTCTGTTGTCCAATTGGAGCCTCACTGAAAAGGTTTTTTTTCCCCTCATTTATCATGAGCATACATTTAGTCACAATGTTGGTTGTGCAACCTGAAAAGCAAATAGTAGATCAAGAAAAGATAGTCTTGTGCAAGATAGCTCACAATAGCCTTTTTTGTTAAAGTATTGCAGTGGCTATATTTCATAAGCCCAATCTTGGTCTTTATTCTCCTTTAGTCTTGGGGGCTGATGTTGGTGGAAAATAGATATGCTGGAGGTGAATAACAACCGTCTGTAGTCCTTGTTGTACGTCAGTGATCAATTGATTCCCACTGGGACTTCTCCTTTCCTTTTGATATTCACTATCACAAGGTTAGCCACACAGCACCATTGGGTACAGGATGTTGCTAAGTACATTTAAATGGCAGACACCATGCCATTACTTGCTGGCCAGTGTGACCTCGGTGTGAAAAATAGTCCTCACCCTAGATCTCTCAGTCCATTCTTATATACATGAATACAACCACAGTGCAAGACTCGGAGAGAGTGGGATTCAGTGTGTACCTGATGACTTTTGAAAAGATTTCAGGAATCCTGGACCAACAGTGGTAAACCGAAGAAAGCTGTCAGTTGCCATTGCTGTGTCCTCTATATTTACTTTCTTTTTTTTTCTCCAGGACTTCTCCAGTGATCGCCATGCCTCAGTTAAAGTCTCCAGACATGGGCTCTGCCTTCATCCAGACACAGCAGCTCAACGCTTCCATGGCTGACACCTTCCTCGAACACTTGTGCCTGCTGGACATCGACTCCGAGCCCACCACCGCACGCAATACCGGCATCATCTGCACCATCGGTTGGTCAACATTTAGTTGTATTACAATTGTTAACATCTAATAGTAAATGTAACATTTTAAAATATATGCTGTCTCCTTGTCCTTTCCTTTCAATACCTGCCTGCAGGGCCAGCATCTCGTTCTGTGGAAATGCTGCAGGAGATGATCAAGTCTGGAATGAACATTGCTCGCATGAACTTTTCCCATGGCACACATGAGGTGGGTCTTTGCACAGTTCTGTCTACTCTGTAAATGTGTTTGTGAGGTGCAGCTAACCAATTGTTAAAAGTCACGTTTGTCTTGTGTAGGTTTCTTCTCCCCCCCCCCCCCCCCCCCAAGCAGTGTTTAACTCTTTTCATAAGATAGCTATGGTGAAAGGGTCAACAAAGCTCACGGGGAAAAAGCACATTATTCATTTTAAACTACTGCAATCAGATTGGCACATTGAGCTAGACTTGGCCAACCAGCATGACTGGAAAAAAAATAGTCTTTGTGTCACACAAGGGCAAATGCTCTGTAAAGTTAATACTTTTAAGATTCCGTAATCAGTCAAATGTCCGTCTTCACTATATCTGTTAAAAACAGACAAACAAGAGAATTGGCTAATTAATCTGTCAGCACTAGTTCTCATCAAAAAGCCTGAGTTATAATGTCACGCTAATGGCTTGTCTAATGAAAAACACAACTCGGATCTATGAATCAGTTCATTGGTCAGGCAAACTGAAGAAAGCAATGCTCAGAGTTGCATTTATGCCCCAACCCAGTTCCAGCAACCAAATATGCCCAAACAAACCAGAGAGATCAGAGAGACTGGCATACTGCCACTAGTTTATATAATATATAATTAGGCAGTCAGTCCAGGTGAGCTGAATCTCGCTGACAACCTGACTCCACCCTCCAGGTTCCTGCAGGGAGAACTAGATGGTCATCATGTTTTTCAACAGATTATCCAATCTAATTAGAGAACTATCCACATGGGATAGGTGGGGCTTTTCTCATAGTGTCCGTTTAATCTGATGTTACTGTGTAGATTAAGACTCTGCAAGATGCTCACTGCACTGGACTGTCGGATGTTATGCTTAAATTCCTCACTTTGTTTAGTTTATTTTGCAGAAGCATGAGCCGAGAACTTGTAAAGAACACTATGCAAGTAGCAAAACAGTGGAACATTGCACTAGAGCTGTACCGAATGGTTCAAAGCTTCATTCAAAACGTTAACGTTCAAATTATTTTTAATAACTCACAGAAGCATTGTGTGCAAAGTCTAGTCTCTCGCTCTCTAAGTCAAAACAAATTGTAGAAGCTTAGAATGCAAAAATGAATTGCATTCGATACAGCCCTATATTGAACATATTGTCAGCACACTGACAGCTGTTTTTTTTACAAATCTACCTTTCAGGTTCATTTTTTTTTTTTTAACAGGTAAAAAAAATTGCAATTAACTATGGACAAACATGCGATTAAATATTTTAATTGCTTAACAGCCCTAGTAGATGGATAAAAATGGATTCAGTCAAAAGGTTTTAACTGTCCACGCTGTGTGAGTTTAGTTGTTTCAACAAATCAAAGGTTAGTCTAGATTTGGAGAATATCAAAATAAATCAGAGCTTTGTTGGCTTAGGGTGCTATATATAGTACCTGTAGCTTCCTGCCCTTTATCTCCTCAGCTGGCTGCGCGCCTAGACTCTGTCATTAAGTGTGTACAACAACCAACACCTAGGTCACTCTACTTTAGAGTGTAAAGTATATTATGTTGCAAATCCAAAAAGTCCCATTTCTTAAAACCAGTTAAAGGTGCAGTGTGTAGGATCTGGCGACATCTAGTGGTGAGGTTGCAATTTCCAACCAACTGAAATTTCTCCTTATGTGTCGAGCGTGTAGGACAACTACAGTGGTCTAATTTTGGATTAGTTTTTTATTTTTTTTTTGGGGGGGGGGTTTTGCAGTTGGTGAGACCATCCAGGCTTTCTTTTAGTCACAGTGCAGTGACTACAGTGTTGGCTCAATGTATCGCCAATGCATTCACCTGCCGCTTAAGTTATTACTGAAAGCTCTGGTTACCCAGGTGGGAAGTTTAAGCCGTGTGTTGCTGGAAACACTGTGCTGCATGTTCATTAGCCTGTATGAATGGGCCGGGAAGGCTCAAACGGTAATGTGCACTTTAGGGTTAAGGCCGGCCACCAGATTCTGTTGATGCAGGGAACAAGATCCGACCACATGAGTAATGATTTTACACAAGTCGGTTTCCATTTCAAATTGGGGTAGCATCTGGATTGCTGGGTTTTCAACACCAATTTCGCAGAGAAATTTCCTCCTGAGAAACCCTGCACATACTCTCAATACAACTTGAGGCAAAAGGCATTGCAAGCCACATTCTATATCTATAATGCTAGTTTAAGTGATACTGTATGACATGTAATTTTGGTCTTCAATGGCATTACTTACTGATGCTTAATTTGCAAGGCATTTTAGCTTAAAGGCTATCTGGTATTGTGGTTTGTGCACTCGGATTCTGGAGTTACAGTTAACATGCCAGTGAAGGTGGTAGAAAGAACCTTATGACCCTGCAGTGATGCTGACAGTATGACTCATGTTTATTACTGGGGGAGTTGTGTTTTTTTTTTTTTTTTTTAGTGTCTTTTGAATAAAACTTATATATTACATCTATAATACCAGTGCCTCTGCATAATTGTGATTATTTTTCATTTCAATGTATACAATAGAATCAAAAGATTGGTTAGAAATATAGGTCTTGCTTAATGTTTCCTCTGGAGGTATTTCAACGCGTGTTATGCTTCTCTTCCCTTTATATAGTACCATGCAGACACCATCAAGAATATGCGTCAGGCATGCGAGAGCTTCGAGCCTGGCAGTATCCAGTACAGGCCCATCGGCATTGCCCTGGACACCAAAGGCCCAGAGATCAGGACTGGCCTCATCAAGGGAGTGAGTTTAGCATTACCTAGTAGTCTTCACAATGGCTTTATTAGCTGTTGACAATCAAGAACATTTTGCATGAAAATGAAGCAAAAAGAAAGCAAAATGATGTCTGTTAATGATTTGACAGAGTGGCACTGCTGAGGTGGAGCTGAAGAAGGGCAACATGATCAAGATAACCTTGGACGATAGCTATCAGGAGAACTGCAGTGAGGAGATCCTCTGGCTGGACTACAAGAACATTCCCAACGTAGTCGAGATTGGCAGCAAGATCTACATTGATGACGGACTCATGTCCCTTCAGGTCAAGGAGATTGGTGAGGAGTGGCAAACAAAATCTCTTGTAATCCATTTGAATGTTTAGAAAACCCTGCTGTGTATTAATACCCAATTAAAGGCTCAACCCATTCACATTTTCTTGTCTCTCCAGGTTCTGATTTCCTCATGTGCGAGATTGAGAACGGTGGCACCCTGGGCAGCAAGAAGGGAGTGAACCTCCCCGGTGCTGCTGTGGACCTGCCTGCTGTTTCAGAAAAGGACATCCAGGACCTGCAGTTTGGTGTGGAGCATGGAGTCGACATGGTCTTCGCCTCCTTTATCCGCAAAGCAGCAGACGTGCACGCTGTCAGAGCAGTGCTGGGTGAGAAGGGCAAAGACATTAAGATCATCAGCAAGCTGGAGAACCACGAGGGTGTACGCAGGTGTGTGTGGATGAAGTGTTTTCATCTGTTTTACTGGTGTGGTCAAGTAATTCAGATCTTTTGTTTGCATCATGATATACTTGTCCTGAATATATTTTATTTATTCCATGGTTGGCTGTGTTTTATGAACCCATGTCTTTCACATGGCATTTGAAACTTTTAGAGTCTTATGATCATTTTCAGATTTACTGTTAAATGACTCATTTTCTGTCTCCTGTGCAGATTTGATGAGATCATGGAGGCCAGCGATGGCATCATGGTGGCCCGTGGAGACCTGGGAATTGAGATCCCCACAGAAAAGGTCTTCCTCGCCCAGAAGATGATGATCGGTCGCTGCAACAGAGCTGGCAAGCCGATCACATGTGCCACGCAGGTTAGATAAAAGCAAAGGACGTGCTGTATATCTTCAGCTATATTATCCCCAGGAGCTAAGATAAAAACATAATGCTAGCATTCATTTTGTTTGTCTCACTCAAAAGGCTGTTATTTTTGCGATCTATGCATGTTACCCTCTAACACATCCTATGGACACCATTCAGATGTTGGAGAGCATGATCAAGAAGCCCAGACCCACACGTGCTGAGGGCAGCGACGTGGCCAACGCCGTGTTGGACGGAGCCGACTGCATCATGCTGAGCGGAGAGACTGCCAAGGGAGATTATCCTCTGGAGGCAGTACGCACACAGCACATGGTGAGTCAATGTGTGTGTATATATGAATGTATTTCTTATCAAAGCATAAAAGTTATCATTTTAAAATGTCAGGATTTTGTGGGATGATCTTGCATGTCTCTTCTAACAGCATGCTCTAAGAAAGGGAAACTGCTCTTTCTTGTTTCCTAATTTTTGTGTTCTCCTGAACACTTCTATTACTTCTCAGCATCTCTTTTTCCACTTGGCCTAATAGCTGCTAAAGAAGGTGTCAGCAGAACTGTTAGGTCAAATGGAAGTGCATCATATTTTTTCCATCCACTTATTTTCAGTTTAGACATTTACTGCCTTTTAGGTATGCTAATGAATAATCAATGAACAATCAATCATTAAATATTTGATCACTTAAAGATAATTGTAATAACGGGAGTCAAATTTCACAACTCTTTCTCACCATTTCTTAATTTGTCATGGTATCCCCAAACTGATCCACCCAGTTTTTGTCAACGAGGACTTGCAGTGCCCATATGAGTCACCCTAAACTACATAGATATACTGCTGTTCATAAATAACAATAAGGCTGGTGCAGAGGCAGCAGCAACATCAGCTATGAGTGATGGCAAATCAAATCATGCACATAGGCTTGGTATAATGCATTTATTGTGGAGCATTTGTGCTGTCTGTATTTTATAAAATTAACCAATTGTTGGTCATTAACAAGGCTGATGATGGATTTTGAAAATTGCTTAAAATTGTGTCTAATACCTACATTTGTGTGTTTGTATTTTCAGTCAGGGACAGACACTATTGTTGATAATTAGGTCTTTTATTTAATACATCAAAATCACAATTGGTATCAGTTGCGTGGATGGATAACCGTCACTGTTCTCAGCTACACTGTTTGCACTGCTATGCAGATGCAGAAGTGACTCAGCAGTACTGCAGCTCCTGCCTTTGAGCTTGCTGCCCTTATGTTAAATTAGCATGTTGTATACAAAGACTGTCGCTGACCTAAAAGCTTATATTAGGAATATTTTATATTCTCTTAACATCTCGTAGACTAATAACTTATGTATTCTTCTCCTTTACTTCAATCTTTTACATGTTTTTCTTACTCATTTCTCCTTTTTTACAATTTCTTCACGTTTAGTTGTCTTGAATTAGTTTTTTAATTAATTTATTTGATTAAGTTTGGCTCTGTCATTTTGGTACTTTGTTTTTTTTTTATCTTGATGTTAAATATTCCTTGTGGTTCTCAGCAGCACAGTTGCCTTTACTCTAGATTAGCACAATTTATATTTTACTGTTTGTTTTTATACCTCATGTAAATGTTTGTGGTGAAATCTTGACTCCTGGATATGTCCTTTCCTTCTGTCTCTTCTCTTCTTTACTTTGGGTTCTTTTTGTGTGCCTCTAACATTGTCCCTCTCTCGTGTGTTCCTTTCCTTTTTTCCACCCGTTTTCCTCATTTTACATCGGTGTGTGTGTGTGCCTGGTGTGGGAATGCCTTTGCTTGATGCATCTTGCCCTCACTTGTGCCAGATTGCCCGTGAAGCCGAGGCAGCCATGTTCCACCGGCAGGTGTTTGAGGACCTGCGTCGCTCCACGCCGTACTGCAAAGACCCCGCTGAGGCTATTGCAATCGGCGCTGTTGAGGCCTCTTTTAAGAGCTTAGCCTCTGCGATGATTGTGCTCACTGGCTCTGGAAGGTAGGCAGGTTATCTGGTCCTAGCAGGTCGGGGAGGATTATAATACCGGTGCTTAAGGAGTCTGAGAGAGAGAGTAGGGCCAGACAGGGACTGACTGATGAAGTAACTGGGAGAGCCTGGCAAACACCTAGTCGACTGCTGTTTTTTTTTCTTTACCCATGTGGACAAGTGGTCTTCAAAGCCCTGCAGTTTAAAGGCTCAAATTAACCCACAACTTTGATTATCTTTTGCCCTTTTTCAATGCGATTTAGTGTTAAAATGAACAATTAGCCCATCATTAAAGCAACAACTAAAGTTTAACCATGAGTCTAGCTACGCATTTGCCAGTCACTGTCAGTGGTGTGAATGACTCGGCGTGCAGTAGTGGGTGATCCGTGAGTAACCCCACCACCCCACCCTTCCCTCATGGTCCCTCTGGGCTCAGATAGCACGAGAGGCCGAGGCGGCCACCTTCCACAGACAGCTGTTTGAGGAGCTGAGGAGACACTCTCACCTGACCAGAGACCCCTCAGAGGTGGTAGCTGTTGGTGCTGTTGAGTCTGCCTTCAAATGCTGCGCTAGTGCCATCATTGTTCTCACTAAGACTGGAAGGTAAGATAGACAAGGGTAGAGGTGAAATGATTCTGGTCCTGAAGGTAAGGTGTCGCCAACACAGCTCCTGATTCTCCCTCCAACACCTAATGTGCTCTTGCAGATCCCCTCTCCATTGATTGTATGTGTGGGTGTCTGAATGCATTACAAAGGGTGGGTGGAGACAGCAACAGATATCAAGAGTGGGGATAATCATTAGCCCAGTCCCAATGTCCATCCTTCACATACTTTATTTAATATCACAAGAGATTTAGTCAAATTGGGTGCTACTACACAGCTTCATATAGTATATTATCCAACTAGAAATTATTAATGGAAATCATTAGTTTTACACATAGCTTGCAACAACAAGTATCCATGTATGTTACTGTACTGTCATTCCTGTTTGCCCACTGCAGTGACTTTAAGCCTGTGCACACGCAACATACACGAGAAGCTTTCCTGTTAGTTGTGTTGCACCTGTTTGGGCAGGACAGCTCGGTATGGTTGTCATGATTAAGTTAATGAAATCTGAGCTCAGCTAACATTCAGTTTACAGGAGTACTGCTGGATTTAGTAGCTGCCGTATGTGGGGTTCAGGGTTTTTAATCGCACTAAATTGCTTCCTCCAAGAATCCAGCTGAGAATTATATACAATATCGATCCAAATTCTGCCTTTTGAATATATCTCGTGAATAATAACATAATGCCATAGTAACTGAGCCTCTTACTGACTTTTAAAAGTAAAGATATTTTGTACGCAGTTGAAGTAAGCATTACCTAGTATTTTTGCATTGAACTTGTTCATCTGTTTCCCTCCCGAATCATCATAATTATTTAGTTATACTGTTGAAATCATGAAAGGAAAATACTCAAAATGTGAGTGAGGTGAGGTAAACGTTCTGTGTATTCGCAGGTCCGCCCACCTGATCTCCAGATACAGGCCACGTGCACCCATCCTTGCTGTGACTCGTAACGCCCAGACGGCTCGCCAAGCCCACCTGTACCGCGGCATTTTCCCCGTCCTCTACACCAAGCCCGCCCACGATGTGTGGGCAGAGGACGTCGACATGCGCGTCAACTTTGCCATGGATATGGGTAAGTGTCTACTCTGTCACCTTTTTTAGTGTTTTATACTTCATCGAAGAAAAAGTGTACATTTAACATGTTTTATGTTTAATTTCCAGGCAAGGCCCGAGGCTTCTTCAAAGCGGGAGATGTTGTCATCGTCTTGACCGGCTGGCGCCCAGGCTCTGGTTACACCAACACCATGCGTGTGGTTCTGGTGCCTTGAACAGCCCACAGGGCTGCTCTGCTTTCTCCCTCCACCTTCATCTATCTTTCATAGCTCTCCACGCCATTCCAGCTCACAGCCCTTCTCATCGAACACCTGGGCTCACAGACTCAACCGCTGAACAATTAATCGTTTAGGCAATAATGCAAATTAAATAGAAAATAAATAGAGTGCAGCCCTCATGACCAGAGAGCTGTTTCCGGTGGGTATTGGGGCTTGATTTGTACAATTCCACTTTATTTCTCCATTCCTTTCACATTATTTCAATCAAACCAGTCTGCAGGGCCTCAGATTAAAACAACCTGACCAGAAACTGCTGTATCTATTCACTCAAACACTTGTATTATTAAAGGTGAACCAGTGTGAGAGTGAATGCATCCTGGTCGGTGTGCATGCGCATACTGGCTCTTGTTCAGGTGGAGTTGGTGGGTTGGTCAGGCTGATCTTAAAAGAGCACCTTGACTACTGCAGTTTACTAATCATGCTCCTCTGCCGATATTACGAACAAATTTGTGGCGTCCTAACTCAAAGGGCTCCTCCTACAGATCTGCACTGGCTGCACCGCTCCACCCGAACAGATCCCTTTGTAGTGGTGTCCGCTCTTAATGCCAGCTATCACTGTATCCAAGTGTGTCTGTAAGTGCACTCCTAATCTCCTCCAGACGATGTTACAGTTGATATTATACTTGACTTTTGTGAGTGGTGGGGTTTTGTTTTGGGACATCCAATACTACTTCTATTTTGTCTGAATATAGAGAGAAATGTTAGTTTTGGATGTCCACCTCAGAGGTGTTTCTGTAAGTTGCTGTATTTGTGATATTAGATGTGTTATAAAGCCTTTATTTGTATTCGGCTCATATCTAAGTTCGCACTTATAACTAATGTATAGTTCACTAACGTTGACTAATATGAATATGCACTTTGAGTTTTTGTCATTGGGGACCTGGTGGTG
Source organism: Anarhichas minor (assembly GCF_050575085.1). Classification (NCBI taxonomy): domain Eukaryota; kingdom Metazoa; phylum Chordata; class Actinopteri; order Perciformes; family Anarhichadidae; genus Anarhichas; species Anarhichas minor. Next base: position 2,820,167 of record NW_027466508.1, read on the forward strand.
GGTTGACTTCCTTTCCCTCTCAACTCCAATAGGTGGAACCCCTCTGCTTCTCTTTTTGTTGGTGACCCACTGTAGTTGTCCTCATGTGTCTAACATGCTTTTGATTGTAATGCTAGAGTGTAAGAAATGTTTAGCTGGTGTACTGAGCTATCCTAAAAGACTGAGTTTCCATCAATAAAAAATATGAGCACCTACCTTGTCTTTGGCTTTTTTTTTTTTTTTTTTTTTTTCAGGTGAAAAACTCGGGTCACTGAATGTTTTATAAATGCTCAAAGGTTTAATAGTGCTGTAATGTGTCGGTAGACCTAAGGCATCCAGTGAGTATGTTTGATGAACTAAAGAGCTTGCAAATACTGGCGTGTCAAGCATCTTTATCAAAACACATGAACCATATTAAAGCTAATCGTTAACAGACAAATGAGAAAAAGAGGAAGTTTTGCTTTCTTAGTCAATATGATCCAAACTGATCATGTACTAATGTTAAGTCCAGTTAGAACATAAAGAACCATTCATGCTCGATAACAAACGTGTTGTATTCAACAAGGGGATTTTATTCAGCTTAATGTTTATTACTGGCTGTCCTGGCTGTACACCACCCCCACCTGCCTGCGAATCTCGTCCTCCACCTCAGCCAGCAGAATAGAGTCAGCATGGGAGATAACTGCACTCTCCTTTAGCCCTACATGGGACAATCATACTTGTTTAGACTGCAGGTAGAAACATAGTAAATGGCCATTAAGATTTTAGTGTTTCTGACACCATCTTGTGTTGAAAGGATGTATAACACGGTATGCTTAACATGATAATGAATCACCTACTGATGCTTGTTTTAGTTATTTTTTAAATACAATTCATTCTTATCGTGATATAGATGCAGACTAAAATATGCTGGGTGTCAAAGTACCTTTGAGCAAACACTGTCGAACCTCCTCTGCTTCGTAACGCATGCCTGTGCTGTTGAGGAAGTTTAGAGGCAGACAGGGATCTGGCACTGGGAACTGGGTCTCCTTCCCGTTCACTTCTAATGATGTGGGGCACCACATATGGGCAGGGATCTAAAAAGCATGAAACAGGATATTTCACAGCAGGCACTGGTTTGGCATTTCAGACTATCTGAACTGTATTTGATTATGCAACCCTTCTGTGATGACCTACCCTGATGATGCCTTTTGTCCCCACAATTATGGCATCGTTGGACAGCTCTACACGCGAAGAGCAAGTAAACACTGCCAACCTGTTCTTGGAGAACTTCAGAGTGACGACGACAGTCTCGTCCACTCCTGCAACAACATGCAGATATATGATTTGCATTTGATGAAGTGATAATAAAACAAATTATGTACATTTTGTGACATGGTTTTAAAAAAGTGCAACATAGATTGCTGTTGCAGCGTGTCCAAATGCGTCCTCTGCAAACATAATGTTGACTCAGTTAATTTGACTGTGCTATATAGTGACAAAGAATCATATCGTACATTTTATTGTGCCGGATAAGACCCAAGAGATGAAGTTTTTTCAGACAGGAACACTCCTATGGTTAACTATTCTCAATTTATATACAGTATAAAATCATACTGGCAAAGATTTTACAAGCTCCACCTTAAAAACTCCCATTTATTATTATATGAGGGGCTTCAAATGAATATATATGGCTGAGCAACAATCCTGCCACAGTCAAACTGTGATTGATGTGTTTAAAGCGAGAAGAGAAAGCAGGATTGAGGAGGACGACTTGGCCACTACAACAGGCTTTTTTTTTTGTCATATCACTCATATGTGAACAAATATTTAGTTTTTTTGGTAAATGAATGAGCTATTTTTTTAACACTTCCCCAGATGTTAATAAAGCGACAGAGCTTCAGCAATCATATAATTGCATCTTGCGATCTTACTGTTCTCTTTGTCGTTACCTGTCTCCGTGCAGACACCTGTGGCCTGGATGCACTCTGGCTTTTCTCCATTGTACACCATGCATATGAACTGCAAGCAGTAGACACCAATATCTATCATTGCTCCTCCGCCCAGCTCCTTCTGCGAAGATCTCGGCAAGTGGATCACCGGCACGCCAAACTCGGATCTTACCATCTTCACCTCTCCCACCTCCCCCTGGGCCAGCAGCCGTTTGATCTCCACTGAGGCCGGGAAGAATCGGGTCCAGACGGCCTAAAGCAAAGAGCAGGAGGCGGTTTCTACAGCTGCATTCTAGTTGCTTGGTGTTATGTTATGCAGGTGTTGATTTACACTAAAGCTCAAACATCCCAGCTTAAAATAACTTTAAATTATTAGAAAGGGTTTGCAAGCTCATTTAATTATCACAACATGTCATTTTTTAACTCGAGACATCCCGACCCCTAAATTATTTTGCCGGTGAAAAGTGGAGAACGAGAAATTAAAGCTGTGAAGATGTTTTCCATGCGTACCTCCATGAGGAAGACGTCGTTCCTCTTGGCAGAGGTCAGGATCTCCTTCACCTCCTTGGTGTTCATGGCCAGTGGCTTCTCACACAGCACATTCTTCTTGGCATTCGTAAAGAGCAGACAAGTGGTCAGATGGTAGGGGTGGATAACTCCAACATACACCGCATCTGCACACACACGCACACACAAACACACACAAACCAGAGAGTATGCTGTAGCAGGAGAAATGGTTCTGTCTGTCAAATTCCATGTAACAGTACATTTTCCACAGGAAATGAAAACAGCCGTAAAGGTTGAAGCTATACTGCATTGTTAAGTTTTAGCTCCCACTGAAATGTCCTGAAACAGCAAATCCCTTACATCAGGTGCTAAAGTGCAAAGAACCATAATCTTTTATGACCAAGGTCTGACAGAAACCAACCTATATCTGGATCTCTGGCCAGCTCCTCGTAGCTGCCGTATGCCCGGGAGATGCTATGCTTTTTGGCAAACTCCTGTGCATCCTCTAATTTGCGAGCTGCCACAGCCACAACCTGTAAATACAGTTTCATAATATTAACTATTAACAACACAGTGCGTCTGTTCCACCTTGTAAGGCCCCAATTTACAATCGAACTTGTTTCAGTCTGTATAGAGGACTCAGGATTGCCACATAATCATCACTTTTGCTGATAGGTTTTGCCTTAATGTAATTATTGATGAAAAAAAATGACCGTAATGCTTAGGCTATCGAGTGCAAAGAAATGTAGTGCTTAATTTACGGTAGCCTACAAAGAAAGTGTGCCAAAGTGTTCAAAATGCTGCAAACAGTAGCTTGCATTGTACTTAAACTCACTGGTGTCCAGTGTCGATGGCATTTAGCTCGTTAAAGCTGCTGGTTGCAAATCTATAACATTTCATTGCGACCTGATTTTAACAAGGTGAACTGCGGATAGTCGCAAACAGTATACAGTCTAATCCTCGCCGAGTCCTGAGGAGACGTCTTGCATTTGAAACCAGAGATGTATTTGTGTCTGAATCTATTCATACTGATACCTGATGTTCTTCAGGAGGAAGAGTTCTCAGGGCTACAGTGAAGTCATTACTGATCTGCCCCGCGCTACAGATTCCCCACCTCGTTGCCATATTGGACACAGACTGTGAGAAGTGGTTCGATGGGAAACGAACACATTGAGTTGATATCAGTGTCACATTACTGCCACACGGTGGAGGCAAAGTATTATTTTTAACTCTGTGACGTTGCACGAAGACATAATGATGGTGATTTGTACAAAAACGAGTATCAAATAAACTACTTTTTAATAGTGTTCTGTTACCTTCTCTTATTTCATCACTGCCCATAGTCTGAGTAGTTATTTATTATTCATTTTTATGACTGTATTTTTTATATCTTCTATTTATAAGCTGACATGTATATAAAGTATAAGTGTATATGTATGTGTGTATGTATATATGTATGTGTGTTTTTTTAATTAATGTATTATTATTTATTTATTTTTATTAATTTATTATTATTCATATTTTTTATTCATTTATTTATTTATTTTTTATTAGTTTATTTAATGTCTCACTGAGCTTTCTGTTGTTGTTATTGCCTTGTTTTTTCTGCTTTGACTGTCAAAGCACTTTGTGAACTCTGTTTTTAAAGGTGCTATATAAATAAAGTTATTATTATTATTATTATTATTATTATTATTATTATTATTATTATTATGCACAGGTACATTTTGTTAGCGACTATTTATCATTATATTGCTTGGCATTATATTGAGGCTGAATTGTCTATTTATTTAACCTCTTAACTAAATAAGTAAATGTAATAGAGTGAAGTTGCGGTAAAGAAGCTCCATAAAACTGATAGAAATAAATTTATGATAATTTTCTAAAAAGTGAACATGAATACATTTAATTATTGGACCCCTCCACTTTTCACAGTCCGAAAACTATATTAAAAGGGGGGAAAAGACTGTATATATGGCACGCACTAGGACCACGCGGAAACAGTGCCCGCTCAAGCTTCCAGTCCTATTGCAACATTCCATATCACAAATCTGCCTCAGAGGGATTTACAATCTGTACAACATACGATATCCTGTCTTTCGACCCTCACATTGGTTAAGGAAAAACTCCCCCCCAAAACAACTTGAATGGGGATGGGGGGGGGGGGGGGGGGGGGGGGTTGGAAGGAAGAAACCACAGGAAGAGCAGTTGAGGAGGGATCCCTCTCCTAGGATGGGCAGAGGTGCAATAGATATCATGTGTACAGACTTAACATAATAAGATTACAACATAGTCAATCCATATGATAGAAATGATACATATGAGAGTAGTAATAGCAGTAGTAGCACTAATATGAGCAGCAAAATGATAACTACTGTCGAAAACAGTCATAAAATAGTATGACGAAACAAAATCTATTATATAGTATGTGGAAAAAAATCATAGTGTGTTGAGTCCAAAAAAGTAAAAAGAAATCATGGGGGAAAAAAACCACAGTAAAGTATGTCGGAAAAAGTCATAAATAAGTCATAGCATAGGTTGTTGAAAGAAGTCATTTTAGGTATTGTACCCAAACAACTTGTACTTAACATACAACAGTGTGTTCCAGAGTTTAAATAATGAGGTGCCCAACCATTACCTCTATTTATACACTGATGATGTCAGCGGTGATGTCATAGGTTTAGACCAAGTAGGGGGGGGTAGATTATGTAAAGGTGGGTATTTAGGTTAGTTGTGATCTGTTATGCATGGTTGCAATTGCATAGCATATGGTAAACTATCTAAACGTGTTTTTGTTTATATATATTGTTTATATATATTTTTGGTGACACGTGCAGGGCCACTCTTGTAAATAAACACTTTTTGTTTTCAGGAAAAAGTTTCTTGTGTCTGCCTCCTACCACTATCCCAGGTCAGGCTTCCTCACAGTAGTCCTCCCAGTCCTTTGTTGAAATAGCTAAAAATCAGAATTCAAAATAATCAAATGTGCACGTTCAGTCTCCTTATATTCAGTTTGAAAAGTCAATAAATGAATTATATGCGGCACTTCGTTCTTCTTCTTCTTCTTGGTGTTAGATAAAACTGAAGCATATTAATCTGATCTTTCTGATCAAATTTTTTTGAACCTGTTTTGTCACAGTGTCTATCGGTTGATATCAACAGTGCCACTTTGCTGCCACAAGATGGAGGCACAGTGTTATTTGTATCTCTGTGACGTTGCACAGCAATAATTAATAATAGTGATCATGACACAAATAATACCAGAATAAACCTTTTTTTATATTCAGTTTTGTAATATTTTATCTCTTCCTTCTTTCCTGCATGGACTCATGGGCTATTTTATTTATAGTTACTTTTCATCAGTTTTTGACTATTAGATCTTTTTACCTTAGTGAAGATGTTTTTTATTTCGATGGAAAATGTTATGCCCCAAAACGAGCAGCCGTCTTGGTTCTAGTAAGAGGTGACAGGTTAAAGTTTTGGCACGGAAACAACATGACATGTATAGAAATACATTTATAACTTCTTTTTTTATATATCAGCAAATTTCAGAATTATCAATTCAACAAGCAAAACAGTTGCCAAAATAACGTTACTGCATTTGCATTCATGGACGGCATCCTGTATCAATGAGACACCGTCCAGTTTTTTGGAGGCCTATGAGGCCAAAAGGTTGGAAAACAAGTATTAAATGAGCCATGCTCTTTGCTGACTCATAAAAGGCCATTCTCTCTGTCCTAACCTTGAAAAGCAGGCAGTGCAACCTCTTTTTGTATGGAGAGCATGAGTCTATTTGTACACGACTGCAGGGGTCAGACATGAGAAAACACTTTGATTCAAATGTGCCACTCGAAGTCTCTTCTTCTCTCCAGTGGATGATATTTGAAATGAAACAAGGCTTTCACAATCAATCCTTTATTGGATTCATCAATCACACATCCCACAGTGACAGCTGGGGTTGCCTTTCAAGGCCTAGGACTTGATTACAGGACATGGCTGCTCTGTTTGTTACATTGTGATTTGTCTGGTTTAAGACATTTTTAAACTGACATGTGTAAACTGACAGTGTCAGTGTTTGTCGTGTGCTGTATCACAAGGCCTTTACATGGTGAATCTGGGGTAGAATGACAGTTTGGAGATCTAACGGGTCTATCAGATGGAACAAAATAAATGGAAAGCAAACAGTAATAAATGCACTGATTTGCATGATCAAATAATTTGCAGATTTTATTTTTAATACAGCGGCCGCTCACTAGAGTATGTTATCCAAGTCACGTTTGTCTCACTGACACTGCGTCTGGTCGGGCTTTGTCACACACTGTCATGAGTGATCTGCTTATACCAAAGATCCAAAGCCTGCCTCGAGCAGCTCCCTCTGTTCCATCTGAGTAGGTTAAGGTCAGGTGATTTCGGCTTTGGAGTGATGTCACTGGCTGTCCTGGCTGAAGGTAACTCCCACCCGTTTCCTGATTTCATCCATGATCTCTGTCAGTAAGACAGAGTCTGCCAGAGGCATCCATGGGCTCTCCTTAAGTCCTGCAGATGAAGAGGAGTTTAATAGGGAAATCAGACTGACTGAAAGACTGTTTATAACCACTGTTTATATGCACGTATTCACAATGAGGCATAAATGATGTCATAGCAGGGATGTAAAGATTATGTAAATTCATAAGAGGCAAAACAAATAGGAGTGTAATACTGTATAAGCTAGAGGACATCCCAAGGACTGATAACAGCATTGATTCTGAACCAATCTGATGAGTTCATTCATGTACTCATCCAAATTTCCTCAAGAAGCTCCAGGAAAGTGACTGTTTCACTGACTTGCAGTGTCGTTCTTTCAAACTGCACCTTACCTTTGAAATGGGGGTTTCGGGCTGTTCAAACAGTTTCACCTCTTTGAAGACAAATATACATATAGCTACCTTTAAGCAGGCACTGCCTCACTTCTTCTGCCTCATAGCGAAGCCCAGTGCTGTTGGTGAAATTCAGAGGGAGGCAGTGTTCAGGCAGAGGGTACTTTGTCTCCTTGTCGTTCACCATGAGTGTGGTAGGGCAGTGCATGGGGCCAACGACCTGGAGGGGAAAGAGGACATGCATTTTTGTGTTTATCCAATCACTCAACTCGTAACTCATCAAATGCAGTGGGAGTGGATCCTTGACTGAATGCTTCAGTTTAATTAAATGTGAAAATAATTAGCGGTCTAACTCAGTTTTTTGCATGTCTCAGTCCTTTCTTAATTAAGTCAAATGTCCCTGTGCAAGACTACCATAATATGCTTTAATGGAGCCCTCAGTGCCACTGATGACAGCATCGTTCGGAAGTCGAGCAGCAATTGAAAAGGCACAGAAGGCCATTCTGTTCCTGGAGAACTCCATCACCACAATCACTGACTCATCCACTCCTGTCGAACATTTAAAAAGGTACATCCTTGAAACACTGGTGAAAAGGAAATGGCTGAATGAATGGAATCACTACTGCTGTTGCTCATCAAAACTAGGTCCAAAAAGTTAAATTATATTCGGGATTTACTGGCATGAGGTCACACCATTTGTTTTTGTGTAGCTATTAAATTAAAGTCAAAAATGTTACATGAGATAAGAAAATGCTCATTACATGTGTAGTGTGATGTGATGGACCTACATTGAAGGATATCATGCTGTGAGACAGTATTCCCCTGTCAGTTTTACTGTGTTACTGTATTCTCCGGGGAGGCTTTGGATTAGTCTCACATTTTAAAGATAAGTCTGGGATTTTCTGTGTGAAGAATTCTTCCCTGAGGTGTTTACACTGTGGACAGTTTATTTAAAAAAGTGATTTCTGTCTAAGTTTCTTGTGCATCACAAGAGGCATTCTAATGTTCTTTTTTTATGGTTTCATTTGTGATCAGTGATTCATGTAGGGTGGTTAATGATGCTAATCTACATCCCACCTCAGCTGCATGACCGGTGCGCTGAATCATACCTGAGTCAAGCAGCACCCCTGTGGCCTGGATGGACTCCGGCCTCTCTCCGTTGAACACCATCAGCACAAAGTGCAAGCAGTACACTCCAATATCCAGCAGTGCGCCACCGCCCAGCTCCTTCTCCACAGAGCGGGGGATGTGGAGCTGAAGGGAGCCGAAGTAGGCCTTTACCAGCTTAAGCTCGCCTACATGCCTTCTCCGCCAGCAGCCTGCGCACCTCAGCATGCACGGGAAAACAGCGTGACCAGATGGCCTGAGAGGGACGGAGCAGAAAACCTAGCACCACTGCAACAGTAAACAGCTTATACTGGACTTTCACCTGAGCAGCAGTTTATAACTACAACTCTCCACTTTCTCCACCTGCCTTGAGTGCTGTGGCAGATGTGCTGGTCAAACATGACAGACAAGATGTTTTCTTGCGTCATGAGGTATAAATATTCCAATGACATTCAGGCTTTTGCTTCCAACATTAATCTTCTTTGCTTCAAATAACTGCACTCATGCCACTGTAATATAACTGCTGGACTAGTGTAATGGGATGAAGTGTAATGGGATTTTTAACATACAACATGCAATGCCTCCTGCTGCAATATTGTTTGTGACAGGTTAAAGCAATAGATATACAGTACATTTTGGGAAATACGCTTGCTTTCTTGCAGAGAGCTAGATGAGAAGATGGATAGTACTCTCTGCAAATGGGTATGGTATACATTATCATCTAATTCCTGGCAGGAGAGCAAATAATGCAAAGTCTATTTACCAAAATGTTGAAAAAAAAGTAATTTAATAACAATATAATAGTTTTCTGCATTTGATCCATTTTTATTTCACGAGATACTAAAGGGGAAGATGTCTGTGTGTTATGATTATTACCTCCCAGTTTTAACCTCTAATCACACCTTCATTTTGTTGTTGGCACCAAACCTGCACTTGCCAGTGCTCCGTGTGCAGCACTCCCAAGTACACAATGTCTGTGAGGATACAGATGTTCCAGGCTCAGCTTCAAACAGCGACACAAACAAGCCACTATCTCTGCCTGTGCAGCCGCTCACAGCTCTTCATTCACCAATGTCTAGGTTGTTGGCCAGCTCCACATAGCTGCCGTAAGCCTTAGGAATACCATGCCTCTTGGCAAACTCTTTGGCACGCTCCAAGCTCCTCGATGCAATCACTGCTATCTGTGCGAAAGAGAAAAAAACACAAAAAAACACACATTTATCACAGTGCTGCTCTGTCAGCAGCTCTGTTTAGTGCAGAGGAGACAACCTGTCTGACAGTGAAGGTGTAGTGAGCCTGATTGGGTAGAGTACCTGGTGATCTCCAGGAGGCAGAGTCTTCATGGCCACGCTGAAGTCATGGCTGATCTTCCCCGCACCACAGAGTCCCCATCGGGTTGCCATGTTGACTTGGAACGTATAAGTGACAAACGAGCGGGATGGTGCTTTAGTAAAGGTCTGAGCTGCTGGCGAATTGTGACCTTGGAAAAGGTTGCACGTTCAGGGGAAGAAACATACTAAACTGTCATGCCTTAGAGCCAGCAGCACTTCAGCGAGAAGGCTCCTGAATGTATATGCTGGGGAGGCTGGATGTGTCACCTGCCCTCTGCTCCCACCCTGAGGTTAGATGGTACAACACACACACACACACACACACACACACACACACACACACACACACACACACACACACACACACACACACACTGCTGCGTTGTTGCTGACACAGGCCTTTCAATTTGGACTAAAGTGGTTTTGTACCAGTTGCCTCTAGAAATCTGCAACAGGATTATCAGTGGGACTCTAATCATTAACACGCTGAAGGGGAAAAATCGCAAAGTTTAATGTATACAGGGCGAGGGCTCACCTTGTCCACAGACCAACACTTTCCCACAGTAGTACAGGTCAGGTACTGGAACCAGGAGCTGCTTTGTTTCACACTGAGAGAGCCAGCCTGCGATGGTCTGTCAGCCACACAGAAGATTAAACCCGAGTCTCGTGGGGGTTTCTGGGATAAATAGATATGCTAGGTTCACAGAATGCTCATAGTGCCCACATCAGGATAATTTAACTGGCCAGTAAGCTGAGCCAGGATGACTATAGAAAAGAATCAGCTCAGTTGCCCTTGAGCTAAATATTATCCGTTTACAGATTGTGTAAACTTCCTGCCATGTGCTGCCAGTAGAGGACACTGTGTTGTCAGCGGAGTTTACTTTCTCTCTGAAGCTCTGAGGAGTTGGCATTTGTCATTGTAAGGAATTATATAAAGGTTTGCAAAATCAGGTGAGCTAAGGAGAAGACAGATGCACTTTCTATCTGCCAGAGGTCATGTAACATTTGTTGAATTTATTGTCATCTGAGGATAGTTACATTTTTTGACAATGATTCACAACATTTTAAATATATTTTCCTGTCTAAATGTATACCCATTTAATATTGCGGTCAATTTAAAGTACATTCTAGTCATTATCTTGTCTTCAGTAGGCTATATGGTGTTTTTCCTCATTTTCTGCAGGAGCTATATGGTGATTGGATTTACATGTCAACATAGTGACAGTGTCAGCAACTTCCTCATTATGACATTATTTTTTTTTATCAATGACTCTATACTCGCTGGCTGCTTTCCTTTTGTATTTCGCTTCCAAATGAATACTGGGAGCTGTGTGCCGTTGTCATAACAACAAGGTGCCAGCTGGGCAATTTGTATGCAAATGGCATTGGGCTTGGCCTGATATCCTTGCCTATACCACAGGACCTGGTTGCCATGGGAATGCCCAACTCCTCCTTGAGTAATTTGTACCTTTTTATTCATTTTTAACTTTAAGTACTATGGATACAGCGGTATTTCTCTGGCATCACCACAGGTGTTAAGAAAAGAGGTAAAAGTGTGAGGCAGGATGTGTAACCCGACAGGGCGAGTGCAACTAGATTTTAAATTGGTGTGAAGCAAGGACTTGGTTCTGTACGGCCTGACACACAGCACAGAGGCTCAGGTGGTCAGAGAAGGCTGTTCTGGACAGGACTCGGACAGGGTCGCCCGACAGCCGTGCACTGGGACCCCACATCTCTCCCCGTCAGCTGAGCCATGGATGCCTACTTCTCAGCGGAGAGTGAAAACAAAAAAAATGACAGCTGAAAGCATCCCTTCCTTGCATAAGCTCGAGGTCATGAGGAGAAAAAAACCTGCAAACTGTTCAGTTTGCGTGAAGAGTGGCTGAAGAGTCAATATCAGAAGGTGGAGTTTGAGGCCCTGGGATGGAGGTGGATGGTAAAGATGGCTCCAGAAAGCAAATGGTGATGAGCCGAGTCATTCAGAAACCTGGCATATGGAAGGAAGCCAGGGCCTCAATATTTAGCACGGCCAGGACGATTGCCTTCCACGTCTTTCACTTCTCACTGTCTCTATTTGATTAAGAATTCATGCATCATCTCTTGTCTGCGTCCCTATTCCACCAGGACATGGAGGAAGACCGGTCACAACAGTTTCCTTAGAGAGGGGGGATTGTTTTGCACGTGAAGGTGGTTGATCACAGCAGACAGTTTTGTTTCACACATTGTCACATAATTTCGTCTGTGCATATTGGTATCAAAAAGACCCCTCCCCCAAACTAATTTTGGGAAGAAAGAAACATAAAACATTCAAAACTTGTAAACTAGTTGGATTTTTTTAAGCTAGCCTGTTATTTGATGTTGTTGAACTCTTTTTGAATCTTAATTATTGAAGATAGTACTGGCTACATTGGGGCTCTGCAACCCCAGTTACCACGTAACAGCTCCGCATTTCATCAGCAACTTCAAGTTAATGGGAAATAAAAAAGGACCAGAGAGAGGCACCCTAATCCTATTTTGATTGATGCGGATATGCAGAGGGTTCTTGCCCCCTTCCTCCAGCTGTGTAAGTGAGAGCCATCTTGCTGCTTTGTATTTTCCTTTTTGTGGGGGAAAAGGAACAGTATTGCAGCAGTTATGGGAGCACCATCACTCCTTCATCTCTGTCTCAAGGTCACTGCAGACGAAGGGTGTCAGGCTAGACAAGCGCCAGAAGGTGCCAGCCATTTTGAGGGGAGGTTGGGAGCTTGATGAATCCAGGGAGGGAGAGGGAAGTGGGCAGGGAGGAGTAATAAGTCATTTTGTCAATGCTACAGCATGTTCTGATGTGTGGGCCGGGTTATTTTTTTCCGTTAGAAAAAGTGTGATAGAAGGAGACTGAGAGGAGCAAGCAGAAATGGGAGCCTTTGAGCTGCCCGGCATTATGCTGGTCCTTTGAGAGTCCTATCTTTGTCTGCAGCACACACACACTGGGAGGCTGAGCTGTGGACCAACAGCAGGCTGGACCAGAGCTGACTTAGCAGCCCTTCATCTGGATGTTAGTGCTGATACGGAGGGCAGCAGGATGTAGAGAGAGTAGAGCGGAACATAAAGCTATTACACCGAGTTACCGTTCATTTCAACCAACTCTCCATGTGTCTTATGTTTTTTGTCAGCCGTTTATGTGAGGCTGAAAACACTCATGAAAGCGGACCGAGGAGACACATAACATTGTCAGCAGGCTGGTTATTATATGTTGATCGTTTATTTTACACAGTATTGTGCATTTAGTCCTGATGCTTGGTTGCCTGTTTAAAGTCAAATGTGTGCACTGTTATTGACACTGTACAGACTAAGCAAGCACCAACAATGTGATCTAATCTTCACATCTGCTAACCTACACACCCCAAGCGCATTTTAAGCAAAATTCACTTCTCTGTTACATTTGCAATGTCTCATTGTTGTGTAATCTTTATTTAAACAAGCAAAGTAATACCAATTGTTTATTACTCTGACCAAAGTTTCAGGCAGATGTACAAGGAGAATGGATTTACCAAGGTGAGTTTTCATGTTAACAAATGTGGTAAAATATGTCTTGTTTTTTCTGTAACGGTTACACTTAATGGATCTGAAAGAGGGTTTTCCAACCAACAAATAAAGCCCTGTGAGAGGAGGTTTTGCCCGTGTGGTGAATGTCTATTTCTATTTGAGTGCTAAACAAGGTGTCTACTCCATCAGTGCTGTTGTTCCACTGAAGTTGTTCCTCTCTCTCTCTCTCTCTCTCTCTCTCTCTCTCGCTCTCTCTCTCTCTCGGCTTATTACTGATACATAAGGCACTGCCAAAGCGTGCATTACCCATTTATAAACCCACTACTTGAGAGTTTATGAATCACGACTCATTGAAAAGTTGTCCCAACATATTGCAATATTGATGATCAATCTCCTTATTATAATTTATCTTTTAACTTCACAGTTTAAACCTTCTTCCACATAAACATTTCCTAACATGGCCTTCCTGAGCACCCTTCCTCTACCGCGTGACAGAAAAGCTGTTGACTGAGACCAATGTAGCTGCTTCACCCACCTTCTGATTTCCCACTCCATCAGTGGTCTGTATCCCCCCTGTTGGCCAGTCACACTGGCTCCTCTGCGGGGAGGCCGAAGCCATTAAGCAGCTAACACACTCCGCTGCGTCCCCCTATTTAATTGCTTGATAGGGCTTGTGATATTTTTATCAGCTGTCCTGTGGCGGATGGCTGCCAAGAGGGGAGATGTGTGTGTGTGTGTGTGTGTGTCTTTATGTGTCATGCCTCGGTACACCTCTGACAAGAGAGCTGCCTGCTTGCTGCAGGAAACCCGGGGCTTCTGTGCACCTGCATATCAAACTGTGTGACCCAGCCTCTCAGCCGTGACATAGCACAGAACATCCGTACCTAAATTGGGCTTTGGCTTTGACGCCTCATCATTATCGTGCTAAGATAATGAACAATTTCTTCAGCACTTTGGAGCTGATTTTCTCACATACAGTACACAATTGTTCCTCCACTGTGGATATTTGCATGTACATTATGAGGTTTAAAGATGGCTCTGAAAAGTATAGTGGATGGATGTATCACTATAAGCTGCTATCAGTATCAGATATGAAGCATTTTCATGCCTAGGGACTTTATATACAGTACAAAGGTTAAAGTTGCTGTCTCTCACACACATCACACACACATTAGCACTTCCCTGCCGGCTGTTGACTTTATTAACTGTATGCTTGTCCACAGTCAGAGTGATTTAGGGCTTTGGAGGGAGGTGAAAGGAGGAAGAAGTGTCAGTGGGGGAGCCAGAGAGAGAGAGAGAGAGAGAGACAGCATAGGATCCTTATTAGAGCTCCGGAGCCTACTAACTGCCGACCAACAAAAAAACAGGAAAAAAACAATTCGCTCACTTTTCCAGTTGAGTTTGTGGCAGGGGATTAGGAAGTGGATTTCACCTCTTTGAGTGCAAGCTCTGTCTCACGTGGGAATTATTGAATTCATTCAGCAACTCCCTCAATGCAGTTTAGGAATTTTTACTGCGGTCACTCGGCACACTGATTGGATACAGCCAGTTAGTCACACTATTTTACAAAGCAAGCAGAATTTCTCCCAAAATAGGGTAAGTGTAAAACTTTGAACCCTGGAATAAATAAATGAAAGAATATGCATCACATTTCATGGTCAATCTTGATCTTTCCTTGCCATATTTTCTGAGTGGACAGCTAACTAAAATCAATTCAAATCCTTAGATGCCTTTGCTGAATAGAAATGTCAAAATGTACTTAAATTTCCTCAATTGCCACAAAAAGTTTTAATGGTTGTTTGAGGAGGTTTTTGTCTTTGTCGAAATGGAGTTAATGCGATGAATGGACCAGGAAACACTTTTGCCAAACAAATTGTGACGTCGTGAACATTTAACTAACATGACTGCCTGAGCTGTGTACGGCTTCTCGGATATAGAGTGCTGCAGGGATGACGTATTTCTGTAGGCCAACTCCGGAAGTTTGCATCGCATTGGTTCCCTCAATAAAAAACAATGGAATTCTTCCATTGGATTTTGGAATACTGCAGAAAATAAGCTCTGTGGCAAACACAGGTTTATGATGCTTACATGTTTTAATCCATCTATCTAAATGAACACCACTTTTATGATTTTTGAAGTGTAAATGCAATCTCCAGAAGTAAAAAGCATTATAAATTAACTACACCACGGTAGCATGAGCACGGTCTCATTTCACCAGCTTTTAGCAACAGTCTTTTTTTTCTTAAAAACTTCAAAATCCACAGAGGGATATTTACTGGCATATTTTATATTGTAGAACAAAACTTTAAAACACCTTAAGCTTGTGTGAAACACATATCTTATTTCAGGAATCTTTCCAAAAACCCATTCTAAAAAGCTATTGACTTTAAGACGAGGGAACCTGAAATGTACAGACACTAACTCATCCCCACTTTGCACCACTTTATTCCCATAACATGCAAATGCTTTTCTTTGTCTCTGCACAGTACGAAACTTAGCCTAAGTAGCTGACATGAAAGAACTATTACAAATTCCTGAAGATCTCACTCCATTTTCCTCTCATAGATGAGTTATATGGCCATGCTGACTTGTTTCCGATTTGCTACTTCTTCTATTCTGTTTAATAGCGGTTTACAGCCGTGCTACCTTGATACGCAAGCACTAACTTCTGACCAAACTACACTGTAGACAAGATTATTTGTTCCAAATCAGTTAATAGAAAAGTTCCTTATTCGCAATTATTTTTAGCAACATTTCAAAAGGATGTGTCACTTGATATAAAGTTTTAATAAAACCCTGTCTTTAATGTTTCTTGCTGACTTGTTTATAAATAAGAATCTTGTAAAAGGGGTCTTAAATATGCACTTGACAGCAAATTACAATGTAATGCTCTTTAAGAGTGAGGCTAAAGCTGCATGTTACAAACAAAAAAAATCCAGCGTCCTATTGATGATCCATGTAAAAGACATGTAAAAGAAATAAGGAAAACATAATTGAGTCCAGTGAGTCCTGGTACTATGAGTATGACAAGTAAAGATATAAAGAATAAATACTAACATTCCAAGTATAACTTTTAATGGAGCCCTATCGACACCACTTTAAATTGTCGTGCCTATAGTTACGGTTGCTAAACTAGGATTGGACAAATATTCTTCGGGGAGGGGTTTCGCAAACAGTCAATTGGGCAACAGGAAAAAAGACATACAGGTCAACAAGAAAAACAACAAACACGTCTGACTCTAATCACCATATCAGAACAGAGCATGCATAATACTCTAAATTTCTTTGTGGTTGACATAAAAATCATGAAATATTCAGAGTTTAACTGCCTCCTTTAATCCCAACGGCTGTGCCAGGATTAGAAAGGAAGCAGAACTGGATGTTCAAAAACACCATCTCTTTCTCTTCCTGTCTGTCCGTCTCCTCCTCACACTCAAACGATGGAGCACACCTACAGTGCCTACAGTGCACCTGAGCGTGGCCACAGACATACTCCATCGCTCGGCCATCACCTCGCAGGACCTTTCCTCTCCCCTGCACAACCCTCACACACATAAAACACACACACTCATAGACACAGCCAAAGAGGCACAGTCACAAATATAAGAGCACGAACACGATACAATTTTCCCCACCCCTCCCTCTGTGTTTTGCTCTGGGGAAGTTGGCACCGTACTGTAACTGTCTATTGTATCCACTGCTGTGGGCTATGTGGTTACACACTCACACATACACACAGACAATTACATGCAATATAAATCTTGCACATTTTGCAAATAAAAAATAAAAAAGAATCCCTGTGAAACACCTGAGGAGGAAACATCAAAGGTACAATAGCTCTGAAGGATCCACCTCTGCTAATGAAAGTGAGTCATCCTTTACACAAACTATATCTGCTCCCTTCATGTTATGTAAAGACTCTATAGCCTCTGTGAGACCTGCTCCATTGATGGCTGTTGGTAAAGATACAGACAGATTTTAGGGAGACACCTGACTCTGAAGCATGACACTTGACTACTGGAAAAACAACAGAAAATACCTCAAAACAATACATGTTTACATTCAAGTGACAAAGAGGGTGTACAAACTATCAGTCTACGTCTGGAGCGAAGGAGGATGTGATATTATTCTTCAGCCATAAAGTCCACAGAGGGAGGAGGTCGGGGTAATTGAATGGCTCAACAAAATGACTGACTTTGACATAGGTGAATGCTATAGACCCTTTTACAGTTTGTCAAAAATGATGACTTACGGAAGTATGCACACACAGTTTGGCAAGAGCAGCTGAGAACAATAGCGTCTCTAGCTATGCAAGGGCATTAACCACCAAAGATCGAAAATGCAGCCTAAATAAATTGACTTTGATGAATGGAGACGGACTTCCAGATCTGTGTGCTAGTGAGTGAGGTGGTAGAATACATTACCAAGTAACCCAATATTTAGTGGCCGGATATATACACATATCTGGTGTCCCAGAGTGTAATGTTCCACCAGCGAGAAATTACAAGCACACAGGTCACTATATGCCTTCAACTACGTTATTTGTGGTCATATACAGCATGTCAAATACCATGACATGAAAGCAGACTTTTAAGTTTTAAGAGGACTACATTTTTTTTATCGAGTCCTCAGTCTAGTGGTAGTCAATACGTTTAATAAAGTGCAGCCGGTGTTTTGGTTTAACGAGGGACCGTGATAGCTGGTGAATCTTAGCTGAGTGCCTCCGAGGCTGCAGTGACGGCAGCTGTTGAAAACATGAACAGAAGATGTAGGTGTCCATTACAAATCCTTCATTCAATTTTAGATACTCATCTGTGTTTTATCATCTACGCCAACCAGTTACAACATCTGGCTCAGAGTCACCAGTAAACGCACTTACTCGGTCAACCAAACCGTAACCATATGATTTGAAACAATTTTTGGAAAGTATTTGATAGTAAGACCTGTTTTGTATGTCAGTCACATAGGAGTGTTTTACAAATATATCTCTCTATGTTATCAAGAAACTGCCATAAATGGTCAAACGTTGCAGTGCTGACAGGCAGAAGGAGAGAATGGCTGCATTACCAAATGCCTGAATGACCTGCACGTCTCCTAAAGCGGTGTGTGACTTAATTCTTTCTGAATTCATATTGGCAAAAGCGCAGACATCCTTTCAAAGTGCCCTTTGCAACGGCAGCAAAAAGAGGACCAGGCCTGGTCAGTATAGAATATCAATCTATTATAGGTGTTTCATAATTTAGACCATGTAGATATTGTGTTAAACTTAATTCATTTTTCTCCAGGTCTCCCTTTTCGCACACCTCTCATTCTTAAGCCTCCTCTGCCTCGCTCCTTCCTCACCCACCCCTCTCTTTCTCCCTCCACAGCCCTCGCTTTGTGAATGAGCAGCAGATTGTTCAGCAGTCCTTTAAGCCACATAGTGAGATATATTTCTGACTCTTCAGCACTCCAGAGCTGGTCAGCGACAGGGACTTTTTTATTTTCCACAATGGGGAAAGAAATCATTCAGTGAAAGGCTTTTCAGGCTTTCATTGTACTAACTAACAATCACAGCTGATTCTGATTTCACTCACTACTGGTACATGTTACAGCGCTCCTGGACTACGTATATGACGTAACATTACAGACCACTTGACATGAGGAGGGTGAACGCAATGTTGGCTGTGACTCTTTTGCCATGTGCATTCCATCCGTTACCTTGTTGATGAGAAAGATTTTGTTTATGCATGCATTGAGATGGCTACTGCAGGAATGCCTGTTTGTTTATTTCTTTGGGGGGGTTTTAATGATCAGTCCATTAATGCAGGGGATTCCCGTAATATTTGATATGGGTGCCCACCTCCCCCGCCAGTAGAAAGGACATTCATTTGTGAGATGAAGCATGGAGGTCAGCAAGGCCAGTGTGACATTCAGTGCATTGGTTGGCTGACTCCAAAATTGCTCCTCCTTTCCGCTCCCCTCCAGGAATGATTCTGCTCAACAGACTGGCTCTTCTGCAACGCTATAACTTTGGGAGTCAGTAATGACACTGAAACCGTCTTAATTATTCTGAGCAATGGCTAGGTGTAATTAGGCCTCTCTAGCTGCATACGGTTGATGATAATTTGATCCTTGCTCCCCCAGCTCTTCGTGATTCTCGCATCGACATGACTTTATCACACGACATTTCGTGCTGCTAATATTCGTTTGGTTTTCATTGCCAAAGAGAATTTGATAAATGACTGTATTTTTCTGATCCATCTCAAAGCTAGAAGAGGAAAACAAGCCTACCAACACAGCCAATCAAGACGCTGCTTTCTTAAGCCTGGCGATGGTTTACTACAAGGCCATTTGCTGTCAGAATTTAAACCCGCATGATTTATGGTATGGCTGCCATGGTCTGCTTTCTTTCCTTAGTTCAAAGGATGAGCCTAGCTGCAAAACACTCAAGGGCACAGGCTAATATGATAAACTGGGAACAGAGGCTGAGGGGGTTGGGCCTCCTGCAAACTACAGTTTACCCTCACCCTGTGAAAAGCAAGCGCTGCCGTCTCTGGAGCAAAGGGAGGAAGAGGGATGTGATCTTTTTTCCTCCCATCAACTCTCACTGGAGGAGAGGATGAGGAGGAGGAGGATGGTATTGTAGGGATCACCAGTCATGGAGGATTATCATTGCTAAAAATAAGAAAATGGTATTTTCCTCTCTTTCAAATGAGTTCCTCTGTTTCTTTTTCTGTTATTATTTTCATGAGAGAGAGTGGTTTTATGAAATACGCATGAATCATCCACTGAACGATATAGCATGCTAATATATTGAAATGTATTTGGTTTCTTTGCAACAGTAAGTTTGTTGTGGAGAGAAAAGTATTTCAGCTTACTGTTCAGCATTTCAAAAACCAGCACTAAACATCACTCTCCTTTAAATTAAAAGCCCCCAAAATATCCGCTGGAATATTTTAGTCTCATGCCAGCAATCGGTTAAGCAGAGTAGGGATCATATTTTGGATATAGTGGATATCACATTTTGGAATTAATCTTTGCAATTCAATTTCAAGGACCGAATCAATAAACAGCATTTAAACATTTTATGAGTATTGCAAGATGGATTTAGGACTCCCTAGTCAGAAATAGGCAGCTAACTGTATCAGCCTCTGAGGGTTCATCTGGAGGGAGGATTGGCTGTGCTTGGAAACAGACATTTAGGACGGACTGTTAGCAGATGGCTGGGTGACAACTTGAGCTGCTGGTTCTTGTGTTGACATATCACAGTGAGGTCGCAGCTCAAGGCAGCACATCATCACATCAAAATCTGTCTCTCAGTTCCCATTAACACTCACCGGATAACATAGAAATGGCCAGCAAAGGTTAATAAAAGAAGAGTGGACGTGAAATACTTTCAATGTATCACAGCATGTACGCAATATCAATATGGCAGGGGTGGAAGAAGTACTCATATCCTTTACTTAAGTTAAACAACCAATATCACAATGTAAGACTATTCTATTAGGTAAACGTCCTTAGCTTAAAATCCTACTTAAGTATTACAGAAGTACAGTTGCCCACTTAGCAAATTTCATCAACAATTCTTTCCAATTTGACACCTATTCACCCATTCAAACACCAATAGAAGCAAGCTACCATGCAAGGCACTGGCCTGCGCGTGGGCAGAGGGAGCTCAGGACCGCCCCCTTGGTGTCATAAGGTGAATGACGGGAGAGGAAAAAAAAATGCTCTTCTGCTAGACAAACCTATTCTTGTTTTTGATACTACAGTATATGTGGGTTCGTTTTATTTTGTACTTTGAATTTGCACTCTAGAACAGTACTTGAGTAAATGTACCCGTTTCCACCACTGACATATAGTGTCCTCTGTGTCTTTATAACTCATGGACAAGGAAATCAAATTAGACATGTTTGCATTCACCACTGAGCTAATCAAATTTCACATGTCTTCTACTGATGATAGGAAGTATTAGCGTGAAGCCTTATTTTTCCAAATACTAACCCACACATAGTTCAGCTGTTTTCCTCTTCCTCTAAGTAGGGCATATATGGCCCATTCCTGACCATCATGACATTTCAGCAAGGGACGGAAGGAGAGAGCAGAGGGCCTGGGCTTTTTGGGCAGGGGGGTTGGCAGAGCAAGAGGCAGAGTGGGGACATCAGGTTAGCAACCTGTGGCCATTTTTCTGATGTTATTCATGCGTATGCTTTCATGAACTCAATCCCAGGAGGCATGCACAAGTACAGAGTCACCCACATGCATGAAAACACACACACATCGACACACACAAAAAACTTTCAGCCATGTGCATCAAAAGCTGGAGCATTGCAAAGTTGGCATTTGGACAATATTTGTGAACAAACTGGCAGATGTCAAAAGGCTTTGAAGGCAGGGTTTTAGAGGAAAAAATGCACTAATACGGATGTGCCGTAGTTACTGTGTGCTTGTTTCTGAGTGCTCTGGGCCCCGGGCTGCCAAAATAATATAGTGCCAGCCAGGTCTGCATCCTACAGGCGTGAGAAGAAGTGGGAAAAGAAAAAGCATTTCCCTTAAAAACAAACTTACAAATATATAAGATAGATAGGGGAAAAAAAGAGGATGTGATAACAAGGTAATGGAATTTTTCATTTACTGAATCTAAGTAACAATTCTACATTTGGTCCGTTACTGCTCTGTACAGATCTTAAGACTTTCAGGACACTCAAGGTTCCCTGAAATCCACCCAAATACCTATGTCCCTCTCAAATGCCACTGTTAAAACATCATGATAAATGAAAAAAATCGAGGCTTTCTCCCTCCTCCAGTACCAGAGTGAAGTTGAAAGGGGTTATCTGTAAAAGGAAAACACTTGAGACACACGCATATACAGTGCTTTAACCCCGAGGCCTGCAGGGTAATGGTAGGATTAATTACTGTTGAGTTTGACCCAAGAAGAACTAGAGCAGATTATCCGAGATGCTGCAGAGGAAGGCATTAGTGCTGGTCGTCCCGCTATGGCAGCAGAGAGACAGCCACCTCAAACGCGAGGATGTCACCATGACCTCGCTGATTTGGCCCACTGTACAAAACCACACCGAGGCAGCATACAGGACGCTCACGTGGCAGCAGCGGCCAAACAGCGATTACACCACGCTCCTGTGTGCTCTCTTGTCGCCATCAGATGCCGGTTGGGCGACTGTAAGCCAGCTCCTCTCCACTCAGCAAGCAGTCATCAGAGAAGGAGAATAATGTGTAATTACAATAGACAATGTAAAACAAAGCCCTTTACTTTCAATGAGTTGCTCTTGGAGATGGGAAGGTTACCTCAAGGGGGAATTCTAATGAAGCAGATGGCTGAGTGCTCACAGGGGCCGACGCAGACTGTCCCTCGTTTTACATTCTGCCAACATTTCAGTATTCTGAGGAGTTTCACCTGCCTCTTGACCGCTTTTTGCGTGCATCTGTGAGTTGATGTGTGTTTGCTTATAGACACATCGCACAAGATGGAGGGATAAAACAATTAACCTCACAAATTTGTCATTTCCTGTACATGTATAGGCAAAAATGTACAATAACAATTGCCTCAGAATACCCTAAAGAGGTGCATATATTGCATCGTGCTAAGCATCTTAGTGATGTGCAATTGATAGCATGCTGCATCTTAACAGAGAAAAAAAGACTCAGGTAGAAGTTCCTTATATTTATGCTTTACCGTTTTATTTCATCCAGTATGTGTGCTTATCGACAATGCAGGTTCTGCCTCACTCCTTTGACCGCCACACAAACCACGAGTCACGGCTTCTGTGTGTGTGGCTGTCGCATGGGTCAGTGCAATGTCCTGCAGGTACACATCCAGTCACACCATACCTGTACAGTTCCCTTATTGCTTTTTTCCCCCATAGTCACCATTTGAAATGCAGAAAAAAATAGATATCCATTGATCAATAGCAAAGCGGTCAAAATACTGTCCTCCCCAAAAGGTCATGTGTCCTTGTAAGAAGTGATGAACCAGCCGCTGCCTCGCAAACCAAAAAGGTTGAGCCTTCAGGTAGAAAGTCTTGTTCTGTAGCATGATGAAACGATAATGTCCCACTCCTTAAATGTTTCCTTAAAAATAATGGATATGTTATGAACTTTGTACATACACACAATTTGGTGAACATTGCTTATCATAATGGAGATGATGACACCACTTATTAAGAGAGCCTAAAATAAATACAGAAATATAAATAGGTTCTATGGAAATCTTCTATAAATCTGTATAAGTACCTTGTCGACATTAGGTTCCCAACATCAGATGAAGTGGAACTATAGTACATACTTGCGCAAATGAAAAGCAGCATTGTTAAAGTAAACCCTTATCTCATGTAGTATGAACATGCCCTTTCTGTTTTCCTCCAGACTAATCCAGTCAAGAGCAGCATCCCCTTTGGCTTCCACACAGGACTTTCTGATCAGCTACAAACAGTAGATAAACATATGAAACCATGTATTTTCAGAACCAAATCTAAACATCTAAGTATATTTCTTAGTTTACGGAACCATGTCAAAATTGAATATATGAACAAGCAGAAAAGTAGGATGAATCACTGACTTTATATTGACAGCTACAAAGAGAGACTCCTGCCTGTTAGCTATACATTGCCGTTACCGTGAAGGATCCGAAGGCGATACAGTCTTAGTGTGAATTTATTTGCTCCCCACTATTGCATGCTTTCCCTAAACTAGGTCATATCCAGGTTACACTGCCCAACAGCTCACTTTGTGGTCAAAATAACATTATTGTCGTGTTATTCCATCTCACTGGAGTGGCAGCAAAAGAGGTCAGTTGTATTAGACGCTACGATAAACACAACTTTTCACCACATATAGGAATCTTCATATCATATTCAATCACTCTGAGGTACATTGTCATACGGAACACCTGATTCTGGTGCGTGTGTACGAAATAAATTGTGCGATCGTGGAAGGGTAGGAGGGATTTGTGGTCATGAATGAATAACGAGGGCCTCGGAAATAACGCCCGTGGCTTTTTCTCCCCAGAGAAATTGCAGGTTCGATTCCGCTGCTGCTGCATCTAATCCTCAATCACAGCAAATGATTTCATTAGTGTGCATCGCTGATTCACCAACCCATATTCATGGACGAGTAGGGCAGCACAAAGAGAGAGGGAGGCTAACATTAGGCAGCAAAATTGGAAGTGCACCAAACAGAATCTGAGAGTGCTGCTTTACAGAAACAACCATGAATTTGGAAATTATAGAGAGCTGCCATGTGGAGCCCCACCAATGCTCTGCAATGACGGGTTACGCTGAAGCAACTTACAAACCTGCTGGCTGCTTCACAACACATCTCGCTAGGGCCAACAGCAGGACCAGAGCCAGGCCTGGCCTCAGGCAGAGGAGAAGATGCATTACTTCTGCCAGACATGATGAATTTATAATCATTTTCCTTTTGTACCCCTTATTCTCAAGACTAGGTAGCCCTGACCTAGATTAGATTCAGTTGAAAAAAAAACCGCTGGCAGCTATTGTGATCCTTCAACCCTTCATTGCTATTTCCTCTGTTAATCTCATACAGCCGTTTTCTTGCCTTGTTTAAATGGGTGACATGGGGAGACATCATGAAAATAGTTCCCCGCATGAGCAGGTGAGCCACAGATGTTTTTCTTATTTTGCTTCTCTCAGAAGACACAAAGTTTCAAAGGCTCCTTATCTAATTCCCAGCTGATTCCTGTAAAAAACACTGTCTCTATACTATATTACGCTACATACGAGGCTGCAGTAAATAGTCTGGGAGAATGGAGATATCAAATCCCCTTTAACAATAAACATTGATGTCAGGTGGAAATCTTGTTACTCCCAGTGTGGTTATTTTCATGTCTTTATTAAGAATGAAGGATAGTCTTCTGTGAGTTGAGACAATTATTATAAACCTCTTTTCATTTACATTACATCATTTCAAAGCTGCAATGCCATCAATGAAAAACTGCTTTTCTCAATTCCAAGTTGGCAGTTTTCTTGCATAAAAAGTAAAAAGACAGATGTTGGAATGATGTAGGCCCAAATGAAACAGACAGGACATCATGCAGATTGTGTCAGCTCTCTAACTGACAGTGACAGATTCAGCTTATCCACTGTGCCAAACCTCCCCTAAACCACTTATCTGTGGTAATGGACCAGACTACGTTCAGGCCAACTAATCAATCCCTGTTCAATGTCTATCTCTCAGTAAACTACGACCTGTGCCTCCCTTTCCCCACACTCCTCCGACAGCGTCCAGCCCCAGCCATCGACCCTGCTAGGCAGTGTGGGAAACACACACAAACACTCACACCCAAACACTATAGCTGCTAGCTAGATAGCAATGCTCCATATCCGTCCAATTAATTGTACATTGATATCCATGAGCTATATGCCACAAGTCCCCAAGATAAACAGATACCCTGTCAGCATGAGGCCACCCCATAGGGTGCCCGTCTACCTGTCCTCCCCATGGCTAAAAGTGTGACTACATCATTCCCTCAGTGCATCAATGTCTCCTCACATCTACACCTTTGTCTCACAGATCGACTTCAAACTGTTCTCCACCTCAACGTCTTAATAAGTTCATATTGTGAGGAAAAGAGGAGACTTTACCTGATGTGCGAGGCACAGCAGTCTGTTTGATTATGTGCAAGGCTAGCAGATACAAGAAGACCAAGGCTTTAACGCCTACACTGTGTAAAGACAATTAGTATTCCAGATGTGAACCTGTTCGATGTGTTTACTTTGTCATTTCTGTCGTAGAGCAGTGTCCATCCCACCCTTTAGTCACTCTGGGTGGTTCCTACCACGAGGCTCAAGGCCAACGAAATGTTTCAGAGCCTATCAGCTAGCTGTTTACTGCCGATGTAGACAAGGTGTTTAATGTGGGAGAGGTGAACAAAACACTGCTCAAGCTATTAGTAACGGCTACTCCATCTGTGAAGATGATCATGAAAAGGTCATGCGTCTCCAGATGAAAACTATGATCCATTATTGATTTCACTTATGTAATCTAAATCAAGAGTAATTCTATAATGATAAGCTAATCATAGAGTTATTGCTGTGTCTACTTCCCCTTATTCTGCCTAATTAAATCATATGTCAGTTCTTGATAGACTACATTTCCCATGACGAGCAACACAGATCATTCCTGGGGATACTGCATTCAGCTGTTGGTTATGCGGGTACTTGCAAAATTTGGCAATTCTGATAGAATGACAACAAAGATGATTGCTTAATCAATGTTATCATTTTGCTTTCTGGAATAATCTTGACATTACATAATAACGTCTTCATGTGGCCAGTTATCCAAATGAAAATGAGAAAATGCATCATCAAACACTGCACCCTAAAATGCAACACCTCCTCAACAGTGTTGCTTAAAACTGTTTTTCCACAGTGTTCCATGATAGGCCTTTCTTTTAGGTTGATGATAGAAGACTTGTTTTATAATAGTGTTGCCCAATTTCTTGCAAGGCAAATGATGAATATAGTGATGTATTAATACCAAGACTACCAAGGGTTACAATGCATGTATTAATGTCTTCAACACAAATAATACATAAAATCATTAATCATGAAAGTGCTGGCTATATAAACTGGCCTGGGTAATCTGACTGCAATAAGAAAGTGGAAAATCAATTGGTCATCGATTAATTTACTGCAAATTCAGTAATTTCACAAAATGCTGCACAAAAAAGTATTGTTGAATATTTATTATTTTTGCAAGGAGAAGTAAATGTGTACTCTTGTTGTTGTGTGCATTCAGTAAATGAGCATACGTGCAGCTGCGTGTCATGTCATGTGTATCACTATACCTTATTATAGGGACTTATGGGAACTTTAATGAGGGAAGAGCGTGGTCACTGTGCACCTCTGTGTGTGAATCCATGATAGCCTGCGAGGGTCAAGGGATTACAGATATGTCTTGTTAAATTAGACTGCTGTGGCTGAGTGCTGTGACTGAGTTAGGGACTCAGCTGTCGGATTGGAACCTGGGTCTGTCTTGGTGATGAGCTACAGACAAACATGTAGAAGCATATCACTGCTCCTCTCCTTTGGGAATTTAGTGATACCTTCCTCCACTGTGTATTCAGTTTTCTTGACCACTTTGAGGGTCTCTGACTGTTCCACCAGATTCTGAATGAATACACATATAATGTATGACGGAACTTTTCCCATCTTTGATTTTTAATGCGAAATCTAGATATGCTCCATGTATGTCTTGTATATTACTCAGACATGTCTACAGCAATGTAATCAAAACTAAAGTCAAAATCTGTCAACAATGGTTGTCAAGGTCTTTCCTGCACCTTCATTTCAGCAATTTCTCTCAGAGTTACAAAAGCAGGGCAGGAGTATGGCAATACTTAAAGGAGAACATGCAGTAAAGTGTGGGCTGTTTTAGGCAACTTACTGAGTCGTATATTCAGATTGCCTCACACCAATTGAGTCGATTCTGTGTCTTGCTCAAGGACACTTTGGCAGAAGAAATGGTTGCTGATGAAAACGTCAAAGATATTTAACCGATGACCAATATAGTTACGGAACAGTCTCTTAAGCCCCGGGGCCACAGTGCATCCATTGTTACAGTACCTACTTTTAGCAACACCAAATGGACATACATTCAACATCGCAAACTCAGCACTGGCCCTCAATGAGGAAACATGTCTATATTGATCATATAGCAGTTTTAGTAGACGTAATGCAGAAAACAAATATCAAGTGGAATATTTCAATTTTCGGACATTTCAGCTTGTATGTACTGCATTTGCTCAATGACTGTAAGTCTAGTTTTGGGGTCAATATACAGTATATTTGACTATTTTTGAACAAATGGTTCACAATGTAACACACAAGCTGTGATTAATGGAAGTCCTAGGGTTTGATTGAAAAAGGCCAACATCCTTTTGACCAGTCCAGGGTAAAGTCTTTACTTGCATCCGGCTGTTCCACTGAATCACACACTTATCCGCACTTACTCACACATTATCAGTTGCACACAGTCAGGAAGAAAAACAACACATGCTTTCTACACACATTAGCGGCATGAGCTTGGAAGACAAAGTTAGCTTGTTAGGACATGGTTGAGGACTCTGCAGAAAGCCAGCCACTCACATCTGTTATACCTCAATATTGAGATGGAGGGTTGCTCCTTGAACCCCTTGCCCCCTGCTTCAAAAAACATTATTACGATAAAGTGGTATAAAATAAGAATTGACGGGCGAAGAGGAGGTGAATGAACCCCACAGGAAAAGTATTTTTGGTTTCCTAAAATCTCTTCTCCATCTCCTATTACGTTTTTAAAAGTTTATACAGAGGATAAAGAAGTACAATCTAATAGATACATTTAAGGATCAACAATATGTGATCCTGTATGAGATAGTACAAGATTGAGCCCGTCTTGAAGCATTTTGTTTTCGCTAAAAATTTAGATAATTTTTTGAAACACACAAAAAGCATTTATACATGCAGGTATTAGTGCATAGGTTCCTGCAGAAAAAGAGTATTGTTGTGTAATCAAATTAATTGTCTTCCAAAACTTCACCAGATGAATTTGGCATAGTTATATAAATAAAGAAAATGACTGTCCTTTAGATTTCACACCCTCCTAGTCCATTGATTAACTTATCATTTAAATATATCTCTATCTATGTACAATATGTATGAATAAAAAAGGAGGTCAAAGCATAAAACAAATAGAGTATTCTAGAGCTCCGAGTTACCCGGTAAAGTGTCATTTAAATCACAGTAATTTTTAAGATCTTGGAAAAATGAGGTGGAACACAGTGAAGTCTGAAGACAGAAAAAAAAGCATCTCACACATGGAGATAGTTTGTGTGTGTTTCAGTTTCGAGGAGCACAGGAGGGTGTGATCAATCCTCACAAATTTGAAGGGAGTTTAGAGCGGACAGTTTGAGGTTCTAGATCTGATGAGTAGGCAGCAGATGCCCTCTGTAGAGGCAAGGCCGGGGAGGCCCCAGGGGGCTGAGTCTGGTGAGGGTGCCCCGGAGATATGTGGATTGGAGGAGTCATGTGCTCTGGCACTGAGCTACAGGGTTTGGGCACAAGAGTGGGCGAGGAAAAGGGTGAGGGGTAATATCCAGTTTCCACAGAAGAGCAAGCAATATGGTGGCCTAAGGCCTGGGCCACCTCCTGGGGCAGAGATTGGTGCGAGCTGGATAAAAGCTTAAGGTTCTCAGAAAAGTGGCCCAGTGGAGAATCTGTCTCTGTTGTGTGTGGCTGGCTGGGAGGCTGTGAAGGGAGCGAAGACTGAGGCATGAGCGGATAACTGTGGGATCCTGTGGCACTTGAGGGGTCGCTGTAGTGGAAAGTCCTGCCCGCCACTGGGCTTTGAATAGTAGGGCTGGGCGCCACTGGGGTAAGGCAGGGGGAGGCGTTTGCTGAACCATACTGAGCCAGGGAGGCCAGGGCAGACCTCTCCAGGGACATCTGGTGAGGCAGAAAGCCAGACTGGAGGCCTGCCAGGCTAAAATGGCTGAGAGAGGATGGGGAGCCCTCAGCAGGCTGCTGGCTGTGCTGTCTTCTGGTAGAGGATGGGGAGCCATGTGGAGGGGAATGGAAGAGGTTTAAGCCACTGGTAGTCCTGCCTCCCCCAGCAAACTGCTGCAAAGGAGCTACCTGAGGCGGCTTGGGAGGCGGCTGGCTGTGTAGAAGCTGACCAGGCAAAGGGCTGGATGAGCCAGTAGATATAGGACTCTGAGAGGAACCAAGAAGTCCAACTCTAATTCCAGCAGAAGTCCCTCCTACAGGAGAAGCTGTAGAACCCCCTAAATGGCTCCCAACTGCTCCGCCTGATGCTCTGCCAATATGTCCTCCAATCACTGCTCCCCCTGGCCCACTCACACCTCCTATACCTCCTATATGGCTGGTTGTGGATCCATCAGAAACCCTTCCCAAGAATCCTCCAGGATTTCCTACCATAGAATCACCGGACCCCTCTCCAACTGGTCCCCCAGAAGCCCCTCCTGTCAATCCCCCAGAAATCACTCCTATTGATCCACCAGAAGCCTTTCCCAACAATCCTCCAGTGGTCATTACCACCAGTGACTCTCCAGAAGCCCCTCCCACTGATCCCCCAGAAGCTCTTCCCATTGATCCCCTAGAAGTCCCTCCCATTGATCTCCTGGCTGCATCTCCTATTGACCCGCAGGTAATGCCCCCCACTGATCCCCCTGATGCCCCACCTGTTAACCTGCCACAAGCAGCACCCACTGATCCTTCAGATATCCCTCCCATTGAATCCCCTGAGATCTCGACTGATCCACCAGTAGCTCCTCCCAACCCAAAGTGCGCCCCAGGCAGTAGCCCTGTTCCAGTTATAAAGTCCTCTCCAGCCCAAGCAGTGTCTCCTCCCATGGCTCCTTCCACAGACCCACCGACTGCTCCACCTGAAGACCACCCTGTAGCACCACCACAGGCTCCAACTGCCCCTCCACTTATTCCTGACCCTGTGCTTCCAACTGTAGATTCTTGGTTGAAGAGGTTTGAGAGAGGTGGGGTGCTGGAGCGAAACAGCTGTTGATGCTGTGGTTGTGGGTGTAGTTGGGCCATACTAGATGAGGGTGAACCAGATGAGGAGTATGGTCCAAAAGGGAAGGCAGAGGCCCCTCTTCCACTGGACTCAGAGCCAGTCCCACTAGGTCCACTCTGGCCTCCGCTACCTGAGGCCTGTTGGCTAGTGCCAGTTGGCCCTGTACCTGACGTCATGTGCAGGGCCCGAAAAGAAGCCAGCAATGGCATGTCCATCTCAGCGCGCAGTTTAGAGGGTGTGCTAGAGGGGGAGTCCCCAGCAGAGCCAGGTGCTGTGGATTGAGAAACAAATGTGTGAAACTTCTTGAGCCGGCTGGGAGGGTCCTTTAGGGACCCCAGAACAGAAACCGGAGGCCTGAAAAGAGTTTGTGGAAAGTGGGGATGGTGTGTCAGGGCAATGGCTACTGAGGTGGTGGCAGCTGCTGCCTGGAGAGGGGCCTGGATGAGGGGGGCCCAGATGACAGGGGTAGGTGAAGGAGGCGTCTGGGGTGGGGCGTTCTGCAAGAGGTGGGCACAGTGGGCCATATCCCTGTCATGCTGCACAATCTGCTGAATGATCTCACTCTCGTGGTAGTTGAGTACACCAGAGCTGAGGTCGTGTTGTACCTTGTGCTGCAGGATGGAGTTTTTCTTGCCTGAAAAAGCACACGCAAACACAAAATCAGACACATAAAGAGGGACAGTTGAGAGAAAAAACAAGGAGAATGTTAGAACCAGTTTGACATCTATTTTCTAACAATCCTTTCCAATAAAAGAAGCTGGCACAGTGATTCCCAGGTAACAGGGACAAAACATAAAGCAAACATTGTACCATAAGATGCCGGTTCAGCCTGTGATAGAATGTGAGCTGCACTGAGATAATAGGTCAAGCCATCTCTCTGGTGTCATGTTTTCTTTCCTGTTATGGGTTGTTAATATCAAAAAGAAGTATCTTAAAATCAAAGATAAACTTGAAATCGTATTTTTCTCAAATGCTATAACTTCTGTGGGATAGGCCACCTGATGACACACACAAAGCATATTCACACAATTTTAAATGAAATATAAGAATGGACTTTTTCATAATATTTTTGCTCCTAGTTGCTTCCCTTCACTTTCCGCCTTACGACCACAAGTACTCTGAAGTCCCTGTGAGCTGAGCACAAGGTCAAAGAGACAAGTTGAAGTTGCATCACTATGACAGGCACACCAACTGCTGAGCCAACCTTACAGAGAAACGTGTGCAACTCTGACCGCAGAGTCCATTAGTCATTGTTGAATGGCCGCACTAGCGATGACAGGGTTAATTCATCTGACTGCCATTTTCAATTTGGTGCGAACAAAAGGCTGTGAAATCCGAAGCTATTGTAAATGCAATTAAGCCCAGATCAATCTCTCCATTTTCTGGTACGGCTGGTCGCAGATTAGAAGAGATGCTGCATTGAGTTATTATATCTACATCCAGCTCGGCCCTGTCATCATCTGACCCTTTATCGCCTGCACACTTCCAATCAGATTGTGAGCCCATCAAGACAGTAATTCATTTGTGGATCATCGCTGTGTAAGTTACGTAATACGTGAAGAAGGGTGGTCATGAGCATCACGCCCAGGAGAAAGGACATACGTAGGAGACAGAAACATCACTATCAGCCCACCACATCTTTTCAAAGCAGCCATTTTCTACAAAGAGAACCCCTAAAGCAGTTCCTCTATCTTCCATTCCAAACATAGCTGAGGATAAAACAGAGCATGCTGCGATGGCTGAGTGATGATATAGGCGTGCCTTTCATTGTGAATTTTTCATCTACTCAGGGCTGAGCCTGGGAACAGCGATGGATATGGAAAGAATACCAATTGTATGCGTAAGAGAAGTCACGCATTTCAATACCAGAGCTCTATCTGCATGTTTATATGCAGATGACTTTGGAAGTAATTTCTGTCTTTGAGTATCAGTGTGGATTTTCTTTTCTTACAGCATGTTGGGCCATGCTGAACATAAACACTCATGAGTAAATAAAAGGAAAAAGTGAACAGAGATGCATCCTCTCCTAACATAGTATAATGATGTCTTATTGATACGCTTACTGGGTAAAACCAGATTAATCATAAGCTTTATTTGCAAATATCTAAAATGCAAATTAAGTGTTGGTAAGGTTTCCATTTACAGCTAGGACTGACACCAACTAAGGCATTCATGTCTTGATGAAAGTTTGCAAGATGCAGTCGATTGCATCTTGTTTACAGTAATGAAAAATCTTCAAGATTTCCCTCTGAAATTGTTTAAATTATATTTTCTTACCAATACGGTCCAGCCTGTCCAGGGCAACAGTCTCAAATGCCCTTCTCATCATAGGATACTCCTCCAGCACCTCATTGAAGTTGTCCACAGACAGAGAGTACAGGCGACAGTATGTGTCCGCTCGGACACTGGCTGTCCTTCTGCCCAGCGTCAGCAAACAAATCTCTGCAACAGAACATAGCAGACAAGAGATGGTAATATAGAGTTAAACCCAGGGGCTCATATGTCTTTGACTTGAAATTTAAAACAGTTATACCAGTTATATATTTTTATTTTTCCCCAGCTGTTACTGTATGCTAAGTGACATTATCTAAGCAAAACGTGAACCCAAGACTGGTTTTATTTTATCTTTTAACATTAAAACCTACAACTTTTCTGTCATTGATCAGTCTGGAACTCACAGTAATGCCATATTCAGATCTCAGGGGTCTGCCAGCCCTCATCTGCCATGCCCAGGAAAATAATGCTCCATTAAACAAGCTGCACGGCTGTAGAGCCCTGGCAAATACACGGTGTGTGTGGGTGCAAGTGTGTCTGTACTGTATGCAGATGAAGCATGTGCATGCATGCATGCACTAGTCAAGTGGGATGTGTTTCTGCGTCAGTGTTTGCACATACAGAAATGTATGTGAAAGTACATTTGTGTGAAAGCATGATGTCCGTGTTTTATTCATGAGAGCAAGGCAGTATGGGAGAGTAGGTCATGGTGAAATATAAAGGTTAGATATATTGTATATATACTTTACATACAACATGTAAATGGATATACTTATATATATGTTCCTATATATATATATATATAAATATATATATATATATGTATGTATATATAACATTTTATATAATGTATGTGTGTATTTATATTTTTAGGGGTTAGGTGACTTTTATGTATGTGTGCCATGTGTTTGTATACATTCCCTAATGTATTTTCTCTTTAGCTTTCATCTCATCTTCTGCCCTCCCTTCCTGTGTTTGCTATCACACTCCCTCTTTCTCAGAAACCCATTTTCAGCTCATCTTCACACAAAAGCTCTCAATTCTCTCACAGACTGCACTT
Organism: Anarhichas minor; assembly: GCF_050575085.1. Classification (NCBI taxonomy): domain Eukaryota; kingdom Metazoa; phylum Chordata; class Actinopteri; order Perciformes; family Anarhichadidae; genus Anarhichas; species Anarhichas minor. Next base: position 2,854,281 of record NW_027466508.1, read on the forward strand.
TCCCACCTTCCCCCCTGTAGCCTACATCAAATCCATTTTTTAAATAATTCTTCGTCCAAGTTATCTCCTGAAATGTCATGCATAGTTTGACTCTGCGCCATAACTGTATTTTTCTCCAGTCTTCCAGTCCCTCTTTGGGTATTGCACATCTATAGATCGTTGATGTTTGTGGGTTTTGTATTAACATTTCCCTGACGTGCAGCCACACACACACACAAACAAACAAAAACGCGTGCACACACACACACACACACACACACACACACAGTCTTGGAAAGTGTCTGCTTTAATCAAAAACATGAGTAACCCTGTTTTTTTTTCCGTGCACGTTTCATATGTGGGTATGATGATATTGAGCTGTGTGTGGTTGTGTGACAAAAAATGATGCCGTCAACGAGCCTGGGTGTGTTAGAGGATTGTAACAACCATGGAAAATCATGACAGCTCCTCTTTCATCTCCTTTAAAGCAGTTCTCATATCAACATATTAACAAAACCTGAATCTGGACAGTGTATGCATGCTGAAGGCAAATGTTATGGAAGCAGCACATTCTTGGTCAAATATTATTATTAACTTCACAACTTAAAAGATGAGATGGTACATGAAACTTTTTTGTTCTACCACCTTTATGTTCCATGGGTTGACATCTATCGTTTCCTAAGGAAGTCAGAGTTCAGCTGATTTTTACTGCATAAAATAGGAAGCTGTGTGAAACACCAGGACATAACAACACTACACAGATATAACTAGTTTGGCGTCAACAAGAGAGTAGACATTTGAGTGGTTTGTTGTGGCCTTCTGCTGTTTATGCAAGATTTGATCAAAGTAGCCAATTGCAATTTGACAATGCACACCACTCACATTAGGAACTGTAGGTGGAAAACTTTCTGTAAATGATAGCCGCATCAGGCAGCTGTATAAGGAGATAATTAACTGAGAGGAAAAGCCTTTCAGTTAATTAGCCACAGCATGCTAGCTGTTGTCGATGACAGATGCTTGTCAGCACCAGATATTTAATCCTCCCTCTGCCTTCCTAGCATTACTGAATAATCAGTTTTTTTCAAAATCTGTGTAATTTGATGTGTACAGGTAGAAGAAAGTGAAAAGACAAGTAACATGAAATAAACAGAAAAGTTGGACCTCATGATACAGCTGAGAGAAATCTTAGAAAATATTCTCTATGGACAGAAAATAATAACAACTATACCATAGAAAGCAATCTTAAACAACAGCCCTACAACACACATATTCCCTTTGTGACACATAGACCTGCACTTTGTGACTGCAAAAACACCTCTTAATATGATTAAAGTCAATAATCACCACCAATAAACATGGAATCTAAAATTGCTTTGGAGCAGAGTTACCACATAACAATGTCAACACTATACAATTGACATTATGAAGCATTCACGACCCAGCGATTGTAATCGATTACATTCGATTTTACCGGACTCTGCATTTTTTCTGGTCACTGAGTGGTTATGATGATTTTTAATGATGCTTTAAAAAAATAAGACAGGTCAGTGGATAAAGGGAGAATGCATGATTTGACAGGGCAGAGAATGAGGAATATGTACTATGTAAGTGGCATAAAAACAACCTCGTGTACAGTGCATTACTGTTTATGCATGTATGTGTGAGACAGAGAGAGCATGGGTGAATGGACAATGGCCAAGTTAGAAAGAGAGCTGTGTGAATGTGAGAGAGTAAAAATACCACGCTCTCCTGTTTGTGCGTGTGTGTATACACCATGTGTTTACATGTGTGTGTGTGTGTGTGTGTGTGTGTGTATGTACTGCAAGTGTGTGTTAGCGGGACAGCCCTGGCTGTAGCTGTGCTGGGGTTCCATTTCCCACAGCACTGCGCCAGTAATCCCCTCTGGAGAGGAGCATCGCAGCTCTGTATTAAATCCACTTGTCCCGTGGCCTTCTGGATGAAGCCCACACAGAAAAGATGAGGTAGTGAGCTGGAGTGGGCCCTCTGGCCTCATCTAACTGTCTTTGCAGAAAGCAAGTGAAGCTGAGTGCTGAGCGTCTAAATGCATGCGGCTGCTCTGAAGCTCAATACTCTCCTGAATATCTAGACTTTTAAAATTAGGAGCTAAGAGAAAAAAAGTACTGTCAAAGTATAAAATATGTGGTTTCACACAAAATGCAATTAAAAAAAAAAAAGAATAGAAAAACTAAAATAACAAAAAATCTAACAACCACATTTTTTTTTTTACTAATACATCATATACTATTAATCTACCATTGAACAATTCATTTCTGATTTTGAATTCTCAGTTTTTAAATTTCTCCGCAAAAATACATTTACCGTTTTTGTATGAAACCTATCATATTGTTTCTACTAATGTAATAGCAATGTGTACATGTCACAAAATGTGAAATGCTAAATGTATAAACAATAATTTGTGATCATGCATAAATTGTGTAGAATACATATGAACCGATGAATTGTCAAATAATTTAAGGACTTTTTAAAAACTAAGCTTGTCATTACGGAATTTCTTTTTAAATTGAATTTAATAAAAAAAAAAAAAATAATCCCAATCACATTTTTATTTCATGTCATTTTTCATGATAGTGGTTTATCACCGACCCTCAATTCAGCCAAATGCACTTCACGGTCGAGCTCAAACCGGCTTTCGCTGATGGTTCGTATATTTATGAATGCTCTACTCCCACTGCTTACTCACATCTCTTGTGACTCATCGCAATGCTGCCGAAATCCTGCATGAAATCATAGGACAGGCTTAGTTGATGTAGCTCTGCCTGTTTTCTCCTCAGACTGACTGCCGCCTCTACAATTATCCATTTCTGGGTGGTCCTTAAAAACAATGAGATGATTCATAATCAGCCCAAAATTGTGGGCTTTGTCAGCTCAAATTAGCAAAGCTATAATATCGTCATCACACAAGATAAATGATCGTCTCTGAATAAAATGTCATTGTACTCAATATTTAGTTAATTCTAAAAACAGCATTTTGAAAAAATAATGAGTAAAAGTAGTGAAAGCAAAGATGCAGCTCTGAGAATAATCCTAAAGGTCTACTTGATAAATCCGCCTGTCTGTCCTGTCCCCTGTTTTGTTCTGCTGTGAGTTTATCTGGCCCAGCTGTTATTGTTCCCAAAACTGTGTTTGGCAAGTGTGTGAGTTACAGACACAAAAATGCCTTAGTTTCCAGGAGAAAAAATGCATTTATGCACTAGAAGATGTTACTTTGCCACAGCTATGATTCGTTTCATTTTCACGCTTAAGTGACAATGCATTCATCAAAATTGAATGACACCAATTAAAATTGGATGCTGCTCAGGGAAAGGAGGACTACGACGTCATGTGCTGTGACCTTAGTGAGAACACATTTGACTCGTCTTTTGTGGGATGTTGCAGTCCACGTGTCCTAGGCTCTTACTGGAAAGATGCTTCCCCTGAGTCCCTGTACCAGCTCTCAAAGTGGAGAGTAGTCTGCGTGCATGCGAGATGTCCGTGTGTGTGTGTGTGGGGGGGGGGGAACCCAAGAAAAGAAGAACAGGGCACACACTTGTCTGCATTACTTTCTTTACCTTATGAGTACCGTATGCTCACAGCGTAAAGCCATGTCTGCATGTTGTACAGATAAATAGAGGGCAAACAAATATGCTCTCTATGAGTTCTTATTGGCTTTCTCCTGGCTACAACTGCACTGGGAGCAGAAAGCTGAGCAAAATACAGTCAATAAAAACAACTCTGTATGGAGGTAAATCTGGTGAAGCACTGAGATACTAACACCTATGACATTTTAAGCTCTAAAAATCATTAATACCTCAGAGATAAGTCTTTAAAAAATACAAAGCATCAGTGAGTAAAGGGTTGAACTTATCAAACAGTTCATTTAGACAATGAACACACATGGTAAATGGAAGAAACTTGGCAAGGTAAAATGTAGGTATAAACCGTAAATTGGGATAAAGACATCACTGAAAAATGCAACTTCATAACACAAATCTCACTCAAACCAAAATCAGAGAGATCGTCTGAGTAAAACAAATTATGTTTGTCTCATAATGTATTTTTAATATGTGTGTTTCTAGATCTACATTTAAGTCTATGTGAGCTGAAGCAGATACAGACCACATGCAAAGTACTGTGCGCCAATCTGAGTGAATGTAAATTGTGGCCTTTGAATGTGCTTTCAAATAGGTCTCAGTCTACATATATCTGCATGTGATATATGTGTGCATGGGTACCTGCCGTCCTCTCTGCTTATAAGTGTGCATGGCTGTATATTAACGAGTGTGAGCAGGACTGGTCTGTGATAAAGTATCTGTGTTCCGCAGCCTGGTCTGGCAAATCTCACCTGGACTCTGAGTCCTACTGTCAGCTTCCATCTCCCTCCCCAACACTGCCCCCAGCCCCCAGAGCGGACGCTCTCTAACCTTTGAAACATCCGCAGTGGGCCGCCTGATTCTCCATGACATGCCATGCTCATTCCCTCACAACATTAGCATAGCTGCGCAACACCTTAGGTTTGGCCAGCACGCAGACAGTTCGTACATTTCTGGTGTTTTTCTGCACTGTGGCGGATGCTGAAGTCCCGTCACATCTCATTGTCTCTTTTTCACCCCCTGACCTGAGGCTGGTTATGTTGGTGAGGGACAAAAGACCCAATAAAACAGCATTCAAAGACTGGAAGATGTTTGTGTATAGCTGCAAATCCACCAATCAACACATTTTTTGTTTAATAAGCCTAAAGTTACATGGGCACGCTGTACTTTTAAACAGAAATATAGTAATTACTGACAGAGAACACAGCTGACAGAGAACACAGAGAACACAGCTGATGATAGCAACACATATCCACTGTGGAAGCTGGTAAAGTAATTGCAACTGTGAGTATTGCTTGACCAGTAAATGAGAAATTTTTAAAACTACTGCTCTGCATTTAATTTTATTGTACCACACCTCTGTCTATCCAATAATACCATGCATACTTGTTTGTATTTGTATAATGATATTGTGTAATATCGTATTCCCTCTTTCGCATTAAGCCCTTAGTGTTTGGATGATGTAGCCAAATGATGTCTCACAACATATTGTGTCGTATCACATCACACATTGTATGAAAACACAGTATTGTATTGTCTTTGCCTATCCAACCTGTCATATTATATGAGACTACTCTATATATCATCATATCCCCCATTCTGTCACTCACTCAACTGCTGCAGTGCCTCGATCTTCAGCTGATGCTGCTCCAGAACAAGAGGTGCAGGAGTGTTATCTGGGTTAAGGACCGGGAGGATTACCTGGGCCTTTGCTGCTGCCAGGCCCTCTCACTGACTCACTCAGTCAGAGGGTCAATTTGGCAGTTCTATAGCACAGCCATGTCTAAGCTCTGAGAGGCAAAAAAAAGCAACAAAAAAAGGTAAAAGTCAAGGGAGATGGGAGGAGTTTTAGTTCTCTGATCCAGGACTACAGATGAAAACAGCCCCATTCACAGAAAACCGGTCAGAGATCTGGTAAAGCCAAAAAGATGAAACAGGAGATTGCAAACTGTGCAGTCAATGTACTTCCCTCCTTTCTCCTTACTCCCACTCTGACTCAGTTTCACTTTCCTCTATAACCCCCGCTCACATGTCTGCTACAAGCCACTCTCACAGAGGCAAAGTGAGCCATCTTAGAGGTGCAATCAAAGGCAGCTTTTGATAAGCACCTCTGACTGGCATGTAGGGCCACTGGGTCACCGAGCTCTGCTTCAACTAAGAGAGAGGCATAGTCTGCACTGTGCACTGGCAACACATCAATTTCTGCAGGCAACAAAGGATGAACTATAACAAAACAATAACCTGCTCAGTCTGGGCACTGAGCGGGCAGCGGAGATGCTGTTCAGATAAGTGTTCCAATACTGAACTATAAGGAGAAAAAGAGGGAAGTGGAGGCACGGGTGGAGGGTGCATGTTTTCTTTCTGAGCCCAGAGCAGCGTCCAGAGAGCAGGCTTGGCAGCTATCCATGTGTCCCTTGGCGTTAGTACTGCAGTCACATTACATTTCCCCTCTCCATTGGATCGCTGTGTGCCCAGCCGACGCTCCCATCCAGTTCATGTCGTGTCAACTTCAGACTTTAGGCTCTCTGGCTCGAGCTAATCCAACAGCTAACAAGCTGGAGCAGACTGCTGAGTATATAATTGTGTAAATAATTCAGGTCATTGGAATGAAAGAGTTACGGTACATGAGTTTGATGGGATGTTGATGAGCACATACGCATGCCATTTGCCGTACTGTAAACTGGAGCCTGCTGACGCGGAGTGTCTTTGACAAAAAAAAAGAAAGCTCCTCGATGACTGATGTTGCTCCACATTCACATGCTCACTCATTCACATGCAGGATGGAGAAATAATTACTGATCCTGTTCTTAAGATTAAAGCGAGCAAACCAGTTTCTGTTCCAAAACCAGTGCATTTGCACTTTTGTGGGTTACACTCAACCTCCGGCTCTTCCGAGTGAAGCAGATGCGAAATTGTCTTAAAACTTGTATTCTCTCTACTGACCAGCATGGGGCGACACCTCGGGTTGCAAGAAGGAGTCCGATTTTTTTGGAATATCTATGAGAAAATAACCCAACTTCTATTGAGTTTATGGTCTCAATCGCTAGTTTTAAGTCTTCTTCAACACAGCATGATTGACCTTAAAGCTGAGTATGCTTCCCAGTGGGCTTACTGTGATTGACGCGTCACTGCCGCTGCTAAAGCCGTGTACGGCGCCTCTACGTCACTCTTCTGCAATCTAAATATGGTAACCTCCGTTCATTGGTTGCGAAAAACATGGCGACGGCCGTAATTCAAGATGGTGACGGCGAAATCGGCAAACTCAAGGTTTCAAAACAGCAGTCCATAAAGCAATGGTTGATGTCACGATGACTACGTCCACTTCGTATACAGTCTGTGGTTACAGTACTCGTGTACTCAAGGAAAAAAAAAGTTAAATGTAGATGTATTCAATCTGATGCATTTGAGGTCTAGAGTACACTCAGTTCAGCTTATTTGAGCAGCAAAATGTCCAAGCTGTCACACAAACTGTGCCATTACCACAAAGCTTGAGCTAGAAACAAGTATATGAGGTCTCTTTAAATCTGATTTCTGCCTTGCCGAGGAGGAACCCATTTGGACAACATTTTAGACAACATGGCCCCAGCTCGCTCAAGGTCCATGTTGTCTCAAATGTTGATTAGTTTTGGCATGTGCAAAGATAGATTGCCTGCCATCTTTTCATTATTTCTCTGGAACCCCCCTGGAGAGAGGACATGGAGATGGACTTGAGCAGGCAGGGCCTAATTAAACTTCCACAGGCAGGTCATGTGCTGTTAAACGCTTTGCCACCATTTCTCATTACTTAGCAGCGTAGACTAAATGATACGCTGTCACTGGGCAAATTAATTGGTATTTGGTGAGGGCAGTATGGCAGCATTGTCTCCTACATGTGTCATAGGCTCTGTGGGACCATGAGAGGGTGATGCATTATCTGACCCTGATTAAGAGCATAACACGAGTTAAGTACATAACAGCACTGGGTTATTGCACAAGTCGCATTCATACAGTATGTCATTTCACAGATTTCTGTCCCCTTTGACCGTTGAATGCATATTTCCCATTTTGTAATCCAGCAAGTACAGTCTTCTTAATTTGGGTTTGCCCTACATTAAAGAGACAGCTCATGATGTGAATTAAGGGAAACGTCCTGCATGAACCATGCAGCAGAATTTTAAGTGAGGTGACAAGCACTCTACAACATACCACTTCTTCCTCACGATGAGCTAATAACAGAGCCAGGACAGACTTTTCCAAATGCCTTAAAAATATAAATTTAAACCCAAGCCAACCTCTCAAGGTACCAAAGGAGAGCATTATTAATATTAAAACAGAGAAAGATGTGTGTGTGTATGTGACCTTTGCGTAAGTGATTCTGGTGCAGCGCCAGCTCGTCTTACCTCCAAAGTAGCAGCCATCTGACAGCTTGGTCTCTTTATTGTCTTTGGTTAGTACGCCGACAACCCCGTGCTGTATGAAGTACATTTTTTTGCCGATGGTGCCCTCCCTGATGATATAATCCCCAGGCTGGAACACCTCAAACCTCAGCTTGGTGAGCATGGAGGTGACAAAGTTGGGGTCCGCGTTGGCAAACAGAGGCATGGACGCCACCAGCTTTCGACAGTTAAAGTTGACGATTTCCTTTGTGAGCACAAAGAGAAAGCAGTTAGCAAGAACAGCAGAAAAGAGCTGGCGCTTTACAAAGGGCATTGGCCTGTCACAACAAGAGAGGTATTAGGGTAACAACACAAAAATGTCGGCTGTGCCAACATTTTTTTTTTTCTGAGCTCTTCTCAGTTTTACTCTTGTTGGGATTCGGCCACAAGAAAACAAACTGAACTGAATAAGGGAAATGTTAAGCAGTACACAAGCTTTTGAATGCAGCACATGTGTAGAAGATCCCCAGACAGGAACTCTCATCCCACCTCTCGCAGCGGCTCGTTCAGCTCTCCCAGGATGCTGTCCTCATCGAACATCTTGCCCTGGTAACGATGCTCGTAGTAGTCGTGGATTCTCTGCCTCATATCTGCTGGCAGCTTGTGGAAGGACATGTACTGCTCCACCTGTTTGTACTGAAGGGACACCGAGACACACAACAATTAGGTTACTCAAAACAAAAGGCCATACTGCTGTAGCACAGATACACAGCCACAGGGAACAGCTGGCACCGAGGTCACACTCACAAGGAAATGGAGATTGATACATACATTGCAAGTTGTGCTCAACAAGACAGTGATTTTCCAGTCTTTGATCATGCCTCTTACAGTCAATACGTTTTTATTAATATTTATATTGTGTTAAAAAGCATACAAATGTAGAAAATGACAATAGGCATGACAATCTGTAGGTGTTATAGTAACAAACAAAGCCCTCAGGCTCCTCAAAGACCACATACACCAAAACAATTAACAGAATGTATGTGTCTCCACCCTCCAGTCTTCATGTTCGTTGTTAAAAATGAAAGTATTAAAATGTGTTAGATGGCCTTTCATTATTTTACAGTATAGGAAGCAAAGATGCAGATCAAAGTAGACTGAGAGCACCTCAGGAATAATACCAGGTAGAACCCTTGACCCTCAGTGAGAGAGAAGAGAGAAAAAAAAGAATAAGAACTTAACCATTCATAGGGCAATGCTGGAGGTGCTCTTTGATCACCATTTCCACAGTGCCAGTAGCCTTACCACTCAACGACATTGGCTGATCTCAGATGTCTCCCTCTTTGTTATTCCACTCTACTACCCTAGTCACCACTTTTCTTGTAGGAGATCATCAAAAGGCCATTCTTTTGGAAATATAGCACAGTGAATGAGGGCAACGGTCTCATGCAAGTCAGATTGTTTTTTGTGATAGCAGAAAAGCTGTCAGGGTTCCTGAAAATCAAGAGATGTGATTAGAGTTGGAAAGAAACACAGGGTTAGATTCCACAGTTAGCACACTTTGGAACAACCCACTGACACCCTGCTGTGTTTGTAACACAATTGTTCTCTATTGTCACCCTTATTTTTGCCAAATTGTGATAGATTTCAGTTGTGTTTGACCTGTGCCTTTTGAGTCCCTCACACACAAAAGAAAACAGCCTGGAGTTAGTCTGTGCGTATAGATGACACAGCTCCCTCGTTGGTGACCAGTTGTGTTTTAATGCCCCAGCTTATTATGATTTGTAATGCCTTGTTAGGTATATTATGTGTATATGAAAACACATGCACACACAGCCTATAACAAGAAATGCTGACGATAAAGCAGATTGGTTGAACAATCATATTGTATGTCCAACATAAAGAAATGACTCACCTTCTATTACTAAAATATCTATTCACCTCGTCAAGTGAATGATTTAACAATATATATGTGCAGATGCCGTGTAAAGTCAAATACTTGCAGAGGCAATAATAAGATGTGGAAAGGAACTTTTATATATCCAGTCTCATGTACGTATGTGGAGAGATGGATGGGGGTAAGGGTTTGAGTTTTTATCCACATAATCCCTTTGGCATAAAATTGAGCATTTACTGATCTGATGATGAAATAGAATCATCGCACAGAGAAGAACTTTCACTCCCCTAATACAAGAGACAGACAGCTCTAGAAAACAACCACAGACTCCAGTCCTATTGGCTGCAGAGTAGTGCAGCGAAGATGGCTTGTCTGCGTGGGACGCCAGGGTGAAGATGACAGGTGTAACCCACATTCTGCATCTTGTCTAATGTCTTAATGTCTCCTGCATTAGACATGCCCCAGCATGGCGCTCTGTTTCAAAGGCGTGGATTATCATCTCCTTCAGAATGTCTTTCCTTTTTTTTACATTCATAAAAAAAAATAAAAAATAAACATTTATCCTCAGCTTTGCAGCATTTTACAATTTGATTCCCCCAGCATGAAAGGGCATTAGGCAAGTGAACAAATGCAAGATAATGTCTTATTTTTGTAAGGACACCGACCGCGGTGGGACGGCGCTCTCCTGATGCTGCTATGGGCTGATAACACCCCCTGTGATGGCAAAATATCTTATTTCTGCACAGCTGCCATCACACTGTCACCAGGAAGACCCTTGCTCTACTTGGCTAAATCAAATCATAGTCAGCATTATGGAGGTAACCATTCCAGCATCAGCCACCCTTCCTGCACTCTGAAAAACAAGGGGTTCTGGCTGCAGGGGGGCTGTTCAAAATGTAGGAGTAGCTGATGAGAGCCACAGGATTGATTCTCTCTTCCTTTCCGTCTTGCTTTAGTTTGACATTTGGGATTATACGATGGTTAGATTAAAAGAGACATACCCCTTTCATATCTGTATAGTATCCACGAGCAGACTGTTAACTTACCAAAAGGGGAGACAGCTAGTCTGACTTTGTCCAAAGGTAACTAAATTAGCTTACAAGCACCTCCAAAACTCAGTCAACAGAGACTCCACTTGCCAGGCAATAAGGGCAACCTCACGGTGATAACAAGACTAGAGGGCAGGACAAAGTTTTACAATGGTGGGGGTTGAGCCTGTTAGCTTCCAGTCTTGGCAATATTACAGAAGAAGCATACTCGGCCCACTGAGCTATACAGAATTGCATCTTCATGCTATTTCATTTCCCAAATCCTTTCTCGCCTTTTCTTAGTTTTGATCTCTCTCCACTTGGCCATTCTTTGGTTTCCCATTCATTTTCTTTTTCTTTCTGTCCCTCTACTCCTCTATCATACTATTTATTTTTCCCCCAATTCCCTTTTCTCGCACGCAGCTCTCCAAACAGATGCAAATTTTTCCAAAATAAATATAAATAATTAATTTCCCAACAGAGATGTCAGCCACTTAATTATACTTTCTAAACATTTATTTTTCTCCACTGTTCTGTCTCCTACTCTATAACCATGGTCAAAAGGTTTGGGTCATACAATAAGGCTAACTGAAGTCTTTGATATTTGAACCCACCAATATATGCAGGAAAAAAGGACAACAGAGAAAAAATAACAAACCCCTTTATAGCGAATGCTCCACCTGCTTTGTATGTGTAGGAGGACAGCTTAGTCTTGCGCATGGGAATGCACATGAGAAGCCATTTATATATTGAAGTAAGTATCAAGCTAATGGGAGACAGGTGGTTTCATAAAATGACAGCCAGCACCTGTACGTATTATATCACAGACTGAAATGTCTAAACTATTGGATGCATTGCCATTAAATTGTATACAGAGATTCAAGGTGCCCAGAGGATGAAGCCTAATAACCCGGGTGATCGCCTGACTTTTCCTGTAAAGCCACTATGAGGTTCACATTTACTGTTTTTGGTGTCAATGTCTTCACAACTATTAGATTGATTGCAATGAAAAGGTTGGGACTAATCCTGATACTGAACCTAATTTTGTGTTCAGCGCTAAGTAGCAAATGTTAGCATGTAAATAAGAGAACTAAGAGAACATGATAAATGTTATAAATGCTTAACATCAGCATGTTAGCACTGTCATTGTGAGCACAGCAATTAGCTTAAATCACCTATGTGTAAGTATAGCCTCACAGAGCTGCTACTGGAGTATGGCTGTTGACTCTATTTCATTGCATAAAGTCTGCAATAAAAGCTTCTTCATTATGGCATAAATGCACTATATGCTCTTCTAGAGGCCTCAGAGCACATCTTGATTTTCCCTGGAAGATCACTAGAAAAAGCATGCGTGGGAATGGCCATACATAGCCAACATCAGCAATCCATATGTAGGCTAACGAAGACTGCCAAAACATAGGCAAGGAAGGAAGTATGTACCATGCATTGATTATTTAGTGCTGTATTATTTAGTGATGTAATTAGGCCAAAGTTAGTTAAGAGGGTGTTGCATCCTAGCCTAGTTAAGGATATCCCCTTGTTCTTCACAAACACCATGTTGCTACTGCATATCTAATGAAATGCTTGTTGAAATGTCTGTTGAAATGACAACCTTGACATGAATACTGCAGATACTGCAGAAAGCAAACATTTACCATGATATTGAATATAGAGAATACTGACATTGGTTGCATTATATTAGCTCTAGGGGCATGTCAACAGTCCTGGACTCAGCAGTGAAAGTTGTGTGGCAGACAGGGAGGAAAAGGGAATGTAACAGGGTTTAGATTATAATGTCATCAGTCAGGTCCAGACTAATGAGAACGTCTCTCACTGTAAGGCAGAATCAGACTTAAGCTCCTCAACATGTTGACAGCTGTATCCTTGGGATGATTGTATGGGTAAAGCATGACTTAACCTCTACAAGGCCACACAAAGTTATTGCTATTGTTGGATGAAATACATCCTCTTTCAAACTGGGGTTTTAAAGGCCTTCAAAATGAATAAACACAGACATGACTGAGTAAATAAATTAGCTTGAATAAGGAAACACTAGCATTGCATGTTTTACTAGTTCCCTGCCAGCATTAATACATTTCTTCCACTCTTGGAAAGAAAGGTACAAATCTATAAGTGCAAATATAGTCCCCCTCTGATGACTATTTACTGTATTTCCAAAGGTCTTGATTGGGGGATTGAAGTGGGGGAACAAAAGATCTCTAGAGCCTCTTCACCCACAAATAATCAGCTTTGGGCCTCTTATTAACTGTTCCCCAAAGAGCTGTGCCATGTGTTAATTAGAGACTTAAAGGGGAGGGACTGCAGCACCCAATTGCCATTTCTTTTAAAGCCATTTGGGACTGGCATGCCACAACACGCGTCTCATAGTCCCTCCTGGGCATCCCTGATTTCATCTCTACCAACAACAAACAGAACATCACTCAGTTATCCCACGCTTAATATTATTAATAATATACTATTGAAAACCTAAGAGGAGAAATGCTCAAAGGGATCAGAGGGTTTCTATAAAGAAAGTAAGACTAAATGAATCACAAGTCACCTACAAATGAATGAGATTATCTCTTTTGTTTGGTGTCCCTATCCCCATCTCTCTATGCATTTCCACTGTAGAGGGCCGTAGTGACAGATAAGCAGCGGCTTACAGAGAGCTGGAGTGGCAGGCATATCCTGTATGCACAGTCACATGTGCAGCCATCTTGTGCCCCCAATCTGGAGAGATGTAATTCTCTTTGTGTGATAATGGCTCTAAACATGTCTGAGACAAGAGGGAGGAATCCTTGGGGGAATTTGGCAGATGCTTAACCCATTCTAGCTCGCAATGTTTTAAACTAACTGCTCGCTGGTAGGGATGAGAGACCCCAATAGTGTATTGAATAATACTATTACTGGGGTATTATAATGCTACAGGAGTCTGAACTACTATAACATACTAAAAAGTATTGTACTATTGTGTATTACAGTGTAATTCTACCAGCGTAACATTCTTCTCCTGAAGTGACAGTTAATTACCAAATTAATGTTGGTACAGATACTCAAAAATAAAGATTAAATCACTGCCGCAGCTCAAATCTGTTGTCATATATAACTAAAATATATCAAATACTTAAACAATTTAAACAACACTTATTACATTTTACATATTTATATAACAACAAATGCTTATTTTTTTAATGATGTATTCGCTGCTTCATCCGTCTATTGTCATTGTAAATTGAATATCTTTGGGTTTTGGACTGTTATTTGGACAAAACAATCAATGTTAAAGACGGGATATTTTACTTATTTTACCATTTCATAGATTCATATTTGATTTGAAAAATAATTAACAGAAAATTAATAATGAAAATTGATAATGAAAGTCATAGCACCACTTGGTACAATTGAACTCTACTTAACTAGCAAAGAGTACAGACTTTAAAGAACGATAGCGTGTACTTGAAAATGTAACTAAAATACTATGGCTAGAGCACTCAGCACCTCCAGCACATGGGAGACACTGAGTAGAAAAAGGAGTGCTTCAGAAAATCTAATACCATGTCCAGCTTCAGTCTGTCTCTATTCCATTCACATCTGATATGGACCCAACCTAACCCATGCAGTCAGATACATCTGCAACAAATTGAGTTGCAAACAGGTGGAAAATGCACCTACTTTAATATTCTGCACCAACAGTCCTGCGTTTACACACAGCAAAAGACGGGCATAGTGAAGATGAATCTAATAAAAAGCAATTTCTCATCTCACTGTGAGCCACATTTCAAACCCTTGTGTTTAGTGTGATTGTTGGAATCTCTATTTTGTGTAACAGTTAATAACAGGCTGCCTGATTCCTATTTAAGAGCTCATTTAAGTCTTCTGACAGCCCGGGCATTTATCACATGGTGCCACATTGTAATAGAATTCTATTCAGAAAAGATTATACCCAGGCTTTCTGATGATAATTTCCACCATCTTCGAGGGCAGAGCTTTTTTTTTTCTCCCTACTTCCCTATTTCCCATCTGTACTCTTCTGAGATTCCTTAATAGACTGATTTTCTTCATAAAATTCCCCCAGAAGGGGGGTTACATTTAAATGTAACCGTTTCCTGGACATTACCTCTGCATGCCAACTTCACGGCTGACATACAGATGATACACATCTTGTGTATCATGTGTGCGAGAGCTCCATGCTCTACTTTTTGCAGCTCATTTACAGCGTATAAATACAGAGCCGGTGTCAAATCAAACCAGTGTGAGGCATTTTAATGTGGCGATGGGTGGTGCTGCACGGCTCAACGTTGATCTGCTTTATGAGGTCTTTTTAACAGAAGTCAGTATCTACACCACTATGAAAGTAATTTGCATTGTTGCCCATTGGCTGTTAACTGCTTGCAGGTCAAATGCCATTCACAAGGCAACTGTAATACAGTTCCATGGTAGCTAACGTTCATGTTTATCAATAGTGCCAACCACTTTTGAACTTTGTAATTACTGTGTAATAAGCACAACTATCGAAACACATGCCAGTGACTTATGGGGCTGCATAGCGTCTACATTGCAGATAAGTCACAATGCATGCTACTTCACAGAGTGGGGGTGTATGCAAATTATGCAGTTTTGTAATGTTGCTGACAGCGTCTTTGGAATATCAACATGGGCATATTTGGCTTTCCAACACAAAAACTCCAAACTGCAAACTACAGAGATCCATCTCAGCCTGCCAATGGAAAAGAGACCAGCATTAACTAATATTTCACGGTCTGTAATCTGCCACATCAGCTATGCAAGTGTTGAGTCAGCAAGCCAAATTATTTACTGAAAATGTCTGAACACTGCGATGTTGTTCAGAAACAATCAAAGGCAGTGGGACCAAGATGAAAAATGCATTTTATGGAAGAGCTTTAGTTTAACATGCTTTTGAGATTTGAACATTTTTTCCTCTTAATTTTCATGACAAACAAAAACAATCACTTTGTGCAAACCCGTTTTATATAATGTGTTACAAATACACACTGCTTTTGATGAGAATTAAAGCCTCTCAGTGTCCTTGTACTGTACCCACTCAGAGACTGAGTTTGTGAGTTCAATAACAGCCATAATAATGCCCGACAAGAGATTAATATAAACAGATATACTATTATTTAAAGTACCCACCATGCATTATGCAAATATCTAACAATAAAAAAAAAAGAAATCTTTGAAGAGTGTCTCTATTTGGTATTTCAAAGCAGATTCATGTTTTTTTATTATGCAGAGTGCCTTGATACATCATTCATTTCACCCAATATGTGGCATTCTTTTTAAAGTTGTGTACCTGGTATATGCTGCCGTGGATTTGTATCAGTGTGTTATCATCATGTATCTTATTGTATTGTCATGGTAATCATATTACCATTCAGATATTGTGTATGGTTTTTGAATGGTCTATTAACATTAAGCCAACCTGCAACGTACAAATGCCCTTCCATCACATCTTAGGCTGCTTTAACAGGTAGCTATTTGAGATGTTACACAGAGCCCCTGCATCTTTAACTAATGAGACAGCGTAAAATCACAGGTGTGTATAATAACTTTGTGCACGGTGGCTGCTGTGTTGTTGGTGTCTGGCAGATTTCTCTCGGGGCTGAGTCCCAGCAGAGAGGAACAGCTGCTCCTGTCATGGCCGCCCAATGAAAACAGCCACCTGCCTTCTTAAAACTCCAGGGATTGACCAATGGATTGTCCACTTCTTGAGTGCACGGATTATGGTATTAGTCTGACACGGAAAAGCAGAGTGGAATCTCCAGGAAGCAGATCCCATTGTCACACAACCGATGCGAGGGCCAATGACAAAAAGGTTTATGTCTTTGAAGGAACTAACCCTGATAAGCAGGGAGGAGGAGGGGCAATAGTATAGTAGAAATTACTACTATCCAGCATCCACAGCCAGATGTGCACGTAGTGACATTGCACTCACAGAGCGCCTTATCACTGAGGCATTTGGAAAGATAAATGAGAGAATTCGCACTCTTAAAAATTAATTGCAGTCTGCAGTAATAACCTTTTTGCAGGCAGGCACCGTGGGAAGCTGTGCGAGCACAGTGGAGCCTTTTTTAGCTCACTGGGGGATTCTTAAGGCGCCTTAGGGGGTGATCCCAGAAACGGCTGCAAATGGCTTTGGTACCACATGCTGACTAGTGCTGAGACAGGCCAGCTGTTCAGTCTACTTGGCAGCAAGGCATCTCTAAAGCAGAGCAGCAGACGCGTGGAGAGTGCTGAGCGGGGAGATGGTTTACTCCCCTTTCATTAAACAGCTACTCAGATCAGCAGGATTAGTCATGTGTCACGTGTTTTACTTTTTGGATTTTTCCCCTTTTTAGCTGGTTAGAATCTGGTTGAAAACAAATCTCTTTGTTACTCACCCCAAGGTTAGTGAGGTGTTAATTTATCCTGTACCCTTTTTCTCCTTTTGAAGATGTAGTAACACACACCTATCATGTCAGCTAATCCGTTGCTCTGCTTGTCTGCCTTCAACTTTTTATCTGCCCTCTTTCACTCCCACTCTCCCTTTTTCATTTGGGTGGGGTCTCTGGAGCCTCTGCCTCCATTCCCTGGAAGTCGTCCTCTCCCGTCTTCTCATCGCCACAGACAGTAGGCAATGTGGCAGCCTCGCGGCTCAGCTCATTATCGCCCACACTGCGCAAACAGAGGGCACGGCACTGTGGAGCATGACTTGGCCTTCACAGCCAACTGTCAGGGGTTTTCCTTTCCCTGAACTGGGGAGGGTGAGGTTCTGGTCACTAAGAACCACTGCAAAAACCCGTCCGGGATAAAAAGTCCGGTTGCAGGAGCAAAGGAGGATGTGGACACCTTGCTCAGTATGCCCTAATAAAACCCTTTGCACTGTAATGCTGCAATTTGCTTTTTTTGACCTTGGAGTAGACACGGCAGTTGTCTCATTTTTGTCTATGAGGGGGCTCTACAATGTCAGACTCTGAACACCCCTGGTTTAGAGGACGGATGTTTGTTTTCCCTTTTTGGAAGAGTGAGAATGGAACGCCTAGATGTCTGTGTGGTTGCACAATCACCAAGGAAAATCAATATGGGGGTGAACTGCTGCATTGAAAGACAAAATGAAACAAAGCTTTAAGACAAGGACGATCCAACATCCTGCCTTGCCACCCACTGTCCTCTCTTCAAAATAAATCAAGGCAACACAGCTGTAAGCAACACGTCATCTTGACTCACCTTCTCCTGGTACTGCCGTCGAGATGAGTCCAGTGATTGGATTAGCGCGGTGGCGTGGCCCACAAACATGGCGTAGCAGGTAGCACCCACAATCATGCTGAGGATGGTCAGCCACACGTCTGTCATGCCCACCGGGGGGTACATGCCATACCCAATACACAGCATGTGGCTCATAGCTTTGAAAAGTGCGTAGGAGTACTGCTGTCCCCATGTGTCATTCTGTATGAAACAAGAGGAGATGAGGTGAGTTAGGGTGACAACACTTTATCTTTTCATCTTGCTCTCTCTCTCTCTCTCTCTCTCTCTCACTCATAATGGTGTTGATGGCACATTAAAGGTCAATGAGCACCCTGACAGCTCACACACATACACGCACACATTCAATTACTTAAGACAAAACTAATGGCAGACGTCCACTTCAGACTTCCTTGGTTCAATACAGAGCAGCTGGCAGGGTAAAACGTGCTTTTCAATCTGCAAACATTTAGAGAAAGCAGCAGACATTTGGGCAAAAGCCTAAAACAGAGCCCCGAGAATGGGGGGATGGAGCGTGAGACACTAGAGGTTTGCATGACAGAAAGTAGGTCAGCTATTTAAAAAAAAGAAATGTGATTTCTCTTCGAGTTTTCTCATTTGTAGATAAATTGCCCCTTTTCCTTTAGATCCCGGTAGTAGTTTATGGCAAATCAATATCAACTCTCTCCTGGGGGTGACATGTCCAAATTGCTTTCAAACTCATTTCCACAGCGGAAAAGCTGAGAGAGATAGCAATTGTATTCGTGCCCTACTGAAAAGGTAAGGAGCGATGACCCATCAAGATAATTGGACAGCTACTGTAAAAGAGGACAAAAAAATGTCTCCTAATGATTCTAATCAGAGCCAACCCAACCGTGACTGAGTCAATCCAAACTCTTTGTCTAGCAGGTAATGCGAGCCAAACATGAGGAGCTTTCCATCAGAGAGGTGCCTGCCCTCGAGGCTTGAATTAATTCAGAAAGATATATTTGTTATTGTCGTCACATTGAGAGCCATTCTTCTACGTAATACAAATAATTAGACAGTGTTTACTGTGGGAAACAAAACAATCTCCATGTTGATGTTAATGAGAGGCTACATCCCTCACATGGGATTTTAAACTGAGTACATTATGAGTGTCTCATATCTCAGGGCCTCTGCACTCCTAGATGCAAAGGGTGGTTTGTGGGTGTAGAAATCTGAGGAGGCAGCCAGTGCAACCTCTTTGGAAGTTTTGGAAACATGTCTCTGAGGAGTAAAAAATGGCTTGATGTAATTCAGAACTGCATGAAATCACTTGAGTCCATATTCCAGAGTTGCTGAGATGAAGGTATACACATTTAGGAAATGAAAGACTACATTATCACGTTTTAATGGGAGTAAGTAAAGTTAGAAGTAAAGCTTTTGTTCAGAGTAACGGCAATATTTGTCTGAAAATGTAAACATATAAAAGGACTTTTTCATTTTTTTTGGGACAGCTAATTATCATATTGCTTTGCAGGATTTCTTTGTTGAGGTTTTATTCTTTTCTGCGCCTGCAATGTGTTTAAGGTTCAAATATGTTTTTAAGATTCATACAAACGATCATATCCTTGTTTTCACTGATGCAGAAAAAGCTTTAATGATGAACCATAGTTTACATTACGCTGCCTAACAGCTCAGCCTCATGTAATTTAATATAATCCTCTTGCAACTTGGCTTTATGCATATTGAACTTGTATTAAAATGCATCTTTTATTGAGGTGAAGGGAATATAACAAAAAAAATGGATGTGGGATATAGTCACGGTTAGGATTTCACCACATGCAACATAGAACTCTGAATGTATTTCTTTTGATTTAATCCACATTATTCCATACAATAGAAAAACAAGGAGGATGGTAAAGGGTTGTTCAACGAGGCTGCTGGTTTGATCTCCAGTACCAACGGTGTCCCTGAATAGGACCACCTCACCTGAGTGTGTGTATCAGGTATGAAAACGAGCTAAAATTAGCTAACGTGTGTAACATCTCAAGGGACAGCGGTTTGCAGTATCTGTCGTTTCTTATGATTAAATATAACAAGTGAGCATGCCAGGGAGGCAGTGAGGCATGATGAACCAAATGCATCATACCTTGAGCGATGCAACTACTCATGTGACATCTGTTCTGCCACGGAGAGCTGAACACACGGCTGACTAGTGCTGGTATGTGTGTACCTCAATGTTGCCACAGTTTAATCTGTCATCTTTCCGGTAATAAATGAAGTGTTCCATCTTTGACTTGAATTACTTAATTACTTTAAACAAGTAATTTCTGCCTGTATAATAAATATAAAATTCTGATAATGACGTTATAACACAACGGGAATTGTTACCATTGGATGGATACTGAGTAGCTAAATTCACTAAACTGACTGAGGCAAACCTGTTGATTGAAAACGTTGCCAATGAACCTACACAATCCAGGAAGCTTTTATTCCACCATCTGCACATCTTTTTATTTTTCTCTGAAATGAGTTGCCAACTACACAAAAGTGCAAACATTGCCCTATTGGCACTTACATTGAATTGTATATTGATAAGCCATCAGTTAGGGAACACTCTTGTCAGCTGCAATCCTTAAGGGTTAAATATATGTTGATTTATTGGTAGGTTGCACTGAAAAGAGAAGCATTCACTGATGTCAGATCGATCCTTATTGAGGTCCCCAACAGAAAACCTGACAATAACTCTGAAATATCATGCTAATTTAGCATGAGAGCCATCAGCTGCGGGTGATTCAGAGTCACACATCAGGTGTGACACAGTCCGCTTCCATAAGCAAATAAAAGATAACTTTATTATGAGTCGGCTTTAACAGAGACTCTACTACAGCAGCTGTTTTAACAATACAGCTAAATTAAAGCGCAGCGTGAGTGCTCACTGGAAACTGTCAATATTCAACCAGTATTGTCCAATATCTGTCCTCCTCAGAAAATCAATGTTTCCTGCACAGCCTCAGTGTCTCTCTCCTTTCACAATATGGACAGATGTTGGGAGCTCCAAATAAATGAAAAATAATCAGCAAATTGAATAAATGTGTGCAAACGTAGCAGATAAATATATTTGATTTAGGGCTTAAAATTACAGATACGTGAGGCAATCTTTCCCAGGATGCTAAAGGGTTTTAGTACAATAATTACTAAAGCTGACAGATGAGATAAGACAGGGCATAATCGTATTCCGGCAGGCAGGGGGACTCGATGCTGGAGAAGCACTCACCACCATCTTATTTTTGGACACCCAACAGTCGACGGGGAAGTCTTGCAGCATGGGCACCAGGAACTGCAGGCAGCCGTCCCAGTGACACAGCAGCAGCATCATGCCGATCAGGTTGACTATCCTCACCATGGCACTGGCTAGGTCATAGGTCATGTGGAAGATCTGAGGAGTGGGAGAGGAAGTAACCAGGAAACGGGTTAGGGTAGGACGATTTAATACGCTGATGGTCAAATCTCTGATAATTCTCTAGATCACAATGCACACACACGTCCTCAACAGAGCTTGTCTTACTCCAACATCAGTTGAATGACTTTTGGGTCTATTCTTTGATCACATCATGCACAAGGTTTGTGGTTTAGGAATTAGACAACAATGTACTAGCCCTAACAGTGATAGCCAACCATAGCGTTTTACATTGCACACGGATGAGCTGGTGGATGCAGATGTTGCTGTTCTGAGAGCAGTCCACTGGGGATGGTCAGCAGACTGGGACCAGAGCTTTATCTCCCCTGGTGCTGAAGCGCTCTTATCATCAGCCACTCAGCCAAACACAATAATGGTACAAGGGTAGAGGTGGCTGCACTCCTGGGGTGGAAGCGTTCACAGGCTGCGTTTGTTAATCCTGATGATAAATATACTCATAAGGCGCTCGAGGACTTCTGGGCTGGTGTAGACTTTAATGGCCTCAAACATCCAAGCCACTTAATCCCATTGAAGACCACGGTGTGCACTGCTAACTGCTCCACTCCTTATTAAAATCCACTCAGCGCCTATTAAGAGCTTGTGACTGAGAGGGGATATTTCATCTGCACTTTGTTGTTCAGCAGTAGGTGAGGATGTAGAGGAAGATGAAGAGATCCACATATTTGTCGCCCAACATTCCATCTTATTCCTTGTTCCTAAAGCACTGGGCTTGTTTATTTTTCATTTCCATCCGAATGCATATAAATGTGAGTACGCATCTGTGTAGTTTTTCTGTGTGCGTGTTAAGAAGAAGGCTGGCAGGGATCAGTGTCGTGTTTGTCGAGGACAGTGTGGGTGCTGCTGCACCATCGCATCACATCAATTTAGCTCCGTCAACAGGCCAGCATGAAGCCAGAGGTATGCCCGGGAAAATGTGCTCGGGCTAGGAGGGGAGCCAGGCTCTCTCAGAGTGGATGGAGACATCCCCACTCACGCACTCTCTGTCTGTCCACACATACACACACACACACACACACTGAAACTCAACATGTCTCTCTACCACTCTGTCCCTTCCCTTGTTTTTTTGGGCTCTTGTTCAAAATGTTTACCCTGAAGCAATTTAACATCACCTAAGCTGAATCATTCGCTTAGCTGCATCTTTTCTTACTCAACCCACCAAATCCCCCTAATTTTCTACACTTCTGTTCACAGCTGCACGACAAATGTGAGCTAAGCAATGTTGTGTGATGTCAGATATAAAGCATAAGCATAAGATATAAAGCATTCAAGTGCACAGTGCATTGTTTACATTTTAAATTAGTCATTTGACATTTTATAATTATTACCATTGCAATATTACATTTAATCTCAGGCTCTCTGCAAGAGGAAGCTGGATATTTTGTATCTGTATACCGAATGTTACACAAGCAGGATATTTAGATGTAAGGGGGAGATATAAAATGAAAAATTACCTCATGGATTTGTTTTTTTCCAAATCTCTTTTGTATATAGGAAAGCCTGTCAAACAGTTTGACAACAGTTTAATTTCTTCTGTGGCTCTGGGAGTCTGAGTCTGAGGTTGTGTCCGAAATCACTCACTACTCACCAGCGGACTCTGTAGTGAGTTTGCCATTTTGTAGTGCTATATGGTGAGAATTATTACACCCTTTATACTGGACTCAAAATATCCCACAAGTCATTGTGAAAAGTAGAGTACAAGTGACTGTCAAATCAGGCAATATATACCATCATGCATCAGTCACGACTGAGACAAAGCCACAATTTTTGTCACAAAAATAATATAATTAATGTGAGCAGAGCAGCAAGCAATGGGCATTTCATTTGATTACCGTGTATACTGAGCATAGACTTTATAGAAAGATGGACGACAAGACAGTGCCCCAAAAGTAAAGCCAAAACATCTTGATCGACCCCTGGTGGCTGGTTGCAGTACAAGTCATAAAGCTCGCCCCCTCCACGTTAGTG
The DNA here is from genome assembly GCF_050575085.1 of Anarhichas minor. Taxonomy (NCBI): domain Eukaryota; kingdom Metazoa; phylum Chordata; class Actinopteri; order Perciformes; family Anarhichadidae; genus Anarhichas; species Anarhichas minor. Next base: position 2,877,803 of record NW_027466508.1, read on the forward strand.
GATGAGACACGGGCGAACCGTTTCCAAAAAAACCTCCCGAAATTATGCATAGCGTAATAAATTCCCACTAGCGAATTTTGGGAAATTACTCTTTCTATGGAGCATTGAATGGTCTACTGTCTTTAGTGTGTTATGCACTGTTCCATCCAATTGTGTAGGTTGTCCTTGAAACTGTCAATATACTGAATACTACTGCGTTTTCTACAGTGTCAGCATATTTCTGAGGCAGGATAAATTCCTTTCAATACCTTGAGGCGCAGCTTGAATGACTCATTACTGTTTAACAATAACTCCCGGTACATTCTTACTGTAGCTGTGCCCTAAAAAGACGTAACCACCGAGCGGAGAATAAAGCCTATGCGAACTGTCATGAGTAATACCATGCAAATCCTCAGTTTGTAACCCAAAGTGTACTTTCACTGGAGGAAGGTGATTCCCATATCTCTCTCCACCGCTGTAATCAATTCAAATACACCCATGCCAAGCAGGAACAGACTTTCCAGTTATAAAAAAAATGTTCCCAAGATTGGGTCTGTTAGAAGGTTGTTAAAGGATCATTATTCTGAGGCAAAAAATGAGATGTCTGGAACGCTTCTCCCTCTCGTTTTATTTCTGACACCTTTTGTGAATTGATAAAAGGCCACAAACAGCAAGACGTCTGTGCTCTGCGCAATTTAACATGTACTACAAAAATGCAGATATACACTTTTTTAACCATGAATGTGTATTCACGCACTGTTTGCATACACACCATTTCACAACATGCATGGCTTGTTACATGGAGGTTGATGGATTGCCGACCACTTTCTTTTAATTGATAAGGAAACAGAGTGAGCCTGGCAGTATTAACATCAGCATAAACAAGAGAGCTTTGATTGATGAGGGCACCGAGATGCAACACAAAAGCTTGTTGTTACTCTCACTACCCTCATTAGGCCTCTCCATATGAGAAGCCATGCTGATATCTGCTTGCCTTTTTTTAATCAAAAACATGGTTCAGATCACATAACCTATAGTAAGTCAATGATAATGATGTAATTTCATAAATGCAACTAATGAAATAGCAGTTACAAGGTTGTAAGCACTTTGAGTTTAAGGGTGTATTTTATAAACAGTAATTGTGGGGAAAAAACACTTTAACCTCAGTTACAAGGCAAACTGATTATACTACTGCTACTAGTACTACTGTTGCTACAAATACTGTATCCTAATGTAGTTTTACATATAAATGCAGCTAAAATAAATGTGAACACAAATTGACTTTACAAACCAAACCAGATAAACCAAAAGGTATTCACAGACAAATAAAACCAGTAAATAACAACGAAAAATCAGAACAGGGGTAAAAACAGGGTTACGCGCTAAAGTCATAAAGTAATCTGTGTCCTTGTGGGCCAGCGATCAGGCCCACACAGGCACAGAGTGGGTGAAGGCAGCTGCAGAATCATCTCAAACAGATGGAGTAAGAAGAGTGTGATCCAGGTGAGAGAATAGATGCATATGTCCCATGGTGCTGATGGTAGCTGCCCAGACATATTTGATATAACACTATACCGCGGCATCTGGTGTTTGCTGCTCGCGCTGCTAATGATGATGAATGTGTGGCATGATGGCCACCCGACACATAAGAGAAAGCTAAATTCTTCACAGAGTTTATGATTGTGTTCAATGCTCAAATAAAATCATGTAATTTCCGTGATTTCTTAGTTTTGAAGACTCAGCACCCACACACAGTGTAGCTCAATGTTTTGATCATCTGCTTGTTTTACGAAGACATGATTTGAAGACTGTAGAAGTAGTACTAATTTATTTAATTTACAGCACTGTATATAGCCACATGCTGCATCTTCCAGTTTTTGAGCGAGACTAATTTTCCTTTGCTGAGTAACAACATTGATCAGCTCAATCAATCCAACATGTACTGGTGTTATTTTTAATCATCTCACATGATGGCAGATTCTGGGAGCAGGCTGTGGGCAAGGGTTAGATTTCTCACTATAAACACCTTGACCAAAATGTCACGCTCATGCATGCTGCCACAATGGATGAAGCACATGTGGAGAATGAGAAGTAGGCCTGGGAGTGTACCACTGGGAACACCCTTCCATCATCTGTCTAAACAGGCCTGGAGGGCTCGGATCACAAAAAACACTCTAACTCTGCTCCCTACAAAGACGCGCCATTGGGTTTCTGGAGAATTACACATATTTCGTGTAATAGTTTAGGCAAATCCACTGTGGGTATTGATATCACACAAGGCTCATTCAGAACATTGAGGACCTGTCACTATTGCTGGCAAGCCTCATTGTGCACTCAATAATAGCCCATCAAATATATTCTTCCTTCTTTTCTTATCTCTGAAAAACCAGTCCTTTTTGCTAAGGTAACGGGTCAGTGAGTGGGTGGCGGGTTAGTTGATTTACCTTATTTAAATATTTTTGTATAGATTTACTGGCTGGAAATTAAAGGCATTGGAATTATCTGGACCCACGGGGCAGCCACATGGCTGACTTCTATCAAAGCACCTGAATATTTTACTGACATATGCCTTTGTTTCTCCCTAACTGCTGCACACAGCAGGCAGAGTCATAGATCTTAACAATCCAAGATGCTAATATTAATAGAGATAGACGATCTGCCACCTTGAAATAAATGAACACAGGTGGTGTTGCACAGCTCCGAACGCCTTAAGTCATTTGCTTCACACCTTACTATAAAATATCCTCTTCTTTGCCTTTTCATCTCATTCACGCTAAAAGCAATGTTTCCTGGGTCGGCCAGTCGAGACTGTTATGTTGTAGGCATCAGACACGATAGGAGGAAGCCCTCAGAGCTTAGTCATTAGTGCACTGCCTTGAATCTGATTTAACAGGATGACTAATCTCATCCAAGTCACTGGTTCGTCAACAGGAGACAACTCCAATGAGGAGAATATCCGGTCACAGTCTTATTTTTATCCCAGTGACAAGAGGAAGCTGACAAGAGGGAGACAGGGGAGACGCCAGAACGGCAGTCTGCTAGGTGATGGATATCTGCACACCATGCTATTATGCATGACAGTGTCATCACTGGCATATAGCCACAACCACCAAAATCTCCTGGTTTGTAAACAGCATTCTGCCAACATGGCTGTTATATAATAATTTAAAACAGCTGTGATGAAAAAAGGAAATAAAAAAAGAACATTGATGGAGATTCATGAGCTGGTGGGGGATCCGGGTATTGCGTGGATACTGATGGTGTTAGTGGTGTTTGGATTACAGTCTTTGAGGGGGTGAAGATGATATGATTGCAGTTTCAGACGTCACTTTATGTGCTAGAATGTCCTGGGAGAATTCTGTGCTTTGTAAATAAATTAACAATAATAAAATATTGTGAAGACACACTGGTACAACAGAATTTACATTATTTAAGGAACAAGCTTTTCACTGTCAGACAACGTAAATGTAACATCCCAAAATTCAGAGCCAGTCAAGAAGAATTGCGTAAAATACTTCTCTCCACATATTACTATACAAAGGGGATTAGTGGTAAATCATTTCAAATCATCCTAAAAATTAACAGGAGATGCATCATAATCCTTGAGATAGTAAATATGTACAATATTTATTTTATAAAGTATAAATATACTTAAATCCAATGGGGGAAGAAGTACTCAGATCTTCTACTTTAGTATCAATACCACATTATAGAATTACAAGAAACAGTTCCACATTTATTTTATTCTATTTTTTAATTTAAGTATTAGCATCTAAATATTCTTAAAGTAAAAGCACTTATTAAGAATGTCTCATTTAAAAATGTTGGATTATACTTATTGATGCGTTAATGTACAATTTAACGTCACAGCTGGTGTAAAGGTAGCTAATTGTAATGTACAAGTTTTTGCAAGCTGAATGTACAATAATAGATACAAAGTAATAGCTTATTCATATATTTGAAAAAAAACACTTAATTGTTTGTTTAATGACAATTTATAAAAGAATGTAGTCCTGCTTTGATCCCAAATCCCCTCTGTTGTCTTCTGGGAGGTCCCACTGGAGCAGTTTAAGGGTCAAGCATCACGCTCAAGGACACAACAATTTGTAGTTATGCGCCAAAATGTCTGAGCTTCAGGCAACTAGCACAGTATTAAGGACATGCATTTATAGTCCACGGCAACAAAGCCAACAAAAGCATGCACACACTCACGCGCAGAAAGAAAACACTCGACACACATACAGTATATCACAATGAATGGACGGGCAAATTGATTGCAATGCCAAATATGTATTTACATGTGTGTCAGTAGATTTAGCACCTTTATATGCCTCAGACATGTTATTTCACTTATAAAGTACTGATGTTGTGACCGAGAACTATACTACGTGTGGGGAGTTAGTTATTGCATGTCCCCATACGAGTATGAAACAGATTTATGACGTGTTGCACCGGGGTATTGCTGTGAAGGTCCAAGTCACACTGCAATTTGTTTAGTGAGGATTAGTGAGGATGTGAAGCTAATGATTAGCCCTTTGGCAAATGTTCCTATTTGATCTTTATGGTCATTATGCTACTTTGATTTTGTGAATCTATTTTTGACAACTTCAAGAAATCGTTGACGACCCCCTTTAGGCACTTCACGTTTAATGCTTTTGAGCTCTTTTTTTTGGTATGAATTGCTTCTCCATCACTTCAGTACATTTGCCATTGTTTTATTCCTTTGTCTCGTTCTGAATTCCTAAAAATCTTTATTCACCGCAGAGAATACATGAGAAAAGATTCAAATTTTACATTTGTTCCCCACAGTATCACTCTACGAGGCATTAAACCATGCAGTACAGTTCACTGAGCTGTATTCAACATTTCCCGGAGTGTGTCCTCTGTGTGACTTCTTGAGGAGGAAACGGAACTCAAACAATAACACTCCAAATGAATTAATGTCGGACTATATATAGCTTGCAGATACTTGTGAAATATGAGTAAAAAAAAAAAAAAATCTGCTTTTCTTTTTGGAGGACATCACGACATCAAAGGTCTGCAGCTTCTGCAATGTGATGTCAGAGAAGTGCACCTTATCTCAGCGCCATATTTAGAATGGAAAGCTGAATGGCATTAAATGGGCCTAAATATTGCACAGTTGTCACGGATGACGAGGATCCTGCCTCAAGTCTGTGAAAACTAGATATAGTATAAAATAGTATTTATAGTATAAAAGCAAGAAATTTCCCTCTCAAAGCCAACACGTCCCAACTTGTCAAATACAGCAGCTTGGTCAGTGGCCCTACGCTCTTCGTACCCCCACAGCGTCAGTTTTGCACACGACAGTTTCATCTCGTTACATACACTGTCTTCTCAAAATTAACTATCGTGTTCACTGGTAACAAGTTGGTTAGGTTTAGGCAACAAAACTACTTGTTTAGGAAAAGATTGTGGTTTAGGTTACAGTCAGAACGTTACTTCAAGTATGTCAACATTGACTTTTGGTTTCACATGGGACACAAACGCCTGTCTCCTGGGTGAATGTCCTGTCTTCTTTGAACAGTCTGTCCACCCCAACCTCCTCCCTACGAGGACGTTTTTGCTCTTTGTACTATGCCACCGGATTTCCTCATAGTTTGAAGCTTAGAGCTACCGACCAAGCTGTCGTATTTGACGATTTAGAAATGAGAATGTGCTGCCCAAGCTCGATATGCCGATGGATAGACCAATGTTGGGCCAGTGTGAAGTGGTCCCAAAATATTCAAATGGCGACGAGATGCATACACGCTGTCTGAAGTGTAGCTGTCAATAGGAAAAGTCAAAAAGTCAGTTATGTGGTGAGATCTTGGCGACAAGTTATTCTGCACTGACAGATGACATTTATGTGAGGTTTCATCTGGAGTACTCTTGCGCTGAGGCAAAGCTGGCCTTTCACTCTGTCTGCCAAACTAGCATTCATCAGCAAACCTCATACACACACACACACACACACACACACACACAGGCATAAAAAATGTAAATGGCAGCTGGCTCTATGCGTGTGATGTCCCCTCTCTTCGTCGTATTGTATCCGTGGTTTGTAGATGCTGCAGTCATCACTGCCCTGCAAAGTCCTTGCAATTATATTGGTGACAAAAATATGATTTATTGCTTTGTTTTCTTATCTCACCTTACTGTCTTCCTTTCTTAACACAGAGGACTAGTCTGGGGTGGTGGTCGATTACAACCAAACAACAGCATCTATAAGCTAATCCAATGGGCTATACTGATTTTTAATCTCTTTCTCCTTCCTTTTAGTTCTCTCTGCCATTTCTTCCTCTCTCCTCTCCTTCCTTTGTTGCCTCATTGCACAGGCTGAACACGTGACAGCTCACTGTCAGTGTGTCCACCCTATTCAAATGAGGGCTGGCCTCAACTGCGTGTATCTCTGCCTTCATTGTGGGCTCAGAAGTACAGCAGCAGGCATTCATGGAGGCACAAGGTGGCAAAGGGATTCTCCCCCATGATTCATTTGAACTTTTCCTCTCTTTGAAATGGCATCACAGAGGCCTTGCATGATTAATCTCGCCACACTTACACTGTTCTACACAGAGTGCCGGCTTTTAAGAATGCCCGAAGGCACGTCTGCGAATATTGTAGTTTGGTTGGCAATCAGCTTGCTAATCAACCTTTTCAATTGTCCATGTAATGTCAAAAATTTAGGTGAACACACCCACCGACTAGACTAACTGAATGGCACTGCATTTTGACAACAGTGTGCAACAGGCTTATTGAAGGGTATCAATATTGTATTGTGAGTATATGTGAAACTAGAGCAATAGTAGTCCACACAGCCGAGCCAAGGATCTCATTTCTGAAAAAGTTCTGGATTTAATTAATTGTTCCATGATTACTTTAGAGTTTGCTGGTATTTGTCCATATGAACCAAAATTATGTGTACTTGTGTGCCTTTCATTTTTAAAATCTAAGGGCTCCAATCAGTGATGGCACAAAGAGAGACATAACACTTATAAGTCTGTTTGGTCTCCAAACTACATCAAAACACAAGTGAGAAGTGATACCGGGAAAGGCGCATGATAGGAGTTATTTCCTCCATTCCACGCCCGTCCATTCCAAAAATGGATGTTTGCAAGAAGCTAGCAATCCAAGTCGTTTGTGTGCTGATTTGCAGCAGAAAAAAACAAGGAAAGAGAAAAGAATATGGAGGAGAGATAGGTAGCATGATTGTCTCTTCTGCAAAGAGAGTTGGAGGTTAAATAACAATAACCCTAACCCTAAATAATAACCCAACTTCCATTGATATTTCCCTTGTCCCGTGTCTTGCATTCTCATTGGATTTGGGTCGTTGCTGCTGTCATTGCCTGTCAAAAAAAATGTTTACACTACAGGATTTGGACTTGCAGACAAGTCCAGATATTTAACCTGCTATATATCTCACCGGCATCTGCAAAGCATTGGCACATCTCTTAGATTGCGTCTTTGAAAATTCACACAGAGCAATCGTCGCTAATGGTAGCAAGTGCCATTTTGCTTCTGATTTTGAGCTTTTAGTATGCGATCTCCAACAACTCACAAAAATGTAATTCATAAGCTATTATTAGCGAGAATTATGCAACAGCACAGCAACAACATTTTATTTATTTCCTTGATGCAAAATGAAAAAAGTAATTCAGTGATCAGGTGAACTGTATCCGGGGACAAATATCTACACTGGGCAATAAATAAGATGTATGGATTCCTTATGTTAAGTGCAAAACCCATCTGTTAAATGGCCTCTTGGCCTCGAGGTAAACAACCTGACAAGTAACTGAAAATGTTGCTTTGATCCCTGACATCAAAAACAGTATAAATTGCAGAAAAGCAATATAACATCTGTTGTCCATGCACGCATCTTGTGTCAAAGTACTCTTTATCAACACTAACCCTGAACTAAAGCCCCCACCCTGCACCGCCCATTGCCTCTAAGAAATACAAGTTTGTCTGGGGCTTTGATTATTTTTAGGGAGGATATGTGGAATGACAAACAGCAGTTCATTATAAAGCACTGAGCCTCGAAGGAGTAGTCTGACTCGTGGGTAGCATTTATTAAATGATCCCGTGTTTTCACTTATATTGGGACTGACCAACAGAGCAGCCCTGACTGTCACATATTATCCTCTAGTGGAGTGTCTTCTTGTTGACTCCACGCTGAGACTCTGATGCTTCACTTTGCACCTTTTACCTCTGAGACTAAACAACAAGATCCATCCAGTGAGTGCAATGGGAACTTTTCTAATTATTGCCACAATCATAATCATGCTAGTATCGCAGCAAAGCCTCTCTGGGCTCTGTGGTCCCGTTGCGAGCTGGATGGGCTCACACAGGGAAAAATGCTAATCAACATCCGGCCTCATTAACTTATCGGTGACTGGGGTACAGCAAAAGAGCCTCTTCACTCCTTTCAAGGGTGGATGTAATCAGAAGCAGCATCTATCCATATTTCCTTCTCAAGGGAAAGGGAAAGGTATACATCTCCGTAAACATACTCACAGTAACTCCTCAGCATGGGAAAACGAAAAATTTGGATTATAATCAGATTCAAGAAGTGAAGCCCAAAGTGTTTGACTAGCTTAATCAAATAGTATGATGGTATGAATGTCAATCATTGAGATTTCTATTGTATTTTCTCTGAATCTGTCTTTTTTGTTCTCTGTGTGAATCCACTTGTAGATATCAAGGGAATCCAGTTTGCCAAGGCCAAATTAAAAAGCAGGCATCACATACATCATACAGGAAAGTGGCCAACGTTCAGCACAACTATACAATAAAACACACTATGGTGCAATTTCCTACCTCTTCCCACTGGTGGATGTAGCGAATGAGTCTTGAGAGACGCAGGAGCCGCAGCAAGCTGAGAATCTTTGTGAAGCGGACAATCCGCAAGGCGCGCGCTGTCTTGTAGAAATCCGAATCGATGCGCGTCTCCACAATGAGGAAGATGTAGTCCACAGGGATGGAGGAGATGAAGTCCACCACAAACCAACTCCGCAAGTACTTGATCTTGATCTGTTGCGGATCCAGGATGATCTCCGTGTTGTCCTCCTTGACGATACCAGTCCTGAAATTGAGGACCAGATCCATGAGGAAGAAGGTATCGGAGACCACGTTGAACACAATCCAGGGGGGCGTGTGCTCATCCTTGAAGAATGTGATGCCCACGGGGATGATGATGAGGTTGCCCACCATCAGCAGCAGCATGGTCAAGTCCCAGTAAAACCTTATTGCAAGTAGAAATGTAGAAAGACAGAGATGGGATGGTAAAAGAGTCAGAACATAGCAAAATGATCTAGCTAACTCTTAGCAACATCCTTTAGAGGGTAACACTAATCTTCTGTGTGCTTTGAAAACTCATTCTATATGGACTGCATGATATACAAACTGTATCTCTTTGCATCATGAAGTATATACACTATTGCTCAATGTTTGGGGTTGTCTGCCACAAAAGCTCGATCCGTTACAGTCAGATGGCTGAGAGGACTACTACTCATACTTTGAGGTTGTAGAAAGACCTATTTTCCAATAAATGTTATTTTGTATCAACTACTTGCAAAGAAAGTCATGCTTTGTAAATGAAGAACAAAATGCTGTACATTGGTTCAACCAGAGTGACAATTGAAAGGGTCGAAAGAAACAAAGATCCCTCGAGAAACAGTTGAATGAGAATAGCAGAAATTGCCTGCCATTGCTAAAATAAACAGGAAGCTAAGTATCAAAATGTGTGCAGATTTAAATAGGAACAAGGTCCTGTCCAGCAAGGTCCTGTCAAGTGCACAAAATAAATCGTGGGGTATTTGGAGAAAAACAACTGTATTCTCCCCTGACATGTAATACTTCTTTTGGGGCCAAAACTATTTCAAATGTAAATAATACATTTATTGTCTGATTTATAGTCTTTTTGTCTCCATTGAAATGGTCATTGTTGAAGGAAAGAAGAAAAACATCAATACAACAGCTGACCCAAAACTTTTGAGCTGCTGTGTATTATAGTAAAACACAGCTTGTGGCAAAACACATTCCAAGGGAGAGTTGCCATTTTTTCATGGCTTTAAAAATACGATGTGACACGGACTATTCTTAGACTCATCAAACAAAACACAGTTAGAAATACATAAAAAGAAAGAATTAATTTGTAAATGTTAACCGAGTAATGTCTTATTATTGTTACATTTATGTGTAACCTCTATAGTATAGTTTTTTCACAAAGGACATTGACATTTCACAGTGGGAAAATTGTTAATAATAAACTAATGATGGCTGAATTCCATTTAGCTGTTTCAGCATCAGTATATTGTTCATCATTGTTCAATTTGTTTTTTTCACTGTAGTGAGATAGGTCACTCCTAAGCTACTTCCATTTTCAGCTCCGGAAAAAAAACAAAGGTTAATTGCTTTTTTTTTTTAATTCTTTTTTTACCATTTGCCCAAGTTGCTAGATTCACCAGCACGACGTGACATTTTACTGGGCAATCAGCCACTACTTATTGTTGAGCCCTGGCATGCTGGCTCACTGGCATGGCTTACTGAGACACCTGAATAGAACAGAGTCATCAATGTTATTAATAACACATGTGCTTTTCCTATTAAGAAAAATGAAATGATTGATGTGAAAGCTATTTGTGTTTGTACTGTAAATCACAACTCAAAAGGTCAATGAGGGTTAAATGTTAATTACAAACTGTACTGCCACCTCGTCCGTCTTCCAGGCCCGAGAGTTTGGATATAAATTGCACTCTCTGCTGGCTTGGTAATTGAATCTAGATTGGCTCTTTTGTGTTAAGGGTGATATATCCTGGATATTCCATAGATCGCACCGTGGGGAGAGGGGGGGGGGGGGGGTCCTGCATGGTGGACCAGCCCAGTGAGCTTTGATGATTTACCCACCTCATCATTAACTGGGCCACAAAGATCTGTTTCTGCGCAAAGCCAATTTCAAGAGCAGGGCCAGGAAACAAGGAAGAAAGGATACTACATACATAACCAGGGTAGGATACGCTTTTTTACTGCAAGCTAGCAAGTCCACAGCAAGTTATTACTGCTCTTTCACTCTCTTGCTGCAGCTGATGTTTATTGATTTCATGGTTGATTCACAGTGTTGCAGTAAATAACAAAGGCTTTAAAATGAACTGCTGCTTTGCAGGATGACACAGCCTGATCCAAAAAGTCCTTGGGCCCATGTAATTTCAAGTTGATTAAAATGTACCTATCAGTACAGATACATAACGTCTGCCTCACCAGAGCAGGAGATAACCTGGCACATACCCCGTTTCCTTCCTCATGAGATTCCTTTTGTTTGTTTTTTCTTTTCTTTGCATGCCTGTGTTTGCTTTGTTGGAGGTTTATAGTTCATCATTTTATTTAGGATTAGTTAGATCTAAAATTGCCTTTTCTCTTCAAAGTCCTTTGAGATTTGCTTGTGATAAAGCACAACAACTCCAAGTAGTTTTACAATAATTTGAGATTTTGTTCTATTTTCTCTGCTGTAAGCATGACTAAACATCATTGCTGATTCATTACGGAGGTAAAACAAAAGAAATCTATGATGGCATGAGTGATGACATGGTGGCATTTGGACACGAGAGGTCTCTTCAACTCAAACACATAAATCTGTGGAAAAACGTAACATTACTTTGAAAAAGTAATGACTGTAAAATACAGAAAAACTACACAGGCTGCTATGGAGCAGACGTTTAAGTTGTAACGTGCTAAGGTTACAGTTGATAAGAGCATTTCACAGATGCATACATACATTCACAGCATACACAGACACACATCTCAGTTTCATATCTATTGCACACACAGAAACATATACACATACACTGAGGGAACAGGGACAATAATTGGAATCCTTCAAAGTAAAAGGGTATCTACTGTTCCAGCTTGTTGTCAAGTGGAGTTATATTTAGACAGACCTTGCCACCACTGGGTTTTCTCATGAATGAAAGCCCAACAGGACAAGAAAAACTTATGAAAACACGAACAGATTATGACATTTGTTCTTTATATTGCCATGTTATCGAATGTTAAAAATGCTAGATAGCGTGTGCATTTGTTTGCATCCCCTCAGGTACAGCTTACTAATAGGATGCAAGTGTGCTCCCAGCACTTGACAGAGTATATCAGTGATGATTTAGGGTTATCTGTTTCTATAGAAACGGATGCAAATATTTCCCTTCGTTTTGCCATTTGTATCAACTGTGACGACTCAACTGCCAACCAAGTCACCAGAAAATATTAGCATTGTTGGTTTTTGCCAACCACAGGATACGTTGAATGTTGAGGTGTCAGAACCAAAAAGGTTTCATAAAAGTTTCACATCAGCCGCGTGTCATGCTCGCAGAAACGCACAATTACAGATGGTTAGATGGTGAAACAATTGGTTAGCTTTAAATAACAAAACAACAACCGCCATTAGCAGACTTTCTTACACAGCGTTACGTAACAAGTGTACCAATGTTACACAACAACCATAAAGTCAACATTTAGTTTTGGTTTCACACAGGACAAGAACAGCAGCCTCCTGGGTTAAAATCCTGTTTGTTTGACCCATCCACCTTGGTCCCACCCGCCCTTAGTGGACTTTCTTGCTTTTTATACTTGTAATTACACCCAGGTAACTTTATGTCACTTTTAGTACAGTGACGGTACTACATCACTTGCTGTGCACGTCGCTTAATGTACTAAGTCACTTGCTCTGACCGAATGAAAAAGTGTCCACATTTAACATTTCCATGGTCTGCAGAAACTTACAATGCCAGCATATTTTCCTGGTGAATGGACTGCAGCAGCACTGATTCTGAGCTTACCATGGGCCAGATAGGGTGCCGGATGGCCTTCTAATTCACAATGACAGTAAATTGATTCAAAGCTTTTTCATGTAAATAAGGTGCCAGGGTATTGCTATTAAACAAAATAGCACAAAGTACAGTTAAAGCTGATGGGGATGTCATTCATTTTGAAAGTATTTGATGATAAACCAAAGCATCGAAGAAATGGACTTTAAACTGATGATGCAGGCAATCCGAATTCAACAACTGGATGTTGCTCAAAACCAAAAAAGAACAAGACAAGCCATAGAAGTGAAGCCTGTAAAATAGATCTGGCTTCAGTTAGATGATGCTGTATGAATGAAAGAAATAGAAAAATAAGTGCTGGAGGAGAGCTTCTCAACATCTTTGCAGAAAGCACAAGACAGCATTCTGCTTGAGACCTCTGGACGGCACCCTGGCAGAACACAGCCACTGCTGCCACCTGTTTGAGTAAGCCTCACTTTTTATAGGATTGAGGGGATAGGTGAGATTGATAGCAGCTCTTGTATGCTCATAGTGAAAATGCATCTTTCTAAATATGAAGGGAAATGCACCACGCAAAAAAAAAAATCTGAGCATGGTACCTTTTTGTTGTACCATTGGATTTTAAAATAAATCAATCTACTAGTGGAAGACGTCCTATGACCATTAGTGACTTTGAGGTCCCCCCTTAAACAAAATTGTAATTGACCCACAACAATGTTTTGGGATAAGGACATCGCTCAGTATGCAGAATTTCAAAGAGCTGTGTAGGAATCCTTGTGGATTTTAAGTGTGTGTACGTGTAGACTGTGGTTTTACATGCACGTGTGTGTGTGTGTGTGTGTGTGTGTGTGTGTGTGTGTGTGTGTGTGTGTGTGAGCATGCATGTGGTTGCCTCCTGATGGAGGTCAGGCCGCCTAAACATAGAAGGGATCCATTTACTGTGTTGTATTATTCACTGGGACCCTGACATAGAAGAACATTGTTCTATAAATACAGTTGGGCGAGTGCGGGATGTTAGGCGGACATTTCAAAGGCATTAAACAATCCTATACCTCTGTATGCATCCCAAATCACTGACTCACGCTGTGTGCTGGTATACCACCTGTCTTGAAATATAATGAAAGCAAAATGCAGTGACCTAGCACTGGTGCTGTGAAGGTGATATTACCAGGTGTTAGGGGTGAAGAAAACATCTCATTTGAACTGTTCTGATCTTATTTTATTAGAAAAGTCCAGTTTATGTTTATTAAAGCAATGCCAGCAATTAAATACTTATTTTATGTATAACAAATAATGACAAATAATAATGATAATGAAACTGCTGGTGACTTTTTCGTTTGGTTGTAAACAAAGCTTTGTAAAAATAAAAAAATAGATCAGATAAAGACGTGATAATAACAAGATATAATCACATTCTATTGAAAAACGCGGCCAGAGCTGGTGTGTGTTCGTATGATTATGTGACCACTGGGGAACATCAGAGCTTTTCCACAACGACAAGGAAGTAGACTAAAAATATGTTTAAACTAAAGACCAGCAAAGCAGAGAACCACTAGAAACATTGGGAATAAGAAGCAGAATAGCTCACACCTAACTTGTTGTGGGGCTGAGTGTTCAATGTACTGATGAAGGGAGCCCTGACATTTTGCTGTCTGTGGGGATAGAGCCACAGCCCACTCTGCTCTCCGGTGGGGTGACCAGAGACAACAGGAACATGTTGTCACCCTCAGAGTGCATCTGACTACACGATAAGCCTCTCTCAGTCTCCTCACCCTGCCAGCCAGGCTACCTGAAAGGGACTGTGAGCCACCAAAAGCAGCCTGAAATGAACATACACTTACCCTTCAGGAGTAGCCTATATGTTGAGGGGGCACAAGGGATAAAGCAATGGGGTGTATATAGTCCTGCACATACAGGGCATATAAAGGGGGTATATGTTTGTGTTTGCGCATGCATGGGTGTGTGAACTTAGATTTCCCTTGTGGAGATGTCTATATGTTGGCTGTGATGCTGGGAGAGTGATGGCAAAGCTTGCAAGCAGATCATCTGTCATGTCAGGTACAAGTGGTAGACAGCATTTAACAGTGCCTCCCTTTATTCTGCACCACACTGACTGAATGGGAACAGCAGAAGAACAATGAGTGCTCCCAGACTGCACTTCAACAAGGGCACTAGCCAACATTGTGTGCACTGTAAATGTGATTTGGGCTGATTAAATGATAGGACTGTATCTGTTTTTCAATGAGAAAGCTGTTTCCTTTTTGAATAATTAATTTGTGTGTGTGTGTCAAGTGGCAACCTCCAGTGCTGAGAAATGAAGCCAACACGAAAGTGCCAAAAACGTCAATTGTTAAAATGGCAATTTGAGGCATAGCTCTAAAAGCGAATCAATCTCCATAGACCCCCATGTTAAAATGCCCAGCTTTACAGCTGAGATAAGCATGTTTACAGCCTGGTGCAAAAGAGTAAGGTATAATTGAGGGATTGGCTGCTTTGAGTGCCAGATGAGGGCCATACCAGGTCGCTAGCTGCTAGCTGTCTGCTCTGCTGCCTCACCAAGGACCACCTTGGCTCTAGCAGCTCTTCGCACATTTTTGGATTAGATTAAAAATGGTCAGAAAATCCCTCCAAAATACCAAATTAAGACACCAAGACCTTGACGAGCACCAAAGAAAAATACATCCTGTGATTTAGACTTTTGGAGATCTCTGCTAAAATAGCATTTTCCGAATCCAATATGCAGAAACTATTTTTAGAATGGGTAAAAACAATACATTATACTACATGCAAAAAACTGCACGTTTTAAAATTGTATGGGATTAAAATATATGGGATTAAATATAAAGTGGGTATATCTGTAAAAGGGAGACTCGTTCAGGTATTTTTAGGTGAGAAGTCAAGGGGCCCTGATGAAAACGGCCAACCTGTTTTTCAAAATAAAAACTCTCCAAAATGTAGCCAAACTTTGGAGCTTTATTTAGCCTCCTTCCCCCACAATCTAGCATAACATTTGTACCAATGGATGCTTTAGGTTGTTTAGCTTTAAAACTGAGCCTACAACCTCTTAGCGTAATGTCGGCCAGGATCTCAGGCGAACCCACCAGTCTGTGGTTTAAGGACACAGAATCTAAATCCAAGTTCAATTTAAAAGATAACTGACAGAGCAACAGCCTCATTTACCCCGTTGCCATATTTGAAGGAATAAATGAGGAGTATTGAATAAAAATTAAGCATGAAAGGCTCCTGTGAGATAGAAAAAAAAACTTCATTTTACACAAGATACACTTAGCAAGAAGAAAAGGTAATCTATAATAAAGCCTATCACAAAATAGGCAGAGAACAACATCTGTAGCAGCAAAAAGGGTGCCCGTTTATTCCCCATAAAAGAACAGCTCATTAGTTTACACAAGCCAGTTGGCACTCACATCAAGATTTAAGTGTCTAAGGAGAAAATAATTGGTTATAAAGGGTTAATCCTATTTTTGTTGTCACCTGCTCCAATGAACTGTCATAACGGCGCTGTCTTTGCCAAGCACAGCCAGCAGGCACACTGCACATGACACTGGGGCTGTGCAGTTGCAGGTGGCTATATTTAGGTGAGGCATGATGTTTTATCAAACTATGGCAGATTTCATCAGAGGAAGAGGCAAATCTCCCTAACCTCAGGCTACAAGAAAACAGACGGATTTACTAAATACCCACAGAGGAGAGAGGTAAAATCTACTGAAAGGAGTCAACCGTACCTAACACTTATAAAAGAGATTCAGAAACAAGATTACAAGTAGTTCTATGGGTGGACATGAAGGTGAGGGTACAGCGTACGGCTTTTCATTCACCTCTAAAGCTCTGTATAGGACTGTTATTCAACGAAGCCAAGAGAAAGACAATGCTAAAGGCAATGTCACATCTGCTGCAGAAGAACATTTTCTAATAGATAGATGTCTGCCCCCTTGAAGATTTGACACTGACAAATGTGAAAGAAGGAGACGCACAACCACCGAATCTAAAAACACAAGAGTGGAGAATGCGATCACTCTGAAATTGAACAGATCTTTTGAATCACAGAGTAACATTTGACAACAACTCAATCTAAGTTTTGAACTTTTACATCAGTACTTATAAACAGCAGGGAAATCAGCCTGTATTGAATATTATTCTCATTTATGATCAACTGACAAACAGAATACAGGTTATTTTGTCTTTAGGTCAAACTCTTGTTATGTTTGAAAATTATTTTGCCTGCATTTGGTCATACTTTTTAATTTCAAACAAAACTCACCTCCCTCTGTCTGTTTGTGGGTCACTTCGTGTCTGGTGCATTATATTTCTCATACTATGATGCCACTGGATTTGGATTTAAAATGATCTTAAACATAGAAATATGTTCTTGCTGCAACTCTTCGTATTTACTCACAGGGTGTATTGCATCAATATTCTGTATTGTATCGCAGCACATTGCTTTAATGACGATTCTCTATTACTGCTTTGAAAGGAATTTGAATCATTCAGTAGCATAATCATCACTAAATTATTTGTTTCTTTCCAGTTTGTCTTCATTCAACATTGGAGCTGTGGGCAGCGATTCAGAGGTCTGGAACCAGGCTAACCATCTTAGGGACACTCACTAAATGCCACAGCGTCGGTCCCAGACCCTCAAGAATATGCCCCAGATCCACTCATTGAAATAAGTCCAGCCTAAATTTGCACTGATGTTTGAATAGCTCACAAGTGTGCGCTTAAGAGCTTTGACTAAATCATGAAATCACCAAAGCCACTTCACAAACTCACCAGTTGTAATCAGAAAGCCAACACAGCTTCCCAGAGTGCAACCTGCTACCTATCTACTCAGAGGGAAAAAATACTGTACACAGGTAGTTAGCTGTCAGCAAACAAATATGCCCACTGTGTGGAAAATACTAGTAGAGAGACAGTGAATGGCAGAGCTGTATTGGAGAAGACACAGAGAGGACACAAAGCTCTCCAGCCAGTTCCGTCAGCATGCACTTATCCTACTAGCATGTGCCAGTATCTGTGCTCCAGCTTTGTTGACCGCCATCCTGCCACTAATTGCATCTGTTTTATCATGATGCCTTGTTATCTCCCACAAGGTCCTTAGGGTCATGTTAAAGGGGTCCCCTGTCAGCCAACCTCAGAGTGTGGCAGAGGAAAGACTGGCCAGTGCCTCCCAACTGAACACAAAGACCCCTCAACGCACCAGTCCGCTGCTCTGCTGGACAGGAGAGAGCCAGAGAGAGAGACAGCAACGGGATTTCTCATAAGATAGATGAAGTGCTAAGATAACGTAATGTCTAAAATAACAGGCGCTAGTCACACTGTACACCATCACCTTATGCCCTTGCTCTGGGCTGCACCAGTATTGAGCCATTTATCTTCACCACTTCAGGTGCTGCAATCAGCAAATGTAGCAGCCACAATGAAAGCCTTTTCTATCCATCTCCAAAACGGTGATCTGAGGTCAAAGGGTGACAAGGAGAGAAGAGATACGAAAAGAGGGAATAAGGGGAGGGAAAATCAGACTCTGTAGAACATAGGACAAAAGGACAGGGACAGCCAAGTGAGGAAGAGTATGAGGACAGATCCATATCAGTCTGATCTTCTGGAAATAGGAGTCGTGACTTTTCTTTCCACACTGTTGTTTTGAGCAACATTACACAAAGGTAGAGGTGAATAAAACCAAAATGAATAGAGCTTAAAAGCTGATGGAAAAGCCTCACTAAGAAGACACTCGGAGCATGAAATCAAATCAAATCGGAGAGGAGATGCTGTTTAGCTGATTTCTGCTGGTCTGCGTGAGTAAGCAAAAGTGAAGGCTTATCTGACTGTTAAACCAAACAGAGCAGGATTTATCATGTTTATTTGTTAGCTCTATAATTTCTCGATTGTACATGCTAAACAGGGTCAGGGTTGGATTTACACACACCAGCTTGGCTACTGCCCCCTATTCAATCAAACACTGGGGAACTGGGGAAAACCTTGGAGTTTCAAAAAAAACTCAACCCTCCGAGTGTTGCCCATGAGGCAGACATCCCATCCAAGAATAGGAAGACTTCACAAGACAGAATGCCATTGCAAACTGGGAAAGGGGAGCTGGGTCTAGATGACCAAGGAAATATGTCTCCTAATCTAGACTCTCCTTCAGACGAGGGCCTGCACAGCCTGAAGAAAGATGGGCCCGTGGATCAGTTCCTCTCAGTGCCGTCTCACTTCTCATGGAATAAACCCAAACCTGGTCATACACCTAAATTTGCTGATATTAAGCAGAAAACGGTGGAAGATTTCGCTAATAACCAACTTTTCTAAATCCAGCTTCATCTCACAGATTCCGTCAACTAATCTAGTTTTGAAACAAAATATTCATGCCGATGTAGAGGACTCGATGGAGAGGATGTGACTGGAAAACTGAAACGTTTTCATCTGTTCAAATGTCAGCAAGTACTTTCTCAACTGGTTGAAAGAACTTTCTGTTGCAATCCATTTGTTCTTTTCTACTTCCTGTTGGTATGTGAGAAAGACTTGGCGACCGTAGTGACAGCAGTAGCAGTGTGGAATAGATTCTTGATGGATTTCATCCTTAACTTGAAAGCTTTTTTAACTTATAGTCAAAAACAGGAGGTGGTGTGACGATAACTGCCTCCCCGTCTTTATTTTTGTGAAATATTAATGCAAGCACTGCTTGGCAAGACAGCAATTGTCATCTATCTTAAAAGCAATTACTAGTGCAAGGCTAAACAATAGACCTTAGTGGTAAGTGTTTTTATAGTGTTGTGAGGTGTCATAAAGATTGGAAACCCTTTTTTGATGTGGGAGAGAAGTGAAAACATTGCAGGGCAGTAAAGGAGTATCAAATAGCACAAAGTATTAATAAAAGGCCTGCTGATATAGAACGCTGCTGTAGGCAAACTTTAAATCTAGCAGTATAAATCTAACTTAGTAACATTGTAGAGTAATACAAGTTACTCTACCCCTTAGTGTTTGGAGGGGAACATACAGGCACAATCTCCACATTAAAGAGTTATGGGTGCTATCCGAAAATCATATCGGAGTTTTTTAGGAGAGCAGTCTGCTGCCCGTTCTCCAATGTTTGCAGCAGGAACTGGTCTGGGAAAAAATAGAGGACATGCTATGAACATAGCAGCCCACCCCCACCCCACCCCTATAGCAGAGAAGAGAGAGCAATCTGTCTTTTACCACTGCATGTCTCATAATCCAGTCATTTGTCGGAGTCTTCTAGACACCCAGCATGTGGCAGGGCCAGGCCAAACACATTGATCCAGGGAAGCATTGCTTGTGACTCACGCCAGCCACACGCAGAGTTCTTTATTCAGCGCACTGGACTCTGGTCCTGTCTGAGTGGAAACCCCACTGTTTCCAAAGTGCTTTAGCCTTCTATACATTCTTACAGAGTACACCTGGAGAGATCATCTAAGGAAATGCCGTCCTCCTGCCATGTCTGTTCTGCATGGATGGCTGGAGAGTTTTATCCTATCAATGGAATGAATAACAGTAAGCTAAGCAAAAAACAGAGGGATGATTGAGACGTAGAAGAATGACACGTCATGACACAGTCTTGTCACAATGCTAACTCTGGTGGTATCTCATGGTCGCCCACCTGAGTCACCTGCACATGTAACTGATTATCGTTTCTGGCACATTCTGCTAATTGGCTCTGAAATGACTAGAACTTGTCTGTGAAGCTGACTTTGTAATGGGGAGTGTCTTATGAGAAATTTAAAGTGACTTTTAATCGAATATTTCTCATATTGTATCCACCCCCCTGGAGCAGCATATCGGGGCCAGTTTGACATCTTGGCCATTTCCTATGTAGGCTGATGGGGGTGAAAAAGCAATTCAATTTCAGAGAGACAGAGGGTGTGAGAATCCACCTGGGACACAAGCATTGCTGAAAAGGTCAACCTGTACTAGATATAACAGAATCTGTGTTAGGGGCAATGAACAGGCTGGGGCTGCAGAGGTCAACACAAGGGAAGTTGAGATGAGATTTGGTAACTGTACTACAAAAACATATGCATGCATAAAAACATAGGGTATCATTTTTGAAAAATAAACACTGAGCAGTCTCTCAGCATACCATTGTTCACTAGCTGATGGGTGAATCTCGGTCAAAATATAGTTGGCAATTAACATTTGAGTTAATTCTGACCTGCATGCGGTGCAAAAGGATGGGCTCAGGTCAAAAACAGTGGGGTACTGAGATCACTTATAATATAAGTGTATTTGGACCCTTGTTGCATTGTAAAAATTAGCAAATCTCAACTATCTGGCTCCTAAATAGGCATGAAGATAAACCAAGAAAAGTTGTTGTAAAAAGGATTCCACCCATGTTTGTGTGTGAACGGCGTGCCTAGACGTGAATGTAAGACATCAGAGAGAATCAATAGCATACAGGAGGTATTTTAACTTTCTTGATTGCTGGAAACCAAGTGATTTTTTCTTCTCAAAGTTTTAATATTTTATGTGTAGTAAATTCATCAGTCATTACGAGAGATAATACTATTTATTCTGGTTATCAATTAGATCATCATGCAGAGGTCTGAATCACTGCAGCACACGTAATCAAAGAATGCCCTCTTGGGTATCATTGGAAGATTACACCTATATGTAATCTGTGTTGATGTTTATTGCTTTTAGAGCAGAGCAGATTACGTGTCAGACTGGAATTAAAAATAAAGTATGTATAATGGCATTTATAACTAGACCAACTATTTGGATGGAAAATAACTGTTACTGTGTCACAGGCCAAATAAAGAAGCATAAGGTAAAGCATCAGTTGCAAATTCAATGTTTATCTCCACAGAGGAAAAATCAGTTGCAGCCCCTTTTGCACAATGAATGTGTTAAGTGTCAGAATGCTCACAAATTCTGCTGTTACCATGTGGACAGGGAAGGTCAACAAGGGTCAAGTGTCAGTTCATTGCATGGAGAAAGTGGGCACTCGGTGTATATAGATATTGTAAGTTGTCTCTTTTCCAAACCAAGGAGTGGTGCTAAAATAACGCCAGAAGCAGAATGTATGAACAGAAACACAGAAAGGTCACTTCAAATGTGATTTGACTACACGGTGATAATTTGTTACGAAATAAATAAATACACATTTTCACCACTAACCACCCTGAAATGTTGAGATGAGTGAAACATATTTACCTCTGGTCAGTGGGGAAATAATCACATCTCTTCAGTGGAAAGATAAATAACTTTGACACTGAAATGTGTGAAGAGGAAAAACTCTTGGCTGACTAGTGTTGTGTATCCACCTGGAGAGATTATAAATTGATGTTGCAGCGCAGAGGATGGTGGTGCAGGAAGGACACACCACATTACATTTGTCAGGTGACCAAAATACATCAAGCATACCAGCTGGGTGACGGCACTTAACAGAAAAGGCTTCCAGCAGGCTTTCCCATTTTCAAAATGTATATGATGTCCAATCAATCAATATAATCTCACCTCGAGATTACCATCACTTTGCCAAGGTTAAACTCAGCTCCTGCCTAATACCTAAAGCTGAATTTAATGACATATCAGGAGGGGGGGAGGGGGGGGGGGGGGAACACTGACATGCGGGAAAAAAAAAAGTGGGAAAGAAAGGCCATTCTCAGTTGTGATCTCGTGTCCTGATTTCACACGCCCACACAAGTGGGCCTGGTGAGGTCACGCGGTACCGTTCAATCATTCTGCCACTATGACAGGCAACATTCCACCCACCGGCCACGCACATCATCCCTGGGCTCCCTCCATTAAATAAATTGTGCTGTAATAATCTCTTGGCTCCTAATATTCGTGGATGAGCACTGCAGCCTATTTTGATTACCCCACTTTCAGGCCCAGCCAGAACCATCTGTAATCCCCATGTTTTACCCTCACTAAATTAAAAGGAGGAATTATTTAATGGAGACCGAAAGGAATAGAGTGTCATTCATCCACTGTCCAAATGTTTTTTTCTCTTCCCATACATAGTAGCACTACAGTAGCCTACAACACCATGGTCCGTGAGGGCACACGCTATGACTCTAAAGCCAGGACTCAATTGATACATCTTTACAAAACGTTTTCATCTCATATGGCTTTTACAATCATCATCATTAAAAGTTGCTGCACTAAAAAAAAAAAAACTGTCAAAATCTATTTCAATGGAGCTCTGAATGTCCAGGCTTCACGTTGCTCTACTACACTAGCACCTCACCTGGACCTTTGTGTAACTCTCACCCACACTACGACTCCTGCCACCGCTACATGAAGGGGAATCACCCGTGCTGCAGCCGTGTATGTTTCTCCATCTTATTTTTCAATAAATCCACCGATGGCAAGCTAGAGGCCCCACGAGACCCAAACAAATCAATAGCAAAACATACTCTCAAATGAACCGTATTCAACTTGACTGAAATTGAGAATGATGTTATTAAATCTGATCCCATACGCTCACAAACACACGGATGCACACGTGCACACTCCAGTACGCCCTGTAGCTGTTGGCAGCTGCTAATACTTGATAAGGATTACAAAGCTAAGATGCACAATTTGTGCAGTATCTCAAATTCATCAAGGAAATAATAACCATGGGATTTATTCCCCCCCCCCCCCCCTGATTCCCCAGAAAATAAAAGCTCTGTCGCAAAAGTCAACACCACTATGCTATTGTGAGAAGCTGTCCAAAAAAGATTTTTTCAATTTGGGCTAATGGTGGACACAAAAACTGCTATGACTCATTGTAGCAAGATAATTAAACATTAACCAGAAACTGGTTTAATTATTTGGCAACATAAATGCTTTCAGGAACACAGTGCACATTTTCCTTTGTCAACACCTTGACTAAATGTTACTTTCCTTTAACTATATCACAGCCTTAATGTGCACATCGGTGACTACATCTGCTCTACTTTTCTTTAATGTATTCTCTGCAAAAAAAAAAAAATAAATAACAGAAGTTGTAAGATGTCTTTTCAGAGGATTTATTTTTTTGCAACTGTCTAGGTAAATGTCTTCTGGGAAACAGAGCTGGATGTGTGGAATAAAATGCTGTTGAAAAAGTGGACTTTACAGAGGGGATGGAAGGATTCGCCTGACTGTTGCAAAGGGATTTAACTGATTGACAGAAACTGCAGGACAGCCGACCCCCCCTCTCTGATAGGGTTGGCAACGCGTTTCTAAAGGAAAAAATAGGGGATTAATATAGCCTTCAGTGCAACAAAAAAGTTCTAATGTGCGACACCTTCTTTTCTATCTCCCCAGGGAAATGTGAAAGACTTTCCAACAGATGTGTCCTCTGGGTTCTGAATCACAAGATAATTAAAAGGCACTTGATGATCAGAGGGATGCATTCTAATATTGCGTTGCATCACTCGTCTAGAACTCTGCACAATGCTGCTGCATTGATAGAATCCACTCAAAAGGCTCTATACAACAGGTAGGAAAAAAATCCCCTGGTTTTCCTCATGCAGATAGAGGATCCATTGTGTGAGAAAAGTATGAATTTGTCAATCAAGCACCGACATATTCTTCAAAAAGGGACAATAAACACTATGACTTTTATCAATCTCTATTTATGACCACGGGCATGCAGCTTCGATAGGTCTCAGCACAGTTTATGGTACAGCAGCTTTTAAAGTCACATTTTGATAGCAGTGACAAGAAAGCATCCAGTGAGGAGCATAGCAGAGGCGGCGGTAATCCCAACACCAATCAATCATATGTATTGTTCAAGTCCTTTCAAACCCTCACAGATATTTCATGGTCAGCATGTGCTTTAAGGACAGTAATAATCGTCCTTATTTAAAAGACTCCAACTGAATCAGTCATTTTAAAAGGAAGGCTTGTGTCCTTTTTTTCCCCAGTTGAAGTTGTCACTGTGGTTAACTGACCACATCTGCTTACTAGATGCTTGTTCATAATCGAACAAGGCTGTTCAGCTTTGGATCTGGAAATGAGGCTGTAGATTGGATTATGATG
This sequence comes from Anarhichas minor, assembly GCF_050575085.1. Taxonomy (NCBI): domain Eukaryota; kingdom Metazoa; phylum Chordata; class Actinopteri; order Perciformes; family Anarhichadidae; genus Anarhichas; species Anarhichas minor. The sequence goes on from NW_027466508.1 coordinate 2,902,579, forward strand.
CCATTTTTAATCCGTCTTTTTCCCTTGCAAGATATTGCTCCTCCCTTGCTTCTTAGCGTTATACAATACTTGACAAGAGCAGATTTTGCTGAATTTCGGAGCAGTGATGACTAGTGAATCCTTGTGACACTCTAATTTGAGTTTATAATGTCAAAGCTTTGATGCAGACATGTGAATAAAACTTTTCGTCTCAGAGACCCTTCTCTTCTCTGGGCCCATTAAAAGGTCCCTCTCATCTCCTTGTGTACTTTAATTACAGCCATCTTGTCCCGTCTCTGATCCTGATTTTGGAGAAAGTAGGCGCTCAAATAGCACGTTTCTCCTTCAGTTCATTAAAAATAAAATACTAGCTGGAACTCATCTCACCACGCCGTGTTAACTCACTGACATGATGTACTATTTATCCCCTATCTCTCATGGAGATTGGTTTCAAATATTATTTGAAGCATTTCATGCTGATAAAAAGGTATCATGCCAACTTCTTTCAGTAATTAATCAATAAACTTGAATATTTGTCAATCAAGGAGTTTATGTATGCTTTGACTTTTTCATGTTGGTCACACAAAACAAAATGTACAAGAATCCTTTCCCATAGTTAGCATAAGCTCAGCCTCAATACTTTTACTCTCCTGATTGAGTACTACGTCTGTGGCACTCAATCAGCAGGGTGATTATGATAGAGTTGAATGACTAAACCACAAGCAAATTGCTCTCAAATCGGCAAAATGTTTAATTATGGTAATATACGGTGGTTGGCTAACCGAATTTTTTAGAGCACTCCCCTCTCAGTGCATTTTCATTATTTTGATAGATCTCAATGAGACTCACACATCCATCTAGTCCACTAAGTGCAGCATGGAGCCCCGTTCCAGCATCTTGCTCAAAGGCCCTCCAAAGCTGATGACTGGTGCCAAATATCTGACCTTTCAGTATCAGGACAGTCTCCCCAAGCCCCAAATCACCCTTCCTCGTGACATTTAACACAGTGAGTAAGAGAGCAGAGGGGGTCAGACGAAACACAACCAGCTGGAAGGAGCATAACAAAAATGACAAACTGTCTAATACATGTCTCACTTCCTGATGATGACCTGTCTAAACTGTGGGTTTGCAAAAAGGATACGCTAATCAGTGTAGTGTTTTAGTATACATATCTACAAATAGTTCCCAGACAATATTATACCCTTGCTTACAGGTTTTGCCTGAGTAGAAACTGGACAAATACTATTTGGAGAGTGACAGATTTCTTAATAAGAAATAAACCAATCACAGACTGGAACCACTAAACAACACAGTTGATCACATGGGTCGGGTTATACCTGAATCAGGGATATGATTTTTCCGAAATCTGGTGTTACAAAAAACAATTATTTCCTTCCTTGAATCCACAAAAAAAAAAAATCTATATTTGGTGTTCGTATATATATATATTTATATATATATATTTATATATATATATATATACACACCACAGTGTATTTGTCCCTTAAACAGGCAAATGTGCCTGTTTTCTATTCTAGAAAGAGTCCACGCCTTTTCCACTGACACCTCAGGCCTATAAGCAAATCGCACTTCAACTCTCATGTCTCTCAAAGTCAGACATCTTGTTCTTGAGGTATGAAAAACACACTTTTGTGGTAAGTGAGTTTCTATATCACATGCCATTAAACCATCATAGCCAATCAAACACCAGGCAGGCTGGACAACATTCAATGACACAGCCAAGGAAGAATACAGTACGTGTAACAATGACAATCTTGCTCCATAAAATGTTACAACAGAATACTCTACATGATTTAAATGATAGGTGCATGTGAACTACATGTAAATGCTAAAGCTTTTAATGAAACCATTTACCTGAATTACTAAATCAGAAGAAAATGCATTAAATTAAAAAGAAGTTAAGTTTCGTTACCTACTTACAATACAGGCTATGAGGTAGTCAAAATAGATGTATTTTCCCCAAATAATTATATTTAATTAGATAGGTTGAAGGAAGCAAATGAAATGAGCACTCTCCAATCAAAACCATACTATTATACGATGCATCTCATAATAGTAAGATCATAACACACAAGTATGTGTACTATAGTGTGTACAGTATGTAGTCCAAGCCACAGCGCTGTTCTGGCAATAAGTAAGTTTGTACAAGCAGCACACTCATTGTCATCTGAGATGCAAAAAAAAGTCCATATGCACATGGACTTGAATGAAAAGCATTGTATGACAACCATTCTAAAATCCTAAAAGCAAGGATGAAGGACCGTATCTAGTCTTGCAGCTAAGAGCCTCCATGTGGCTGTGAATCAGATGTACGTATATGGCCAATAACAAACTCAAGGGCACTGACAAAAGAGCAAATCTGTAGGCCAACAAAAGAGTGCATGGACTCTCTCTCTCTATTCCATTTTGCAGCTGCAGTCTGTCACTTGACAACACTATTAAATGCGGACATAAAATGCATCGATCATTTCAAAATTGCTCTAGAACTTTAACAATTAATCCAAATAAAATTACTTAACCCTGGTATTTTTTGAAAGACCATTTATATAAAAGAAGAAAAATAAAATCAATAAGTAAACCTGTAAAGACTATGTGAAGTGAAGGCCTCATTACTAACCCTAATCAAACTCCCCTTACCACAAGTTTTCTCAAATAAAGAAGAAACCAGTTAAAGGCTTCATTTACGCACCTTTGGATAATATTTTACCAAGATAGGAGAATTGTCCTAATTAGCAAAGGTTGTGTTATCTCTGTGTGTTGTTCCATAGCACAACACAGTACAGGCCTCTATAGTAATATGTCCGTATCCTGAAATAAAAAAATTGAATTAATATACTGTGTTATGGCAATTAAAAAAATGAATAATTTAACTAATTAGTAGCCCGTGAGTGTTTTCATAAAGCAGCAAAGTCAATTGATAACTTTGTCATCTTTTAAAGTGAATGAGTAGAATGAAGCTGAATAAAACAAGGAATGGGCTGCTCTTAAGCTGATGAATATCGTTATAAAAACATCTGGACCTGTAAAAGGCAGCGACGCTCACGTGATGCTTGATTCTAAAACCTTTTGTTGTTCGGAGAGCATGAGCCATACATTTACCTGAAATCACTGTACGGGTGAATTATCCAAAATCCGGCGGATTTAACCCGCTCTTGTTCCCGTTCAACCGCCTTCTCACTTCCAAACATTCTCAGGGAGAACTTGTTGACCCCTGGTTGAAGCATTGCTCCAAGCTGTCTGTGTATGAACCCAGCTTGATATAATCTCTCGTCGTCCGGCAGAATTTGATCAATGCCATCCAACTTTATAAACCCTGGCTGCTGGTCTGTGGAGTCTTTTAGGGTACCCCCGCCACCGCTGGCCCCTTGCGTGCCTTGATCAGGCGGCCCATCACCGATGGCTCCGGGGGGGCTCTCTTCGCTCGGGGTGACATCCCCCTCGGTGATGAGGCGCCTCTCCTCCGCCGAGTCAGAGTCGTGCACATGGCGACTTGTGATGGACGAGAGGCTGCCTCGAAATCTCCGACAATCCCCGTTTGAGCTGGTCTTCATCGGTCTCCCTATGTCCGTCTCCATAATCACAGACTCCCCACTTTTGGTCTCCCCGATGCCTTTGCAGCTTCCCCCAGAGGTCGGCAACGGTGACGGTAGAGGCTTCATCCTAAGACTCTTCCTCCGGGTGTCCTTGTCTGCGTCTTCTCCTTCGCCCATTATAGATGCTTTCTGTCCAATATGCTGTGGCAAACTGTAGAGCCTTTTACGCATGGAGGAGTGTAACCTGTCCATTATGACATTGACACTTGGTGAGGAAATTAAATAAATCCAGATTGTTAGGCTGTATAGTAACGATTATTTCCACCAGCTCCGCGCTCCCTATCTGTTTGCGAGAGCGATCAGTCTGGAGCTAATCTGAATCCCTGAAAGCCTGCTACACATGACATGGACCGCCGTAGCTCTACTGAAACAGATGAAAGATACTCTTTCACATAGTTAGACTACCTGACAGTTTGCATATGTCCTCATGCACAGCCTGGGCGGTCCGCTTGGCCACTGCGTCCCCGATGTACATCTTTGTGCCGTTCAGACATTGTGCGCAAAAGTGGAAAAAACTGCTTGAAAGTCACCTTAGCGTGACATGTGAGGGACGTGCCGACGGACGGTGATACGGAGACGAAGGGAAGGTCATGCACGACGAAGGATGCTCTTTTCACCAGATGTCTTGCCAGCTGCCATCAAAACAACGCGACACAATCACGGAAAATACAGTAGAGCATTCCAGGGACCGCTGACATCACTGATCCATAGTCAGGGTGCGTTTTGGCGAATTGTGAATATTCATGATGCTGATCTATTGGGTTGCCATAGGAGCGAGAACTGCAAATAAGCTCAGCCCACCTTGTTTAAAGGGGAATGCTCTTCCCATTCTTAAAACGCTGTCCTGTTCTCTTAAGTTAAGGTTACAGGTATAGGCAATGCAAACCGATTGTTCAGCCCTGCTGTGGGCTTCACAAAAATACAAATCGCCATATCATCTGTCGGATCCGCTGCGTAATTTGCGCACACAAATATAGTGGAAGCTGGAAAGAAATTGTCTGGGTGTTTTATCAAATAGACCTGCGAGTGACCTCTCAAATGCCAATACATGTAAATAAGTGGGCTGCTGTATACAAAATATGGAGACATAATTTGATTTTATGTGTCCAATTAACTATTTATAATTCACAACACATCAATCTTGCATATCTTGCCACAACACGGTTAAAAAAAATCATAATTTTATAATAAATATATTTACAATATTTCCTTCCATCTAGGCTGATGACAAACAAAAAGCAATAAAGATTTTTTTTAGAATAGAATAATGTAATTTGACATGTGACCTATATATTATGTATTATGATGTGTAATGGCCATTAACGTCCCCAATATTTCCCCCCAAATAATTAAACATTTAACACATGAAAAAGGAGGCACATTCATTGTCAGTGACAGATAGCATGGGTTTATTTCATTCATTCACAATGCCCTCTGTATCCCCCCCATTCAAAAAAGTGAATGAATTGCATCATAGTCACAAATACATTGCTCCCAGTGAGAGTCCTCAGTTGTTTGATTTCAGTACACATATTCAAAGCAGCCCCTTCCCAGAGTTGTATTAATGAAACCACTTCTTGGCTAGGTGCAATTTCAAGGAAATAGAGTAGTAAACAAATAACTACTGTAGAGTTGCAAAACAAAACAAAAAGTAGTTAGCACGTTTAATTTATTCAGTTTGTTGTGAACTTCTTTCAGAGCCATCATTCCTTTTCTTACATACGTCAGTCTGATGTCTTACCTGTGCTGTGCCTCTCTTGTTAGTCAAGTTAGCATCCCAACCTGGGAAGAATAAAAGAGGGAGCGGAGATCAAAATACTGGATGTTGGCTAGCAAACTTCCATGTCTAGCTCAATGCAAACTGCATTGAGCTACATGGCAGACATAGCTGGACCAACAAATCAGCCAGGCCGATACATCTGCCGATTATAGCGTGTCGCAGGTGCAGTATACGTATAATAACAATACTCTATCTATACAGCATTTTTGCTATGCTTTAGCTAAACCAGGAACAGAACTTTCAGGATGGTCATGAAATAAAATTAGACAATTATTCAAAATAAAAGACTCAAAAGTAAAATAAAAAAACAAATAAAAAGCAATAATATTGAAAAGATAAGAAATAGATATAAGTTGGATGATAAGAAACAAGATAATGCAAGACTGAAATGCAAACTATAGGTCTGAGGTAATTTTGGAAACAGTGTCACCTTAGTTTGTCCACCAGAGAGCACAGACAAGTCAAATTCTTTTAACTGTAAAATGTCCCACTCAGTATCTTGGTCACAATAAAAATACAAATCTAAGGGATCTGTATCAAGATTGTTTGTTCACGTTATGTTTACAGTTTTGTGCTTCTCATATATTCTCACATAAGACTTTTCATTGATGACTACAGAGTCACAAAGAAACACGTCTGTGGTTCTAAATTCAATCTGAACTTTGAAAAAAAGTCAAATTTCACAAAACTTAATCTATATGGGAACAATAAATTGTTTCCAAGCTATTGAAATCAAACAAAGATGGCAGCTGATTACTTATTTTGTACAAAGCAAGAAAAATATCAACTTTTAATATGAAAAATATCAAATTAACGAGAAACTAAAAGTGGCACAAACTGGGGCTATACCAACACAGTATGACTACATCACAGCAGGCATATTTATTAATAGCAGAAAAAGAACACAACCCTCCAGGGGTTACCATCGCTCCTTAATATACAACCACCTGTTATCATGTCTTCCAAACGTATTAGGTCCCATTCTGGGACATGAGCCAGCTGTATTTGCCCAAGAGGGAAGGGTGATGCTGTCAAAAGCTCAAAAAGCAAGTGGTCCTTTGCTTTCGTTACACAGTTAGTGACGTTTCAAAACTGTTCCTTCAATACCAAATTTCCTTACCACTATTAGATATTATACCACTATTATACTGTATACATTACAATATATAATATAGTTAGTGTAGTACAATAAGCTTGCACAGTCACATTTTCAAGAGGTTGGATATGCTTTATTTTGCCAATAAAACTAGCCTTCTGTAAAACTTTTTTTTGTATTGCACAATACCAACCAGGCCCCAACTTACAAATACAACTTTGTCAACAGTCTTTTTATCGATACTGTAAATATCTATAGATTTGCTTATCAAATTCAAAATGGGTCTTTGTTGCCAAAGCATCAAATTGCACAGACATGCAGTCTGTCTATTCATCTAACGATACAGAAGTGTTTTGTTGTTTTTTTGGGTAAAACAGGCGCGTGTGGTCGCGCTGCACGTTAACACGCGATCAGACTCGCCCACTTACACTATTTGTAGCACACGGTTGGTTAGCTAGAAAACATATCGACCAAAAACGTCTCCAACGTTACCGGAAATGGCCACTAGTCAGGCATGGAGGTTAAAACGCTATGCGCGTTTCCGTCGAGGCTCTGCAGGAGGAAAGCCTTGGAAGGTAAATACATTTAAAGTTACTGGACCTTCTCATACTAGCTAGCGACCATGAGCTAAAGCTAGTTTTCCTACTGAGCTAACGTTAGCGTCTCGTTGCATCGTCTTTAAACCTCCCCAGTTGAAGGGCTATATTAAGGCTATTATTCTTGCGTGTTACAAGTTGTACCAAAAAATAAATGTTTCAATATAACAATAAGGGACTTTGAATTTGTTGACATGTATGAGTCAAGGGTTTTTGTAGAGGGATATTTGGATCTCTTATCACTCCATAAATCAGAAAATATACTGTCAGACATAACCGCCATGTCTTTAGGGATACAATATTGCATAAATCAGGCTATCAGTCTTTAAAGATATGTATGGTAAAATTGTGAGTAGTGTTTTTTATACATAACCATGACACTTTCCAAATTGATTACCTACACCACAGCTTTTTTTGTATTGAAAGTTTTCTTAAATTGTAATTCTAATGCTCACTTTTGGTGAATTTAGGATAAATCTACAGACGCAAATACACAAAGTGTAGTAAGATGAACACCTACATGTGTATGTTGGACGTTTTCTTTCCACTAGTCTGAGAGAAGGCATGTTCTGGAAGCAACATAGCCCATCCAACATGTTTTTAGAGTTCAAATCAATTAACCGAAAATGCATATTTTGCCAGAATAACAGTCAGAAAACTTAAGTAATTCATTTAGATGTATTAAAATGAGAAAAGCAGCTACAGAAACTAAACAAATAATAATTTAGAACCGTTTCACTTTACGTTAGAGAGACATCATGTTACCTGATAAGAGCTTTGTTTGAAGCAGTTCTGCAGTAATTCCCAGCCCTGTTTCGGTACTCGCATGGTGGTTGATACAAAAACAAAAAACTCACACACACTTCAAGACACAAAAACAGAACTCCAGAAATAGATTGAAAATAAAACGGTAATTTAATCAAAACAATGTGAAAGAGACAGCATCTGTGGCAGCATTTTGACTTGTCAAAGTAGAAAAAGCACAGGAGTTACAAACATTTATAATGGATCCGTTTCTATTATTTACACCTGTGACATGTCAAATGTCTAATGAAAATGCCTGTTTTAACACTTAAGTGAGATACCGTGCGTCAGGCAAAGTGCGCAATTTTTTCCCTTACCCGTTATTCATCTTTTACTTGTCATTTATCCGAGTAGTGTTTTCAGCTGTGAGCTGGGACTGCAGAGATTTAGTGACGCTGTTGTGTCCTGTAACACATTTTGAAGGTCTAGCTTTAAGGATTGTGGTTTTGTCTTAAACAATAACTAACTCATGCACACGTTGGTTTTAACTAAAAACCCTCCAACATGAACAGATAGACCCATTATGAGTTGATCAGGAAAAGTAATCACTCACTTCAACTTTGCACCAGCTAATATTCTCTTTTCTTTTCACCAGATATTTGAGGCAAATGGCAACAAACAAGAAATGTTCCTCACAGTTGTGGAATCTGGATACTTGCTGGTATTGCAAGGACAGGACAGCTTGGTAAGAAGACCGTGTGGCTAGATTTACCATTTCACTTTATGATATGCACACCTGGCTAAGCCTTATTTTCCAGATCCAGCCTTATAAATGTGATCCGTCAGGTTAGAAGGCCTATTCTGACTAACTTCTTTCTTTACAGCTTTCAGAAACTTTAGATGCGATTTAAAAACATACATTTGATTCCCTTCATACATGATTCCAGTGCCATCATGTCACTGTAGAACCATATTATCTTTCAAATGGATGTTATGCATTCATTGTGATTCCTACATACAAAAAGACCTCTGTTTTGGGTTTCAATATGATAATATATATTCTGAATGATTAATAATAGATACAATTTAACTACATTAGATCAACATGATTGTAGTTTAAAATATGAACATAGGTTATTCAAATGTTGACAAAATTAAAGTAGACTTACTGTAGTCTTGTGTATACAGAGAAATCATACTTTTTAAATTTGTGTACAGTCACAATTCGGAAATAGCAGATTTGGACCCAAATACTGATCATGAGGCAGCAAGTGGTGTGCAGTGATTTAATGACACATAATAAACTTACTGATGCAGTCCAAAAACAGGCAGGCAACAGAGGCAAATACAAAATACAAACCAGGAACACCAAAACATCTCAAAGCTAACTCCTCACCAGGAGAGACGACAAACTGACACACAGACTAAATCCACAAGGAGAGCGGAGTGATTAGACACAGGTGGAGCCAATCAGGGCGGGGCCAGACAATCACAAAGGCGGGAAAACGCACAAGGAAAGAAGTAAAACAGAACAGGAGGAGTGAACCTACAAAATACAACAGGAAACAGACAAAACTGTGGTGAATATCAATTCATTTTGGATGTTCACTTACAGAGTTCTAGCTCATAATGACCATAACAATTCCACTCTGGACTGAAGCAGGTGTCACTGCGTTGCATAGGTGTTGCGCTGTACCTTTACTTGAAGCTCTGCAATTCAAAAAAATAAATTGTTGCTTTTGGGAAAGTGCTTGAAATCCTTTAAGGCTGCAGCTGTGATTGTCATGCTCCGACACTAGCAATCTGAAGTATGTCACAGTTGTATTACTGGTTGCCCTCCCCCATATGGAGGTAACATTGAATATGGATTATATTAAATATTAGCAATGCTGCTCCAAATTTGACAGTCCTGCATGGGACGTGACTGCTCTGCCACTCTCTTCAAAGAGTGTACATGTGCCATGGACCTCTACATTTTAGCTTCTGTGTTCATTTGTATGCTGTGTTTTTACTACAGCTTCTCTGTGAATATAAAGAAATGAACAATCTGCATGTTAACGTAAAGACAGTAAAAGTATTTTTCAATTACACCTTTCACAAAACGACGAAAGAAACAGTGCTCCATTCTCTGGGCAGATTTTCTGGGATGTAAATCTGTGAAACAGAAATCTGCTTTCCGGATAAAAGGCTTCGATTGAAGGCCTGATGAAGTATTCTGCTGAAGAGCATGACATTTCTGTTCAAATCTGATGGCATTTGATCACATTGTTTTGGTTGGGTGACGCCAAATGTCCCTCAGAACTTTTTGGGTTACAGGTTCAAAATCAGTAATATTATTTGAAAAATGTTCATGTTCAGGCTCACAGAAAGCTAAAACGCACTTCAGCTTTTTGTTCAGACTTTAAAATATTATATGTGGTAGACAGAGTTTACCTGCCTCGATTCTATTTCTATTTTATATGACATTTGTTGCCCTTTTTGAACATTGGTTTGTTGCCAACCTGGGCACAGCAGAGTGACATGTACATCTTAATTCCACAAATACCAGTTGTGGACAGTCAGGTGAAGAAATAAATTACCAAAGTCACAACCACAAATAATAGGCTTAAGCAGGTAACTCTTATCTATAGGTGTGATACACTGCAGAAATAAGCCGGTAACATTGTAAAAGTAGGACATGATAACATACTAATTATTGTGGCCTTTAGACATAAAATAGTGAACTTCCTGCCCGACAGATGACATAAATGTGACGGACTACTCAATGTCTCATTTAATGGAGTTCTGGCAGGTGACACAACTATCTTGCTGCGCCAGGGTGTCGAGCCACATATTCAGGTCAGCCTGCAGAGAGCTTTCGCCGAGGATGATGGACCGGTCTGTTAGGTTGGTGCAGTGAATGCTCAGGAACGTCTAATAAGGAGAGCTTCGGCCTATAGGCTTCAATAGATATCCCCTCATTTGGTGTTTCGCTGATGATGGTCGAGAGCACTGGTCCAAATACCCAAATGTCTCCAACTGGGTTGGGAGCTGAAGGCCAAGAAATATGATTCACATCATTTTCATATTCCTCAAACCATTCAGTGACCCCTCCTGCCTTGTCTGGACACATCTACATTTGATAGATTTCTACACACATTTATTCAGATTATTCCTTTACTTAATTGCAAACTGTACAGTTGGTCACCGACATTTGCATTAGAATGAAAATTCAAATCCAATAATGTGTTTTCCAAATTGGTATGTAATAAAGCATTTGAATATCCCACAGAAAACAAGCGTATCCAAAAGAAAATCATAAGTCTGTCTTAATTATATACTTACTTGTTTATTTCCATAATTACATTTCCAGAAATATATCTTTTTTGCATTGAAACTTGGGTGAGCTTACTATTACTTAATTATTAATCATAATAATGCTATCAGTTTCAAAGATGTGTGTTATTAAGACTGGATGTGGAATGACTTCCTGCATGGTGCAGTGCCATTATTCAGAGGAATATCCTCTTGATATACCTACATTGTTATTTTCAAAGTCTTAAAAAAAAGCACATTTAACAAAATATGCTGATCACACTGTTAAGCTATTGTTGTTTAATGTGCTTGTTTGATTCCCTGCGTGAAAAAGCTTCCGTAAGCCTCAAAGCTGAGGCTCGCAGGTTATTAAGCAAATAGAGACCCCTGCAGACAGTTTTCGGTAACCATTTTAGAATGAGTGGAAACATGGAGTTGCTTTTACATGGAGCAGTACAAAAGAAGACAATTATACAATCCTAAAAATACCCCAAAAATATTTGATTTCCTGTCCTGGCTGCTGAAACCGTTTGTTCTCTTGTCTTTCCTCAGGATACAATCCCTTTGCTCTGTGGATCCGATTTTCTCAAAGTACACCAGAAATCTGATAACCTGATGTTGCGATATACTGTGATGGTGAGTCTTGAGATGCATTTCAATCCCACATTTGGTAGTATTTTCTCCAGTTATGTCCTAGTACCTTAATTCCCGCTCAAGATCATTACATTTATTATACTATAACTAAATAAAAACAACGACTAGTAGTCTAGATCTGGATTTTATGTGTTTTTTTAATACTGTTTATTCAGGTACTGTGGTGAACGGCATTGCGTGAACATTGCATTTGGATGTCTCCTTGTGTAGAAAATGGTGTTTTCATTGGCACAACTCAGATTGACAAACACAGATTGTGTCATTTTGCAGGGAGAGAGCCGCATGATGAGGATGCAGTTTGATGGAAGTAGCAGGGCCGAGGCAATTAAGGAGTGTTCAAGTGCTGTGGAAAAACTGATGGAGTACACGTCTGTCACCACTCTGGATGACACCCCATTGCCCCCCAATCAGTCCCCCGCTGAGGCCTCTGCACCAGTGATACAGGTTTCCCACTTTACAATTTAGTAAATAAAATGTCTATATTGTAACCAGCATCGTACAGTATTTTGTGAATTAAAAAAGTATCTCAGCATAATTTTAAGTGCCATAATTAAAGTTTTATAGTCCGTACTGATTGCTTAATCAACAGTATCGTGCTTCAGTGCTGTGGTCAGCTTCAGCAGCAGTGGCCATGTTATCCTCACTAGATGGCGCTATTTACAACACTGACTCATCCTTAGAGGTGACATTACAGTTACAGTAGGTCGGCTGAGATAGAGAATACCTTGTACATGAATCAGTAGCCAATCACAATACAATGTATGGTGTCGAATACAGCGTGCCCCACCCTAAACACACACGCACAGACAGGAATGTAGCATACTAATATAATTAATTAACCTCCTTTAAACACCGAAGAAATTGGTTCTTATTGCCTTTAACAGTCAAGTTGTTGATTATCAAGACAAACACTTTTGACTCAAAGCTTATAACAAACAACATAACATGCCAGCATTTAACCAGTTGAAGTTTACACTATAGAGGTGAGATTGTTGGTGCTGTATCATACTAGTCTCCTTCATTTCAGTAGCAGCCTTTCGTTTACTTCTTAAACTTGAAAACACTCAAAGCATACGTTTAATTAGTGTCTGGATACAGAGCAGAACTTAGACCCAGCCAGCTGGCTTACTGCATCTAACATCAAAGGACAGAGGGACGGACTCTGCCGTGGGTTTGAATGTGACCTTTAGTGAACAGACCCACTGAAGGAGTTCACAGAGCACATGAAAGGACTTTGAGGGGTGGTTGTGTTTCAATTAGTAATGAAGCCATTGATTGGCCTCTTGACCCTGTGGAGTCATGCTGGGTCGGTCAAATACTTTTCTTCTTCTTGTGTGTCAGCAGACTTGTCAGGGAAAGGCTGTGGAAGTTGATCCCGAGGTTGTCCAAGGATCATTGTCCATCAAGCGTCTTACCCAGGTAGTGACTGTAAAAACATTGAACATCCTCTGTGCAACATATTATTTGCAATTTTGTGTAACTTTAACTAATGTGCATTAATGTGTTTTTTTTACTTCATGAGATGCAGGGTGTTCAGTTAATTTACTTTTTAAGTATTTGTTGGACCCTCCACAGCACATGTTGGGAGAGACTGCTGTGACTCTACCTCAAGTATATCGCCACGGCTCTTTGGCACAAGGTGACTTGGGGCCCGTCCTGCGTATTTGTCTGCTGGATCCCAGCTTTCCTGCATTCGTGGAGAAAGTGGAAGGGGAGCTGAGGAAACTGCTTCAAGAGTGACGAATCTCAACAAACGCTGAAGGCAGAAAGGTCAATACAGTGTGATTTTGGTATAGTTCGTGTAGGCGGTGCCTCTTGGCGTTGGAATGTTTCTTGCTTGTTTAAAATGTTACACTTTGGTTGTTATTGTGTATATGTGGCCTGAAGATGATGCTTTGATGGTTTGGAATGTGGGTGATTAAAGGAAGAACTTGCAAAGCAATACAAATCTGGATTCAATTTTACATTTTTTATTCAGAAAAAAAAAAATATTGGTCTCACTCATAAGTTTGATCGTGGCTATATACTCTGGTCCCTCTTTTCCCACCTTAATGCAGGTCCATTTCCACCGCAACACACATGGATACATCGTATTGAAAGAGGAGTCATGCAGCTACAGCAGTGAATTTTGCTATGCCAGCTTCCAAGTGATCCCACAATATTAAAGCTTCACTGAGTAAAACAAACTGCCCTCCATATATCTATTTAAGAATACATATTGCATAGGATTATAGCCATGCTATACAGTTAGAGAGGAAAAAAGAAAAAAAAACAATTAATGAAATTGGGAAATATAAAAAAAATACTTTTTAAAGATTTCCTATCATTTGAACACTCATACTTCAACATATACAAGACACCTAAGTTACTCTGGAAAGAAAAAAATAATAATACACTTATCATTTTTGTTTAGATAGTTAAACACACATAAGTCATTTTCTGTAATCACTCTCAATTAAATTTAAATACTGCCATTGAAGCCCTTGCTTCACAATAAAGTGGACTCATCGTCACAAAATCAAACATAGTTAACTGACCATGATATGCTGTACAAATTCTCAAGAATAAAACCTATATATATATATATATATATATTTATATATATATATACTTATATCATAAGGATGAATCCATAAAAAAACAGGTCATTTCAGATGCAAAAAAAGCCACACGGGGGATAACAACAGAAAATGTCTATTCTGAGTATCCTATTGCGTAATTATCTTGCATGCATTGTACATGATATGTAATACAAAAGGGATCACCTCAGTTGAGGATATGATAAAATGAATAAAGGAGACATCAACAGCACATTAAAAATGTGTACACCTTTGTGGTGGTTTTAGTCATTATTCGTCATCCTGAACTCTCCACGCAAGACTGAATAAGGCATGCTTAAGACAGCCATTATGTTCTTTTTGTTGCCAGTGTTATGCTGATATTGTTTCTCATAAAATGAGACAAGATATGCTTTTTTTCGAAACTGCCCGGAGCTCTATCCACCTCTGATACCTTCATGTTGTCAAAAATGCAGTTTAGCCATTTTGTCTGTGAAGAGAAAATCAAGAGAAGGCGTGACCACAGATAATCCTCACAGTGAGTTCTATATTTAGCCCACATCCCCTACAACAGTGTCTTACTTGAGTAAATTGCTTATTTTGTATTCCTCTGGCGAGTGTTTTTGTCCTTGTGGTTGTTTGTTGAATTTGTTTTCCTAGAAAAAAAAAAAGGAGTTATGATTTAGTGACCTACGGGTGATTCAGCCATTCAAATCCCAGTATTTCTGTATGAATTATACGTGTAGAAATAGGAATATTTACTTACGTTGGTCCAACTGGTTCATCATCTTTGACATGAGAAGAGAGCAGGACAAAAAGCAGAACACAGAAGTCAAATATGAGAAAAGCTAAATATCTGTGTTGCATGTTTCAGCACATTTACTGCAAAATATGTGTACTTGATTTTCACAATTGTCCTTCATTTGGTGTAAAAATCCATTTTCAGAAACTTGAAATTGACTCGAGATCACCAAATCCAGGGGAAAAAAAATACTACGCGAGGATGCAGCTGAAAGCACAGATTGCTTTGAATACTTGAATAGTAGTGTGGCAGAGTCGTGCACTGGTGGGAAGCTCTGACATCATAGACATGGGAGTCAGCTGCTGAACAAGCCTGGTGTCTGGTGAACAGGCTCAGATGGAAAGCAGCAAGCAGCATACACAGAGGTTTCAGCATTAAAAAAAGGTTTTCGGACACTAAAAGCTGCTAATGGCTGTGACATATTTGTAGTAGAAGGGCTGAAATGTGGAAAAGAAAACATTCTGGTATGGTCTCTTAAATAACCACAACTTTAACTCCAAGCATTGAAAACATAACCTCACATGCTATCTGAATCCATGGGGTTCCTGTTTATTTCAGACTAAGCATATATGTGTAGGAGGGTTACAGATGGCTCTCTTAAAGCCATCTTTTAATTACACTCAGCATTTTCAGAGTGATTTTGAAAGAGCCTAGTACATGGGTGTGACATTGTGACTGACTTGGCATAAAAAAATGAATCCCTTCAAAGCTCTGCAGTGGTTGTTATCACTTTATGCAGTGTTAATTCCATTCAGATTATCATCATACAATTTCTAAAAATACACATTTTGGGTAAAAATGTTCTCAGCTGGACCACAAAACAAAATTCTCTCATTCTCACTCATCATACACCAGTGCAATAAATAACATACATAACAATGTAACATCAAGAAACACTGTAGGAAGAGGAACTTGTGTATATTGTTGCATTGAGTGACAAGTTAGTGCAAAAACCCCACATACTTGGGGTCAACAAGGTGGTTGGTGTCTGACATACAGATGAAAATGTAACCAGTTACAGTGAGATATTTTCCATGCAGTTAAAAGTCGGAGATAAGGAGCATTAGCAGCATTCCATGGCACTAATATGGAGCAGAAAATGGCAGTTACGTTAGACAAAAACACACGGTTCTGTGATCACTTGGAGGAGGAACATCTGTCGGCATATCCCACCGTTTTCACACCTCACACCACGAAAGCTATGTTTACTATAATGCCTTTGCAAGCACACAACAAATAACGGATTTTTACTGTGTGAGATTGATGGTTGACCACTGCTTAAAAATAGATTCATTACATAAAGTAAATGTGTTTGTTTTTAGCAAATCCTCACACAGCAAAATTTGGAATTTTAGCAACTGGTTTTGAAACACAGAGTAGAAATGTCAGCTTCTGCCTCACAACCCTTGGCTCTGGAGTATAAAAGTGTTCAAACACAGCAAAGCCATCAAGAGACCAGAATTCATAATGCACGCCGACAGGGGCCAAAACCTCTGGGAATCCGGGATGCTAAGAGGAGATTTTAGAGAGGCTGTGCATCGTGAGCTTGGGGGTCCTCATTCCTGATTTGAATGGCATAAACATGGCAAATATAATCCACCGTAATCGCTTCATTTTTTTCTGGTAGCTGAAACCAAACTAGAGGCCATGCACAGAGCTTACTCGAGCTATGTTGTTGGTGTTTGTGCATGTCATTTTCATGTATTTTCAACATTAGAAATGTGTTCCAGTAGCTATTATAAACTGAAATCTATAGCACTTAGTAAAAATAAATAATTTGTTAATATGTTCAAATTATGTAATTACAACTGATATTTATACTCATTAATGGTTATTTTTAACCCCATTAAATGATACATTGTAAGTCTGTCACCCTAAGCCATACTGTGTGATTGCCTTAAGTGTGGGTAGAGTTAAGAGGGAGAAAATGGAGCATCACATCACATCATATCACATCACATCACATCACATCACATCTGATGAACACTTCAAGACATTGACGTCTAAAAGAAGTATATCTATTTAATATTGCTCACACATTTGATAAAGTAAACCTTGTTTTGCTCGGACTACAATTGCAGTTTTATACAGCTCCCACAGTGGGTAAATAAAAATCAGGATGTACCCTGAAGCTCTATTTGTTTAGTCTGCAGTAGAGTTTGGAGTACAACCGTTGGAGTGCCCAGTTGGAGTGATTCATATTAGCGGTATTTTGCTTGCGTTCATATTTTATTCCAAAATGAAAAGACGACAAAGCCACATGAGTAGAGAGGTCAAACAGAACCTGTGGTGACTGGAAACGCCCCTTGGCTTTCCAGACATTTTCATCTCGTCACATTCTTATCGTGCGATTTCGTCTGCCTCCTGAAGCACGGGCCATTGCTTTTGTTAAATGGAAAAGCTGATCTTACGCAGGGAAAACTAGACAAACAAAGGTAAGTGGAAATAAATGCACAAATTGGTTATGTATGTTGACAAAATCAACAGAATCGATTCAGAATTAATTAATTATTATTTCCTGTGCTAACTTTTGCATTCTTAGGCCATTAGTGTTTTTGATATTCTGGCATAATGTTCAGACCCAGACTGCAGACACTATATTGGCCTTAATACAGTGTTTACAGTGGTTTCTTTTATTCTATAGATTACATTGTAATAATAACAGTATATGTTCTTATTGAATTAATGCTTTGCAGCCTCAATATTTCTAGGCTAGATGGGTCTACCTGTCCATCTACAGTGTGTCTAATTGATTGACTCAGCCCAAAAAGATGAAATCAATTATAGGTTTTTGCTTTAAATTATATGTCAGTTAACATACAAATAGAACGGGGTATTCAGCAAGCAGTGGCCACAGCTACCCTAAATAATTGGGAAACTGAAATAAGGCATGCAGGCAGTTTGGATTTGAATATGTGAAAGTACAATTGAATATTGAGGAATGTTCTGTTGTTAACTTTTTAGCTAACATGGTGAAAGTGGATACCTTTATCTTCTACTCCCAAGCCTGAAGGTGTAGACTTTAACTGTTTTTCACTCACATGATTAGGTTGGGCTGTAACATTAGGACTGCTAACATACAGGTGAGCATTTTTAATCACTTGATTGGGCTTTCAATATAAAGATTACGGCTTTTTGGAGATTGAATCCATGTCAAACATTTGACTATCTCCTGTGGAAACATGTCGGACCTTATGGGTTCAACCTAATGAAAAGGGGAATGAAGACACATGTTCATTACACAATAACTGATATAAAAATAAACTCAATACTGTGTTTATATCTCTGCAAAGATCATCATGTTTTGGATGGACTGTAGGCTCGTAAGAACATACACATTGACAGAAATAAATACAATCTCCAAAACCGTGCAGGATCTGTCACTTACCACCCATATAGATTATGTTGCCATTTGGAAAGAAGGTGAAGGGGAAAATAATAGTAACCAATTAAGTTAAGCGGACTGATATCTTTTATAGCTACAGGCTGATAACCTCACGTTTATGAACACTGTTATTCTGCTATCAACATGGAAAGAAATGTGCAGTTACCATTACCTAAATGGCACTGCACAGCAGATAACTCTTGGAAAGGTGTGCTTTGGACCCTCTGTTGTATGCCTAATGTAGATTTATAAAGGATCCTATTCGCATGCATCCAATATGTGGCTTATACGTGACAGTGTTCTTCTTTTCTCCCTTCGCCACATCGGTCGAAAAGCAAGGAAGCCAGCCGTTTGATAGACAGTTGGCCACTACAGATCTCCTCTGAGAGCAGATGCAACCTTGTGGTTCTTGCATCTTTTAACATCTCAGTAGCTTACAATCTAATGGGCTCCTCTTTTGATGACATTAAACCTTACAGCCATTGTCCTTTTGGAAAAGGGAGTTACTGGGTGATTCCCTGTACACATTTCTTATCTTACAGTTTTTCTCTGAGTTTCAGGGCTGCATGTACAGTAATGTACTTGTAAAATATTGCATTACCCTAAAAGCAAAAATCAGACACCAGACAAAATATAAACTTGAACCTCTCAAAGGATTCAAATTGGAATGCTGTAAATAGACCACAAATAATCTACTTTCATAATTTCATAGTTTACTTATTACTGCTTGGAACGGAGAAAAAGTTGTACTTACCCTCAACAATGTCGTCCGGCCTCTTGCGTTTCTCGTACACAACGATGATGACTACTAGGATGACAATTTCTGCGAGCACACCCAGGAAAGGCCAAAGCGGTGCAAGGTGGCTGCGCACCCGAAGTATAGTGGTCTCAGCAGTGTTTCCAATCACATTAGTAGCATTGCATTGGTATATTCCAGGATCGCTGTTTATATCCAGGTTGAGTATGTTGAGCTCCGTGTAGTTGTCTCTGATAGTGATGAGGAAGCGTCCAGTGGAGTTGTCAATGTCCTGGAACACAATGACCATTTCTCAAAGTTGATTACATCGAAAATGTAAAAAAAAAGCTGAATTTGGAGAAGATATATAACATGCTCTCTATTGTGTCGACCTATTGTTCACCCACATATCAGTCTTTCTGTGTCTCTCTCTCTGTCTCTCTGTTTTCAAATTTATATATATATATATATATATATATATATATTTACAGTAGGCCTATATGTATATATTATATATAAATGTACATACCGTGTAGGATGTTCCGTCCGTTTTACACCATGTCCAGGTGGGATATGGGTAACCAACAGACTTGCAGTAAAGCATTGCATTTTCCCCCTCGTTCTTATTTTCACTTCGCTTGTGGCCAGTGACATACGGTTTTGCTGGAAAGGTAAAATAAATAAATAAAAAGGATCATTAGCTGAGTTGGCAGAAGCAAGACATTCAAAGGCATGTTTTAACTCCTACCAGATGGCATGAGTAAGGAAAGCATGATTGGCTGTTCTGACTCGGGTAATAATTTGTGTTATTCAGATGTCTATTTAAGAAAGAGAAGTGTAATTAAGAGTCTCTGTTACAATATAAGCGGCTCATTTTATAGCTTCAAGCTATTGAAGTCAAGAAGAAGCATAGTCTTTTTAGTTATTTTCAAAAATCATATGCATCACATTGCTTTATTTAGTTAGAATCATGTCATGACTTCATATGTACTTCACAATCACGCAGAGGTTACTGGATTTGTGTTGTACCATGTTTTCTTCGTTTCAAGGCTTTCCTCTTTTCCACTTGACTCAACAATTTGTATTATTATTATTCTTTCCCTAAAATGAAAAGCTAAAACATGATACAGGGGTATTGATCGTGTATTTTAAGGTAAATGGGTATCTACCACTGTACTTGCTAGTATAGTTTTAACACCAAATCATTTTAGCACATACTGTAGCACTAATTACATTCTAATTATTAGAGTATACTGCTCCCATGAGTCTTTGACACAGACGCGCAGTCCAAACCTCATGGGGGCTGGAATTGATTAATGCTTACAAAATAACATTACTTTTGCTAAAATAAAAAGGTTTTCTTTAGTAGTAGAAACTAGCAGGTTTTCTCAGTAGTTGATACCTGATAAGCTTAAGAGGAGACACCCCAGACAAAATGCAGAACTTCATGCAGAACGTTTTTTCAGTCTAGTGGAAATAAATCTTCCAAAATACATGTGCACATTTAGGTGTTCCACTTACTACTTTGTCTATTTGCATCTGTAGATTTAGCCTAAATTCACCAGTTGTTAACATTAGATAATGCCTCATTGCATATACAATTACAGAAAACGTGTAATGTATTTTTCCCCTACTCACCTGGGGTGTCTCCCCTTAAAATATAAAAATAAATATCCATAATGACTTTTAAGCGTATCGAAAGATAGATGAAAGAAGCCATATTTGTAAAACTACATTGAGTCCAGTAGAACAGAGGCTTGCACAGGAGTAGAGGTGGACTACAATTATTAATAAAGGATAATCTTGAGGGTGCAGTTATTGGATGAGCACGTACACCCCAACCACAAAACCCCAGCAAGAGAGAATATCACTCTGGTTGAGATAAAAAACATTTCAATACAATTCATAATGAGGTCAGGGAAGAGGGGGATCAGTATGATATGAGCGTTTCCAGATGTTCCCTTTCAGAATAATTCCACTCTGAATTCCACAAAAGAGATTTTGAGCCAAAGAAAAATGGGGTAAATTGTCTCTGATTAATGAATTCACTGATAATAAAAATGCAACACAAAGGTTATAAATTCAATAAATGCTGGCATATGTCATAAAGCACTGCAACAGATGCCAAGTCAAAGGGATCCATCAACAGAACACAGTATTTCCCAAAGGTGAGACACAGACTCTGCCTGTAACTCTGCAGAGCATCAGGAAGATAACTGTTCCTGCTTTCCCACTAATCCTCAAAATTACAATAATTCCTTTCATGCAATTAAGCAGGATAAGAGAGAGGCCTGGAGTGAGCATTTTTCAGCTGGAGGGAGCAGGAGGGGTCTGAGCTCTTTGGTGACATCACCCCACTCTAATTATGGTGCACACGTGCCCCCTGAGCAGGGGAGTGGCCAAGCTCATTTGTGCCTTATCCTGACTGTATTATCTCAGTGACAGACAGCGCAGAGGCAGCCCTCGGAGTGGCGCTAAAACAGGCAGAAACCTCCATTTCACACTGCTGACTACAATTACAGTGATTATTAATCTGTGTGCTAGACGGAGGTAGAGTGACGTATGAATGTGAGGAGGAGCAAGGTCAAAGCTGTCAGAAAGATAAAGAAAAAGATTACATCAGATGTAAAAAAAGACATTCAATCAAATCCTTTTTTTGTGTTTAAGTGTTGACATGTTTTGATTTTGATGATTTAAGTGAAATTGTATAAACTTGGACAGTCAATATTTCCTATCTTGAGGAACATTTGTCAGCACAACGTGCTTAACATTGAACAAACTTTAAGAAATATGAGGTACCAAATATGTATCTGTGGTAAGCTTAGTATCACAGACAATAAACTCCACTGCTGCCACAGAGATGGCTGGGACCGGATTCAGAGCCTTAATCCTACAACATCACAGAACCCTCCATCTGTTGCCTCTGAGCTGAGTCCTGCAAGGATGATCGTGCCAAGGACACTGTAGGCGAGGGATCTCAGTGAACTGCTGCCAGAAGCGCAGTGCAAAGCTGGCTAGCATAACAGTGGGCTTGCTACCTTGGGTCTCGGGTCACAAAAGATCTCAAACACCTCTAGAAAATCACAAGAGTGTTTAAGAACTGAAGAAAATGCTTCGTTTAGGTCCAGCAGCGGCACCGGCTCTAAACTCTTCCGTTATTTTAATGTGTTTTTAAGACATCCATGGCCTATTTAAAAGGGCATGCATCATCAGTTTAGTTAAGGAACTGACTTTTTCTCCGGGGGACAGACATCAAGTCAGAGGCCTGCAGCTTAGTGATGGCTAGGACACTTCAGTTTGAATGCCGATGAGTCCCATCATCTCACAATCCAGTGAAAGCAGAACACACACGGTCATCACCCATGTTATGCAATCAGGCAGCGCTTGAAGACCGCCGCGGAGTAAGAGGCAGGGCACGTTCAGTATGCACCATAGCCATGCCACGGCAAATTGGCTTAAGCATTACACACGGGCAAGCTTCTGTTGAACAGAGTTTCACTTTGCCCTTTCTCAGAAAAGATTCCTTATTCAAGTTGATTGCTTTGCTGTCAGCTTGAATGAAACCAACAGAGTAATTCCTCGGTTCGGGTTTTTTATTTATTACATAGACTGTCCGAGTTAACTTTCTCTACTTTTACTCCCATTGTCAGTTCTATGAAATATAAAAGTAATAAGCAAACCTTAAACCGTCAGTTTTATTCAGTGTTCATAACTGTATAACTGCCTTCATGGACTTTTGGTCCGCATATGCAGTGCCTGTCCATTTTGCTACACTGTCTTCTCAGTGAAAGCCAAGAGTGACAACCGCCCCAGGATTGCACCCCGTCATCACCGCTGCACAGGATGAATTCAAACGTCTTCGTCAACAAGAACCGTCTTCACGCGGCTTCGGATGGTTAATGTTTGTAGGACACTGTTAACGCTCCATCTCTCAGTAGAAAACCACAGATGATGAGGTAAAAGCCAAATCTAAAGCCTGGGCTTTTTCGGAAATTTGAATACATCGTGAAGCAAATCAACTGTCAGACAGTGGCATTTTCTGTGATATTTGTGTCACGCACATGTCAAAGGTTGTGTGTTATATTATGTCACAGAGAAATCTTACCTTTTACTTCGATTGTAGCATTTGCATTCGGTGCCATGGCAAATGCGTAAACGCACATGTATTCCCCAGAATCGTCTGCCCGTGGTTTAAGGATTCTACAACAAAATGCAAAACACCAACTGATTCCATAACTTCAATTTACCAGTCCCTTACACTGTACGTAGTCAAGCAAATAAAGTAAACTCATTTCAGTTTAACTAGACTCATTAGTTTGGACTAGAGTAGTGAATGCTTGAAAGCTATGGGAAACAAAATGTTGGCATACGAAACAGCAGCTCTGGATTTTACAGGGAAGGGCACCACGGGCATTTTTAGCTGTAATCCTCAGAGAATAGCTGATGTAATGTGACAGGGAAGTGACCAATTGGTCTCATTTCGTGGCTAGGGAAAGTCTGGTATGTCTACGGGGGCGACAGTAGCTCTGTGCTCCAGTGATTATACTGTGTGACAGCAGGAAGTAACAACTAGTTGCTACTTAAGGGTATGGTGGTTGCGATGTAATCAGATGCATAACTTTTCATGATGAAGAACACAACCCTTTTTTTCCATCGAACATTAGAAAAATGTGTTTATTAATTGCCTCAGTAACGGCTTGAAGATGACGTGTATATTCTAAATTTGATGAGTTGTTGTCTCTCCCGTGTTTACGGAAAAAAACGTGCCTGACATGCACATTGGCCACTTATTGTACGTGGTCTGACCCATTTACAAGCAAATACTGACAGTTATCCAAGCAGAACAACAAACTCGAGTTAATATTTCTGAAAATGTGAGCCACACTCCTATTTTGAACTTAGATCCAATCAGTGTGCTGCCTTTTTCTCAGCAAGGTCCTGCTTTCCAACATTTCCTCACAAGACTATCTCCAGACCCCCACTGTTTGAGATCGAGATGTGACGATGCAAGATTACCTCAGCATTGTTGTTGATGGGTTTTTTCGCTTGCGTAGCCACTTCCATTTTACATAAAACATTTAGATACATTGTAGGTACATTCTCATTCCATTGCTGGGAGCACTTACTGTCCGCAATTTCCTATGTCCTACTTACTTACTACATAGAGGCAAAGCTGTTTGTCACCTGTATGCTGTGCTCCTCAGCTCTGTCCGTGTGTTTTTGATTTCCTGTCCATTCTTCACCCAGAAGCTTTCCTTGTGGGGCGTGTGGGCAGTGGTGAGGTCACAATGCAGGTTGATTTCTTTGCTAGGTGTTTCTGCTGACAGGACGGTCTGATCAGAGGCATTGATCTTTGGTTCTGGAAGACAGAGACAGTCAAACCTTATCACAGAAGTGGGGCTCAACACAGTGTCAATGCTTCCTGATGATGTAGTAGCTGTAGGCTCTATGCTGTTTTTATACGATCTGTGTAGGAGGGTGGCTATGTAGTGAAGACAAAAGTGCACACAACAAATAAACAAAAGACAAAATGTGAACATGAAAGAGCCTTGTATCAAACATTTATCTTTAAAAAGGAAGGGATTAAGCAGTATTTCTGGATGGATAAGATGAGTATAAGAGAAACTGCTTACAAAACGTCTCTCTGATATTGAGAAAAACTAAAAATGATCAATTTAGGGCTGGGCGATATGGCCATAATCTATGGTCACTATATCTTTATATAGCATGTATTCAGCCGCTAGCCTATTTTTGTATACCCCTGTGTGATTAAGAACTTAAGTGTAATTATAGAGAAAAAATATTTCCAGCTATACACTTTTTTGCACTTTACATGCGTGCACACAAATAGAGAGTAATCAGATTTGGACAATAGTTTGATTTCACTGAATTTGATCAGATTTACTGAGAAATTTCAGTTGGTATGTGCTTGTTGTTATCAGCTTAGACGACTTTATCGTGTTTCACAATATCTCGATACATCATTTCATCACAATACGATTCCATTGAAAGACGACAAATGATCTTATTGAATTATCGCCCAGCCCTAAATCAAATATTAATTGAATTGATTATACCAATCTCAAACCTATTTCTGGTAAGAGCACTGCACTGAAAGATGATTTTCTGAATCCTCTTAATGTACAATCACAAAGTCAGATAGCAGATATACCGTAGCTGATAACTGCAGTCATTTTATAGTTTCATCTGGATGGGCTGTCCAAGATGGCCGACACTAAGATTGCATGTTTTTTTCATCAGAATATACAGGTATTAAAAAAAGCCATGTACTTGGAGATCTGAGCTGCAGATTTATAAACAGAACAGTCCTTTGACATTTTGCATTACGGCTGAATGACTACCTGTATAACTTGCCCTCTAAATGCCCTCTAAATTGCTCAGCACACTAGGTTACGAAACAATACCAGGGTCCATTTCTCAAGGATGTTCAGGGAAGCAGGAGGTGTCATCTGAGAGCGAGGCGCCCTTTGCTCTGCCTTGAGTAGTGAGCAGGAAGCCTCCTCCACTCCGCCCCTCCTCCTCCTCCTCCAAGGCGGGCCAACCATGGCAACGATGGAGCCCCCGAGGGGAGGAGCAGAGAGGAGAAGCATCATAATCCTACTACTGGCTGCTGCTGCAAGGCCACACTAGCAAGGCAAAAGGGGAGGAGAAGGGGAAAGACGGGCTACTGAGACCTGCAAGTGTCTTCTATTAGCATTCATGGCACCTTCTTTTTGCAATGCTGTATAGTCAATAGCTAACGGGATATCTCTTCCCACCCCCCTAACATCGCTCTCTCCCCCCTCCAAGCAGAACCACATGTACTATTAATAGCATCTTTGAGACATGCATACACACACAACATGAGGTACATAAATTAACATTTAGCAAACACGGCACAGTGGTCCATGGGCGATTTTACCAGAAGGTTGTTTGTAGGACACCTTGTCAGAACTTAAAAAGCGGTAACTGTTGGATAATGTATCGCCATGTCAGAATGTAACGAAACATAATATGTTGCTCCAAGTGAGTCAAGATGTCGTGAAATCTGATCACCTTTCCTCTTGTTGGTACTATAATACAGTGCTGCATTTAGATCAATATTGTATCCAATTAACTGCCAGATTGATAAATAGATTTGATTGAATATCAAGTAGAGCTTCATTCTGTTACATTTTGCCAAGATGTATTAAATCGATTACACTGAATAGCAGAGCCATAGAAACCAAGGTCTATATTTAGGGGAGCATTACATCATTGTAAAAGGCAAAGCTAGGCCCAAATCATGACACTGTAGCACATTACAATGCAAAAGGTGCACCGCCAGAGAGATGTCCCAGTAACTGTGCTGGCACAGAGAGAATAGTGGGCCTCCTGAGCACGTGGTTGAGCTAAATGGTTTGAACCACTCATTCTTCATAAGGATATGCAGTTTTCAAAACATTCTTGTGTCTAATTTACAACACACATTCGTGTTAACTTTGCAATACAATCAGTATAACTTCACATATCATTATGGCAGTTTTAAAAAGCAAAGTCTCACAAAGATGCACTGTCGAATACCTAGTTATTAGTTAAGGTGATGAAACATCTGTGTGTATGTATTTGAGTATGAAACACTCACCCTTGGAAGGCTTGACATGTGTTTGAAAATGGTTTGAGATTTACAGAGGAACCAGCTGTGTTCAGCCTGAATGCTTTTGGGCCTCAGTGAATTCCGAATGCCAAATTTCACGCTGGAAACAAAAAATGGAAAATACTCCACAGAAACCTCGTAAAAACCACTCCTGCACCATAATCTACTCCTCGGACGTCTATTTGTATGATCAGTTACATTCCAAACTGAAATTTCCCCAAAATACAGCAAAATTAACGTTTCAAGAAGGGTGATGAAAAGGCAGTGCGACACTGAAACACTGTATTTAGCCATATTTTGGTGTCACGTTACCAACAATGATGCAAGAGTGGTAAGAGAAGTTTCCACAGACGTTTTGAAAACTGGCCACCATTGGAATCAGTTGTATTTGACATGAAATAAAGCTGACCACAGCTGATGTTCTTTAGGGGGATATGCTTTCTTGCTAGGAGTTAGATGAGAAGAACAATCCACTCTCAAGACTTTAAAGTGGTATCAAGGTTCTCATAAAAAATAAAAAAAAACATTTTGCATTTCTCAAAATGTCAAACTATTCTTTCAATAAGAAAACTACAATTTCTTAGAGAGTTTCATACTCAAATGAAGACATTATATTGTATATGGGGGGGTGAACATTAAAATTGCATTTGCCTAAAAATCCAAATGCCAAAAAAAAAGTGATTAACAAACTTTGTAATGGGAATACATTACTACATAAATATACTGATTCTGGGTGTGTTGATTAAGAGTGATTCCATTCAAAAAAGGCAAAAACAAGACAATCAGACTTTGGCTTGTTTCCCCACCTGCAAACTATACATTCATATCAATGAGCTATTATGTATAGCCTGTTATGTAACAACTTTGATATTACATGCATATCTGACGGCAACCCGATTTACTCCTCAGTAATGACAGAATATATTTGGTGAGGACTTGAATTGCAGATTTGATAAGTTACATTGTGGCAGGAAAGTAGCAAACAAGTAAATGTGAGAGGTTAACAGCTGGTGTCCTTTGCACATCTTATAATAGTTTAAATTACATCACCTTATCAAATAGTGCTCACACAGAAATCAAAATTTGTCAGTCCAATCAGAAGAGCAAGCAAGGATCAAACACCTCTAAGCTTCTCAGAGGGCTTCACTATGACTAACAACATTCCACATATCCCTGTGCTCCACTGAGCAGAGTACTGAAGCGTGTACAGATTAGAAAGATCCAGTAGAAATTCAGTTTGTTTGAATGTTTGTGTGCATAGAGCAGAGGGTTAAAGGATATAATGTCATTACTGATTCACAGTCACACACGTAATGGCTGAGAAGGCACAAGGTTACTCAGCGCTCAGATTCTGTTTAGTAAAAGTGAAATCTCTGCCTCATCTGAACGAGAAATGAGGCACTCAAGGCCCTCACGTGGGCCTATCCTTTATTGGATTACCACACACAAATTATTTGAAAGCAGAAAATGTTTGCTTTTATCAGGAAAGAGTTGACAGCAGGAATCACTCTTTTACACCTCAACGGATCCCTCCTTGTGTCTTCTTACAGTCCCATTTACACTGTGCCCAGAGTAAGAAAGCCTAATCAAAAGCACCATTACTTCAAAGCACCACTAGGTTTCCGCTGCATTTAGCAGGCAGGGCTTTGGAGTAAGGAAAGCAATCCACGTTAACGCAAGAGACACAACATAATGTTAAGGGAATAAGTATCACAAATAAATCCAGGAACAGGACATGGGTGAAATTAGGCTACAGAGAAAAAGATAATGATCAGAATATTGTAAAAGGACACACGAGACAGTAAGACCAAAGGTTTGGTGTGGGAGGAAAGAAGAAGAAATGTAGATAGAGACTGGGTAACGTTCCTGGGTTGTCATTTACAACAAGATGCTCAAGGGATTTTGGGGAAGGAGTTTACTGAGTTCAGTAGAGAACATCAATATTTACCAAAACAAATAAAGAAACAAAATGTAATGAAAACAGAACATAAAAGGCAACCACTCGCATAAGGGATTTAGACTATTTGATTTTTCTTTCTACCAACACTTGTAAAAAGCAACCTAAAAAAATGAAAATGAATAAATAACATTAGAGGTGTTTGTTTAATTTTCGTCTAGCCAGTGACCGCTGTGTTGAGGGTGGGCTCTTGAGAGGTTTTTACGGTCTGGAGTGGTTGGGACAGGGAATTAGAAGTTTGTTCATCATCTAGGTACTACAGGACATAGACCACTCACTCTGTAGCACCAAAATGGTGGCCTGGGCGCGGATCCAGGTGGTGGCAGGGTTTTGTCGAAGGTCATTGCGCTTGGGGTCGTTGCTGGCCCGGCACTCATAGGTCCCAGAGTCCTCCAGTGTGAGACGCGTGATGCCGAGCACACTGACACCATTGGCGCCGTAGGCCGTGTTGATCGATACCCGGCGCTTACGGGCTCCTTCCCACAGCTGCTTGAAGGAGTCAGCTCGGTTGATCTCAGCATACCACCACTGGATCTCCGGAGTGGGGTTGCCAACCACGTCGCAGTACAGCTCAAAGGTGTCCCCCGTAAGCTTAGTCTCAGACATTGGCGACTTCACAAACCCAGCTGGAGAGGAAAAGTGTATCGGGATGGCAGGGAAGGAAAGGGTAGAAGAAGTAGGAAGGTGCGGAAAGGCCAAGGGATGGAGAAGGAAATCAAATTTAGAGTACATACAAACAAAAGAGTCGATGATTAAAGGCAAACAAAAAAGAAGAAAGCATCAAATCATCGATAGAAGGAAAAAGTAAAGGTTAATGATTAGCAGTCCGTTCAGCGTCAGGGTTCCTGGGCTCACTAAGGCCATACAACTGTCAGACCAAGTCAGAGCCACCCAGCCAAAAGTCCATGCCAGCAAGTAGTGCTGGTTTCTTTTCCTTTTCTCTTTTCTTCCTTCTCCCCCACATTTAACCTTATACGGATGAGCGCAACAGGATTTTTGAATTGTACCTTTCATGCTTATGCTCGAGCAAACAGTGTAAACGTGGGATAGTATATCTTAATAGTACATTGAATGCAGTACATGTAAAGCACACCTTACCATAACATTTTATAAAGACCTCTATTTGCACATTCTCACCGAGTTTAATCGGTCACCTTAAAGGTTGGTTTATCAGACAGCCTTGTCGAGTAGGTGACCAATCACTCGAGCCCTTTCTACACTCCCTGTGTAGCAACAATCAGTGGCACCACTCCTACTTCACCACATTGAGGGTGCCACACACTAAACTAAATAAAAACACTGCATAAAAAAAAAATCACAGGATTTGTCAAAATCATTGGCTTGGAAAATGTTCCCCTTGAGCTTAAGTCTCACTGACACCACTCAGGAAGAAATGTCTTATGAGTTATTAGACCTGCTGAAATTAAAACGTGTACAATTATGTGTATTCCTGGGTATAGTGAGCATTGCCGGTCGTAAAACTACCAGGTCCCCGATCGATAAAATCTTGAAAGTTTGGCCACAGGCAATGGGACGAGTTATTCCTTTTTGGTTGGGAAAATACCATAACACAGTCGTTAACAAAGCAATTTCTTTTCGCAGAAATTATATTTCACCAGTTAAATTTGTCTCATTCTTCATTTGTTATATACGCTTGTATGAGTTTGTTTGAATTTTTCATTAATCTTTTAATATGCCGCAACAGTGTCCCATAATCCATCAATCCATTTTCTACACCCACTTGTCCTGTTCAGGGTCACTGGAGTGCTGGAGTCTATCCCAGCAGCACACATGGGTAGGTAGGGTACACCCTGGACATGTCCCCAGTCTGTCACGGGGCTAATGCATTCAGACGGACGAACACATTCACACTCATATTCACACCCACAGGCAATTTAGAGTGTCATTGGACTGCGGGAGGAAGATCCTGAAGGAAACCCATGCAATTCTTGTCTATGATATTCTAGCATGTTAAATGACCCTGTTTTTTAAAAACATACTGAAGGAAAATGCTCAGTTTTGAAGGTCTGCATTCTGTGTTGTCGTACAGATATTTCACTTGCTCACATACACTGATACCAATTTGCATGGTTTATATTTGTTTCTCAGAGCTTGAAATGCCTATAAAAAGCATTTGACAGAAATTGTCACAAATAGATGTAACTGTATGTATGTATAAACCTAATCTCTTCATCCATATCAGCTTTTGCTGGTAACGTCAGGAATTAGGTCAGCCAGCTCTCATTTTGAATAAGCTGGACTTTAAGAGCAGGTTTTCAAAATGCACATGTGGTCACAGTGGAATAGGAGAGTTAGGATAGAATCACACTCGGCTGACTTGTGCTCTTAAAGCAAAATTGACTTCATATAAGGTGGAACCTGAACATGCATTCATATCCCCAATACATCACGCCACTGGCATCTGATCTTATAGGGTGTTGTAAAAACAGACCCCATTTCTTCTAACAACCTTGCTGCCTTGTGGAACAGGAAACACATTTCAAATATGAAATGCAGGGGAATTAAAAAGAAAATAGGATCCATAAGCATTATTACCACAACTGTGAGTGAACCATGCTGTGCCTGTGCCTGATTCATGACCCTGTTTCACATCAGTAGTTAGCCCAACAATACACTGTCAGCCTTAATGAACCTCATCTAATGACAAATCACCTGGACCAGAGATACTGTTCTCTGCCGCCCCTGCAGCCTGTCAGCTGTAAACCACACGTGCTTGAATAAAATAAAAAAAAGACATTGCCTTAACTCTGCCCTGAATTGTTGTAGAGGAAATGGGAACAAAGACCCTGTGGTCTCTCGAGTGTTAGACTGTGTGTTGCGTCTAAATACAACAGCTTACAGGCCCTCCAAGATCTGTCTGCCCTGCTCAAAGTAATGTATCATAAGCACATAAACAGATAAGCCTGTGGAGGCCTGACGAAGGAGTGTAAACAACTACATCCAGCTCTCCCCCACAACGAAGCCAGTTACATTTCATTAAGAGAAAAGAAGATAAATACCAATGAAAGGGTTTACAGTACATCGTTCTCTGTGCACTGGACTCAACAAGGCTGTCAAAGTACAGCCAAATTATTTCACATACTTAACAATACAAGGATTGTAGTTCGTGCCATGGTGACAAGTCTGTTGCTTAACACCAGTTTGTGACTCACATGAAAATGAATTAGAGCTCAGAAAGAAAGAGAGGATCTTTTAGCAAATAAATCTAATAATGAATGCAGCATTCCTGCAAGAGATGTGTCAGAGGATATTTGGTGCTTATGACTTGTGTTCCTGTGTGCGATGCCTAGAGATATGCAGAGTAATTAGCATTTGTTTCTTTTCTCTGGAAACATCTGGGCCCATCACGCTCACCCCATAATCCCAGAGGGTGAATCCAAGCCTATCCGCCTACATTGTTAAAGCAATATTTCAGTTTGACAGAACATTTACTATGGCATTCTTAACTATGACTATGGGTATGATGACAGTAAATAGGCTCGGCACATGGCACAGATAACTAATGTCTGCCATGCATAAGTGCTCATAATCACAGGATAGTATCTGCTTTAAAAAAAAGTAATGAATGTCCTCCAAGGTGATGGCAAATTAAATCGGAAAAAGGAACAGATGACTTCATTTAAATTCAGGCTGAGGGAGGCTGTGTGGAGAAATACTCACAGAACAAACTACAGACAACACTCGGCCAATGAGCAGACCAATTTTGGTGTTGTTTAAACAAGGAGCTTATACTGGCAGTGAAAACAAAACACTAAGCAGCCAGCCGGTACTCATAAATTTCAAAAGCGTGCTAGAAGACAAGAAGTGGCAAAGACAGGAGCAATGGATGGTGATCAGATCTCAGCAACGTGAAAGAAAAGACAAGCAGAGTTACGTATCGCATCATCTTATGCTATGAACACTTTCACTGTTGTATGGCGTATTTAGATGTATAGTAGGCACATCTTTCTGTTTATTTATTGTACATGGAAGTCAGAAAATCTTGTTAGGGCTACAACAGACAGCAAGTCTTAACTATCAATTAATCTGTTGATTCCGTTTTCAACTAATCAAAAATATTGTTTCGTCCAAAGTGTCAGTAAACTGTAAAAAATGTCCTTCTGGATTTCACAGAGCTGAAGATAATGTCTTCAAATTTATATTTCTGTCCGACCAACAGCCTGAACTCAAAGATATTCAACCAAAAACAATATAAAACTGAGATGCAGTGATTTATAAATTACTTTAACAATTAATCTCTAATCAAAATAATTGTATGAACTAATCAACTAATTCATGAATTGACTTATTGCATGGCAATAACTTTTGTAAAATGATATATATACAGTATAGAAGTTCCACAACATGACAAATCCACTGCACAGTTAATGTATATCTGTATGTGCAAATTAAAACAGCAGACAACAAGCTCTCTAAATAATTAAACAAAGTAAGTGAATGTATTATTGTAGTATTAGTTCCCATGAACTAATAAAGACCTATCGACTAAAAGCTTATTGCCCTTTCCTCAGTTGCTAAAGGTGGCTAATTGCTATTTCTTGCGGAGCTAACATGGGGATGTTCTAGTTGGTGTGTATTGTAATGTTACATGTTAAACTATTAAGTTTGCAAGACCAACACAAATGAATACACACCAAAATATTAGCCAAACAGACCTAGCTGTGGTGGGGCTGTTACATCAATAAATGTAGCATTCTCAAAAGAATATTATAGGTAAGTTAAAACAAATGGGAGCGCAAGAAGAGACATTGTGTTTTTCTCTGTTTGAATTCACAATAAGGCTAACATCTACAATTTAATGTGTGCAGAGGTGTGGTTGCTATGGTGGCTGGTATGCAATCAGACCAAGGAGGTCAAACATGTACATGATGCTGCAGATGATTTAACAGAAAATGATTTAACACAAAATAATGAAATCCCTCACAGTGCCATGTCTAACTATACTCCCTCATGACATGTGCATGATAGAATCCCAGAATAACCTGTAGGGTTTTTTTTTTTGTGACAAGCTGTCTTATGCTGTGTGGAAGTCACAGTCATTACAGCCTACCTACTCCACTGATGTAGGTAGAGAGGAGAGCTCCCCTGAGGACTGACAGCAAGCCACACACCACCACCACCACCATGCAGCCTGAGAGTGAGTCAGCTTCCATCCTACAACCAGAGAAAGCAGCAAGCAGGAAACCCCCCGAGGGCCACTGAACTGGTCATGTGCTAGTAGGCAGTTGGTGTGTGTTTGTGTGCGGGTGCATCTTTGTTGTACCTGCATGGTACTGTGACAGATATGTGCATGACACACGAGATCATGTAGTTCTGACGATCGTTTATACGTCAATATCTTTCACCCACTGTTGTTATATGAAGGAATTGGTAGCAGTTGTATTATGTGACAATAGCACATACAGTGTAACAAGTCGCAACAACTCATGTTTGACCCTCTTAGTCAAGTTTTTTTTGTTTTGTTTTACTTTTCTTTTGTTACTTACAAGTGACAGATTGGTGAAATGTAAAGGCCACCCGTATCCACACAGGTGTTTCAGTTATTCTTGACGATTTTTGTCCATAGCTATCCTGGGAATGTGTCACGGTCACCAGTTACCAGACACCTAAAATAATCAGAAAGGTACAACTTACCCTGCCCTAATAGGCCACAAAACAAATGAGGAGAGTCAGGGAGTTGTCATTCAAGGACGGTTTGCACACACCCTCACACACGTTAGAACACCGGTGTGAGTTTACTATGGGTGTCTATAGATCAGCCACAATATCTTGATATTTTTTCATAATCCGTTCGTATGGAGTCAGCCTTATCATGTTTTTGTTTGTTTTCCTTTTACATTTTTTTACTGAGGGTGGTTAACACTCTTCGACACTGACTACAACACAAGTACCGCTAAAATGTACCCGCTGTTAGAATGCATTGATTTTCATGGTATAAGGTTAATTTATGTATCAACACATGTTTGTATAATACAGTTATTTACGTTCATAAATATCTTTATCTTGTACATAGTGAAGGTTAGCCTTTGACTTTCAAAGCACCTCTATTACACACAGTAGTAGGGAAAAAAAGCCTTGCACTATGGCAACCAATCGAATGGTGCAAAATGAATAGCGTGAAAATGACTGCATTCTCTATGGGGGTTAATTCCAACCGTTGGCCCTTACAGGGTGCTACATAACACAACTTTAGGAAAAGTCACAGACTGGGGGGACTTGAATATTGTATTGAAACAAAGTTATATGCAATCGGAGAGCAGTCGTTGGTCATTTTAGCCCATGTTCTGATTCTAGTGTTGAGTTAAATGTGCACAATGTTATCCTCCTTTATGTGTCAAACAGGTAAACATTTTTCAAGCTTAATGGGCCATATTGGTGGTTTTGCATGTTATACCCAATTAACTACGAGTCACAAGTACTGCATATTACTGCCAGCCATTTATGTAAATTCTACAATATTTACACTGAGTTTTAAAATCATTTCCAACTTAAGCTAAATTACACTACTGTACACTGAGACTGGTGCATAGCTATATTAAATGCGAGCTGTTTGGCATCTGAAACATACACTGTGTTCCAAATGGCATACTTTTTCTTTTTACCTTTAGTACATACTGCAGCTGTCCTTACAAAGTACATACATACAATGCATGTAGTACGCATTCAATGGGGAGATACTACTTCATCATAACATTGCACCTTGAACTTTGACGCTCTTGCTCATATATCTACTGAGCAGAAGACTGTGGGTCAGAATAGACAGAAAAGCATGCTAGCTTGCGAACGGATGCAGGAGGACATCCTGGTAGTTTTGGCATACTGTATTTGATGTACTATGTATTGGGACGTACTAAATCTTTATTGGCATACTAAATAGTACACTTAGCTCATGAATGAGATTTTGAAGGGCTTTAATATTGAAATGCTACATCAGAATGTCCTGTTTCTCTCTGAGTGACACCTTGAGGTGGTGTGCTATTAACCTGTAGTGAAATGATTTTGTAACTATGCACCATTTCCTCTAAAATCTAATCTGAAATTAGACAAATTGTCTCATGAATGTGATTTGAAGTTAGCTCATGAATGAGATTTTAAAGGGCTTTAATTTTGAAATGCTACATCAGAGTATGGGTATTGGAACACACATATGGGTGCTCGCAACTAAATTACCAAAATCACTTCATCAATAAATGAATAAATTGTTCTAATGTTTACTATGATGAAGCACATGCATCTGTATTCGCTAAAATGGATGTAAAATAATGTATGCATGGACAGTAGGTAATTGCTAAATGGTAACAGCAGTTGCAGTAATGTGCATGTCATAGTTTTTGTTTATGACACCAATACATGCAAAACACCCAGTGTAAGTCCGAAAAGGCCATTTTCAGTCCCTACATTCAAATGTAGTAATATCAACATTGGCATGTTATGCAGGAAAAATGTGTAGAAGTCATATAATAGAAAGTTTACTTCAAAATGGACCAATTCATCAAGTATTCATATAAGAACTTCAGATACAGTTTGGAATATACACTTTGAAGGTGTGATATGGAGTGTGCAGCTAAATTTGTGTCAGAGAGGCTGCGATGATGTAAAGCTTTGAACACACTGATGACGGGAGTAGTTATAGCTTTCCTCGCTGACTTTACCGCACCACTGAAATACAGCATATGCCTCGTTTGATGTCACTGCATTGGAGCAACGTGACAAAATATTGCAATTACTTGCCAAGCTGAATTTCGAGAAAAAAGAAGGCGTTGGGCCGACCGTCTCCATTTTGCTGGTAATACTTCAGTCTGTCATTCAGATCACAGAAGAGAGGCAACAGTTTAATGAGATTTAAATCCCTATAACCCCTGTGCTGGGCAGAAATGCTCTAATCCCATCCTCTAATCACAACCAGCGAGCACTTCCTATTTCTCTTTCAGAGGTCAAAACAAGGGAATTCAAATGATTTGATGTTAAACCCAAGAAGCGCTGAGAAAGGTGCATCATGGGACACTGATTCTCATCATCGAAATAAGAAAGAAAATTCTAAAATTAGAAGAACCACACCTTCAGGAGAGTCTCTCCCACGACTAGTTGTTCTGTTCCAGGGTGATGAATGCTGTTCCTAAATCTCCTACTGAAATGAGCCTGGTATTCTGAACATCAGTTGACATGAGTTAAAATGCTCAGGCGGATGGGAAAAATCAGCACACTTAACTGCTGGCTGTTCCGGCAGAACAGGGCTGTGGCTAAATTGGGGAACTTCCAGCTGTGAATGTGTGTAACTGTATATGACTGTGAGGCAAGGTGGTGCTGAAAGAAACAGCACGCATGATGAGCAAAAACCTTCCCTTGACAAACCACTATTGAGAAAGAAAGAAACTTTGCTCACCTTACAGTTGCGCATCTAAATACCTGCAGTGTGTCTTATACTGCTTGATGCTGCTCCTAATCAGTGCGGTCCATATCAGATTTCACAGTGGGCAGGCGTGACTCAGTATAAGAGCTGGCTTGAGTCCCACAGCATATTTTCCAGACTTACAAATGTGCCTTTGTCCAGAGCATAGACAGAAACATGATAATGGACAAGCTGCTGCATCATATAGGTCTATCGATTGAATGGTATGTAGCTGTAAAATGCTCATCTGAAAATACAATGTTGGCCTTAGAAGAATTAGGGGGCCACTTATTGACATGAATAAGTCATTGCAGTGCATATTGCAATATATGTGGGCATATAGCTTTCTCTACATCGTGTCTTTATACTTTGATTGTGTAACCTCAACAAGAACCAACCTTTGCTGTTGCGTGTGCTCAATCTGACAGAAAACAAATATAAATAGTTGATTTTTCAATATGGAATTAATAATATCAGATTGTAATGCTAATGGTTGTCTTCGATGTGTTTTGATTCACAGGGGCAGCGATAATAAACAACAAAGTTGGCAGCAGGAGCAGGCTACATGCTTCGTGGGGGGGGGGGGGGGACTTATATAAGGCACAGAACCACTTCCTCAGGTCAGCCCCAGCCACCTTCTCGACAGCCTTTATTTTATTTGCATAAAGATCACATCATCTCTCAACTTAAGTCGTTCACAGCCACCTAGCGAGCCTTTAGAAGGCCGTGCAGCTGTGCACAAGGCGGCCGTCCATTAAGAGTTAATGAATTCACTTTCACAAAAGGACCTTAAAGCCACAGTTCTCCGTGCTGTGTCTCGGTGGTAAAAATAGAAACGAGGCAGAATGGACGGATGCTATTTACAGTCCTCCAAATATCTGTCGCAGGAACTGGCCACCTATAGTAGGCCTACTTCTCCCTGAACATGAGGAAATAGAGACATGAATTCCCCCAGCTCCCCAGACACAGTGATTACATCTCATGGACTTATAATTATTATTATCCCCCACGCCACTGCCTGAACTCACAAGAAAACCTGGGATTGCATAAGAAGCCGTGCACCTATTAACTTTAATCTGAACTGTGAGAGAGAAATGAAATGGCTTTTGGATGCATGTGATGTGAGCAAATATTAGAATATTACCTACAGTGTTAAACACCTACTGCAGCCTGTTACTGTGATCAAACCTGGGATGAATGCTGGGTCTATTTAATGAAAGTTAAATGCCTGTAGATTAGCTATGATTTCAGGATTTCTACCTTAAACAGACAAAGCACCCATGCATTTAGTGGCAGGATGGCACCAGTCTGTCTCCCACTGACCCCATGGTTGTATGTGTGTTTCTGTGGTGTGACCTGGGCCTCAGTGAGTGGGCACTCACACTGGGCAAAGACCACATGAAGTGTTTGGAATGCCTTTGCTTGAGCTTTATCAAACAATGGAGGGCTTATTGGGTGTTTGATTTTCCAGATAGCAAGATCAGAGAACACCTCACTGAGCGTGCACACACTTCAAGCACCTCAGAGAAATTAACAAAGAAGAAAGAAAATAATTCAGGGGGATAATATTTTGTTATATAACTGCTGTGGTATTTCAGTTTCTTTGTGTCCTCACAAGATGAAGACGTAGGTTGTTTCTGTGCTGTCTTGTAAAATGGTCTAGATTTTACTTATTGTGCTTCTTTTCATTTCTGCATATTGTGTTTTACTAAAGAAACGGCACAAACGGTTCCAATATTTTACAGTTTAATTGTTTCGACGTAAATATTCTGGAATATTTCCCATTTCAAATATTAGAGAAATAAATCCTTAAAAGGTAGGACAGCGCTGGAGTGGTTTTACACAACCTTCCCATCACAATGCGTGTCTTATTAATTCTTGTGGGTTTCCGATTATCCCACAGAAAAGACGACGTGGACATTAAGCATTCAAATTTGAATGCCCTTGCCTTATTTTTCTCTGAAAGGAGATTGTATCATCTCAGTGATACCGATTTGGTGTCTTGACACGTGGGTATAGAAGCTTCCTAAATGATATTAACACAGGAAGTGATTGTTCCATTTCTATATCAAAGCGCCAACATCTTCACAATCATGTCAGGGCTGCTCGAGGGACCCATTGAGGTTCTTTTAAAAAATGGAAGAAGAAAAAAAAATAAAGATTCCACTTTCATCTCATGGGTGGCTGCTGATTTGTGGGCCCCTCTGGGTGATGTGATTCAACAGAATCTGAAGTCAGGACATGCTGTGTCAGAGGAGGGCAGCCTGGAACACCCCAACAGCATGCTACTGACAATTACCTCCACCAAGTCACGTCAGTCTTATTATGAGCAATGTGAAATTAAAGACACGAATGAACATCCTCTTTGAACTAACTTTTTTTTGTTCCCCGTCTTTAAATATTTGGAAAGGACAAACAACTGGTGCTCAAACATGATCACCTTTCAACTAAATAAGGCTGTTATTTGTGTACGCGTTTAGTTTTGCAAAGACAAAGATCAACTTAAACTTGCATGACAGGATATAACATGGGGAGTAGTTCTGTCAATCAAAAAGATGCGTAGGCCCAATAACTGTGCTCAAGAGGGGCCTGGTATTTACAGTTGGCCTACACACGGTGCGAGTCTTAAGCCCATGTTGGGTGTTGATAATATGT
The DNA here is from genome assembly GCF_050575085.1 of Anarhichas minor. Classification (NCBI taxonomy): domain Eukaryota; kingdom Metazoa; phylum Chordata; class Actinopteri; order Perciformes; family Anarhichadidae; genus Anarhichas; species Anarhichas minor. The sequence goes on from NW_027466508.1 coordinate 2,942,475, forward strand.
TACTAGATCAGCAGCCTTAGCAGTTTAGTCTTGCTTGACACACTCTGCTACCCAAACCCCCCTTTGACTATACAAACTGCACACTGGCAGCCTAAGGCTACCCAGAGGCTACTACTAGCATGTAAATATCCACAACTTATTCCAGGATGGTACATACCTCAGCTTTGTTCCCAGCAGCACTACTTATTGTCTGTTTTAAAACACATTTGAAAACATATTCAATTCGTTTTTCCTCTCACAGGCACACCTACAGCACAGCCTACTCAGTCTGTTGACAGTAAATAACCTTGCCAAAAAAAAAACAAATGTCGCAACAACGTCAGTTTTCTTTCTGGTGCATTAGTTAAGAGTTCCGTTTTGTTGTCAGTAACTGAATCCCATTTAACTCTGGCCTTGTCGAGACGCGTGACACTATAGTAGGAGCGTTAACGCAGTCATTTTCAAAATCCTCTTTAGGAACATTTCGCTCGGGCGCCCTCGCGCAAGTCAAGTCACTTTCCCTTCAACGCGTTGTTTACAATGATGCCACGGTCACAGCTGCTTTCTTACCGTTTTGAGCCGAGATGAAAGGCAGCATCAAGTTCCCCAGAAGGACCACCGCCAGCATCACTGCGTTAGGATGCATTGCTGGGGCTCGATGAGCGTACCAGGGTCTCCGTCGGACGAATGTGGGAGGAGAGATCGTGTATTAATCACAAGATCTAGAGAGATGGGCCCAGCATAGCACCGGGTTCTTTCAAAATAGTCTGCCGAGGATGATTAAAAAAAAAAAAAAATGTTTGAGGAAATGTCTCCCCGATTCAAAGACCTCTTGAGGACAGCTTATGGGTAAATGGTCCGGGACGTGGCCAGCGGCTCAGGGATGCCGATGTGCGGCCATAAGGCGGTGAAGAAGCCTCGTCGGATTGCAGAGGAGAGGTCTTTGGATGTCAGGGAGATTGTCCACAGCGTAGTTCTGAAGATTCAAAGATGCGCAGACCGATGCGCATTTGCGCGCTCGCGGTCACGTTTTCGGTGATTAAAATGAAAGTAGCGCAGAAATTATTCCCGATGTGATGGGGATGTATCCGAAACATACGTCTGTTCCAAAAAGAGGGAATAGATGCTGGTAGGACACCAACGGCAGCAACGACAAGCTGCGCGTGCCCTATGCGCTCACAACCGTGGATAAATACACACACACACACACACACACACACACACATATATAACACGTATGTGTATGTATCGATGCTGTTTGTGAAGTCAGGCAGTTATTATGTGCCTCCTCAGCCTTCATTCCCTTATCCGCGGACATAATTCAATTTGTATTTTTTTTTTCTCGAGATTGCACATTTTCCTCCCCTACCATTTAGACCATTTAGTTCCTGCTCATACAGTATTTACTGAACTGCAGGCCACTACAGTAATAGCCTGTCCTGTGTTATTTCTCCACTCTTTTCATCACCTCTTGCAATATTAATGTAACTATAAATTGTTATCACCGGAAGTCCAGACAGATTTGTCACAAACTATGCAGAGACTATAGATTCCTCTACAGTCTAGATGTGAATAGCAGCATTTATAAAAAATAAAAAAAAACATTGCAATGGTGATGCAGACGAACTAAAAGCAATTCCAGCCACAGTTTCACCAGTCACATTTTTCCAAGCCAGTTCACAGTGGCTAAATACTTTCTCCTGTCATGACTTAATGTGAGGAGATTATGGTGATGCTCTTGAGCTCGCTAAGGTCATTTATAAATTATGTCATCACATCAGTGGCCTGGGTTTTCTCAAGCTCTATGTACCACGTCCCCTTGAAAGTTCAATATGGCCTCCTGTAATCCTCTCTATCTTTAATCTGTGCTACATGGGCGACCTCATGTGGCCAGTTGAAATAAACTAAACAGTCAGCGTGCATTCCATTTTATAATTGCGGACAATGAATAGAAACAAATAAACCAAAAGGCACCTGAGCACTTGCTACATTCATAACTCGGCTTTTAGTTTTATGAGACGGATTCAGTGACCTTTCTTTTGTCAAATACCCGTTTTACTTGTAACATGTCCTTCTTCGCTTTAGTTTCAGTGAACATTTGAGCCTGTAATTTGATTCCTTAAATATTTCACGTCCATCAGAGCTGTAAAAGTCACTGATACATGCCTTCTGATAAATGCTTACACCTCCATGCTTGTTTTTGTGCTGGACTCCTGCAAAGGGCCAGTCTGTGCAGAACAAACTTCCCTCCAGTTTACAGCACTCCCTCCAGTTTCTCCATCGGAGACCACATTTAAAATGTAACCCCACCTGAAACCTCGCACAGACCAATCGGCTAGAGAAATGTCAGAGCGGTCGGCACACCCTCCTTTGTTCAAAACCAATCAGAGTGGAAGTGTGGCATGTTGCCCGAGGGGAAAACTTACCCCTGGATACGTTAATTACGCATCACTTAGCTGTTGCCAATGTGTTCACGACGGTGGACCCTCTTTTGGGCTTTTTGCAGCGGTTGCCTTCATTTTTCGGTCAATCTAGTATGGAAAGTAGACAACAATGGCTTACCAGGCTGAAAAATGAACTTAGCAACAGTCCTCTGGTATCAAACGTGGCTTTTGGCTTTATCCTCATGGGACTAGAGAAGCTGGTGGAGCTGGAGTTTGAGTGTCCTTGCAACCCTACATGGAACGGAGTATTTTCATCAGCATTCTTCATCATTCCTGCCGTCATGGCCTTCACCTTGATGCTGATCATTCAAGGATGCAGATGTGATACGTGGTGCAGGAAAACGGTGTCCCTCTCCAGTTTCGTTCCTGCGATCGTGTGGCTGATTCTGTTGTTCCTCGATGGCCAATACTTTGCTTGTGCTATGACAGGCTGGGAGGGGAGATTTGTAATAGTTGACAAGGCAGCTCCGCAGAAGTGGTGCGAGCCACTTAGTGAGGGAGATGTCACTCCACAAGAACTAATGCTCCGCTCACAGCAGCTATTTGTTTTCTCTCAGGTGAGTTGAATATTTTCTGGTTTACAGATTATTATGTAGGATGAGTGGCGTGAAAACACCTCCCCCTCTGAGTATGCATGGGAAATAATACGTAGACATAATGTAATGCTATTGGCCTTTGGAAACTATTAATGTAGCTTTGTTCATACACTTTGTTAAACAAAAATAAACCTCTTCTGTGGATGTTTACTGAACAAAGTGTTGCTCTACTCTTTTGTACTCCAGGTTATAGGCATAGTCCTCCTCATTTTCATATGTGTGGGTCTCATAGTGTATTTAGTCAGAGAAAGCTGCCAACAAGAGGTGGACATGCAGGATGCAGATGTAGCCGAGCTCACTGTGCTCAGGATGAGCTCCCTACGGACCAGGACATCATGAGGGGACTTACACCGGCCACCATACCTGCCCTGCTGGCATGGACACTTTGTAAATACCCTCCACAGACTTTACTGTGACTTTTCATAACTGTTGTCAATAAGTGTTGCTTGAAAGTATTTGCCCCTATACAGATTCGACATAGGTCTTGAATGGTCAATGATGCTGCCGTATGAAGTTGACGTAAATATGGATATTATTGAAAACAGTGTTTTTTATATTTTTCTGTATTACCAGTGAATATGTAACCGGTCTTGTCTCTGTGTTCATCCCAAATTGCAATGCAGCGACTTATTTGCTTTTAAAGGAGTTTTTAAAAGAATAGTTTGATATTTTTGCGAAATATGCTTATTTGCTTTTTTAGTCAGATGAGAAGATGGATGTCTGTCCATTAAATATGAAGCTACAGCCAGCAGTTGCTTAGTTGAGCATAAAGTATAATAGTATAAGTATAATATAATATAAGTATAATATAAATAGTCCGGCACATAACCCCCCTGTGAAAGAGTGAATTAACGCTTTCCCCTTTTTTCCAGTCTTCATGTTAAGTTCAGCCGACTGGCTGCTGACTCCAGCTTCATATTCAACGTACAGATATGGTGGTATCGATCTTCTCATTCATCTCACAGCGAGAAGGCAAATAAGGATATTTCCCAAAACGTCAAACTATTTCTTTGAAGTGATGTTTCACTATGACTCATTGAGTGTGTGTTTAGTGGACAAATAGTCAGCCAGAAACACAGTCAGTTCAGCTCTCTTACTTATTTCATTTTGTTTTAACCAGGAAGTTTTCTTCGTGCCTTCTGTATTAGCTATATTGACACAAGTGGAATCCACCAGGCAGCTAATATTGATCTGACTAACATTGGCTGACTTGTACTATTGTTTGAGGTGTATGTGCCCAAAATGAAAATGTTCCATCATGTGAAATTCCACTTGAAATGCTTTTGTTTTCCCTCCTGGGTAGCAAATGTCTCCAGACTTATGAAGGGTCGGACCCCCGTCAGACTGAACTGATATTCCCAATGATTTACCTATTTGACAGCTAGAGATGTAAAAACATTTACATGATGATTTGTATCATGGCTGCAACCAGACTGGCTTTCAGCCTGTGTAAGATGTACACAAATTATGTAACATAATTTTCAGTATGTTTTTTTTTATTGTTTTGTAATAAAATTATTTATTTATTTAAAAAAAAAAAACTCAGGGATTTTTTACAGTCATGTCATAATAGCATTGAGCAAGTAGATAGTTTCCCCAATCCTCACAAACCTGCACTATTGGGAACTTGAGTTTGTCTTAAAGTGTGATCAACTCAGTTGTGAAGCTAGGTTTTATTGTAACATCTCTCTAGCGAGTGAATTCTACTAATACCACGGTGGGACAGAACAGTATGGTAACATGAGGAATACCCTTTCTACTTTGGGTTTATATTAAATGCAGGACATTCAATATATTAAAACATCTGAAACAGGGGCCCTTTGCTAAGACAACAGCAGAATAATCAACGTAACACATGTTACAAATAGCATGCTATCTACAGAGGAATACAAAGACTGTGGATTCTCAGGTTAGCAACACCTTTGTGTCTTAGCACATCTTTTATCCAGAAGAGCCTGTGGTTTGATGGCTTTATTTGGCTGATCTCTGCAGCCTGGAGCTTCTGTGCAAGTCTGCTGAAACCTACACATACAGCAGTAGTGCAGCTCTGACTTGTATTTCTTGTTATTTACAACATTTCCCTATTGCCAGTTAAGCCCATTAAGTGTAGAAATTGGGGCAGACCCTGCATGTTCATCCTGTGGGAGGGCTTATTCAGGACTTCCTGTATGGCCCAGAGGAAGTTGTTGTCTTTATCCACTCTGCTTTCCTCACTGTTACACACAGCAGGGCATCGCATTCATTGGCAAACAAATGACGATCCAAAACTGTGACTCATGGAGTCATGAACTAATTTTCTTCCATGAGCAATAAACTGCTTGGACGACCTTGACGCCCAGAGTAGCCGGCCTATCACTCTTATGACTTTCAGAGGTAATTTGGCAAATGCTGCAGCTATCTGTCTTTTTTTACAACAAGACTTTCACCCACAAAAGTCTCCAGTCATATCCACATTCAAGAATTAAGGGACAGCTTTAGGGGCAATGGACCAGAGAGATTTACACACTTAGGCAACTCTCCAGAGCCACAGATACTATTTTACAAGCCTCCAGGTCCAAAGTATTCATCACAGATAACACACAACCATTGTTTGACAAATAACTCACCCTCAGCATGAAGAGCGTTTTTAAAACCAGACCTCGGCCAGTTGTTCCTTTATTACGCCAAGGCAAAGATGGCTGCATTTGTCACATACTGAAAGTATATCATGAGCTAAGATTTAATATTTTATATTACACCTCATACTGGTTCAGTTACGATCAGCATCTTTAATGTCTATTAATGAAGTTGCCTGTTCACCCTTCCCCCATGAGGGGACAGTCAAAGATGCAAGAGAAGAACTCAGAAATACTTTAGAACATTTTTATTCTTAAAACGGTTACATTCATGTGGAAAAAGCCATTTTAGGAGTCATTACCTCAATATATTGACTTCTAGAATGAAATGATTAAAATGAAAGAGGCTCTCCATTAAGATAAATGTATGTGTTGTCCCAAAATATTGTACCATATTACAAAATCCTACAGGTAAAAAAACACATTATGGCTTATGTAAAGAAAGGATTTAAGCATTTAAAGGCCCAGTTTAGCCCTGGTATGTCACTCTAATCTTTGTGTGTGAAATTGGATGTTTAAATCCACACTTGGCAATCCAGTGTCAGAGTGAATTTGTAACATCTTGGAAATCAGTGGAGCAAAACATGCAAAGGTTATTTCCACTGTGTGCTAATTAAAGAGGATAAACTCATGAGCACTACCCACATATTTTGAAAATGCTTTTCATTTCTTCCCTCTAAGGCAGCAATGTTGCAGCACATTTTGACGACATGTTTGTTTATCAGGGTTTGTGAAATAACAATAGTGTAAGAATATCGTGAAATCAAATATAATCAGCCTTAAATATCTATGTTCTTCTTTGTTTTGATTAAATAAAGCATTATAAAGCACTGAATAATTTAGGCTTGTCTTTTTTACTAGAATCTTTACTAGTTTTTTCAACTAACTATCAATGTTTTTTTTTCCTTTATTCCTATTTAATCACAGTACAAATAATTTCTCCAACATTTTCATGTTTACATGTTGAAATCATATTTCATTGTGATCGCTACTTAATTTTTTTAAAATCACATTTACTTGTTCTTCTCAGACACATGGAGCATAAACACCTTATCAGTGCAGCAAAGGTGCCTAGAATTATCAGCACAGCTCCACTTAAGAAGAGGATCACATCAACAGAGTGGTAGGAGTACCAGGGCATTCTGTAGGACTCTGTTCTCAGGTGAGCTGCACCTTTGTGTCTCATGACAAACTCTATCCAGAAGAGAGCGGTATCCAGCGGCTTCATTGGCTGATCTCTGTGCAGCCCGGAGAGCCTCTGCATGTTCATCCTGTAGGAGGGCTCGTTCAGGACTTCCTGAATACCCTGAAAAAAGATGTCCTCATTCATACTAAAAATATCAATTATCTTCCCTGCTCCTCTTACTTCAATTCTGAACAGATTATCACGCTGATCAAAAATCAATGGAAGCCCTACGATAGGAACACCGTGGTAGATCGCCTCTTGAACACCATTTGTTCCTCCATGAGCCACGAATAGTTTTATCTTGGGATGTCCTAAAAGGTCATTCTGTGGCATCCAATCTACTATCAAAGTGTTGTTGCCCAGATTGGCTGGTCTGTCACCTTTATATCTCCAGATGACTTTCTGGGGTAATTTAGCAAAAGCTGCAGCGATCTCATCAGCTAGGTCATGGGGAAGCTCTCCAATCAAAGTCCCCAGAGACATGATGATGACTCCGTGCTCTCCAGAACTCTGCACAAACTCCTCCAAGTGTTCGGGAAGAGGTTTTGCAGGTTTACACTGGAACCCTCCCATATAGATAACATTAGGCATGGTGGGACGAGGGAACTCAAACACAAAGTCCACTCTCATGAGCCACAGGTCTGCTGCTTGAAACAGGGATATGAAGTCTCTATCTGGACCTATGTATTTATCAATTAAGCTGACATAATTTGGTAAAACATAATGTGCAATTTGGTATTCTGTGAAGCCAAAAATGATAACATTAAGAACTCTCTCAAAAAAGCTCATTTTATCTGAAAGCTCGGTCCCTGTCATTGGAACATAAGACAGAGGAGAAGGCGCAATTGAAAAATGGCCTTCACCTTGACTAGTCCATCTGACATTGAAAACAAGAGGCAACCTGAGGTAGTGGGCAAGTATAACACCCCCTGGTATAGCAGGGTCTGTAAGGACGAGGTCATAATTGGCATCCCGTAGCGACCGTATAAGTTCTTTGTTTTCAAAAAGCAGCTCAAGCATTTTGCATGTTTTCTCATGCAGCTGAGAGGTCTGTTGTGCTTGTTCCATTTCCAGTTTAAAACGTGTCCAGACAGACTTCCCTTCCCTCTGGATTTCCAGCAACTGGGTCACAAAAGTACTTATAAAGTCTTCATCAAATCCAGATTCCGTATCGAGCGTGATTGAAGTATAGAATGGCGAGGTTTCCTTGATGTACCAACTGTCTGTCGATCGCACAACAGAAACCTGATGGCCCCTTGAATGTAGTTCCTCAATGATGACTTTCATGTTCACCCAGTGGCTTCCGTCCAGTGGAAAAACAAGAACCTTCCCACCGTAAATCACAGGCGGACAGAGCAAGCAGAGAGCGATCCAGACCCAGGAAGGATGCATTTTTTTGCTAAAGTTGGGAAGGAAACATATTGCTTCTTAGCAAATGCATATTTTTTTATATTTTTATCAAACCACTACAATCAATGAATTATACTGAATAAGGTTTACTTCAGTGTCAATGACAATAATTAATCTTTAAAAAGTGTATAATTGAAAGCATTTTTTTGGAGTATGAGTAGCCTGTTGCATTTAGTTTCATCACGGAAAACTGAACTGTTGCATGCCAGTTAAAAATTAACTTTTGGAAAAACACAGTATTTTAGATAGCTATCAGTCATATTGGCAAAATATTAAAAAAAGATTACCTTATTGGCATCCAATGTGTTTTGTTCAATATTCTCCTTTACAAGAGAGCAGAACACTGGCTAGTGCTTTCTGGCTCCAACCTGAGCAGGACTTTGGTACACAGCAGTGTTATGTTCTTAATAAACGCACAGGTGATAAGAAAGTGCAAAGGGGAGGGAAAGCTGTCCAAGGTGTTCAACTCTTAAGCAATGAGTAGTAACAAGACAAATGATTGAAAAGTAAATAACTTTGAATAAAGCCGGATTATGTTCCTGTGTGTCAACTGTTTAGTCATGTAAAAGGTTTCGATTGTGATAACATGTCAATATAAATTGTTTTGTTGCAATTCCATAACTCAGGCCCCTATAAAAATCTAAAGCAACATGATGTGATGATGTGACCAGCTAGTTTTGCTATGTGGCCTACAATGCACTGGTGTGTGTTCTTTTGACTTCTGAAAAATGTCATATTTTAAAGTAGCTTGTATTTTACTTTAACAGGATAGGGAAATACTGTAAATGGCTAAACACCATCACCTGCTGGCTGGGAAAGGTATTGACAAATCCTAATTATTTTTAAACACACCTATTCATCAAACCTAGAGGTTTGCCATTCTTTGGGGCAAACCTAAGCTGGTTCAGGAAAAAAAATAAGAAATAAAAGTGCATTTAACTAGTCCAGTTTTACAGTCAGCTTGTTTTATTAACAATGGGAACTGCTATTTTCAGAAATCCTTTAACAATGTGATTTTAGCATAATGTAGTACACAGTAAAACAGAGTATAGAAGAGTTGGAATTTGTAACTTGGTTCATGCCATCCAGCTACTGTACTCGTCAATGGTAGTTTGCATTTGCTGTGGGTTCTCAGACTTTCACTTTGTTAGAAACACAAGTAAATGTGTACACAGTTGCTTACATATCAACAAAAATGACTTGTAATCACACAGACTTTGCTCTTGCAAGTTGCCTGTCAAACTGGTTATGACATTTAATTTCTTTACTGTACACATTTCTTCTCGAAACATTGAGTAACATTTCAGGGAAAACATCTATTCCTTTCAATATTCAACTGATCACAGCTGTATTAGCTGTCACATAGCAAAATATGAACTAATGTGAAAATGATCATTCCTTTTTTCCGGTTTAGTCAGATTTTACTTTTCTTTTACAACACAATCTAAAGCATGACCATACTAACCCAGCAACAAATAACAAAACAAATAGTGCAACTGTTAGTAAAAACAGCATCACATCAACAGAGTGGTAGGAGTACCAGGGCATTCTGTAGGACTCTGTTCTCAGGTGAGCTGCACCTTTGTGTCTCATGACAAACTCCATCCAGAAGAGAGCGGTATCCAGCGGCTTCATTGGCTGATCTTTGTGCAGCCTGGAGAGCTTCTGCATGTTCATCTTGTAGGAGGGCTCAATCAGGACTTCCTGTACGGCATTCCGAAATGTTTTCCTGTCCAATTCAGAAACATCCATAACCACTGCAACTCCCTTTGCTCTCATTCTGGAGAGGTTGTCGGCTTGATCGAACACAATGGGAATTCCTACAATTGGCACTCCATGATATATGGCCTCATATATTCCATTTGTTCCTCCATGACTTACAAACAGTTTCATATTTCTATGTCCCAGGAGGTCATTCTGTGGCATCCAGTCTACTAGTAAAGTGTTGTTGCCCAGAGTAGCTGGTCTGTCACCTTTATATCTCCAGATGACTTTCTGGGGTAATTTAGCAAAAGCTGCAGCAATCTCATCAGCTAGGTCATGGGGAAGCTCTCCAATCAAAGTTCCTAGAGACATGATGATGACTCCGTGCTCTCCAGAGCTCTGCACAAACTCCTCCAAGTGTTCGGGAAGTGGTTTTGCAGGTTTACACTGGAACCCTCCCATATAGACAACATTAGGCATGGTGGGACGAGGGAACTCAAACACAAAGTCCACTCTCATGAGCCACAGGTCTGCTGCTTGAAACAGGGAGAAGTAGTCTACATCTGGACCAATGTAGCGCCTGGACAATGCAGAATAATGTGGGCTAACTATCTGCTTGTACAGATGCATCCTCATGGTGTAAAAAACAACGTTTTTCACCCTCTGAAAGAAAGTCATTTGATCTGTTAATTCTGAAGGTGGAAGTGGGACGTAGGAAAGGGGAGAGGGTGCAATAGCAAAATGGGCTTCACCATGAACAGTCCATCGAGCATTAAACATTAATGGCAGTCCGAGATAGTGAGCCAGCATTACTCCTCCTCCGTTAGCGGGATCCGTCAAAACCGCATCATACTTGGTATCTTGAAAGGACTTCATCAACTCTTTATTTTCAAATATGTACGTAACCACTTCACAGATTTTCTTGTGTAATTCAAAGAACTTGTCCTTTAACTCCATGTCTAAAGCAAAACGGGCCCACGCTGATGCCTTGCTTCGTTTAATCTTAATAACTTCAGAGACAAAGAAACGAAAAAAGTCCTCATTTGCACCGCCGGCAATATCCACTGTGACAGAGTTGTAATGTGGAGATGTTTCACTGATGTACCAGCTGTCTGCAGGTCGAATGACAGTCACAGTGTGGCCCCTTGAATGCAGCTCCTCAACAAGTACCCTCATGTTCACCCAGTGGCTGCCGTCATGTGGAAATACCAGAACCTTCCCACCGTGGGCAGCTGGAATGATGCCAGCCAAAAGAGAGATGACGGAAGCCAAATACAAAAACATCTTGAAATCGTCTCAAACTGTGCTGTCTGAAATACAAGAACAGGAAAAAAGTAAAAGCTGCTACTTTAGTATTCCAGGAAATGTGTGCACAAAGGCGTATGATGCATGAGAATGTCCACAAAAGATCTACAGTGACGTTCCTTTCAATTGTCTCTCTATTTGAGTGGATGCTTCTATTTGTGACAGCCCTCACGTGGATGTAGCAATTAGGGTGCTGTTTGGTGCCAAGTGCCCCGCATGTATTTTGTGTTGAACCCCAATCTCCCTGAGCAGAAGTCTTTTTACAACTGGAACTGTACATTCTGCAGAAATATTACGAGAGTTTCCATCCAGCAAACACATAATCCCTGTGTAACAAATCCCATGCACCCATTGATCAAATGTCTAACAATTGACTTGATTCAATAACATTAGCTGCAAAAGCTAGAAACAAATGTTTTCCTCTCAGTACTGAAATGCTGGTTAACACACTCTCGACAAAGATCACTAACTATTTTCTCATGAACCAAAATCTTTAAATGTCAAGATTACAGAGAAAACTTTACCAGCACTCTTGTAAACAATGTCTCTCACCGGTTAAGACCCAAACAAAACAAAGCAGAGCAGTGAGGAACTTTAAGTCGCATTAGTGTCGCTATAAAACACTTCCTGCTTTGTTTTGTCCCACCCACACAACAGTTGCAAAAGATTCTTGTCCCTTAAGCTTAGTCATCATGGTGCAATAAGCCAGTACTGCAGTGTTGCAGGAAAGTGTTACTCTATATGCATGTGGTCTAGATTACTTCATATTTTTACCTTTCAGACAGTCATGGCACCTTATTCTTTTAAAATGCAGTGGCCTTGTGTGTTAGAACTGGTGATGTCTTAAAAAACAAGTTTTTTTTGCTGCAAGATTTGAATCCCTTAAAAGATGCAACTTGTAAGATCTTGCCACATGCTCCAAACAAATAGGGGCAGCATTTCACCTCTACGACTGAATCCATAGAATCTAAAATAACTGTCATTTGGTTATAAAAACAGAAACAAACTAAAAACTAACCAACAGCAGGACAAGAATATGCATAATTCTAACATACTGCTTAACCTCTTGGATGATACACTAACTGAGCAGTTTAACAACATTTTCTATGACACATAAAGTGTGACATTTGTGCAAAAAACAAGACCCCTCACTTGGTAGTGTTGTTGAATGCCAGTAGTTCAATGTATGATACATGATACAACATGCATTATATATGTAGTATATCAAACTCCCTCAGCAGTTGCACAGAAAAGTATAACACATTTCTTACATACATTTTCTGATGCACATAAAAATGCATGGACCCGATTTTGAAAACGATGAACTTTATCTTTTCATAAGCTATCAGACCTTAGATATTTGACATTTTCAATATAGCAGTTATACTCCATATAAGAAAATATATACAAATCTTATGGCACGAAGCAGGAAACAAATCTATAAATGCTAAACATACATCAAAACCTTCTTGGCTTTGCTAAACTTCTGCTTTATACTGTGTTGAGGGAGGACTATGAAGGGCCGTATACAAACCCGTGAGACTGATAAACCACTTCCTATTTTACATGGTTTGTCTCGCCCCTGACGACAGTTCTGCTGAACCAAATAACATTGAATTATTGTCTCTTTAAGAGACATTCAGACTCTTAGTGTAATGAGGCAAAACTCCAAAATAATCTATAGTAAACGTTTCCTTAACATGGTGATACTGACATTAGACATTATTATAGAAGTGAAATAATCTGAAACTACAAGACAACATTAACAAGCTGTAAAACTAACACAGATTAATATAACTCAGTCAGCTGAATCTTAAGTCTAAGGTCAAAACACTGACAAAGTGTACACTTTGATCTAAGATTACCTTATCTTGAGCTTTGGACCGGTAAAAAGAAGCAGGCACTGATTACGCCTATAATCATGATGCCCGCACAGACCTGTGCACACACTTAAGGTTGAGACTCCACCTCTTGGTAAACATGTTTATTGTAGGAAGTCAAACATACTATCATGAAAAACCTGTATAACAGAGTGCACCTATTATCTACCCTTAGAAAGCCACTGAAAGGCTGCTGCTGTGAGACTTTGCAGAGAAACAAATAGATTTATTGTATGGTTCTTTACAGCTTCGCCATTCGTTGATCCAGTATTCTCAAATGCTTCCCCTGTCAGATGTTCCACCAATACTACAAACCACAAAATGGCAGGAGCATGTTAAAAAACAGAATACTTGTCACACAACACAAAGCAGCAACACCTGAAGCTGAATGCAATGACCTCCTTACACCTACATCGGTTGTGTCAACAACAAAAAAAGATGCACCACCTGGTGGCTGGAGGTGTGAAACTCAAACTGGCTCATGACAGAGCAAAAATGAAATAATGAACGAGTCAGAAAACACAGTTTAGCTTCTCCAGGATGAATCAGAGCCTGTAAAATCTACTCAGTGACTTGTTTTTCATAGAGCTGCATTTAGCAACAGTAAGCTAGGACAACTTAGATAAAGTGGCTTTAACTCCAACTTTTGTTTTTCTTTGTTCCTACCAGCCCCTGCTATCTCATAATCCCTAAAGACATAGGAACACTTCAACCATTGCCCTTGAACAAAAGGTAAAATACAGAAATATCCCCACTGCGACTAATCAAATAAAACTTGATTTATATTATTTCCTAGTATTTTACTTGTAGTGTTCATTATGAAAAAGGTTACAACACCAATTTAGTTTGTACACATACTTTATTAAAATATGATCAAGCAAGTTCAAATAACAAAATAATGCCATTACTGTTAAAACGCTGCATAAATGGGCCGTCAAAAAAATCTCTTATACAAGCCCCAAAGTCTATATTTACAGATAGAAAGCGTATATCCCTTGAATGATTAGTCACGTTTCACTTTATATTTACACATTGCAGAGTATAAACACCTGATGAAAATGACAATAGTTAGAAGCACGAGCAGCCCAGCTCCAGCCAGGAACAGAAACACATCAACAGAGTGGTAGGAGTACCAGGGCATTCTGTAGGACTCTGTTCTCAGGTGAGCTGCACCTTTGTGTCTCATGACAAACTCTATCCAGAAGAGAGCGGTATCCAGCGGCTTCATTGGCTGATCTCTGTGCAGCCTGGAGAGCTTCTGCATGTTCATCCTGTAGGAGGGCTCGTTCAAGACTTCCTGTATGGCATTCAGGAAGTTGTTGTCTTTGTCCACAGTTTTAATTGTTAAAAGCTTAGCCGCGCCTCTCTCTTGCAGACGCAGCAGGTTGTCGTATTGGTCGAAAAACAAGGGCAGACCCACAACTGGGACTCCGTGATAAATAGCTTCTTGAACTCCGTTTGTTCCTCCATGAGCCACAAACAGTTTCATCTGGGGATGTCCTAAAAGGTCATTCTGTGGCATCCAGTCTACTATCAAAGTGTTGTTGCCCAGAGTGGCTGGTCTGTCACCTTTATGCCTCCAGATGACTTTCTGCGGTAATTTAGCAAAAGCTGCAGCCATCTCATTTGTTATATCAGCAGGAAGCTCACTCACAAAAGTCCCCAGAGACATGATGATGACTCCGTGCTCTCCAGAGCTCTGCACAAACTCCTCCAAGTGTTCAGGAAGAGGTTGTGCTGGTTTACACTGGAACCCGCCAATATAGACAACATTAGGCATGGTGGGACGAGGGAACTCAAACACAAAGTCCACTCTCATCAGCCACATGTCTGCATTAAGCACTAACTGGTTAAAGTCATAATCTGGCCCAAGATATTTATCACACAATTTCTGGTATACTAGCTTAATCACCACCTGTTGTTGTGTTTGAGTTATTATATGCAGAATGACGTTCTTAACTCTCTGAAAAAAGGCCATTTTATCAGTGTTGCCAGATCCTGTTATAGGAATGTATGATAAAGGTGAAGGAGCAATAGCAAGATGACCCTCTCCAGCTATCAACCACCGAACATTATAAACCAAAGGAAGGTTCAAATATTTGGCCAAAATGACTCCGTAACCCCAGCAGGGGTCAGTGAGCACCAGGTCAAACTTGCCATCTTTTATGGTTGTCATCAACTCTCGGTCATCTAGTATTGCTGATAGAAATTCACCCACAGTTGTGTGAGCATCAACAAACATGCCCAACATTCCTACAGTCGCGTGGAGAAAATTCACGAAAGGAAGGGCCCCCCTTTCAAATTCAATGGAGCTTGATATCATGTCTGTAATGAACTTCTGATCTATGCTCCTCTCCACCTGAACTGTATAGGTATTGTAATAAGAGGCTTTATCCTTGACGTACCAGCTTTTGCTGGAACGAACAATGGTTATATTGTGTCCTCTCGAGTGCAACGCTTGAAGTAGAATATCCATGTTTATCCAGTGGCTGCCTTCCAGAGGAAGGACCAAGATGTTGCCACCTTGACAGTCTCTGGGAAAGAGGACGAGCAGCAGTAAAACACTGCAACAATAGAGCAGATTCATCTGAAAATAAAACAATGAACAATCAATTGACCATGATGAAAAAAAAAATATCATTTCAAACTTCAAAAAAATAAAACACTTGTGATTCTATCCATGCTGCAGGAAACATGGGGTTCTCTTAAAGGGAAAGTACCTAGCATTTAGAGGGATCTAGCAGGAATGGAATATAATAATAACAATAATAAGTATGTTTTCTTTACAAAAGTTGCAGTTGGTTGCAATCTGCGGCATCACTGCACCAAATCCTACACACTACACCTTGAACATGCAGTCCATGCTGCAGGAAAGGATTCTCTTAACATACAATAAACACATATATGGTCAGTTATTCTTAACAGGGGCATCTGTAGGCCTACTTACTGTAGTTTGTATTGTTCCTCCACGCAGGAAAAGTCACAGTAGGAAAATTGGCTTGTCCAGTGCATGCACATTAAACTGGAAGGAATGAGTGAAAGGCAATAAATGTCAACAATGTGCGTGCAAACACCATGATAAGGAAGTTACCGATTGATAAGTACATCAGGAACTATGGCACATATTGAAATACGCTCTATCACAATGAATCTTTTAATTATTAGTTTAGGCCTATTCAATTCATAATCTAAGTGGCCATTGCCCTTTGGCTACAGCATTTTAATCATTCATCCTGATTTAGGCCATTTGCCTGTTTATTCCCTGAGGACCAAGGGCATTTACTTTTTAATCAAAATGTTTAGAACAATATCATCTCTCTCTCTCTCTCTCTCTCTACTGAGTCTCTCATTCGTCCCAGAACGCTGTGTAAAGAGATAGTTTGGCCCAAAAGCTGAAAAGTTGATGTCCAGTTTTATTTAAATTCTTAAAATCTCTTGTGTAAAATGACCTTTACCTAGTAAAGACAATAAAAGTCTCGAACTGTCTTTGCTAAAGTGACTTAGTTCACTGAAAGAGATGCAGTTCTCATTCCATTTCTCCTTTCTTCCTCCGGATCCTCCAAACACAACAATTCACAGAACGTTTTTGTTCAATGACTACAATAAACGTACCCATCTTCAAACGGATCTTTATTATTTCGGTATTCGTCTTCATCGGAGGAATAAATCAGCCACTGAAGCTCCGCTATCCTCGTTACTGCTTTGCAAAACAGCTGGGAGATTGGGCAATATGTCCGTGCAGCTTTTCCTTCTTTGGTTGACTCAATGACAAGCAGAGCTGATGGGCAGGTCCTTAGTTATTTCCTGAGTGTCCATTGGTTAGTTTATTTTAAAAAAAAGAGAGGGACACACAAATCCACCAATCACGCACGCTAAGAGGCAGAGACGCTCTGGCGCCTGACCATAGAAACTTCCGAAACTTGAAGTCCTATTTTATCTGTTTGGGATGACGTTTGAATTTTCCCAACTGCATTTAGGAGAAAACAAATCTGATCTGAGATAGAATAGGACACAGCCAGGACTTTAGGAATTGTTTCTGTAATAGAAAGATAGGATTTCCCCTCTTCGAAAATAAGTTAAGATAGGACACAGTTAGGATATTTTTGTGTATGAGGCCCCTGTTCTCTGCCCTCCAGATGGATGTGAGTCACATGCGATCTTGCGAGAGAAAAAGACTCTGAAGCAAAGAGGCTACAGATTCCAACCTGAACCCATGTCTGAACCCCGATCAGAGCCAATCGGAACCATTTCTGGGCTCTATTATCGCCATAGACATTGAGTAAACCACTTTAGACCTGCCAAACACAAGATGACAACTTGTCTGATTACTATCTTTTTGTTACTTGGCAATTAATAAAGGATTAAACAACAGGCTACTCGTGAAATGCCATTGAAATAGTGCTAATATGAGCCTGCTCTGGCTTTGTACCAATGCAGTCTTGTACTGAATATAATTTGAGAGCACGACATAAATTGTCAGCGTCCCTGATTTGGCAGCATTACCATGTCCTTCCTTCAGTATAGTGTATGTAGGCTGGTTTTAAATTTCACTTAGTGATGACAATATTACCGTAACTGACAAACACAATATACATTTTTGAAATTAAAATCTATTCGCTATCAGGAAATGATCTTCTTTAAATGCTAGGTTCGTTACTGTATGTCTTGTTTGTATGATGTTCATATTAAACATCATATTACATTATTTTTCTCCATATGTCAATACATTTGGATGGGCTTGATGGTGTGGCTGTATAGTTTGATTAAGCTTTTGCAGTGTTTTTGCTCATTACAATTTATAAAACTTGCAGTACGTGAAATTAACTTTGTTTCATGCATGCAATATTGAAAAGGGAGGTTGTCATATTGATGCAACGAGATTGGTTTTACACACAGCCTCTGCAACTTTTTCACTCACCCGATCAAAAAGTTACTTTGGGAACAAATTGTCTTAAAGGCTTTAAAGCTAATCATTCTGCATAGGAAATTCAATTCTAGCCTTGCTGGTCATTCTTAGCCATTAGTTAAAAACAGATTATCACGTAAATCATTAACAATGTGTTTACTCTGTTTTTAAAGATTGAAAATATATATAGGTCAGTATCCGAACATGTTGTACAAGCTAATAATAAAAAGTGAGAAATATGATCATAATAAAAACTAAATATGAATTTGCAAATTGATTATACAACACAAGTTGGATATTGATATCCCCCCCTCTCCCCCATCTAGTACAGCATCTCTGGGTCCCACAATATGCTGTTGCCATGGAAGCACATACAGAGGGAATGAGAGGAGCTGAGAGAGGTACTAAATGTAGCATCACATCACAAGCAGAATCTCAGTGGCAGAGCTGCACTTGCCGATGCTGCTGTGGAGCGGCAGTGAGGTGGCTGCATGGAGGGGGCGACCATTCCTGTCTGTGATTAGTGACCACGCGAATGCTCGGAGAAGGGGACGGAACAGGGCGGGCTCTCTGTAGGAAGAGGAGGAGGACGAGGATGCGTTGCCTCTACACAATTGGAGGCAGCAGGGAGTGAAGCAGCATCTGTATGAGGCGAGAGAAAGAACCTGCATGGAAATGGAGGAGCGCTAGAGCAGCACTGTCGTCAAGACTCCCACCGCTGCCGCTCTGGATTGTGTTTTAATGGAAGACACTCAAAGCAGGTATGTATACAGCATCTACATGCTTAGGCTACTGTGTAAAATGTAACAATTACCTCGGAGAGGGTCAGGGTAAAGGTGTGATGAATGCTGTTTGTTATTTAACAACATCAGGATGTTTATCTTACACAGCCGATTCACTGGAATCAGTTACTGTGATTGCATAGCTTTACCAAAAGAGAGCAGTGATGGCTGCCTTGGGATTTGAACCGTTAACCCAAGGCATGATCATCTTAATAGCTCACATGTGTGCCCATTGTACACAAAAGCTACACTTTTTCATTCTTAACCCCTGTTTGTAATATTTATTTTCCAGCTCTGTGCTGCCCGAGGGACCAGCTGTGTTGATCCAGTGCCACCTCTGATATGATGCCGAGAGCAGGAGGGGCAGCCACCTCTCTCGCACTGCTGCTGCTGCTGCCATTGCTGTGCTGCTGCCACCTGTGCCACTCGCTGCGTAAGTTTCCCAAGGACTGGGGAATGCCTCATCACATCACCGTGGTAGAATGTAATAGCCTCAGTGTGACAGATGGCAAAGTCAAAGATAAGTTGGACTCTAGTGGATAGAATCAGAGAGAGAAGAGTGGCAGATGATGAGTGGAGCGTGAAGATAGCCTGCCAAGTAAAACTAAAAATATCAGTGCGACCACTTACCTCATAACATCAATTTTTATTGTTTTTCTGGTCGTTAGATTTCCATTTTTTGGTGATCAATCATTTTAGCTGAACAGAAGCTGTAATAATTGAACTCAGTTATTGAACAAGCAGCACATTTCTAATAACTAAAAGATAGAAGCCCAATAAATAAAAATGGGAATAGATTTGTCTCCTTATACATTTTAGATATCCTCTGGCTGACATTGTTGGGATTTACTAATAAGATAAATTTGTATTTGCTGCATGAACCAGGAAAACAGTAGGTGTCAGGTCATGTTGGATGGAGGGGAAATATAGTTACGACTTGGGAGCATTCGCATCACAGGACAACTAGGGACAGTTGTGTAATGGTTTGTTGTCAGAGTACAGCACTGTGTGCATGTATTGGCTTCATTTCTGCGCCCTTCATGAAAATGCAATGCTTATGAGCCTTGCAGGTGGTCGACAAAAAGCAGAATAATGGTCATCAGAACTTGGACGACAACAGAAATGAACAACAGAATATAATTTGTTTGGCTTAAAGTAACGAGGTAACTGATAGCTGTCCTTTCTTCTGTGCATACTGAGGTGAATCCAGCTCAGCTGGACAGATGACCGGGTCAGGTGATGAGCTGGGGCAGTAAACTCTGTAATGGCCGCTTGTGGGCAGGTGAGGAACAGCCGGTGAGGAAGGATGAGAGAGGTTATTACAGTATGCACAACATAGAGATCAACCGTCTGCACGAGCAGGAGAAGAGGGAAGAGACAGGAACCGCTGTTGCCATGACAGCGTGTATATATTTGTGTGTGTGTGCATGTATCAAACAGTGTACTTGTATACATGTACACAGTATGTTTATGAATATGTTCGTATGTGTATAGCCTTTATGGGTTTCTTTGCCTTCTGCTATCCAATCTATTGGTTTCTCCTTTTGTCTTTCTGTTATTGATGTTTTGCATATTTGGCCGGTTCTAGCAACGTGTCATCTTCGTTTGATCTCACTGTAGTCCTCACCATCTGTATGGTAGCACACCACACATCATATACTCCATGTTTAATTCATATTGATTTAGTTTTTGTCATGCTGCCCGCTGCACCTATCAGACAGCGTTGACTCGGGTCTCCTTGAAAATGAGTTATTAGATAATAATATTACTCAGCATGAGATGCAAATGAGCATATCCTTTACCTCGTGTCACATACATTATATTTGTGTATTAGTTCATTTCTTAACTCTGCAGCATGCTTTTCAGTGGAGCAAGATGCTGGTAATAGTGGGGGAGAGGGTCAACAGATGATGAATTTGCCTATCACACAGTCATTGATTGAGGGTGTTGCAGCCTTGTCTTTATTGATCCACGCACACTGAGAGGGTGACACCACCATACGTTTGTGGTCAGCCTTGTGGTAGATCTCCAGCCACATTCTCCATCCATAAATTGAGTTTATAACCATGATGGGGAATGATTTAAAGAGCAGGATGAATAGAAATAGTCTGTAATTCAAAATGTGATCAATATTTTCTACACTGCCAGGGAGCTCTGCTTCAGTAAAACAATGCACCAGTGTGACGATGATTAAAACAGTGTCCCTGTAATATAAAACAGGTCAGTTACCCTCATCTTGTAACTGCACATAATGTCATAACTATGTCTTGTATGCTTTTATGAATGCACGGATGGAAAAATTCAGTTTTTATAGATTTAAAGGGGGCAAAGGAAGCTCATACTGAATTAAAGCAATATAGTAGTCAAGTCATTACATACACTTAATCTCCCAAGATTCATTGGTAAGCAGTGATTTTTTAAAATAAAAAAACATGCACCTTGATTTGAGAGTGCATACACTCTTTACAATCACTGACGCATATGAGTCAGAGAGCAAAGAAGGCATATCTGTTTCTTAAGGACATGCTGTAAATGTGATTGGGCTATATCTCTCATTCAGGCATTACATGCTATAAGGACTCTTAACACCCTTGTATATTCAGTGTGTGTTTGGGTCAAAGCATAGTTTCTCTGCCTCTTGAAACCAAAGCCTTACCATGGAGGTCATATCCAGAAACGGCAGATGACATAACCACTGTAGTAAGGTCAGAGAGGTGAATGCAGTGCTGTATGAGAGCAACGCTCGAAACAGAGCTGGAAATGGATTCTTCATCAAGCATAGGGCGACTGTATATATCAAAGCTGCTGTTATATTTGCTAGAAGGAAGTAAGCATGAATCTGTAATTTTTCTATTTTATTTATTTCATTCATGTTTAGGGGTTCCAAAACTCTCCTCCTTTGCAAAAGCAGAGGACAAGCTGTTCAAATACCTCTTTGGAAACTACCAGAAATGGGTCCGTCCAGTGGAATACCTAAACCAGACGATCAGTGTGAAGTTTGGACTTGCCATCTCCCAGTTAGTTGATGTGGTGAGGAAAAAACCCGCTGTTAATTGATATTGTTATTAATGTATGTGTGTCACTGAGGCATTAACCACATCCCATGAATGGTCATTGAACAGTACGGTTGAGAGACAAAATCGTATTTAAATTGTTTCAACTTGGCTACTTTTTAAATAGAAATTTTAACATTTGTTTTTTCACTGCTCTAGGATGAGAAAAATCAGCGAATGACAACCAATGTGTGGATGAAACAGGCAAGTAGAGCTACACATCTCACCTAAACATTACATTTCACCATCATCAGTAAACATGCAGGTAAAGTTGTCAGGTTATGACCTTTAGTGTTTACTTTATTCTAAAACATACTCTGGCATTACATGGCATTTCGAGGCAACCAGTCACCCTTTTTTAATCTGGTCTGGTGGCATCTCACTGACAGTCCTCATTTATATGAGTCCTTTCGGCCCTGTGCCCACGCACCTGCCTCCACAAGCTGCCCCTCTCTGCTCCTGCTCCTGTCAGCCTTATTCATGGTCTCGGATGTCCTGTCTTTCATGTATCTTTTGAGTCATCCCCACAGTCCAGGCTATGCCATTTGGGTCAGTTGCTCCCTTTCACATTGATGGATTGCATCATGCAAAAGGGGTGACGGAAGGGCAATGGCCCCAGTACTGATGTCTATCTATCAAACATATCATTTGCAAAGTACGTCAGATTTAGTCATTGTATCTCCTTTGTTTGGCTTTAATCGTACAGTGGTTTACCCTCCAGATTATGCTTTCACAAGGTATTTACAATGTAGCATATCTAAGCCAAATCAAATAGATCTGCTAGTTAGAACCCTAACAGCAAATTGTGCTATCTTTACTTACCATGTACCCATCCCTGTGGCCTGGAGCTGGGCAAAATGTTGTATGCAAGCATAACATTACAGAACACTAAGTATACTACCTTCAAGGAAAAGTTTTATGTTGTGAAAAAAACATGTTTATTGGCTTTCTTGCAAAAAAGTCTGGACAGTAAATATGAAGCAACCCGGTTAGCTTAGCTTGGCTATCCAAATGTAACAAAATTCACCTACCACCACCTCTAAATCCAAGCGGCAACCTTTGGTGCTGAAAAATGATAATCTAATAATAAACTTCAAGTTAGGTATATTTGAGGGTGTGGCTGCTTTGAGTGACAGCTGGGTGCCATCCCATCATGCTAGCTGTCTCCTCTTCCGTATCACCCAGGCAAGCCTCAGCTCCACCGATGATCCAACTCTTTGCCCATTTTTGGAGTAGCTTGAAATTAGGCTGTGTTGCCACTGCCAAGGTGGAGACCCACTCTGAGTTTCACAAAGGCTCTTCAGGAATATGTAGGTTACGTCACAGAGATTATGTCCATATTTTATACAGTCTATGGCTAAAGCTCACTAATTAAGACGTTGTAAACCGGTGCCTAATAGTGATTTTTCATCTGTACACTTGGGTTTTTGTATGGATTAAACAAATGACATACAAAGTGTTGATTAGAGTTGCTGGTGTGGAGGTTTTGTTACCAAGGAGCCGGGCTTGCTGTCCCCCCCCCCCCCCCCCCCTCCACTAAGCTAAGATAGTTGGCTGCTGGCTGTTGCTTCTTAGAGACAGACAGATGATTGTTATCAAAAATTATCATTTTGACCGTGGAAATAAAATGTCAAACCTTTCCTGTTAAAGCCCCTTTGATGAGTTTTTACCACGTTTTTCCTTCTTAAGTAGGAGTGGATTGACCGCAAACTCAGATGGAACCCTGATGACTATCTGGGCATCACAACTATCCGAGTCCCTTCTAACAGGATCTGGCTCCCTGACGTTGTACTGTATGATAAGTATGTGTCATTACATATGGAAGGAAATGACGATTATATTTTCCAAAATGTACATGATAGTCATGACCATACTGATATCCTGACAGCCCTCTATCATTAAAAGTCTTGGTAGTATTTTAAAGGACCAGAGAAAAAAAAATCTAAAACTTAATATTTGAATTTAGATTTTAGAAAATCCTTAAAAGAAACTTGCAGCTATATGCATGAAGTAGACGTTCTAACAATCAACTAACCTGCTATCAGTGAATATTTTAGATGAATAAATGATATTTCTTTCAACAGTTCAGATGGGCGTTTTGAAGGTACTGTCACCAAGGCAGTTGTTAAGTACGATGGAACCATATTATGGACAACACCAGCCAATTACAAGTCAGCCTGCACCATTGATGTCACCTTCTTCCCTTTTGACCTCCAAAACTGTTCAATGAAGTTTGGCTCCTGGACATATGATGGCTCCCAGGTGAGTCTCCACTCCATAGTACATTAGCGTTAGTCATGACCAGTGGTTGACACGAGATTTAACTCTGTGTTTAACAGGTGGACATAACTTTGGAGGACTTCCATGTGGACAAGCAGGACTATTTTGACAACGGTGAATGGGAGATAGTGAAGGCCACAGGCAGCCGTGGTCTGAGGACAGACAGCAGCTCTACCTTTCCCACCATCACCTACTTCTTCATCATTCGCAGGTTGCCTCTTTTCTACACCCTCTTCCTCATCATCCCCTGCATTGGTCTGTCCTTCCTCACCATCCTCGTCTTCTATCTGCCTTCTAACAGTGGCGAGAAGATCTCTCTCTGCACCTCAGTCCTGGTGTCCCTCACAGTTTTCCTCCTGGTCATTGAGGAGATCATTCCTTCCTCTTCGAAGGCTATCCCTCTCATCGGGGAGTACCTGGTCTTCACTATGATCTTCGTCACGCTTTCCATCATCATCACCGTATTTGCCATCAACATCCACCATCGCTCCTCTTCAACACATCACGACATGGCACCCTGGGTGAGGAGGATCTTCCTGCATCGACTGCCTAAGCTGCTGTGCATGCGCAGCCATGCCGACCGCTACGCCACAGCTGGAGTAGCCAGAACGAGAGGAGCAGCAGGACCGGGCAAGATGAAGGACTCAACACCTGAACTGACATCTCTGCTCTACACCAGACATAACCTACAAGCAGCTTTGGATTCTATTCGCTACATAGCCATGCATGTGGTGAAAGAAAACAAGGTCAGAGAGGTGAGTTAGATGTTGTGCATTTGTAACTCCATAGGTAATAATAGCAATGGCCAATAGTGGTACTAACAATCATTTTTGGCCCCACGCTTTCACTGATACAGAATTAAACAAATCATGACAGAGGCTTTAATAAACCTCGCAAGATTGAATACTGTATGTTGCTCACTCACCACTTAGATTATTGAAATCTGGCTTTTAACTATTGAGTATAGAGACTGACATCTGCTTATTTGTTGTTCCAGGTGGTTCAAGACTGGAAATATGTAGCCCAAGTCCTGGATCGAATGTTTCTTTGGGCCTTCCTCCTGGTGTCGATCCTGGGCTCTGCTCTCCTCTTCATCCCCGTTATTTACAAATGGGCCAGCATCATCGTCCCTAATCATGCTGGAAGTACCCTCTAAAAACCACAGTTCAACTAACCACAAATGGAGGGAAAGCACATTAACAGCTCGTTATGGGTCTTATTTGAGATTTGAAAGACTGAGATACTGATTACCACTCCATTAGAGTCCTGCTCTGCTTATCCACAGTCATTCTGCAAGCCACAGCCGTGCCAGAGATCAAGCTGCAGATGTGGGGCCTTGTTTGCTGAGTGTATCTTACAGAGACATGTTTTTTGTTTGTTTGTTTTAGATAGATTTTGAACTCTGTATTTTTGAGTTTAAAGATGAATGCATCGATCAATTGAAATATCATGATACGAAAAATCTTCCACGTCCCATTTGTTTTGTCCACATCTCACATATCAATACATTTCAATGCATTCCTTTCACCTACTACACTTGCTGGTGTGATAGGGAAGGGAGATTTATCTTTGGGTCTGATAGAGATCCGTAGATACAAAATGACAAGACGACATGTCCTCACAGGATCCTTTTGGATAAATACCCCACTAATGGCTCTTGTGTATAGACAAGTTGCAGGACACAATGTATGTATCGATTCAGTTTAATTCAATTTAATTAATTTCAATACACCTTTATTTATCTCTGTTAGGGAATGATATGGCAGCTCGCTAACAAGATTGACAGATACACACACACACAATAGATCTTCTCATTTCTCATTTAAAATATCGGTCTATGTCTGCATACCATTTGGAACGAGGACCACTTTATCTCATTGGCATAATTCAAGTAACGGCGATGGTTCAACTTAGCTTTTCTGTAATTCTAGTTTCACATATGGTTACAAGGTTAACGTTATGTGATAAAGAACAAGAGAATAGAGCCACATATTCCTTCTTAGAAAAGACCTATATGCCTGAATTCATCTTCCTGTGTACATTCAGAAGATCACAGCTACATGAACACGATCTATAGATCACAATTCAGAGTAGTCATGTAGGTAAGACATTCCTCTTTAGGGACACGTATGGTTTAATAGTTTCTCTGTTCATTCTGCTTGACTATGCGTGGGAAGGAGAGGTGGACTGTCTTGCCCAGACTTGAGTTTCTCTGGCAGCCCTTCCTTTTAGCCTGAGGACAAATCCCACATTCTTTATGGAGACTGCAATACGCTCCATAGCAACAGATCAGTGTAGAGGCACTGTGGGTCCTGGATGTTTTTAGCCTATGGTAGCTTAGCACAAAACCTAGCTCCATTAAAAGTGGAAAAATTGTTCTTATAACAACTCCAAATCTGTGTTGTTATTTGATTGATGTTTCATGCGGATACCTCACATGGTGTACTATGGAGATTTGTGATTAAGGGTCTAAGGTTCACTACACCACTTCCTCAAAGCACCAGGAAGACTGTCTGTTCCCCAGCAGCTGAGGAGCTTAGCCATTGCTTGAGCCTGCACTGCCTCTGTGTGGCCGTGTCTTCACATTACAGCTGAAAAACAAACAATAAAGGCACCACCAGCAGGAACATTTTGGTGATTGTAGTTATACAATCTGACACTCTACTCCAGCGTAAATACAAGTTGTAAACAAAAACAAACACAGATAAAGAACGTTAGGCTTTTTAAAATTTATTTTCAAAACAAAGATGGATGAAACGAAAAAAACAGGCAGGAGATCCTCCAGAAAACTCTGGATAAAACCAGCTTATATGGTTTGTGTTATATTATAAGGCAGTCCTGGACAGCTGCTGTTAGGCTCTGCTTTTAGTCAGTATCATTGGCTACTGAGAAGTTTTGATATAAGGCACACTAAATTATTTGGACTATCTTGGCTCTCTCCAAAAGGACTAAAGGCTTTAGGTCTTGTTTTTGTATGATCACACCCTTGAACATCCTCCTCTAAGAAGAGCATGATATTGACTATATATATGAAACACTGAGGGGCAAAATGCTACTTAGAACAAGAAAAATTCAGAACAGAATTCACACAGGGAGTAAAAGAAAGAGGTTGGCTGACAATGGTGTCTCTCACAATTTAGGTTCCGGAAAATCACCACCCACCACTGACGTGACTGTTCAAATCACAAATAGTGCAGTAGTTCCAGATAGAAAACTTTATTGCTGAGTTTGGCTTGAGAGGGTTTCTGAAATAGGAAGAATAAACAAAAGACAATCCGTTAAACCTAATCATTGTAAAGAACATGGCATGCACCGCTAAGCTTAGCACAGCCACAAGGTGGAACCATTAGGGCCACAATGGTGACAGCTACCTACACTAAATCATCCCATTTCAGAGAATAGCTAACAGTTAGCATCAAATAACTACCGAGACATTTAGTTGTATAACCGACAGGTAGGACAGCAAGACTACAGACTGAATACAACAAATATTAACCTGTGGACATAGTACCTGACGAAGCTTACAGGCATACAGACTATCAATTCAACAATACAATGGGACCAAACAGAGGCCCATTGAATGTAGTACCATTAAGCACAAGCTCTACACAGGTGGACGCTAACACAGCAGTGGCTCAATTTCTCGTTAAGTGAGCCTAATTAGCATGTAGAGCAGTAACAGAAATGAAACTGAACAAGAATCATCAAAACAGGGATGAATACTGCACATACACCATAGCAATATGTAACGTAATGTACTTAGAGTTCAATGGACGCACGCAACAGTTAAATAAAGGAAATAACACCTGTTGTGGGCTTAATTGGCCTAACTACTAGAAATCAGAAAAAACTCTCTTGTTGCCTTCCTGAACCTGAACCTGACGAAACATACCACTCTAAGGGGGGAGGTGGAACATACCACTCTAAGAGGGGAATAGTCCAAGTGATGTGGCCCTTGTAACAGGGAGGTACAAAAGCTCATTTTTGCCCATAGCTTCAACAAAGAGGCCACATTGTTGTCCATTTGTGAAGAAAAGCCCAAAGAAAAGCTTATCCATAATCCATATATGTAAGCTCCCCTGGAATGTGTAGTTAAGTATTCAGTGGTTCCTTTGGTGTTTCATACTAACCTCTAAGCACATGCTTGCTCGGAGCTACTTCACGTTAAACAGGTATGTTACACATCAATTTTGCATGTAATTTAAAGCATTTCCTTTTTTAAGGGATAACTTTAATGTAAATAATACTTTATTCAATTGTATTTTATGGCGTTTTTAGCCAGATTTCTTTACCAGAGTTATTATTAATTATGTTTTATCTATGCTTTCCCTTCAGGTCAAAGATGGCCCCCCTCAGATATGCAACTTCTCTATTATCTATCGTGTTTTTGTCATGGAGAATTTGTCATGGACGAAAGATTTTGATTGTTCCTTTAGAGGGAAGCCACTGGGTGAACATGGACATCATGATCAAAGCTCTCCACTCTCGAGGACACTCTATCGATGTGGTACGAACCAGTAAAAGCTGGTATATCCAGGATGACGCTCCGTGCTACAAGACAATCACAGTCCCTGTCTCTGAAGCCTTTAATCACGACTTTATTAACCCGATCCTGAAGAAGGTCATTGACATAGAAAGGGGTGAGAGCTCAGTTTTGAGCTTTGCAAGTTTGCAGGCTGAGATGTTTTCTGCGATGTTTAACATGCATAGAATAATGTGCAAAATGGCTACTAACATGTTTGAAGATGAAGACTTAATGAATACTTTAAAGGACAGAAAGTATGACCTGGTCCTAACAGATCCGGCATGGGGTGCAGGCATAATGTTGGCTCATGCTCTTAAGCTGCCTCTGGTCTATAATGTGCGGTGGATAACTAGCGGAGAGGGACATATGGCCATTGCGCCATCTCCTTTATCTTATGTCCCATTGACCGGCTCAGGACTGTCAGACAAAATGACTTTCATTCAAAGAGTCAAAAATCACCTTTTTTCTCTCATTTGGCAAGCTCAGGATGGATTTTTTATCCATCCACAGTATCAAGCTGTTTGTGACCAGTTCTTTGGCCCAGAGGTCAGATATATTGACTTATTGCAGGGAGCAGACCTGTGGCTGATGAGAGTGGACTTTGTGTTTGAGTTCCCTCGTCCCACCATGCCTAATGTTGTCTATATTGGCGGGTTCCAGTGTAAACCAGCACAACCTCTTCCTGAACACTTGGAGGAGTTTGTGCAGAGCTCTGGAGAGCACGGAGTCATCATCATGTCTCTGGGGACTTTTGTGAGTGAGCTTCCTGCTGATATAACAAATGAGATGGCTGCAGCTTTTGCTAAATTACCGCAGAAAGTCATCTGGAGGCATAAAGGTGACAGACCAGCCACTCTGGGCAACAACACTTTGATAGTAGACTGGATGCCACAGAATGACCTTTTAGGACATCCCAAGATGAAACTGTTTGTGGCTCATGGAGGAACAAACGGAGTTCAAGAAGCTATTTATCACGGAGTCCCAGTTGTGGGTCTGCCTGTTTTTTTCGACCAATACGACAACCTGCTGCGTCTGCAAGAGAGAGGCGCGGCTAAGATTCTTACATTAGCCACAGTGGACAAAAACAACAACTTCCTGAATGCCATACAGGAAGTCTTGAACGAGCCCTCCTACAGGATGAACATGCAGAAGCTCTCCAGGCTGCACAGAGATCAGCCAATGAAGCCGCTGGATACCGCTCTCTTCTGGATGGAGTTTGTCATGAGACACAAAGGTGCAGCTCACCTGAGAACAGAGTCCTACAGAATGCCCTGGTACTCCTACCACTCTGTTGATGTGGTTCTGTCCTTTCTGGCTACTGTTGCAGCGATTGCTTTTCTCCCTCTTGTGTTTTTCAGATTTGTGTGTCTTGAGAAATGCTTGAAAAGAAAAACCAATAAAAAATGACAAGACCCTGAACTACTGAGTCCTACTCTTTTCATAAAAAATGTAAACATTGTCATATTTAGGACTTTTTGATTAACTGAAAAGAAATTAATTACATTTCTCACGAAACAAAAATACAACCTGCAAACAGGTATCCATTGTCCATGTATGTATAGCCCTCCTCGAGCTGCAGCAGGGTGATTATGGTTGTGTCGCATAAGCCCTCACTGAATATAATGTATTTGTTTTCTGCTTATCCATGCTGGATACAGGTTGGCTGTGTGTAACAATGAGAATAGACCAACCCCTTCCAAGGGGGGCAGGGAGAAAACAAATGTGACACTGTCCAGATGAAGGTTTTCAGGCACAGCAAATACATAGAAATGCTGATTAGAAGTTAACTGAGACACGTTCTATCTGATTAGACCTTTGCTTTCAATGCATGCTGCTAAAACTGCAGTCACTCATTATTAGTATAGCACTTTTATAAAATGTTTAAGCTTAATGGCAGGTATTACGTGGGATAGTTTTCCCTTTCAAAAGAAATGCTCTGGTATGTAAGGTGACCTCACATGTTCAGAATGAAAAATTCCAGTGAAAGACATGGCTCACAATTAAATCCTTTATGTGTACAGACGTTATTTATGTATATATTTACAGCAATGCACACTGCTGCTCTCTATTCTGCTCCATTCTTTCCATCAGGTCTTCTGTTGTATTTCCCACAGGAGTTGCAGCAGTAATGCGAGAGGGGAGGAAATCAGCAGTGACAAAGATATCGGATGCTCATCTTGATTGCGAGCTCATCAGCTGAAGAACATAGTTAGTCATACAGCCACTGCTGCTGATAGAGTGGCTTTCTTATCAGATAAGGACATTGAACTCCACGGTTAAACTTTCATCAGAGGACAATAATGGATATATATATATATTACTATCAGTCAAATTAGTGTATATATATATATATATTTTATAAATTTTCTATTTTCTATTAAGGTCTATTTAAATGAAAAACAATGATAATATTGTTTTGATAAATTCTTTATAAAATCTAATTTAAAAAATAATTTTATTAATTTAATAATCATATTATGTTATGTTATATAATCTCAAATGTGCTTTTATTGAATATGCTTTACATCATTGAACAATGGATACAACAAAGAACAAGATGAAAAATTTGTCGAAGTCAAATCAATCAACACAATTCACAACACTTGTAGTTTTATAATTTAAAACATACTCTAACATATACTATGAAGCTCTGACTGTAGAAAATGGCAGGAACACACTCTTTACATTAAAAGGGTAAAAGGGAATCTAACCCGTCTGCACACAAAGAAAGGTTAAGGTCCATGTTAATGAATGAGGACATTTTCTATCCTCTGCCTGCTATACTGCTATTCAGGTGGACTGTAATAATGTAAAGTTCAGATGTCCCACAGCCACTGTACATTCAGAAAACAACTTCATTCATCAATTCTAAATGTTAACATTTCCTTACTCTCACAAAATGTGACACAGGGTGAACAAAACAAGAGTGCATCTTAGGCAGGTGTTTCTAAGTTGAATACATAAACTCAGGTCAGCACTGGATGTGTGTTTTTTACTCTTCTGGAGGTCATTGCATACAAATGTCCTTGATTTGGTCTTGCAGGTGGATCATCTGTGGTTGAGAAGTTCACGATTAAATAGCGGACCGTGCAGCAAAATGTTTTTATAGGCGATCATGCATTTATTGTTGGTTCAACTTTATTTCTGTTTTACCACTTGTGATGGCGGAATTAGCTCTCACGAGTCAGAGAGCATGCTACAAAATGCTATTCATATCTGTGCTGCTGCTGCAAATAAAGATGTGGTTTAAGATGCTGACAGAAACACTTTCTCATCTGAAATGACGAGCAGCATCATTATATGTAATGCCTTCTAAGCTGATAACTTAATGACATGTTTTATTATTTTCATTCTTCTCATTGTCCTCGTTGCCTTATTTTTGAGCATCGTAAGTAAGAAACATCTCAACAACAAAAACAAATGGTACATATTCTGAGTGACTCCATTCTAACGTTGCCAACTGTGCTGAGAATATTACATTATAATGATACATTCTACAGTAACTTTAGCACTCAAAATCTGTCAGTTGGCCCACATCTGATCAATGCCACTCTATCCATCATCACTCTCATCTGCATGTTAGAAATCAAAGTCATCTCCATGACTGTCAACATGTTAAGTTAAATAATATTTATGTAATAGCACAAAGTAGCTTATAACTTACTTGCAACACTGTACGCTCCCTCACAATCATCATAGTTACTGGAGTCCTCAGCAGCCACAACATTCTGATACCTGAGAAAATGGTCAGAATAACAGAAGTCAGATTCATCTAGCAAATTATCATGTGGCTTGAAATATTACACCTTTACAATATTACATTATTATGTTACTTCCATAATTATATATCTTACTCTCGCCATGTGCGTAAAAGTGACACTGAAATAATTATTTGTATTAAAATGAATTTATGTTTCTTACTCTTCACCCTCTTCCGTGCTGAAAGAGTCTCCTGAGTTGAAAAAGATTTTAAAATGTTTAAAAGAGAGACCAATAAATGGGTTAGTTGTTTTCTATTATAAATATATGTCTGTGTATGTGTCATTCTAATCAACATATATAGTTTAGCATTATTGCACTTTTCATAAAAGAAAGTCACAAATTGCTTTCACAATAACCCTGAGACACGTCATGAGGGAAATAATTTGAAAGACACAGAATTAGCAACATTTGAGCAGATCTTCTTCAGGAATTAGGATGACCACTTGGAATGCATGTAAAAGCCATGATCATTCATGCATTTTAGTTTTTGCAAAAACTGATTTTAAGCCTTTTAAGCACAAACATATGATGGTGTCCCTGATGTTTTATACATCCAGGCAGAGGAATTATTGTAGTTACTCAGACCAGAATGTAGCTAGATTATGTTTATGTAAGTCATCATAGATAACTTCATTACAAACTCCCCAGAGTATGCCTTTACTGTAATTCCATTTTCAACATACCGTCTTGTGCTTCCACATCCTCTCCCTCTGTTTGTTCCTCCACCATGTCTGCATTTGCCTGCTGACTCGCCTCACTAAGAACGCACAATTCAAGCCCTTTAATCAACTCAGCATTGGCAGATTAGTGGCAGATTCAGTGTGTACCCAGTGTATTTTAGTTCACGGTAAGCATTCTGCATACAAAAAATGTCTATGAGCACATATATCTGAAAACAGCAGTACAAAATAAAAACCAAATGACTATCTGCTTATCTGCTCATAAGCTTTTGGAATGCTCCTAAATTCATCAGACAGCATCAATGAGACTGGGTCAAAAGTTGAACTCACTTGGACGGAGCTGAGTAGCCTACTGAAATAGGAAAAAAAAAACATCTAAAGTGTTAAAATGTTCACCTTCACAATGTGGTTGGTGAGACAAGGCAGTGTCATACAGAATAGAAGTTAGATCTGTCTACTAATAACAGACCTTTTTTTATGTCATTCGATGACAGGACTACATACTACAAAATATGAACTCTAAAACTTGCCTTTCGATTTCTCTTCGCTCATCTGACTTTGTTTGTTGATCCACCACAGACACAGACACAGACCCAGACCCACTAATGACATCAGGATTATTGCTCCACAGAAGACAATGACTGGGAGGACCAAACTTACTGGAGAGCAAGAGCATACGACGTTTTAGAAGACTTTCAACATTGAAGCATATACAGCAAACAGAAAAATTACTATATTTCTAACTGCATTTTGTAACCATGAGCAGCTGACCCACTAACCTTTGACCTCCAGCAACACTGCGTTATTTCCATAGAGTGTTTTCTCTTGCACTTGAATGCATTTAGATGGCAGCACCACGCAGCTGTAATGGCCCGAATCCCTAATGACGGCACCTTCGATGGTGAAGGTTGCCTCCATCCGGTTGACATTAAACGCTTGCACTTGGAGGATGGTCTCATTCCTCCTCAGGTAAGAGTGGATGAGTTGACATTCACCGAGTGTTTGCAGGGTGTCAGAAACAGCACATCTGAATGCAATATCGTCTCCCTCACTGACAGTTGAAGGCCCAGCTATTGAAATATCTGCAGGGAGATAATTGGCTGTGCGGCAAGAAGGACAAAATGAGTGGAGAGAAATAACGTTGACATGCTTTCATATAGGGATGTAAATACTTACATATAACCAGAATCTGAATCACGTTGTGTCCTCTCTTGGCTCCATTGGGAAGCGAATCATTCCTTATGGAGTAAACACAGCTGTAGTTTCCACTGTGATGAAGGCCAACTCTGTGTATGGTGAAGGTGGTATCATTTTGATCTGGCTTCTGCATCTTTTTATCGATACAAAGTTCACCCTTACATAAATAAACATAAACCATGACCTTTTTCTTGAACCCAAATGTGCTGCAGGTTACATAAAGGTCACTGTTCTCGCTCATAGTTTTCTGTTGAGCCAGGATCCTCGCTGGAAATATATCTGTTGCATGGGGTTGTTGAAACAGAGAAAGACATTTCATTTATATATGATACAATGTCTTACAATCACATGGAGAAAACAGCAGACAGATGTGTTCTCTTAAATGAAAGCTCACCGTTAGTTTGGCTTGTGACCTGATTTGCCAGAGCACCTTGAAGACAAAGAAGACAAATTAATCCTTTCTCTTCATACAAACAATTAAATAGTTAAACAAACATATCACTTGTTGATGTACTTACACAGGAGGATGGCGATTATGATCATGATTATAAGCAATGTAACAGCCATAGACTCCACAGACAGCACCTTGTGAAACCTTGTACAGGCAACTATCAGGTTTTTGTCTACACCCATGGAGAGCTAAAATAATGAATGTGCAGAAACTATACTGAGCCACTTCCTGTGCATTCTGTGGTGTCTTGAGATGCTTTTGTTCCAAAATTAAACATTGTTCATGCATGCTTTTATTGGCAGGTAAAACCAGCGCATGTTTTCTTTTTTTTTTTCTTCCTTTTAATAGCCAGCCGGTTCTTCTCAAAAGGATCCATGAGAAAATATTCTCCTTTAAAGCTCCTTTATTTCGTACATCATACGGTATCTTTTTTCAGTAGATCTCCTGCCCTCCTGCAGATCAGCCACACACAGGTTCTAAGTGAGCTTTAATTAAATTCATTAGCCAGGGGTTTCTTATCAGATGTGACAGAGAGCTGGTATCTGTCTGTGCTTCCCTGCCAGCATTCAATTAAATATGGGTTGGATTTTCTTGTAATCACATAGCTCGCCATCTGCTCTGATTTTTAGTTGTATTATAAGAATCAGACATTGACACACTGAGAGTCAGGCCATAGCCAGGATGCTTAGACTCACAGTACATGTGGGAGATTATGTGTTTCTGTTAGCTAGTACCTATGGAGGTTGTGATTTAAGTGTAATTTCCATCAGCCCATTTCATCTATAAGTCTTTAAGTACATGTGAGAATTTGACCCTTACTCCTGACAGCATCGGACCTGTGGTGGCAGCACTGAGGTACTAAGAGGCAGTGCAGACGCCTTGTAGTAAGAGCAGAACATTTTATTTTTGTCAGGAAAGAGGTTTAGAAGAAGAAAAGAGAGGAATCCAATAAGATCCTTCATCACTCGCTCTCTATATGATTTTGATAAGCAGAGTAGGCTCCAAGGGGGCACAGAGGATGTGGAACGGAGTAATAAACAGAGCCTCAGTGACCTCCTTGAAATTACATCTACATCCCACAGCTTTTGTTTGCAGTGTCAGAAATCCTGGTAGTTCAGAGAAACCACAGATACAACAGAGGTGCACCTCACACATTTGTATAACATGTTTTTATAATATTTATTAACAGAAATATGTGATTAAAACAGAACTAAAATGTGTTTATGCTTTTTCTCTTTGCTCATGGAACACTTTCAGGGCATTGTAAATATCAAATTTGCAAGAATTCTAGATGGCATTTTCTCACAGGGATGCCTTACACGCATAAACTACGAGGATAACTTTTTGGAAAATGTTACAACTGGGAATATGTTACAACCGAGATGATGACAAAATGGGCGCCATATCCCTTTACAACAATCAGAGGGCCTTGTTATCATTTGTAGTAGCAAAGAATTGCCACATGATGTCACTCACACCACCTTGCTTTGTTCTTAGAAACATGGAAAGACATGTTCCCCCCTGTTATCTCAATAAACACGTTTACATTTTTAGCATGGCACTCAAAGTGGACTTAACATTTGAAGAAGAAAATACCGAGCTACCTGGTGAATTATGGTGAAGTATGTATTGCTTAATATGAAATTAGGTGTTTCAAGTTCACTAAATTGAATAAGTTCCCATTATTGATATTGCAACAGTGTAGCCTTGGCATTGCTGATTGTATTCAGAAGAGGGAACAAGTTTGCGCACATCCAGGCAATGCTACTCGGCTGCAAGACAAAAACGTCTTAACTGGCGGACACAAAGTTGCTGACCAGCAGGTGATAATGATTTCAGTTGATTACTGCCTCGACAACAAATGGCTGCTTTTGTCATTCACACTTGCCCGAGGAAGATCTTACAGATTGAAATGTTGCCTTAAGCAGAGAAAAAGAGAAATAAACTATTTATTTAGAGCGCAACAGTGTGCAGACCTCCTTTGTGCCCAGCATTGTAGATTATATTGCTTCAGAGCTAGCATGTAAACAATGAAATGACTAACCATCATGGTCTTTGCCATTGCTTGTTAACAATGTCCTCTGCATTAGAGAGTCCTTCAGCCACTTCTTCAAACAAAAAGTATCTACTCTATCTGTGAAAACACAGTCACTGAAACATTTGCGTCAATATCTGTCAGACTCATTCATTGTTTCTTCTTGACTTTGCATCAGCTCTGTATTTCCTCTGTCTGTGCCATGGTGAGAGTCTTACTTATAATGATTGCTGTGCAGTTAAACAATATTGAAGTATTTGCTTTATCGAAGCTGATTCAAATGTCCTCCGTAAGCAATAGAGGCTGGAGGAAGAGGCCAGCTGTTCCCAGGATGCACACAAGGATAAAAACCCAGAGGAAGATCCTGTCAATAACCATGGCAACATACTTCCAGTCATCCTGAACCTGTGAGAGGATCACAGTGAAAGAGATTTTTAATGGTGCGGTGACATTGTCTAAGTAGGTTTCCTATAAAAGTTTACCATAGTTTCACATTTTTTATGATTGTGAGCACTCACCTCCTTTGCTTCATTCTGTAGTCTCATGTTCTCTGCAATGTATGCGACACTGTCAATAGCCTCCCGGACCTCAGGGGAGAGCGGCAACAGGGACATTATTCCTCCTTCCAGAGACTCGGAGCTGGAGCACCGACTCCCCCCTCCGACCCCAGAGGCACTGCCTCCAGTCGCGGCCCCCAGGCTGCCCAGTCCCCCGCTCCCTCCCTCGGAGTCTGCGGGCAGTTTGCTGGACCTCTGGTGCCAGCAGCAGTTGCAATGGCCCTCGCAGCACAAGAGCGCTGAGCCTGCACCTTTGGTCGGGTCTCCACTTAAGTTATTGAAGTTGGAGAGCTCTGTGTTGTTGAAAAGCCGTTGGCGGTTTGTCAGGCTGGACACCACGCTGGAGGACAGGGCCTGAGGTTTGTGCTGCTTCTGCAAAGTACCTGACGAATGAATGGCACAGGGCCTTGAATGCATCGTCGGAACATTGCCGGCCGCCGCCGCCGCCGCCGCCGCCGCCGCCGCCAACTTCTCAGGGTCCCTCTCTGGCCTTGTCATCAACATCACCCTGGGCAGCAGCCCCAGGAACACAGTCCGCACCCAGCAGGGCATAGTGTGGGTCTTTGGTGTGCGGTAGTGGACGTTCAACACAAAAACAGTGATCACAATAGAGAGGGTGACAAAGATCATGGTGAAGAGGAGGTACTCGCCAATCAGGGGGATGACTAGCGAGGTGGAGGGGATGGTCTCTGTTATGACAAGGAGGAAGACAGTTAAAGACAGCAGGACGGAGATACACAGAGTGATTTTCTCACCGCAATCAGATGGCAGGTAGAAGACGAGCAAGGTAAGGAAGGAGATGAGGAGGCAGGGAATGATCATGTTGATGGTATAGAAAAGTGGCAGACGGCGGATGTACAAAGAGTAAGTAATATCCGTGTAGATTTCCTCGCAGCAGTTGTACTTAATGTCATGTTTGTAACCAGGGGCATCGATGATCGCCCACTGGCCGCTCTCCCAGAAGTCCTTGAGGTTGATGGTAGAGCCAATAAGCACCAGATCGATCTTGGCCTTGTCGTACGTCCAGGAGCCGAACTTCATGGTGCAATTTTGGTAGTCGAAGGGGAAGTAAGTGACGTCAATCTTGCATGAGCTCTTGAATATGGCAGGAGGGATCCAAGTAACATCACCATTGTAACGAAGGAGGGCCTTTGTTTTGTCATCGACCTGGAAATCTCCAACTGCACTGTGGAGAGAGAGAAATTAAAGAAAGAGTGAGAAAAAAGAAGAGGAAGACCGAGTGAAAAACGACCCATGCAAAATGAGCAATGGCGAATGATATAGCTTGTCATTGTCCAGCAATCCTTTATCTTAAATGCACTTAAAAGCCAGGTTTTTGAATTTGTTGTTACGCTCACTTGTTGTAGAGCACAATGTCTGGCTTCCATATCCTGCTGGATGGCACTCGGATAAACTCCACGCCTCCAAAATCCTTTGGATTCCATCTGAGTTTGTAGTCATTCCAGATCTGAAAAACAAAACAGAATGATTAATTCACGCTAAAAACAAGAACAATTACAGTGTCAGACAAATATTGGACAAATAAAACATTTGACTCAATGATGAAAACTTAAGGGATCACCAAAGGTATTACAACTCATCGTGAGGGGGGAATTAAGATCTGTACCACATTTCATGCCATTCCGTCCAATAGTTGTCGAGACATTTCACTCAAAACTACAAAGATCCCCGTTGTGGTGGCGCTACAGGAAATATCACGGGATCACCAAAATCATTAGGATGCATCCTCTAGGGACCATCAATGTCTGTACAAAATGTTACCGACCGACAACGCAGATGCATTATTTATTTCCAAGCAGTTTAAACAAAATAAGTTTGTTGTAACGGCTCTATAAAGCTACACAACTTACAGTATATATAAAAACAAGAAGGTACCAGTAGTTTCCTTCTGGTGATTATCTTTTACTATACAAATCTTCACATTCTCTTGTAAAATGTTGAGAGGTCGTCATCTCCAACTGTGGCATATAAACTGACTTCACACAGTATGTAGTCTGAGAGGAGACATAATGGACCACAGTTTACAGTGTATTTTATGGACCTTTCGTTTTTGACCCTCTCTTGAGGACAGCCAGAGATGCTTGTGAGACTCATAAAGCAACAACAATAAAGCAACCTCAGAGAGCTGCAATGATTTCACTTAAATACGAAACAGTAGGTATCTACAGTGTATTGTAAGATTTGGATGGTCGGTGCAAAGAGAAACTCCAAAACAACAGACACCAAAATAAAGTGAAACACTGCTTCAACTCTCAGCAACAAAGAGCAATTACAGCACAGCCCTTTAGCATTAACATTGAAGATGTGTATTTGCTCAGCAACTGTAATGTGGGACTTGGAGACCTGCCCTGACTCATTTGATTCTGATCTGGTTCACTGCACTATGCATCATTGCAGCAGAGACATTACATTATGTGGGAAATGACAAAACCATCAAGGCATACAGCATGGCTTTATTTTTGATGTACACGAAATACAATTTAAATCAGTTGAATCATTCAGGTTCAGTGTTTGGCAGATGCTCAGAGGTTTCTGTCACACTGTCAGAAGGAATATTATGGACAAGTATGATATGAATTCCAGACCACTGTCAAATTATTTAAAAAAAAAAAATCGTGAAGAAAATTGACCACAAAATCCAAAATGGTATTGGTTTGTAGGATTTGTTTTCTTTAAAAAATGAGGACTAGAAGGATCAATATGCTTAAAGAGCTTCCTTCCATGAATAATTCAACCTGTCAGTCCAGCCCCGAAGAATCATGTATGACAGGAAGCTAGATCCATACTTCATGTCCTTGCTTAAGGGCCATGCACCATAAACTTACATGTCTCAGCCACAGATTTGTCTCCATAATCTGATTGACTTCATCCTGAAAACAGAGCAGAATTGATAATGAAGACATTTAGGGGGGAAAAAAACAATACATTCTGACATCCTAAAGTTAAAATAGGAAGAACACTGTCACAGGCGATCGTCCAATTCACCGGTGAGGATTGTTTGTGTGCTTTCCTCTGCGTATGCCAGACAAGAGGAGAGATGCACCTGGGTCCTCCACGCCTGAAGCATAACCCACATGACAGCTGGAGCGGTCACAGCACAGCCTTAACTTTTCATTCTAACAACTCAGTTGTACATCACGGTGTACAATTAAAGCTTCGATATTGTTTCTCTGGCTGCATGATTTTTTTGTCAAAAATGCAAGAATAGCACCATTTCACAAGATAATGTATCTTGGGAATATATGCTCCAAACATGGCTGGCCACATGATCTGATGTCGTGATCAAACCTAAGACTTAAAGGGATAGTTTGTATGTTTTGAAGTGTGGTTATACAGAGGTCAGCCTGCACAGGCACGAAGCAATATCCTGCTGTGGACGGGGGCAGCAGAAAAATGTACTTTAGACGCCTAGAAAATAAATCAATACCAGTTTAAGTGTATGCTATAGTTCTACACACACAAGTTCTTCTTATGCTCATACCCTCCACATGTAATGCTGTTTCTGTTATTCCTTGTTTTTTTTCACTCCGGTCATGACTGCTAATTAAGCTGAGTGATATCTGACTGTGGTGAAGTAGCAGCCCGTAACTCACATGTGCAATAGTCATCAGCACTTACCACTTTGACCAGCTGTGACATGGACACCTCGAACTGTACAATGACTGGGTCGGTCACATTTTCCACTGGTCTTATGAACTGGTTGTAGCTGGAGAATATCACGGAGATGAGCTTGTGCTCTGCCTCTGAACAGGAGCCTCCTGAAAAAGAGCAGATTGTCAGACATGGATCTGTCACTGCAATGTGGTTTAGTTGCTTATAAAGTGGCCCAGGGCTTGGTTACAAGGTGACTAACAGCCAGAGAATTGTTGGTTAGTGGTCAAAGCAGGGGAGCAGCGTATACCTTCATATTGTTTTGCCTTTATACATTTTTGTAATACCAGAGTGTTACCTTCAATGATTTGAATGATTTATTTTGAGGTTTTCTTCAGTGTAAAGAATATGTATTTATCACCAATACAAATGCATACATTTGTAAATTAACAACAGCCCAAAGTCAGCATTTATTACTTCCCAGAATGTTTGCCTTATATAACTAAATAAAAATAGGTTATTTCAAAATGGCTATTTTGAATTGCTAATTCTGTACAGGTAGCCTCCATCATTAATTGTGGCAATATTGTTAAACACATGTATGTTAAGCAACAAGTATGGCATGTTAAAGTAGTAGCTTATTACTCACGTCGAAGAAGAAACAGAAGGAAGAAACATTTGGGCACAACGTAGCAAAAATTGCCTTTCATCCTGTTTGAAATGACAAATTTAAAACAGTATCCAGGGTCAGCGGCAGCAGCGCGCTGGGGAGCAGACGGGAGAAGAAAGTGTGAAGAGAGAAAGCGCGTCCGCAGTTCCAGGGAGAGCAGCAGAGAGAGAGGGAGGCAGAGCTACACGGAGGACACGGTCACTGATAGGAGGCACACTGCACTGCAAAACAAAGTGCAACCTATAGCGACCTAATCTGATAAAACAAGGACAAAACTGGTCAGGGGTGCACATGTTTTCACCTTTAGATCACAACAGGCTTATATCAGCTACAAATCATCCCTTTCCTTGATTTGGACTCGTTCCTTCAGTAGTCCATGGACCCGATGTGTCAGTATAGTTTTCTTTTTAAATCTTGGAATTGGAAAAAAAACGACTAAAATTAGACTACGCAGTGGGAGGTTTAAGAGACAAAAAAGGACCCGAACAACATATTTTCTCAATCAGGTTCTAATCAAGAGTTGAGTGATCCTGACATGAAAATATTATTCTCCGCCAAAGAGATTGTGATTATTATACATGAGAGATTTCAATCTTTATTACATTTCATATTTAGGTATACCCTTTTTATTCATTTAATCTTAGTCATCTGAAGTGGGCGGGGCTCTGTTGAGAGAAAAAAGGGATGCCACGTCAGGATTAGCATTTGAATGAAGAAAGTTTGTGGGATGTTACTGTACAACTGTTACCTACTGCATCTGTGCTACTGGGTCGGGGTTTGTGTGGCCTTCAGCATAACATATTCTTGATTGACTGATTGATTCTTAATTGATTTTGGTTTTCAGACAACATCCTGTGTGACTGTTTGTTGTTTTTCTTAATAAAAATATCTGCTGGTAAACCCACTTCTATCTTTCTTTTGTCAGTTCGGAGAAGCCCTTTTCTTTCCTTTAGTCAGCAGACTGGCCCAGGGGTTTGACAGTCCTGTCCTTCAGCTGGATGAAGGGGAGGTCCAAGTGCTTTTCAGCAAGCATCCACCGTGCTGAAGTGCCCTCGGACGGTAAATACTCCCTTCCAAAAGCAGAGTCTCCGTTTGGTGTTTGACCCTGCTCTCTCAACTCCTTTGAGCGGGGCAAGTGAAAAGAGAATCACCCCCGTGGGGGATATTACATCACATAGAGGTAGTAATAAATAATAATTTGACCTTCACGCTGCAAAGGCTCCTGAATATAAAAAAAAAGAAATTGGAGTGGAACATGTAATCTTGATTGAACCCCATTTTTGACGACGATATGACGGTAGATCTTTGTTGGAAAGTAATTAATGCTTGCTTATGTGGCAGGGCAATTCTCAAGGACAACGCTTCCATGCATATCTCATTGGACACTAATGACAAAAGGCTGCCGACGTGATTTATGAGACTTTTTATGGAGTGTTGAATGACGACTCCTCTTGCTTTGTTTGGATTGAAACAGATGAATGATTGATGCATATGTTGTGCAACCGCGGCGTCTCTCCTCACTAATGACGAGGAAGCCAACAGGT
Organism: Anarhichas minor; assembly: GCF_050575085.1. Taxonomy (NCBI): domain Eukaryota; kingdom Metazoa; phylum Chordata; class Actinopteri; order Perciformes; family Anarhichadidae; genus Anarhichas; species Anarhichas minor. The sequence continues at coordinate 2,985,648 of NW_027466508.1, forward strand.
GAATGAGAATGATCTCAAAAACTGTAAACAGAGATTAAGGTAAAACGTCAACAGTGATGCAGATCGCTGTCTCTTGATTTCAATGACGGTCTCACAAAAGAACCAACAGATTGCAGAATCTCTAACGAGCCCACTCACCACAGTTTATTGAGCAGTAAATGTTGAGTGTGGGTTCCGTTCAGCATGTGCTTGTACGTTTTGTGAAGCTCAGATATGTGTGCGCCTGCATTTGCCGGTCTGTACAAATAAACAATTAACAGAGATCAACTCTACCGTAAAGAAACAAATGAATGGTTATTGGATTGGTGTCAGAAACAAGTACAATTTGGTCAAACCATTGTACACATTATAGAAGCGTCTTGCTGAAGGATATTTGGCAGGGCCCTGGCCTTGTGTAAAAAAGCACAGCGCTTCAAGACATTGCAGTCCAGATCAGCCTCATCTCCAACAGTTTTGTTGTGTCAACATTATTTTTTTGCCAGGTCAGACACTCTCACATTTCAAGTGAACAGCTGTCTTATCTCTGTGATGAAATGTTCTAATTGGCTCATTCTCAGCGGACGTATTGGCTCCGAGGACAAACTTTATCACCGGCAACACAGATTAACTAAGCACTCACCCTGACAATTTTAAGACTTTATTGGGGATTTCATACATTAGATCAAAATAAGAGCGGGCATTATTCGATCTTTAATCACACATCACATTTCGATGACATGGTAATGGGACTTACACAAAAAGGACGTCAAACAACATCTGACAGCAGACACACGGTCTTCTTAACTCAGACATATTGGGTATATTTCTGCAAAAGTTCAGCATACTTAAGTGCAGTGAAAACTATATTCAGTCCAGTTCTGCAGCTGTCCTTTGTAGACATGAACGGAAATGACCTCAGTGCAACAATGCCTCATTACGTCCATTGCAGATGTAGCATTTCCTCAAAATATTTGCTGCTGTAGATGGTTGTATTGCTGTGGATCATGTGGTTTCGATTATTAGGAGACATTTGTTCTACGTCCTATCTCGCACAACAATCCTGTTTGTTCCCCTGATATACACAATAAGTGGTTGCAAGTACTTTTTTGTGTGGTTTAACCCTCTCAGATGCTTTGTTGGTGGGGTTTGGCATAGACGACGATGCTGTCACTGCTCTTTGACCCCACCAACATGGTACTACAGGCTTCAAGCAACCAAAAAAAAAACGTTGCAAATACTGCAGGCCTGCAGATGCACCGCTCGATTGCTGAAAACAAAAAAAGAAACTCGCCGTGTCATCATATGCGAGGAGTCTCTGAGCTCGGCTGCTGTTTGGGAACAATCCGAGTCTGGAAGACAGGCTGGAGAAATAAGCCCAGCGTGCCCACCACACACACGATCACAAAGATCCACAGGAACATCCGATCCACCACCATGGCGACATACTTCCAGTCCTCTATCACCTGTGAATATACAGAAATCAAATTAAACTTACTCAGTGCTCATGTTTTTGCCACAACAAACTTCACACAGGCTTTTATTGAAATAAACCATCAGTATTGCAGAGCAGTGAGATGGCCGAATAATCCTGCACCAGTGTGTCGTGTGTGGACGCTGCCATGCCTCTGTGCAGCCACTTGGTGGCAGAGAGTGTAACTGAGTGAATGAATGAGTGAATAAAGTATGAGAGTGATTCCCTTTCTGAATCCTCACATCCAAACAAACCGTCAACCCTGCTTACACATTTTACATACATCAAATCAATATGTCTTGTAGTCTAGCAATTGAATTGGGTTGAATTGGAACATAAAGTGTTCTGTAATATACTTAATACTAATATCAATATACTGTCATATGTGTTCCATCCATTCAAACCTAGCATAGTTTAAGAGTTAATCTAATTATTAGGGTGCTATAGGCTGACATATTTGAGTTAAACTACAGACGTTTCCATATTGCTGAGACCTATACTGAAATAGCTATTGACCCTTTCACCCTTTTAAAATGTGGATACATACACTCTGATCATCATCATCTCCCATCAAGTGCTCAGCCACAAAGCGCACCCCGTCCACCGCCTCCTGGACATCAGCAGCCCAATCTGAGTTGCTTGTCTGCTGGAGGTCCTGGTTAGAGGTGAAACCACTGGAAATGTAATCAGTGGAGCGCAAGTCCCCCTTCCTGTTGGAGTGGCTGTAGCCCAGCTGAGGAGCTACATTTTTGTGTCCTGGGGTGGAGAAGGCAGAATTGGAAGACAGCAGGGCAGAAGACGACAAGGTGAAACCTGTCTTTGATGCGACTGGGTAACCCAAGCCCAAAATGTCTCTCCTCGCCCTGAAACACCGCTGTCGGCGAAGTCTCTGGCTTGCAGAGTTATTCTGAGGGCGTCTGATGAAGAGTAAGGCAGGCAGTTTGACAAGAAATATCAGCTTGACCCAGGAAGGCATGGTGTGGGTGCTCGGAGAGCGGTGGTGGACGTTGAGCACACACACACTGGTGATGATGGAGAAGGTCACGAGCACCATGGTGAACATCAGGTACTTGCCGATCAGGGGCACATCCAGTGAGGTGGGAGGAACAATCTTTGAGATTAAAAGCAAGAACACAGTGAGAGCCAAGAGCACGGAGATGCAGAGGGTCATCTTCTCCCCACAGTCTGAAGGTAAGTAGAAGACCAGAATGGCCAGAGATGTGATCAAAACACAGGGAATGATGAGGTTTATGGTGTAGAAAAGGGGCTTCCTTTTGATGATGAAGTCATACGTGAGGTCCACATAGGTGGGATCCAGGGGGTCGACGGTCCGTCTGCCTGGCAGCGCCAGGATATCCCACTCCCCACTGGGAGTGAAATCATCCATACTCGCCACCTCGGACTTCAAGATCAGGTCGATCTCCGTGTGGTCATACGTCCAAGAGCGGAACTTGAGGGTGCAGTTCTGCAGGTCGAAGGGAAAATGCTTGACCTCGATCTTACAGGCGCTTTTGTAGATGGCTGGAGGAAGCCAGTTGATGCTGCCATTGAAAAGGACAATGGCATTGGTGAAGACGGTTACCTCATAGGTACCATCAGCACTATGAGACGAGGGAGAGAGAGAGAGAACTTTAGAGAATCTGTGTTATCAACAATCACAGTGACGTGAAGATAACAGGAAAACTACTCATATTGTCCTCATGTGTAATGTCTTCTACTTGCTACTACCTGCCTTTGTCTGTTTCCCCACTTGTTTTCTATCTCACCTGTGTTTTATAAGTTGATTAGTCCCGTGCGTATCTAGTCTGTGTGGCTTTCCCTCTTTCAGTTGTGAGGTTGTCTGTTGTTTGTTCCTCGTCGGAGTTTGTCTTCAGTTTAGTATTTGGAATTTTTCCTTTATTTCCATTGTACTGCCTGAGCATGCTCCCTCAGTTTTTGTTGCCAGTCAATGTTGTTTTTGGAACTAGCTTTTGTTTTTAAAGCTGATCTTCTGCTCTATTCAACCTGCCTGCTGGGTACTCTTTGAACTTTGAAACTGTGACATATAGATTCAATCTCATAAAGAAAACATTAACAGATTATTCTATGTAATTATCTTAGTTTTTTAAAACATTGCACATAAGAATGTAACATAACACTTTGACATTCAAGTGACGCTTACTTGTTGTACAGGACAATATCTGGGAGCCAGATGTGTCTGGAGGGAATGCGCAGCTTGTCGATACCTTCGTACTTTGCAGGGTCCCATGATAACCTGTAATCCACCCAGTGCTGCAGAGACGGAGAGACCTGGCTGTCATGTCCGACTTCCAAACACTTTCTCAATACCAGCTCATTTCTAATTACATGCTTCATTATCAGTTAAATATGTCTGCAGCAAAATTACAGAAGCTGTTTGTTCCACGCTGAGAGAGGAAGAATGGATATGGCTTAATTCAAGTTCAGAGGGAAGGACATTTAACAAGACATACACTAGGCTGACTAAGAATACAGGTGAGCTTCAGCACACTTACCTGAGTGAGCCAGACATTTGTGGTCATGATCTGTTCTCTTTCATTCTGAAAATGCACAAAAGAGGTGGAAATTATTTTCAAAACAGTTTTCATGTACAAATACAATTTAAACTCTGTATCGAAATATAACTGCATATTAGCTGAACCTGAACACTGTATTATAGGGAAAGATTGCCAGCTTTTATGTGGATGTGCAAGTGTAAACAACTTCCTCTGTGCATGCTATAGTGACAGAGAAAGCCGAGTTCCCATCAGGCAGAGGTTGCCTAAAAATGTCTTATTCAGCATTTAATTGTACTTAGCTCCACCCTCTCGCATCACCTCTGGTTGCAAAAAGGCAAGATGGCGACAGCCAAACACCAAGATGTCAACGGACGATAAACCGAACTCAAGGCTTCAAAACGGCAGTCCACAAACCAACGGGTGACATCACAGTGACTACGTTCACTTCTTATATACTGTCTGTTCTTCCTGCATCCAACGCCCTCATTTGACATGACAGTGGCATAGTTGGAGGCAAATACTACAGGCTATTTCAGCTTGGATTTCTAGACTCTGCCTCTGGGTAGCCAGCTACAATAGGCTGCCTGCACAATACCAACCAGTAGTAGTCAGTTGTAGCACTGAAAGTGCATGAAAACAAGTTAGCAAGCGAGCTGAGAAGTCTAAATACTGTAGTTAGTTAAACGTAACTGATAAAGGTCTGGTAAAATGGTTACATAGCTACACAGTTGATGATTACAAAGTCTTCGCCTGGATAATATAATCTGGAGTGTAAATAACATCCAGTTTAAAGTCAGTTGGTGTTAATGAAAGGTTACTTGAGATTACATAGAGCTGTCGAGTATGTCAAAAAAAAGGTCTAGAATCATTGTTAGTAAAATATGATCCTATTAGCTAACCAAAGATCATTTTGACAAAATATTTAGTAAAAAAAACAACTCTGTGTATGCTGCAGACAGTATTTGAGATGTGATGTGATGAAGGTGCCAAGGAAAACACACACAATGTTGTTGGATACATTTATTGTTGGACTGTGGATGCTGGGAGCCATGTGCACAGCTGGGACACAGTTGTTCCTTTTGTTCTCCCTGGGAACAAACAAATGGACAAAGGCAGTGAGTGACTGATTGAACTGACCAGATTGTTTTAATGTCTAATTAGTTATGCGTCAGAACAATACAGTGTATATATACTGCCAAGCTAAAGATAAAAGTTAGTATAAATATTGCAACAACTCACCTCTACCTGTTTCCTCTTCCCAGGGTGTTCAGGCAAAATGGCTCCCCGGGGGCTTGAGCACCCATTTATAGTTCCGGGAAGTACCAACCACAGGAAGCCGGTAGGGGGGAAGTCAAGATATGCGTTGCTCTGTTTATTTGGATAAATTATGTGTTGATAATTTACTCTATTTATAGGGATTGTAAATATTTGTAAATTATTATTGATATCTTTGGGTTGGTAAAATCATGTAAATATTTATTGTACATATATTGTTGATGTATATATACTTGGTATGTCTGGGCTAATTAGAGTGAGATGGTGTATATAAGGAGCTAATTTTGTTTGTATAGAGAGACTGGTAGAGACTGCTGGGAAGTGGTTGGTGATGGTGAACCTTTGGTGTTGGAATGAAAAAATAAATGAAGCTTCATCTGAAACCTCTTCTAGACTCCTGATCTGCTTATTTGCCTCCATGGCTGCTGAGGCATGTTAACAATCTGTTACATGAATGTGTAGTCTCAATTAACTATATACCGGCCGACACAATGCGGATGACACAGCTGGTTTCATTAAAAAAAACTCATTAAAGATGCTGAGGAACGAGAGGAGACAGTAGTTTCTGCTGGTGTAACAAGGGCACAACAAGGTTTTGCACACAGAATAAATTACGATCTCGACTGGACTGTGTCAGCATCTCAACACACTTGCAACTTCCATTGCACAGCAAACGTTATCGGAATATGAGGACAGAGTTGTTGTAACTCTAATCTAAGATGTACCTTCCTGCTTACTGTCATATTTACTCTGGCATCTCGATTCAAGTGAGGTAAATAAATAACTGCATTTAAATCCTCCCCTCTTTTCTGATTGTTTGTTAACATGTTAGTTGTTGGTAATGTCATCACACTCCCATGACATACGCATCCAATAAAGTGATACCAAATGGCAATTATTCCAAGGGTACAATGCAAACTCATCAACTGAGCCTGTGAGTCTTGCTGCCTTGGTCTGCAGCGGGAAGGAGCCTCCGCTGTAAATCACAGGAGGACCTCTATCACTGTGGCTAAAACAGCTTTATGGCCCCTTTTAATCCAATGTGCTGACGTTTCAATCTGGACATGGCAGAGTCAGATATCACAGCTGACCACATCTATCCTCTACTTCATCCATCCGTTTAGAGCTATGGCCTCGCTGCAGTGGCTGGTGGATAACTAACTGCTTTCTTTAAAGCTTTGTGGCTCTTGCTCTGTCTTTTCCATCATCCTCTTTCTCTCGCTCTGTCTTTATTTTTCTGTCTCCCTCTTTGTCTCCCCAGCACATATTCTCTCCCACATAAACAAACACACCCACCTCTTCATGGTGGGCAGAAGTATTTGGTGCCTTACCACACTGATGAGCTGAGCCAGAGACACTTGCAGCTTCACTGGGACTCTCTCTGTCCTGTTGACAGCCGGGCGGATGAGCGGATTGTAGCGATCCTTTCCCAGCAACCAGTTCATGAGACGCTCCTCTGAGTCGGCACAGTGGCTACCTAGTGACACAATTTTGTTAAATTATTTGTATGCACAGTTAGTGCATAGTATACACATCCAAAATATCAGTATCAAGACAAAAACATTTAGAACATAAGTGTTCCATGGAGCGAGGATATATGCTCGGACAATGTAAAGTCCATGCTACTTGTTTTCATATTGTCACAAAGGTTGTTGTTTAAAGCCACTACATCCAGCTGTCAAATTGAACCATTGAACTATTTTTTTTTTTTTAAATATGAGGATGGAGTCGTCTGGAAACAATCAGGAAGGAATTCCTAAATCCAGAAATGGGTTTGCATCTTCGGTTCCCTCGTCTCAAAGTCAATACGTTTTAAAGGGTTCTTGGTTAAATGCCTTTGGTTAATACAAGCTTCAAGATATTTTAATGTTTTGTTCTATGATATAAAATATGTCAGTAATACCCCTCTCATGAATTTTGAAGCTTTTACATAAAAAAGGCGGTTGCTGGAAAAATATTTAAAGAATCCCATTCGCTTTTTGGTCGGGGGAACCATTGCAATACTGACTTCCCCAAAACATACCAGCACTCTAAATGATACTGTTCCAACAACTAATTCTGATACTAATCTACATGTAGACAGGTATACCCTCCCTCCCTGCATCTGTGCAAAAACACTCAAACACTGACAAAGTGAACGAATCTGTTCAGCAAAATACTGTTCCTCATCTATCTGTGTCAGACTGCTTCATACAAACTGCACGTATAGTCCTAAGGGAAACAGCATCTGGCAATTAAAAAATACAGCGATGGCTTTGTTGTGCAATTTATATTGAAATGTAATGAAGACCCTACAGTCATTTCCAAAGAATTACATTTGGGACGAGGGCAGATATTTTCACAGCATGTCAATAATTCGGCCTGAAGCCAAACCGCTGAATGTATCATTCAAGTAAGAATAAGCCATGAATACCAACACTTCAACTCGACCTCCTTCCCTCCATCCCTGATAAAAGAAGCCCATGTCAGGGGTGAAGACAAGCCTGATTGAAACTGATGATCAGTGCTTCTCATTTGGAGCAGAGTGAATACATGTAGCACTACCTCCTCCATTGCCTTTACATCCAGCATGTTATTAATGCCCCCATGGTCTGGACTAGCTGAGTCGACTTACTCTTGGGAAACACTCAAACACACATGAAGCACACGAGACTCTTACTGATGGGCCTGTAGAAAAAGAATCGCTACTGTTGTCAATATTCAGCAAAGTGATGTTCATGGCTGCAGAACCTCAGAGAATCAGCTTGTCCCCTTTCTGAACCTTTGTGATGATGCTATAAGTAAGAACAATGTTGGACTTTCGACTCCAATGCTTCTCTTCTTGCTCAGTATCAAACTGTGTGTGCCATTATCGGCCCACAGACTCCTGGAGCTTTGCAGGGCGTGGCACGCACACAGTCTAGCTAGCCCCACGGGTCAGCACATGCTGCCATGACTGTGCCTTGGCTGCAGTCCCATCCAACACAGTCAGACTTCCACAGCGCTGTTTAACAGATGGTGTGTTGTCAAAGCCCTGAGAGACCTGAGTCAAACAAGCTCTGCCTTCCCCAGAGATGAGGGCCACTGGCAAACCACCCAAACTTGTGATTACCTGCCGTGAACTGCCGCTGGTGTGTGTAAGTGTGTGTGTGTGTGTGTGTGTAGGTTTTAATGCGTAAAATGAACAGCGCCTCAAGTGTTGTGTTCACATCAGCTGTTGTGGAGTTGATAAGGCCACTCTGCACAGCACACTTGAAAAAAAAAAAATCGACAAAAATGTAATACAGTTAAGAGAGCCGAGAGCATAATGAGGTGTGTGAATGGACCAAAACATGGGGCAAAGGTTGAAAAAAACAGATTTTTTTTTTTTCTCTCTGACTGCTTTATATTCCGCTGCTTGTCTCTGTGACACACATGAGGATTCATCACTTAAATGTCATCACTGAATGACAAACTACTCACACAGAGACAGTTTCATTATGAGGTATTGGTCTTCCCAGGTGAACCCACTTTGGTGACATGAAAAGGTGATGTTGAAGAAGTCAAGAAAAGGATGGGAAGTTGCTGAAACTGGTACTTGTATAGGTTCGGGGGGCTGTGTTTCTAACGGTGTGTGCACTTCTCGGGTGTATATGTTGTAGACGCATGTTAGTTGAGACCCACTCTAAAAATCTCAAACTTCCATATGAGTGCTGATTGCATTTGGTGAATACAGGCCACATTTTACAACAGGCCAGGTCTGATTTATAAAAAATGCTCCGAAAGACACGCTGTGTTTGAATAGGCTGAACTCCTCTCAGTGTTTGACCCATGTGACAGCAGGTTGACTGCAATTCACTGCTTTTGTTTCCTTTTTGCTCCGCCTCTGTCAGTTCCTCTACCTACCTAATACCACATCAAACAATGGTCTGCAGCTACTCCTTTCTTACTGGTGCAGCCCACATTATTTCTCCATCTTCCCTCCTGCCCTACCTTACACATAGCATCAACAAGTACACCAAAAAGGCTGAAATCAATATCTTTTTATGAGGAATCTGTGCAACCGGTGCAGCCCTCCCACTTTCTTTAGTCCTGCTGTAACTTAATAATGTAACACTACAGGTAGAATCATAGTTATTCTTGCTATTTATTCATGCATGTGTTTATAATTTTAATTAAACTATGCGTTCACATTCAAATACATTTTATTGATAAAAAAATAAATAAAACAAAGCAAGACATTTGAGGTATCTGCATCTTTGCACCACGGAGCCACTTACTGAAAATGATTAGTAGGTTATGTCACAAAACTTAAAGAAAATAAAACTTACAGTGAACCAAATAGAGCAAGTAAGCGAGGATGGAAAGAGTCCGAGTCATTTTTTCGGCACCATCTGATCCGCGGGAGTTGTCGGTGTTGATGCCTCAGAGCTGCGGTGTTTAGCGCTCTTCCTCTCGGACATGCCGGAATCTACGGTTTGAACACGTCAACAGCACGGTGCTAATGCCTAAAAAAAAAAGAAGAGATAATTCGTCAAATAGCGATATCTGTTGCTCCGTCTTTGAGGGTTATGCTTTGAAGCAATCCGCCCCATAAAATACACCGAGTCTCCTCGAGGGTCTTTACGCACTGTCAACGCGCAGCAGCCTCGTCCTGGAGCGCTGCTCTCTCCGTCCCCAGCAAGTCCTGCAGGTCTCGTCCCGGTCTGTGATCGGCTGGACGTTTACACCAGCAGCTGTTTTAGGTGGGATAGTTCACTGACCGTGATCTCTGTATTTTGCTAATTGAAAGGGAAAAGGGGGGGTTGTGAATTTCTAAACGTTTGAGCTTGGATATGGTGAGAACACGACTGAACTCTTGGTAAGTAACACTATATGCAGTCAGTGCACTTAATATGTAATTATCTGACCTCTGTTGCCCCCACACACTAATAACTGATTGAAATCAGCAACTTCCTACACTACAGAAAAGACACATAATTAAAACATGTAGACCTGCATACCCCCCAAGAACGTATTATGAAAGACCATGTCTGAGGATTTTCTACAGACTTAAAGTATAAGTTGTATACTATTCCATCTAATTGTCTTGAACCCAGCATATAGTCACATGTCAGCTCCTGTCCTCGTAGCTTTAGTAAAACACCACCTTCAGTGAGAAACCCATCCGGGCCTAATTCTCTTCCCATCAACGAACAATAGATGACGATCCTGGAGACTTGCCGTGATTTGCTGACTACACACTGCTTTGCCGAATGTGGTCAGGAGAGGACAATAAATTATTCTCTGGTCCTGGATGTGAGATTTAGTGAGGTGAGGGCCAGTCAAACCAGGAGCAGTGCAATCTTAGCGAGGCAGATTTACAGTGGCCACGCAGTTTAAAGCCTCATTATAATGGCCAGTAAAGGAATTGTATCTGGCATGAAGGGCGACCCCAAGGACTCGCCTGGAGTTGTAAATTGTAACTCCGAAGACTTCTATTCTGGATTATTGAGAGCAGATCAATGGGGGCTGATTAGGTTTTGAGTCTCACGTGTTTTTATTAGGTTGAAGGGGACAGGTCCATGGACTGCAGTTTGTCCAATTGCCCAAAATCGTATTTATACAGAAAACAAATGTTTTCATTAATATGCACATTCAAAGCAACATTGTATTTTTAATCCAGATGCAGACAGAAACAATTGGATCTAAATAGCAGACAAAACCATTGTTTTTTGCTTTCTTCCTTCTATTTATTGCAAACTGAAACTATATATATTTTACAGTAGACTATTTCACAAAGTATATGAAAGTGTTTTATATTTCTGAATGTTTTCTTATACCTTACTTTTATTATTCCTTGTATCATACCGCTGTATGACCACTTGCAGAGACTTCAAACGTGTTTGAGTAGATGATGCATCACAGTGCACATCATGTGCTTATTTTGTTTTACTTTTCGTTATTGTTTAGTGATATACAGCGAAGATTTTTCAAGTGAGTCTGAACTAACTGAATTGCGACGGCGTGACAGACATGACTTTCGCTCTGATAGAATAACTGGCTCAAGTGTCTGCAAGTTTACATTCAACTCGAGAAATGAATGAATAGCAAAGTCTGATCGGAAGCTAGAAAAAACATGTTTCAATGGAACTTTCATCCTACAAGCAACTCGACAGTATACTTTGAATATACAATGAACTCCAGTGCAGTCATTAGTTGTGAAACATGACTAATCAAAAATGCACCAGGGGCCAGTTCATTACAGGTAGGCCGGTGGTAGCAGGAGATGCACTTATGACTTCTGGTCACGTTCTCTCGAAAACCGATGTTGAATACACTTATAGTAAGTCGCTTTGGATAAAAGCGTCTGATAAATGACTGTAATGTAATGTAATGTAATAGCAGGTAACAAAAAACTGCATAGCAACGATGACGATCTAACAATAAACAAAGAGAGGTGAACTGGTAAATGTGGAGTGTGGCTGAGGAGTGAATGCGATGCAGGTGAGGAGGCGGGGCGGGGATGTCAGGGGAGCAGGACTGAGGGCATGTGGTGGATGGCTAAAGGATGGCACGTCCAGGGAGTGAGAGGACTGCACATGGCGTACCAGGCCAGGCAAAACAACAAAGAAACTATAAAGTCCTGACAAGTACAGTTGCACAGCATGTTGACTCTTAGAAAAGTATACAAATTATGTGAGGTACATACAGTGGAACGTTAAAGCCCCTCCTCCACTCAAAACAATTTCATTTGGATGTTTGACCTTCTCCCACAGAATGATGTATGTGCAGTTTTCAGATTAATCTGCTGACAGGGCAAAGTTTAAGATGTTTATGTACGAGATGATTTTGTGACATCACAACTGGTTTGCTAGCATCGACACATACACTGAGAATGGACTGTAGGAGACACCTTATGTCCAGTAACAATTTGCATATTCATATATTCAAGGTTGAGGGTGAAGAAGCAGGTGTAATTTTAAAAGAATTTAACACGGATATTTAATTTTTGTTTTAACTTTAAACTTTGACTTACCTAATTGGTGGATCTCCCTGTATATAGTTACAGAATTAGTGAAAGAAATGTCTATCATTAGTATGGCAGAAACTAAAAAAAGAATTCCCTGGTTGAAAAAATCTCTTTTCTGACACTCTTCACCAGAACAATAAAAACAAGTAAAGCAGTAAGATAAAATTCAGCTATATATTTTATGTTCAGCAATATGACAAGCAGCCAATAAGTTCAAGGGTCACAGCATATATCATTTGAAGGGTTTGCTGTCTAGAAGTCTGGGCTGGTGTTCTCACAGAGACCCTGCTATTTGGTTCTGGTGTAGTGTTATCAGCTTATACAGCCTTTTGCTCACATCTCTAACTCATCTTAATGAAGTTCACTCTTGCAGGAAGTCTGTGTTCTCGGTGGATGCAATAAAAACAGGAAACAGTTCTAAAAAGGATTGATGATCCAAACATATCTGGCAGACTGACAACCAAGTCTTGAATAGTTTGATGAAAAAAAAAGAAAGCTATAAACAGCATTTAACGGCTCAATGGTTAACCATTGATGATTCAAACCGTTTCAGAGTGTCATTACCAGTAGCCTGGTGTGGTGTCACATCAGGCTGGGGCTGCAAATCACCATGAAAAGAGAGCCCCTTACAGTTTGTAGTGCTTGTTTGACTTCTGTCTGTCTCTGCAGTTTGCAGGGTGGTGTAAAGTATGTGAGCATCCTGCAGGAGCCACATAACAGTTTGACAGTGGACATGTTGACATGCGGACAGACAGTTAGTGTCTGTGCGTTATAGATTTCCCTGTGTGACAGGGAAGCGGGATGGAAGAGAAATGGCTAATCAAAGAATTGCTGTTGTTGCTGTACCATGTTGCACCACTGCAATCCCACGCTGAGGGATATACCGTATATCAAGCAGGCAGTTCATTACCTGGAGTGCTTGGCTCCTGTACCAGCGAGTTGCAACCTAACGTGAAGATATCGATTGCCCACCATCCATTGCCTGCGGGGGAACAACCCATCTCATTGGTTCATGCAATGTGTTTCAGTATTATGGGGACAATTTCAGGATACAACTGAGATTTATTTTATGTATGTGTGTGTGCCACTCAAACTGACCACTCAAACTGTTGTCACGGCGTAAGTGCAAGGTAAAGCACTTGTACTTTACTTGAGTGTTGCCATTTAGTGGTTCTTTATACCTAATACAGTACTCCACCACATTTTACAAGGAAATATTGTATTTTACACCCCACTACATTTTTGACGGGTAAAATTCGAATAAACTTTGGATTTAAATACAAAAAACAATTGTGATGATCTCTGTGAGTAATTATAATAAGCAAGCTTGATATTTAATATTATAACACTTGTAGTTGCTATTTTTACTTTCAGACATTAAATACAATGTTTTATGCTAATACCTTACTTTTACATAGAGGTATTGGTTATTTCTGAATACATCTTCCACAGCTGGTCAGCAATGAGCAAAGAGTGCTCAACAAAGATCCAAATGTTGTGGTCGGAGATTTAACAATTAAAGTTGTATAAACTATAAAACATTTTTACTATGCTAATATAATATGAAACCTCACTGATTGTTTGAGGCCTGTCACTGGAACTGCTCAACAGTAGCCACTGGCAGTCATCCAATGTTACGCACTTCCACTTGGCCTGAACTACTAAAACACCATCCACAAACTCTGCAGAAAGGAATCATACACTGACCACAAAAATAATCACTTATCGTTCATTGATTCATATTCCTGCAAGCAAACCATTTTTTATAGGTAGGTTTTTTAAAAGGCAGTGTGGTAAGGACTTCAAAAAGGACATTGGAGGAAACTTTACTACATATGTATACGCTAAATCCACACTACATTTGCAATATTTCTGCGGGGATTTTTTGAGGAGCATTTTTGCACACGCCTTATGGCTTTTGGCTTTTTTTCTTCCTTAAAAAAAAAGTAGCAGTAACAGAAATTGGAGGAGAGAGCAAAAGAAAATATTAATTAGCCAGAAGGAGGTTTCATCCCGACAGCTCATATCTGTTGCATCAGACTGAGCGGTCACTAATGAATAGTCTCTGGAGAAGACAGATTAGCCTGTTTATTAATGTATTCAGCTTCTCAGTGATAGACAGGATGGTGAAACTGCCATAGAGTGTAGTGTCCAATATTTCATACAGCAAGAGTGAGGAAGATAAAATGGTCTTCTGTGACACCTGCAGATAGAGCAGGACCTACTGATTGTACTCTGCAGTACCATGTTTTTTACAGCTCAGGATGGGGCATTAAACCTCACCTGTCTTGAGAAACAACATCACAAATCCTGAAGGGCTTCATTGGTTTGGGCAATCCCTGATCTCCTCTCCCCCGTAAAAAACAGAAGTCTGATTTAGAGGTGGCCTTCTCCTAATGTCCACAGTCAAGGGCCTTGGTCATTTTAGCCTTCAAAGCCTTCACCGAAATGGATTGAATGTTGAAAGGCTGGTTTTGCAAATGGTACGTCGTCGCAGATTAGAAACTGAGAGGCTGACAGACCAGAAACTGCAATAAAGAGCTCTCATACTGCTGGCGTTTAATTGAAAGAAATTGCAGCTTTTTAAATAGTGCCCTGGAGACGGAATAATTTAAAAAAGATTGAGAAAGAAGAAACAGCGACGGGGTCATAAATCTCAATGGACACACAAAAATCAGTGTATATGTTTGAGAGTGTGTGCACATACTTGAGTTTCTGTAGTGCACATGCATAGGTCCGTGTACATGTAACCGTATTTCTGCTTTTGTGTAATTTAAATGACAATCTGTGTTAACAGATCTGTAAAACTGATCTCATTTGTCACCATGAGTTTTTTTTACATAGGCACTATATACTGACATGCATCCCCACAATCACAGCTAACGAGAATCAATTCTTTCTGCCCAAGATGAGATCTTAATGTGCTTAGAAAGGTGTGCTTGAAGCTGTAAGACAAGAGCCCGATCGAAGCAAAGCCAGCAAACTGTGTCTATGTGTAAATCTTTTCATTCTGCTTCTCTGGTCACAAGAAAGGGTTAGATGTCGGTAACAATGCTGGGGGGACACAGACAAACGAATCAGCCAGTAAAAAATAAAGTAGGTTAGGAAGAAGATATACCTGTAGATGGTGCTGCTAAATAACCCAGGTCATAGACAGGTAACAGGAAACAAAAAAAATAGTTAGTGTGTGTAGTAATATATGTGGATGAGATGCTGATTGATGATACAGATTTAAAATATTGATTTTATCGAATTACGCAAACAAAATGACAAAAGTAATAAAAATCGTCACTCCAAATTGTAGAGGTACTTTATGACTGTAAATATAACCAATATCCGTGAACAGTAAAAATGTAATACTCCACTACCAAGATAAATAATATGACTTGCAGTATATATATAACATAATAACAATAATTGGAAGTTATCATATAGCTCTTTGGCATTTTGTTTTGTCATAAAAAATGGATTACACAGTTTTCCAAAAGTACATACAATTCCAGTATTGCATAGCACACAATCATGTTGTTTTTAAAAATAAAAAGTCCTGACATTGATATTATTGCAGCATGAAAAAAAATCCTCTAAACATTTTTGTTGAACAGGAAGAACTGGAGACGTTGGTCCTGGCTGGACATAATTATGATGGAGTGGGACTGTCTGAGCTGTGCAGATTCAATCAATGCCTATCAACAGTGGGCATGGAAATGACCCACCTGGGCCTGACCAGGAGTGAGAGATTGGTAATACACCATATGAGAGTGGTCCCAGAGGGAGGATGCATCTTTAGGAGCACACAATTTAATCCACTGTCGGACGAGGTGGGAAAACTCATTATACTTGATACTTACAGGCTACAATGCACTAGTTTTTGACAAAAATCTTATTACAAAATTGCACTTTCATGTATGAATTTTATGTGAGTTTGAATTTTCTTAACTTGGATTCATGTGAATCCATTTTGACTACTTTAAAACATCACTGAAACAGACACGGAGTACCTAGAAACTTCATTATAAAATGAAGAGTTGCGTGATTGATGTTACTGACCTGTATGTGACTGGAGCTTTCATGACGCAACTATATCCTTTTAGCCGTTGCTCAGTTCATATCTTGGGTTAATGACGTCTGTACATTTGGCCAGGATTGTTATGTCTCTGTGATTCAATTCAGTGTGTGTGCTACCATCAAACCAACTCTCAGGGGAAAAGGATGGAGAGGACGGTGCCCGAGAGACCCTCATCATCGCAGAGAGCTCATCCTGGGGGGCTGGGTTCAGATGGCGAAGTGACTGATTGCTGTGTGTCTGTCTGGACTGGCTGCTAATGATGCAGGGCAGAGATAATCAGCTCACCACAGGCATCGTGCCTGGTAGTTGCTCCAAAATAAGTGAAACAGATTGGATGGGAAGCTGCATTTCCCACATGGAAATCTAACCATCCATCAATTAGTTGTAAGCAAATACACTAAGGCCGAAAGGGATAGTTTGTTATTGGTGAAGGTATACCCACATAGACGCTATCCATCCCGTGGCTGTTTTGCATATTCCACAAGATACTGTGACCTTGACTTGTGAGATTCTTTTTCTGGCAAAGAATTAGATGAGAAAATTGATTCTGTTAAATAAAGCTACAACCAGCAGTCAGTTATCTTAACTCAGCACAAAAACTGGAAACGGCTGTAGCCTGACTTCGTCAAATGGTAACAAAATAAGTCTCAGAGCAAATCTAAAGCTCACTAAATACTATTTGGCTTTGTGTAGTTAGCAGGTAACCAGCATAGGGTTCATAACTCCCCATAAAATGCTGAATTGTTGTTTTTTGTTGTTGTTGTTCTTTTTGCTACACTAAGCTAACAAGCTAGCTGTAGCTTCATATTTATATATACTTTTTAACTTCTGTTGTCTCCACAGTGTGTATTTTTCAAAATAGGCTAATGGTTGTACAGTACTGCAATACCCACTGTTATTTAGTTATTTAATGCATCTCAGATGTTTAAAAGAATAGTTCAACTTTTGTGAAATATGCTTTTTGCCTTCTGGCAAGGTTATGATAATTGATACTATAACATATTCTGATGTTGGCACGAAGTCACAGGAAAATAAATTGCATGTCTTATGCCCTTGATAGACATTTGTGACATCTAATGTAATATAAGGTTAATTAATTTCTTCAATGTTGCATTTTACTGCTTCCATTCCCTTTTGTTTGTCTAATCTGAAGACATTTGTTTGCTATAAAATGCGACGGATAACTTTTCATCCGCAGTTTAACTATCACGTTATGTGATGGTATGAATGAAAGAGCATTTCCTTGGCATTAAACCAGTGAGGGAGGTTAAGGCGACGTCCTTGGCTTGATGTATGTTGAAATCTCAGCACTGCATAACTTAGTCTGGACTGCTAATCGTAAAATAAAATGAATGTGGAAGGCGTCCAAAGGAGACGTTTTTGACACGGCCTCTGGCTAAAAAGAACCTTTACAGAAAGTACAACAAAAGTAAAAATCTTAAATCTGCTCTGCTCTACTTTAGAGAGAAATTTGACCCTGTCAGAAAGGTGTGTCTTGTCAGGTGTGACTACATCTAATCTCTCTGGCTGTTGCCCTGGTGAGGACTACAGAGAGGTTACAGACTGGTCCACAGGTAGAGGTAAATTGGATGTGTCACAGTTCGCAAGATTCCAGATGGCATATTGCTCCCCTTGAGACCCTCTCCTTCTTCAAGTCTCCACTGTGATCAGAATCATTGGTGGAGGCTGCTATCTGCCACACACAGCTTCTCAGCACAACCACCATATGTCTCCCCCCACCTTTTCTCACTGTGTGATATCCCTCCCTATGCTCCACACCGGCCCAGACTCACAGAACAGGAAGGCAGATAGTTATACGGGTGGAGGAAAATCTTAGAAACTATCCAGATTGAGTCGCTCCTCAGCCACAATTCTCCTGGATTAGTTGGGTTGGTTAGGTAACTTTAGCTCAGTCACAAAGCTGACCTTTAAAGCAAACTGTTATACATTTGTTGAAAAAGTCTCTTTCAGGGAGTTTTTATATAATCCAAGCAGTTACAATGATTCTAACTAATCCCCCCACAACACATACATGACATTAGATCACATTAACAGTAGTAAACAATACTAAAAGTGTAGAAATTACAATAAAGAGGAGGTTGGGGTGGTGGAAGGAGTACACGTTTACACATTCTTCAACAAATTCACGAATCAGGGTGAAGTTTTAAGATACAGTTTCACAGCTCTCTGTGCAAATTTGTAAAGAATATTGGCACAATAATACAACCTGGATGTACGTGACAGACATTGTTATGTGAAGTAACAAAAAGAGAAATTCAAACCTGCCTAGTGTACTTTCAGATTCCTGGCCAATCACTGCATGAAGTTGGCAAATTGGCAGATCATCTGTTTTGGAAAGTGATAAAAATCAGGACGATTTAAACATAATCAGACAATCAGACACACACTTTCTTTCTGGCTTAGTTTCATAATGTCAAAAGGTTCAGTGGACATATTATTCACAGTGTTTTGATTTAGAGAAGCAAATTATTTATTCAAAGTTTGATCTCCGATTCGACTTTTGGTGCCTGAGCTAGTTGATACAGTAAGCGTATGCTTAACTGTCAACACCTCAATCATAACTCTTGCCAGGACTGAGTTAAGTGCTACGCTCTGCCTGCACGTGCCTTCCATTTCAGGCCCGTTGCCCAGGGCCAGGCAGGGTATGATTTAGATGATATTTGTCCTCTTAGCTAATTGATTTAAGCTGGGCCTCCTTCCCCCATTGCCAGCCTTGCAGGGTCTCCCACTGGTCCTGTAAACTGTATTAGCATTAGGATGGATAGATTGGCAACGGTGCATTCATTTACGAGACCCCTTCCACCGGCCCATTTTGCCTCTTGCCAGAGCAGCAGTGCCCCAGAAAGTAATAAGACTTTGGCTTGAATGTGATTAGGCAGCAGTTTACTTGGTTAGACCATATGAGGAACAACAGATCCCACTGAACAGCGATGCTCCACAGATAACCCTTATCCAATTAGATTGGCACAACGCAGACCATTTATCCATTACCCTGTAAAACTGAAAAATAGATGACTCTACAAAATATAAAGGCCGCCATCAAACATTTTTTCTTCGCATCCTCTCGGGCTCTGATATTGCCAGTTCACAATAAAGTCCTTCTTTAACCTGCCTCTTTCAACACTTTTACTTGATATATCAATGTGTGTAATGGCTTCAATCTGGATGAATGCTTGGCATTTCATGATAGAGATAGGAAGGCATGAGCACTTGACTATCCTGATCTAAAGCTATAAAACCAGCACACAGCATCATTGATGAGATGTGTTACATTATTAAAGTTGATAGTGGTGTAGATGTTGTTTCTCTCGTTGTTCCTGCACTTATTGCCTCCACACTGACTAAGCGGAAGCTTGATCATGATCATCAAAAGCTTATCGGTGTGAAGCATCTGTTACATTTTCATTTAATATGATTTTGAATACAAAGTGTCACGCCTGCAGACTTCTCCTTCAAAACTGACTCCATCTATGGCTTCAACTTTTTTACTGATGAAGTGAAAAGACTGTTAAGACACTTCTGGCGGTGCCACCGCAGTTCAAGGTGACATTTGCTCTTTATTCAGTACTGTTTGAGAGTAATGGCCCTCTGTGGGCTCATTGGAGAAACACTTAAGTCGACTAAGACCCATGTAATTGACAAGTGCCTTTTTAATGTAATTATGTTTTTGAAGACACTGTAAAAAAGTGTAACTACTTAAAATACACTATATGTAGGCTACTCTATAATACACCTAATCATTTTAATTTGTCTTTCTTTCTTTTGAATGTTTTGGAAGACACTGGTGTAAAAAGTGTAACCAAATACACTGTATACCTTATTAGCTTAAATTCTACAATACACCTAATTTGTTTAAGTTTTCTTTCTTTCTTTCTTTCCATCCTGGAGCCACAGGAATATATATGGCTGTGCAGAGTGGCAGGAAACAACATTACCTTTGTTAACAAGGGCATGAAATAAATCTCTCTCTCTCTCTCTCTCTCTCTCTCTCTCTCTCTCTCTGTCTCTGGATCTTAAACCTTTTGGCCAAACATGATTTCCATAGTTCAGCTTTACACACGTTGCTTGCTGTCTAATCGGCATTTCACTTAATTTTCTAGCCAGTGATCTGGATGCATTGCTCTTTTAGGGTCGAGAGAAAAGTGAAAAAAACGATCATGGTCCTCTGGGGGACAGTTTACCAAGATGCTTGTCAGTATCAAGGGGACACCTCCCATTAGACATTGGAAAAAGGCCTGGAGGGCCGTGCTACTCGCTGGCCCGATCACTCCTGCCATAAAGAGAGTAGACTGAGAAGACTGCCGCTGATGCTATTGGACTTTGCTCAATACTGTTTGTTAAGTCAGCTGTCCTGATATAGTCTATCTTGATTTTTTGAGACATAAATATTGTAAAACCAACCATCTCTGTCAGTTGTGTGAATGATGCTACTTTCAGTATGAGGACCCTGTGTCCTGGACGTGAACCGTTGTCTCATCCTCCGCTCGTTTACTTATACTGCACCCCAGGAGAAAATTGAATATCGCTCCTCCTTGGTGAGATTGGTGCAGTCTCCTCTGACAAACTGCCCTGCTAAATGTGGTGAATCAGCAGTAGAGGCGGTTGAGGAATGGCTTCAGCTATCCAAAGTTAAACATCTAAACACCTGCAAATCCCTATAAGACATTGGTTAAGCAGCTAAGTGCTGTATTTTAACACTTCTCCTACTACTACTGTTGATAAAGACTAATGAGCTGAACTTGTCGACACAATGCACAATGCACTCTTCTGTGAAGCAAAGCTTAAGAGGGATCAGATGGTGCAGTTTCACTTCTGCTTTACTGTTAATTCAAGGGGGTGATTGAAATAAAACATGCTCGCAGTTGTGCATTTACATCTTATAATGAGGTTTGAGTTCAAGACGAAAAAGAAGGCCTGTGGCGCCTTCATGCTGCCCAGTTCCTCAGCTCTGGTGTTCATAAAGAAATAATAAAGGCTGTAAATGGTGGGAGATGATTTGCTCGCGCTGTCCGTGATGAAATGAGGAGACAAGGCAGGGTTTTAATTAAGTTTTCATCTAGTGCAGATGGAGGACAGAAGAGCAGGATAAATCACAAAGGACAACAGCAATCTGCCTCTTTATTAGTGCGTACACAGGCACGCTGTGACAAACTGCCTGTCAGCTGCTCAATCATAAAACAGGGCTGAAAAGACAACCAGGAGTCAACCAAAGACATTTGTTTTGGTGTGTTCTGACCCTTGACAGGCTTGGCACTGGCCTTTGTGACATCCCTGAAGATATGCTCTGCCAAGAATGTTCTTTATACACTCCGCATAAAATATATGAAACATAAGCACTGAGGTCTACAATCCATTTCTCAATTGTCTGTCTCCGCCCCTTCATTTGCATATCCTCTTCATGAGTGAAATGGATGTAACACTGAGGGTGCAGTCAATATTCAACAACAATTATGACAATGTTTTCCAATGCAAACAAACATATGCATAGTGTATTTTATTTTAAAATTTAATTTATGAAAAAAAAGATTTAAGAGGACATATTCTGGTATAATAAATACATCTAAGAGTACGAACTCAACCTCTCAGTGGCTGTGAATTGTGGGAAGTTGCAACATGTTTAGTGGAGTGGGTTAATTGCTTTTGTCGGTATGTTAAACGACTGCTATATCTTCCATAATATGGCATCCTAACAGTAGACACATGAAGATGCAAGTCCCACAAGGCAGAGTAATTACACCCCAAGAAGAATAATGTAATACTAATTGATTTAACCTGCAAGTGAAAAGTCAACTTGGCTAAAACACGTCAGCAACATTTACTGTAAATGATGTGAGGTGGCATGGTGGAAGTGCTGTAAAAGACTGATAGTTAACATAGACAGTCTGGTATTGGATTGGTACAGTGCTTTCTAGAGTGGAATCTTGACCTTTCAAGAGGAACAATTGCATTAACAAAGTCCCTGACCTACTGCACACCCAGTGAGTTCAGGTAGATTGTTAGTTTATTGCACATAGTTACCATATTCTACACAGTAAATTGAAGAATTTGCTTTTCTCTGCTCAATCCCCTGAATGTCAGAGGTTTGACAGGTCTGAGGGATAACATGTGACTAAATTAGACACTAAACACCGAATTTACCAGTAATGTGTGTGTGAGTTGCCTGCGTTCTCCACTGTGGGGGAGGGCCAAAAAAAAAAGATTTACCCTGTTGAAAAGTTATAATTCATGATAGCATACGTAGAGGCGACAGCACAGCACTGTTCTGGGCCAGTCAGCTACTCCCAAATCTTTCCTGATAACAGATTAATTCACAAAGAGAATGACTTTCAAAGTTTGCTTTTAAGGGTTGGTGTGCTCCCTGAAACCCATACAATCTGTCTAATCTAATTAAAGGACACTTGCTTGGTATTGAACCTGTCTGGCTCCTGAAACTTGAAAGTCAAAATATGTCCAGGTTTTAATAAGAGATAGTGATCAAAGAGTAGTTTTCCGACAAACGTGCAACTAATCTAAACACTTTTACCAGTTGTTCAACCATCAAAATTATGTCAACATTTACATACATACATATGAACAGAAGAGATATTCATGTAGCCTGAAACACTAACCACCAGGTAGTGGAGAGCAGGACCAACAACATCATATTTTCATGAGCTAACCCTACTTTAACCCGAACCCTAATTGTTTGAAACTTGAGCCAACGCTACCTCCTAGTGGGCACCAGATACTACTACAGACATGATTTGATACACTGTTAATGGTTTCTTGTGGGGAAAGATACAGAGTGCATGTGGACTATGTTATTCCTGTGAGCATAGTAGATCATTTTTCTCAACAAGGTGTGCATCAGGCGGTGGTAAAATGACAGTTGGCCTGAACAGCCATGTAATTCCATATTTAAGGTCAATATTTATTATATTCTAAGCTCATTAAGATATAATAGAGCTATTTTACAAGAATCTCCAATAATTTCCTTAGTTAGATAAAACAGAAGAGCACACACGACAGATTCTGAATACGATTAGTAATGGACTTTTAGTAACAAAAGAAGAACATACACTTATTATACTTACACAAAGCATATGGCTAGGCTCACTCAAGTAGGTTACTAATGAGTTAACTTTGGATTTTAATATCAAACCAGCTTTTTGTTCCCTCCTAGCAAGATCGTTTTTTACTAGATGGCCATCATTGGCCTCATTGAACCATGACATGTCTATATTTATATACGTATATAAACATATATTTATTGATTGGTTTATTTGAACGGGACAGTGCACATTAATAAAAACATTTCTGCAAATGTGCCAGAGTTAGCCAAAAGGCTATTTTTCATCTGTAGTCCCTAGATATGGCCTTCAAATATATGAAGTATAATTACATTTATATTCGTCTTTGTAATAACCTGTTATTTCCAGTTAACCTATTGTTAACAAGATGATACAGGCACATTTATTGTGACCATAGATTACAATTAGTAGTGTGTAGATGTGCTGAACTGAAAATAAATAATCAAGAATGCTGTGTAGACTGTGTACACCTAAATGTTCAATTGCTCAAATTGTCAATGGTCCATTTAAATAGCAAAATACTATATTTTTGTACATTTATGTGAGTAAACACAAAATTGAAAATGATGATAGTTTGATTGTATTAAAGACGTATGTGGAGTTGTAATATCAAGTATGTCCAACTTGTGATGGATAATTTTCATGGAAACATATCCAAATAATTTCAGCCATATTTCTGGTACCAAAGCAAAAAGATGCACTGGAAACTATATCAAAGTTCTGTGCACCAGTTTTAACTTAAGTACGTATAGCCGGATGCAGGAAATGCTTTGTTTTCACTCACAAAAAAAATAAAATCACATTGAAGCCACTGTCCTGCTTTAATGACTGACTAAATCATCCACTGTTGTAAACTTTCCTTTATTTTCTTACCCTCAAATATACCGACGACGCGCTGTATGCTGGGATTCTGCGGGAACGGGGAGGTTGCAGAACGCCATCTTTAAACCCCACAAGAGGCCATCTACAGTTGCACACCGGGATGAAAAACACTATCCGTACAGCAGGATTTAAGCTCAGATCGTGGAGATAGTATGATTGAACCCCGGTTAAATTAATAATAAGTAACTGTCCGGGGATACTGTGAAGAGCTGGTCACGGGACACCGCGAATACCTTGAACTGTATGTTATCATAGTCAGACAACAACAATAGACGGAAAGACAACAACAACGGACTAGCTTGCTAACTCGCTCGCTAGCATCTTGTCAAGCGCTGCGCTGTTATCAAATGCTAACTGAAGGCTAACTACCGTTAGCAACTTAATCATCAAATCGCTTAAATTTGTCCGGACACTTGTAATAGCTGGTACTGGGTGTCCAGCTACATCTACTGGGGGCAGTCTGACATTTCTTTGCCACATTTTAACCAATTTTGTCCAGAAATCTGCGTTGTGGCTTTAGCTAACGTTAGCTAAAAGCTAAGTCCCGACTTCTCCCCCTCCCCAGCGGCCCGGACGGAGATGCGTGGAAGATGTCGGTGTCGGGGCTGAAGGCCGAACTGAAGTTTTTGGAGTCCATTTTTGATCCAAACCACGAACGCTTCAGGATCATTGACTGGAAGCCTGACGAACTGAGCTGCCAGTTTAATGTAACTGGGGAAAAGCTGTTAATTATTCACTGTAATATAACGGTAAGGGGGACATGAACGCAAATGCCGGGATTTATACACTTCCCTTGTTGGTCGTTAGCGGGCTAAAGTTAGCTGGTTAACTTGCTAGTCAGGTAGCAGGCTACCCCAACGACTGAACAATCTGATGCTATGTCGCACAGGTTTTCCGTAGTTTCACAAGTGTCAGTGGGAACTACGCAGTCTCGATAGAGGGGTTTGTTGGTCTAAAAATACGACGTATAATAAGCAACCGTAGCTGATAGCTAACGCTGCACTCTGAATGCTAATGTCGCTAAATCAAATGTTACGTTATTTACTGATTCTATGTTTAGCCCTGCGACACGCAGGTGGATTTAGGTCAAATGTTTTGATGTGACGGCCCCGTTTTTTTTTTTTTGCTGTATTCCACTGTCTTTAGGAATCTTATCCATCTACGCCGCCAATATGGTTTGTGGACTCTGATGACCCGAGCTTGGCGCAAGTTTTGGAGAGGTTGGAAGATGTGAGAAAAGGCAGCACCCTGGTTAGTTATCCGAACTCATTTTTGTTTTTCCCCCCCCACTATGTGTCACAGAGGAGAATTTGACGAATTATGCCCACTTGGTGAGGAAGCTGCTGCTGACAATTTTAGTTGACATCGTGAAGGTTAACGTTACAAGTGTTGACCAGGCTGCCACTCAGCAGGAGCATTTCCTTTGCATTATTTTTGACGTAATGCCAGCCTGCTGTGTTGAGCTTCATCACAGGGAGGTGGACTGTGATTAGTTCAACCAATCACTAAATTCACATAGTACTGGCTTTTTATATTTGTATTCTAGATTACATTTCATAAAGTACTTTTCCTTTAACGTTTGTTTGCATCATTCTTGCAATATTTTCTGCTCACTGATCGAGTTAAAGAGAGTGTTCGCTGATGCAGGTTGGGGGATTTCCTCATTTTAGTGATGTATTTACAAGATGCTCACAACTTAGAGCGTATGTCAAATTTCTTATGGGCTCTCGAGCACAATCAAACAGCTTGCATGTACTGCATAAATGTCTGTGTGACTTTGTACTTGGGGAATTTTAAGCACACGAAATGACTGACATTAGATCATTGGGACAACTTTTATGTAGCTGTGACAAGCAGATTATTATGTAATCCTACATGTGTGGGGACATCCTGAGCTTAGTTAGCCTACTTATTCATGGTGCTCTGTTTGTAGGACACAAAATATGCTTTTTATAGAAGTGCTGTCAGGTTTGTTTTTGACAGAAAAAAATTTTGGTTTGCATTTTGCACCATAATTTAGTTTACAATAATATATAAATCATTGTTGATGTTGTGTGTTGGGTAAAGGACAAACCTTCCTGTGGATAGATAAGATCAACCTAGTTTCAAACTGTTGCACAGATGTTTTAGCGGCACCCTACATTTGAATTGCACCAAATTTGCAAAGGCAGATCACAGTAGCTGATGGCACCTTAATGACTATGTGGCCTGTTTTTTGCGTACGAGTACAAACTGTCAGTGTCATTATGTGTAAATCCTTACTTTGAAGTCATGTGAGAGTAATTGGACCTAACTTTATTGCTACACTTAAACATTGCAAGATTTTACTTCATCATTCCACAGTTTACGGTTGAATGCACTGAAACACACTGCTTGGTGAATAATGTAATTATCTCATGTCTTCTGTTTCGTACAATCACAAATTGCTAGTTTTGCATTTAAGATCCTGTGATTACAAAAAATATATATATTTTATTAATTATGATAATTATCTGAAGTGAGGGTCTTAGGACAGATGTCCTTTATGTATGATGTACTGTATGCTGTATAGCTTGTAATGCAGATTTTAATTTCTGATGATGGGCTTTATACATTTTAGGATTAACTTGATAATCAACTATTTGTTCACGCCTGCAGTCACATGTCTGCCACGTGGCATTGCTGTGTAGCTGTTTGTCTAACTCTTCATCCCCTCCTGTTTGTGCTTTTGTATTTTCCAGCTTTTGCAGCAGTTGAAGAAACTCATTTGTGATCTCTGTCGGCTGTACAACCTTCCCCAACATCCAGATGTGGAGATGCTGGACCAGCCCCTGCCAGCAGGTCCTGTGGGACAAGACCGCAAGGCAAGGCTAAATACCTCCGCATGGCATATAGTGGCACAGCCAGGACATGGCCAGTATTTGATCACTTTTAAGGAATAAGACATGCTCATTTAAATAAGGACGTTTTTAACTATGCACATCCAAACAACTTTTGCTCAGTTCTGAAATGGCTGCCTACATTACAGAGGGCCTTGGTGATTTGTGTGAAGTTGCTCTCTTAGCTGGTCAATAGGCTCTTCCTGTGGTGATGGTCAGCAGAAGGTGGTCTTCATGAGGTCAGCTCATGAGGCTCCTTCAGATGACTTTATTCAGCTTGACTCAATGCCTTGTGTGTGTGTGTTTGTGTGTGTGTGTGTGTATAGCATGGGACAGAGGAGGTCACATCTGAAGAAGAGGAGGAGGAAGAGATGGGAGAGGTAAGTTATCATCTAGATGCTCGGTAATGAAACACTTGTAATTTCTTCGTCTTACATAACTTGAAAGAGGAACGTTTAGGCTGTCAGCAAAGCATACTGTTTAATAAAGATGACCATGTTTTTGTATGTCTGTCCTTATCCTCCCCCAATACATACTCATGATTATTGTCTTTAGGTTTGGTGTGATTATGATCTAGTCACCCTGGTTATTCACAAGCTAATGTCAATGTTTGCTTCGTTACCGTGTTATTCTAGTGAACAAGGACGTTTTAAGCACATCTTCTGGCTTTGATTCCTGGACTTTTTTCATGTTGCATGTTTTGCTGGAGAGCCAGAAAGTATTTAAACTGTCTAAAATATCAAATATTATACAACAGGACATAGAGGATCTGGACCACTATGAAATGAAAGAGGAGGAGCCTGTGGATGGGAAAAAATCCGAGGACGATGGCATCGAGAAGGAGAATTTAGCCATCCTGGAGAAAATCCGAAAGAACCAGAGGCAGGACCACTTGAATGTAAGTCTTTCTTCAGTAAAGTACATATATTTTAGGGTGCCGAGACCCTTGTCGTTGATAACAGCTTTTTGAAATATATCTTAACTATGGAACTAATGTTTTGAATTTGGCAGGGCGCTGTGTCTGGCTCCGTGCAGGCCTCCGACCGCCTGATGAAGGAGCTCAGAGAGATCTACAGGTCTCAGAGTTACAAGACAGGTATGCACTCGGCACAATGGTCTGCTCTTTAAACAACTGCCTCAGAATTAACTGACAGTGGTATGAGAGTGGAAGTACATGTTCAAATACATGTCATGCTTTGCCTCACTGCAAATGAAAAGGGAGATTAAATCATTGTAGTTTTTACTAAACTCTTAAATAATCAATTTCTTTTGCAGGCATCTATTCGGTCGAGCTTGTTAACGACAGCCTGTACGAATGGCACGTCAAACTAAGGACGTAAGTAACCGCGGGATCTTGTGTCGCATATTATTTATCTCAACGTCAGCATAAACGCAGACTGATGTCATCATTTATTGACCAACAGGGTGGATCCAGATAGCCCCTTACACAGCGATTTACAGGTCCTAAAGGAAAAGGAAGGAATGGATTACATTTTACTAAACTTCTCATATAAAGTGAGTACATTTGACTCTACATTTAAAATAATATAATATATATATATATACATATATATACCAATTTGGAGTCTTTGAAGTCTGTAAACTGAGCGTTGTTGCTGGCCCTGCTTTACAGGATAATTTCCCCTTTGATCCACCTTTCGTCCGAGTGGTTTCGCCTGTGCTGTCTGGAGGGTGAGTTCATTTACCGGGTACACTTTTCCACCGGTTTTTTCTTCCCCATCGACAATTTTCTCAGTTGACGCGGCGAAGTCTTTTCCTCTTGGAAGAGAACTTAATTATGTTGTTCTGATATTGTTGTTCTGTGTTTGCCTAGTTATGTTCTTGGAGGAGGTGCCCTGTGCATGGAACTCCTTACCAAACAGGTAAGTCAAGTGTATTCTTTTTAAAGAAGTAAAATAATGTGAATTTGCACGAGATAATATTCAATATATTTGTGTCTATTTTTATACATTTTTTACAAACCACTTTTCTTGACATTGGGTTTTGCGATTGCAGGGTTGGAGCAGTGCCTATTCCATTGAGTCTGTCATCATGCAGATCAATGCCACTTTAGTCAAAGGAAAAGCCAGAGTGCAGTTTGGAGCCAATAAAGTAAGTGAGGAAGCGCGTTTCTTATTAAGTTCGGTGACGTCCTGTGATAATGTTGAGCTCACGTAATGAATGATGGGGGCCGAGGCCTGGTTCCCTGCTGTGGGTCTGTTATGCAGCGTGAACATCTCCTGTTTATGCAGACAAAGCTGTTGATATGCTTTATCTTTTTGTGCCGTCGTGTTCTGTTAATGAAACTTAATCTGGCTACCGGCTTCTCCCAGAGTTTGATAAGTTTAGTACTTCAGTATTTCATGTCTCAGAAGCTCATAGATGCAAATTCGTTGTTGTTTCTCACTTTTGTGTTTGGCTTTCATCTTTTCTCAATCTATCTAACTATTTAAATGCGGGGATATGAGCAACCAAGATTCAGTTTATTAGTCAAACATGCAAGTTTTGTTCTTCACATTTTAAATTGTTGCAACGTGTCAATGGAAGAGTTACTTTGATGAGCTGACAAGTCAGAAGATTTGTACCAGATGCAATTTTTTTGGCAGATTCCAGTTATACAAAAAATAAATAATAATAATTTAGGCTGTTAATGCATAACTTTAGCATTATAATGAACACGTGAAGCTATTTTTTTTTTATCAGAGAGCAATCTGTGTTTTTGTCAACAATAGAATCGGAGCACTAACGGTTTTAAGCTAACAGGAGTCGTGTCTGTGCGAGGTTTGAAGTGAAAACTCTTGTTTTGAGAGTGTAGTTTTGATCTTAACCCTGCGTACCACTTTCAGATTTACGCAGTAACTTGGGATAAACCGGTGTTTGCCGTCAGTGTTATTGACAGATCAACATATGTTATGTTCAACTGTTTCAACCAGCACTTCATCTGACACCATATGAAAAGGGGGACAGGAGCTTCTTTAAACGCTGTAGAGGTACTATAGGGTCGCTAGAGTCTTACATATTGTCTACACAGCCCGCCCAGTGAAAGCAGCTGGTACTCAGAGCAGCTTCAGTCATCCTCTTGTGTCCACGTACACACAGGAGATGTTCACGCAGTGTATTGAGTGTAGCTCCCCCGCGTTTTGGCAGGGCTCAAAGCCTGCTTGCATAAAATGGAAGAAAATAGACTTAAAGCATTGAAAACACGCTTCGGTATGCTGTTTAGCACATACAGCGCAAGTGAGACACCAGCTATTGTGTGGCCTATGGAGCCGGCTGTATTGATTTTAAAATGGAAGCCTATTGGTTTCAGACGCAAGTGAGAAGGACAACTTAACACGTTGGATATAAAAATACATATACCAGTGAGGCGAGTTTTGTTTGCCTAAGGAAACTATCCTCAGCCTGACGGAAGAGTTGAGCCCTGCTACAGCATCTCAACTCGGCTACTTCTCTGCATTGTGTCGAGATTTTATTTCATTTTTTTTTTTTTTATTATGGTGACACACTTTTCCCTGTAAAATGTCCTGGAAACTGTTGAATTCTTCCACAACATTTATTTCTGGATCAAAGGGAGCGGCGCGGTTTGAGCAGTCGGCCTTCGTTCACGGTAAATTAGTCGGGAACTAGAACTCGTGTGCAAAGGATGAATTTAGACTATTGCTTTGATCCAAGCCATAGTCACAGCCCATCTTTGTGAAACCTACCCCAGGTGTGTTCTATCATATGTATGTGTACAAAGTCTTGTGTAATTGACCCGTAGCTAAGCTCATTAACATTATGCACTCCCTGCATGGAGATGATCTATTTTTTGGAGAAACTAAAAAAGGAAATGTCAAACTAACTCGGCAGTATAAACGGGTTAAAGAGATGAAGATAGAAGCTCCAGGTAACAAGTATCACTATAACACAACGTATGACCATGACTAGCTCACAGAAAACCTGACGGAAATTGAAGAACATCTCAAACGATTGCATGATTGGGCCCTGTTGCTGTCTATGGAGCGGGCCTAATAGTTATCGGACCCTGGTCAGAACTGGCTGATGCTACCATGTGATTGGCCAGTCTGTATTTGAGAGGCGGGACTTGGCGAAGAGTCAATTCTGTGCAGAGGTGCAGAGCCAGGTCTTATGTGAATGTGTGTGTGTTATCCTGCACCATACACTGGGGTTTTGCTCTTGAATTTGGATACAGTTCGATAAGCTTTTTATTAATTTTTTTATTACAGCTGTTTCCTGATCTGTATATTCTGTTCGTCATAAACCCAGTGCACACTCTTAAGGTTTATTTCATTTTCATCTTTTACTACAGAACCAGTACAATCTTGCCCGAGCACAGCAGTCCTACAAATCCCTGGTTCAGATCCATGAAAAGAACGGTGAGTGTTTGTGTCTCCGGTTACTGACCTTGTTTACTGAAACCAAACACCTGCAATGCATCACAGCTGAGGGAAAGTATTGCTTGTACTGTTGTGTAATTACAAAACATGGACAACATTCATGGAGTCCACATTATTGCACTCAATTTGTAAAGTAGTTAGGAAAGTAGTAGTACTACATAGGTTACACACATTATGGAAGATGACAAATGCCCTAAAATAATGGTGTTAACAACTATTCAAATGAATGATATAACTTGCTGTTTACCAATGTCATTCAAAATGTCATGTTCAGGTCCAATGATGATGTTCTAACATTGTTTCATTGACATGCCGCCGAGCTGCATATGAACTGAACGCTTTGTGACTTTGATCATTATAACGGATATTCTGCTGTTTGCAGTAATGATATACACATTCAAATCCAATTAATATGCAGTTTGATATAGAATTGAGTCAACAAGAGAAGAATCAACATTCAAATTTCCAAGTTCATTTTACTAGACCCACAGCGCTGGTAGGGTCTGTGGCTCAAAGATCACCATTGATGCAATGTGTTGTTGTCCTTCTGCTCTGTGAAAACAGCAGTAATATGTAAAAACATTTACTCTGTCCGGCTACATTGAGCTATACATAATTCTAGTGGATTAATCAAAGTGAGAGCTTCTGGCTTAATGTTTTTACCACATGTGCCCTGGGCTTAACCACTGAACACTTTCTACCCAGTGTTTTGGGTCTTGGACCAACCATTAGTATGCAGATACATGCTAATGAGGCAGAATATGATGCACATGCAAAAAGCCTCTGCATGTGACCCTGATACTACTGGTGGTGGAGACCCGGGGACTGTAAATAGTTTATTTGTTATCTGTATAGTCATTCTTTGTTGTTTGTCCCCCTCAGGCTGGTACACACCCCCGAAGGAAGACGGCTAAAACAGACTCCTGCCTTTCCTGCACTGGGACCACATGTCTTCGATTTATTTTTTTTTCCTCGCGACCCATATTATTATTTTTTTTTATCCTGCGAACCATTTGGCTCTCTTACATGAGAGTTTGAACTCCAAACCAAATTCCTCATTCAGTGCCCACCCAGACACTAGCACATAAACACACACACACACACACACACAGACACCTGAAATCTACATCCAAGCTCATCAGCTCCTCGCAATAGTGTCCTCTCCTCAATATTTATCTCTGTACATCTGTTGTCTGATACAATCTTAATTTCTCCATTGCGACATTCATCCCATACTCCAGCAACACGACGGACTAAATAATCGCGCAGTCACTCTTTTTGGTTTTGCCGTTGAGCATGCCACGGTTCCCCGCTGTGCTGTGCGCTGAACGGTGCAGCATGACACTGCCTCTCTGGCCACAGACTGGATCCCTGATGTGACACAGTGGTGGCTGGGAGGCGACATTTAAATGCTGGTGGTGGAAGAACCGCTGTCCTTTCTCTCCATGGACGTCCTCTGTAATATTG
The DNA here is from genome assembly GCF_050575085.1 of Anarhichas minor. Classification (NCBI taxonomy): domain Eukaryota; kingdom Metazoa; phylum Chordata; class Actinopteri; order Perciformes; family Anarhichadidae; genus Anarhichas; species Anarhichas minor. The sequence goes on from NW_027466508.1 coordinate 3,018,623, forward strand.
TGCTCATGTATTATCTTTGCAATGCCAAGATCCCTCCTCTGGAATAACATGCTTCCAGGGCGAGCTTGCTTTCAAACCTCTTTTCTTTTAAAGCTTGAAGCCCTGAGGCGGGGGAGGAAGATAACGAGACTTTTGCAGCCTGGGTGGGACAGCACACAATGAAGAACTTGCTGAGCTCCGAAGTTGGAGACTAGTGTCATCATCGTCATCATCATCATCATCATCACAACCAGCAACTGGACAACTCCCCGCAGGAGAGGTTTGGCGTGTTGGCAACCCATGAAACACGACCAGGCGACGCGGCGGCGTGTTTCGGTTTGGATCACACTGTAATGTAGTTGATTTTAACTTCACGTGTAAACATGTAAATTTGTATTTCTGCAAAAGGATTTAATTGTTTATAATGTAACCTTGTCTGGGTCTTTGACTGGGCAAAGACCGTATTACTATATACACCCTTGACTATTAACAGCAGGGGCACTGCAACTTCTCAAGACCCATTTAGAATAAGAAAATGTTGCTTCATGGATACTCTTGCAGAAGGAAACAAAAGTACACCGTGATCTTATGTAAGCTTAATGACTACTGCGGTTTTTTTTTTTTTTTTTTGTTTTTTAATCTTTATTTGTAATCCTCATGTTATTGGCAACATCGACAGTACCATCCCCCTTTTTTTTGACAGCACCTCTTAGACGCAGCTGTTTCTGGCATTCCAGAGGGTTGGCTACTCATATCGTTTCACGCAAACCGGATGAACCTCAGTAAGGCTATGCAGTGAGGAGACAGTTTTTGGGAGTTTTGTTGTACTGAGGAAAATGAGTCTTATCAGCGTAGTCGCCTGCTTAGTCCTTGTAGCTCGTTCACATCCTGAGCACTTTGCCAATCCTGCAGTTGTAACGGTCTGGAGGGGAGAAAAAAAAAGTGACCTTTTTTTACCTTCTGACTTTTCCTTGACCTCACGGCTGGTTTTAAAATGCAGCCCGAGTTTCAAATTCACAGCAATAGTCTCGACCTTATACCTTCTGGCTTCACACCTGGGAAGATCGACTGGAGTCTGGTCCGTTTCCAGACTATTTGTGTAGGTTTGATAAATAGTTGTTCCGATTTGCCACAGGAGGGACCCGGCTCTTCCCGTTACCACCTCTCTGGTTACTATTCATAACCACTCTCAGCGCTGCTGTACCCCTCGGCGTGCTGGGTCTTTGATGTAATGTGAATAATATGCAGAAAACTGTGTGGAGCATTCCAATTAATGCAGTTACACGTTTGTTGTGGGTGTTCTATTGTGTGGTTACTTGCATTGTTTTAAGTATATTGTCCTGAAAACCAGCATAGAAAGCTTAGTTATGCTAATTCATACAGTCATTCCTCGTTTGTTTTTTTAGGTTGATTTAGGATTTCCTCAGCGATGCTGACCTCAGTCACAACGCCAATATTTTCAAAAAACGGTACAGATGGGTAAAAAAAAAAATCGTACAGCCTGTTCATATTCAGCACACGTCTGACATTTGTTTAGACTTGCAGGATGTCCATAGCAAGTGTCGCCCTCCTTCTTTCACCCCAAGCAAAAGCCCCGACATGACGGAATCATTGGCATGGTTGTTAGCTGTTGTGATGCCATTGGTAATGTACTCATCACTTCATTCCGGTCACCATGTCGAGCCCACCCCTGCATTCTCTGGAGAAGCAAACTCAGGAATACATACCGCACACTCGACTTTGCTAAGGATTGCTTCAGAATATCGTCATAAAGTGCAAGATTGAACGTGTCAATCTTCTTTTTGTTTTGTTTCGGGCCATTTTAATGAGACTCATCCGTTTTACCAAAAGGCATCGCAGTATGGTTTGCTGTCAAATTCTGAATACTTGTGAGGTTAAAAAAAAAAAAAAAAAAAAACGAAATTTTTTTTTTTGTAATCAGATGTGGAGCAGGAGTATTGCTCCCACCCTCGGATGAACCTGCACTTGATGAGGGGTTCAGAACACATCTACCCCGTCTCTTTGATATTGCTGTATTTTGCATGTCAATATATCAATGGGTGTTTTACACCGAGCTACTGAAGACAAAAGAGTGGTTGGGTAGGGTGATAAAAAGACTAGATGTATCGGTTGTTCATTGTTTACTTGTGGTTCCCTACATCAGTGCACAGGGTAGTTTCCCCCTGCGTGCCGCTTATTTAACCAGGTCAGATTCTATGAGAGACGCATGGACTTAACAAGACATCCTACCTGCTTGGATTCCCTTTAAAGATGCCAGGATTCCCAACAAAAGTAGCAGTTCAGATGTGTGCGCCATCAGAACAATAGTAAAACCACATCTTTACCCTGACATTTGGAATAATGGTGTACTCAAGACTGTTGTGCACCGACAAAAAAAAAAAAAACAGCTTCTCTCACACCAACTCCTGTTGTCTGACTAACAAAAAAAAAACCTTCTCCGCTTTGGCGAGCGACATATTGGTCTGAGGTCTGACTCGGCCTCATCCTGGGTTCTTTACCTTGCTTCATTAACTGCAGTGGCCGGGTTATAAAGTTATGCACTGTTAGCATGCTTTGGTTTGGTTTCATTTTTTTCCATTGCAAGGGTGATTTTGACCATGTAAAGTAATTTGTAAACTTGCATCAAGTTTATAAATAAAGAATTTTATGAAATATCACTTTATTCTGTTCTGATGAAGTGTTTATCGGTCGGAAATGTAAAACTCATTTGTTTCCTGGAAGAGTAATCCATCCACAATCTCCATGCCATTTCAATGAAAATGTATCGCCAACAAATAGCAACAAATAAAAGCATTGATTAGCTAACTTGTTTCGGCACTAAAACTAAAAAAAAAAAGAGGTCAAACTGCATCTCTGGTTACAGTGAAATGCACCTCATACATGCATTACATCACCCACCAACCTACAGTGCATTCCCAGAGCACTTTAACTGAGCTACAGGTTCCACTTGGATCCTGGCTTTATGTGTTTCTTGTATTTTCCAGTAGATGGTGTTCTTTGCCAAAAGATTCGCGTGTCTGTTTTTCTCCAGAGCTGCTGTCAACATCCAGGGGGACAACCACCCTTGTCCCTCATTGTCCCAGGAACCTCTGCTTTACCTCTGACATACATTACTGTAGCTCGTGTGTGTGTTTAAAGGCCTCTGCTGCTCAAAGTATACTAGCCACTGACTTACTATTTACAACCAAAACATTGCAACTCGGGTATGACGATTTAATTCAATTCACTTTAATGAGTACACAGCAAAGCAGGTGGGATTTGTGTCCCTTTATGTGGCAGCATGGCTCCATCAACATAATATATTCACAGGAAATACAGAAAATGACCACATTATACACCACGTGGTATATACTTCAAACATCTGACAACGGTAACGACTAGTGCAGTTTGCCAAGAAGGCAGTGGATGGAGTAAACAGTGGGTTGCAGTGGATAAAGATCTGTTTCTGAATCAGTTTGTCTTGGTGGTGCATTGATTTAGAAGGAATAGGCTGGAACAGGTGGTGTGCTGGGTGGGCGGGATGAACAGATTGTATACTATAATAGATTTCCTTTTTTCATTTCTCCCCACTTACTCATTGTTATTTGGCTTTCCACTTTCTCTCGCTCTTTCTGTGTGTGATTGTGCTAAGAATCACCACTAGATGGTATTGGAGCTCTCTGGCAACAGTCAAGAACTCAGCTCGTAACATCCGTCAGCAGTTGGCGCACCGTTATTGCACTCATTCCTGCTCTTACCAGCTCTGTGGCTCATTTCCTTCAAGGTTGAACGAATAAAGGTCATTTTGTTTCAGTGAGCAGACGGCTATCGATGGGACACAGTCGGATACGGACAGCTCATATTCTGCATGAGTGTGTTTGAGTCCGATATTGTCGCGGTGGGTTGGCCGCTCTCATGGATGTCAGGTTTGTGATAAATATCTGAATCAACCTCCATCAGTTCTTATAAGAAGGAGGGCCGTAATAGATAACAGGGTGACCTATTGGGTCTGTGGTCGATAGTTATGGATTTTAGAAATCACTCAAACCAAGAATCGGAGTGTAGTTTTTGGAGAAATCAGGAACATATTTCAAACCAAAGGGGCAGACTGTAGTAAAGAGGGGGCAAGGAGATAAGTGGATCTCTGCAGTTCTCCAACGAAAGGCTAATTGCCTATTATTGTAGCACTTTTTTATTTTTGTTGTGGTGTTGGTTTGGCTGGCTGGCCTCTTGGCTGAAGAGCATGCCTCATTATCCAGCTTCAGCCAATCTGTTTGTCCAGCCTGTCGCTCGCCTTGGACACAACACTGTGAGGAGGCCGTCAAGGCTCCGGGCCCCCCGAGGAAGGAGGCTGTGCATCTCTGTGATTAACTTGCCGGTGCCCAAACTGAGAAAGCAAGAAAGAGCTGACTTCTCTTCCTTCACCCTGGGCCACAGCGCAGCACATGGTGGGGCCCATTCAGAATCAGCTGGAGTTGATTGATAGCCTGCGGCTTAACGGCTGCATCCATCAGAGCCTGACTCGCACTGCTTTACCCCCCCCCCCCAAAGCAAACATACTCAAAAGTAAACCCAGATTCAGACTGATTTTATCCCGTTTGCCTTGCTTCGTCCCTCTCCACCGACCAATGAGGTCAGATGCCGTACTACAGACGAATGAGCTAAAACATCACTGACATTAGTCGCTTTTAATTTGCTGCATACAATATGGATTTCATTCACACAGATTCCTGTCCATCAACTAATTTTGCGGCCATTTTGAAGAAATTGTTAGGGCAATACTGTTGCCACTCGCATATCTATTATACAGCCAGCAGCCACTTAGCTTAGCTTAGCTTAGTTTACCATACTGACTGGAAATAGGGGGAGCCAGCTAGCTCTGTCCAAAGGTAACACAATCCGCCTACCAGCACCTCTTAAACTGAATGAACACAATACATCTTGTTTGTTTAATCCATACAAAACGCAAAGTGTAAAAACAACAATTTACTATTTTAAAGCGTCTTTGGGACACTGACCAGAGGAGTTGGCAGGAGCAGATTGCATTTGTCAAATTAATCTGGGGAAAAAAAGATAACTGCAGGTGCTTGCATTTAGTTACATACTGACAAAACTAGGAAACAGTTGAGACTTCAGGAAGTTACTGTCCCGCACCAAGAAATAGTCAAGCACAAAACTTCCTTAAACAGTGCAGCAGCATAGAATCAAAACCAGACAGACAGCAGGCGATTCCTGATATTAACAGACAACCGACACTTTTATGGTGGTCGGTGTGAGCCTTGTTAGAGTAAATTGAGAACACAGGCACAGAGCTGCAGTAACAACGTCTGGCTTTGGAAGACACATAAGAATCAGTGGCTGAAGAACAACCAATCCCACTGTGACTCTAAATGACCTGATGTTAGAGCGGAGCATCTGGAGAGCACTAAGGCAGGTGTCACCCCCACAGACACTGTTACTATACGGCTGTAAAAGTCTCCACTGCTCACACTTACATTCACATTAACAGACAATTGTTTAAAAAAATGAAATAAACCAAAGGTTATAATATTGTCCACATAATGTAACATTTGTATTCAATAAAAATAAATAAAAGTATTTTAAATGGGGTTAGAAGGGTTATCCACAATAGCAGAGGTATACAACTCTTCAAAAACGGGTTACAGGGGAAATGGGTGATCGGGGTATATAGGGAGGAGGTATAATGTATTCTGATTCTCTGATGGTGGTGAATGGCAATGTGGGGAGTCATTTTCCCAGGGAGAGCATTGTGACTGGCTACTGAATAAAATATGCTGTATGTGGAACCATATGTTTATCCTTTAAATATTTCAGAATTTCATTATTTCATGGGTTTTTGCTGGATGGACTCAGATGAGCTTTCAGGGGGATGAGAAGGTCTCCCAGCTTCTATCTTTCTGTCCATCTATAGTCTGCCTATATATCTATCTATCTATCATTTTATCTCTAATTGCCACTATGTCCTTGGAAGGGAATGTAACACACATCACCAGTCAGTGACAGATTTACCTTCAAGGACTTTGAAATAAATTGGTGGCTGATAGGGCACAGAATTGTAAGTGAATCATAACATCTTTTGAACACACACACACACACACACACACACACACACACACACACACACACACACACACAAACACAAACACAGAGAGACAAAGAGAGAGCAAAATGATAAAAGTTGAAGAGAGGGATGAACAAAGAGATGAAAACAAGTGATGGAGCTCATTACTCATTCAGCTGTTGTGTCTCACTTTAATAGGAACACTAACACCACCTCTGCTGGAGAAAATGGCTTAACTTTTGGTGTTTTTTCTTGATTGTTTTTATATGTTGCAGAATAAGTCTCATGAATCTAGTTTAGTGAAGTCACGAGTGTGAAAACGCTTTTGTTATAAGATAGAGAATATTAGTGCATTGCTTTACTCCTGAAAAGAGCTTGGAGAGATGCAGTGCTTTTATGCACGGGCAACAGCGCTTTACTATAATGATCCCCTGATCAAGAGAAAACACTAAGCTTCACATTTCCAGTGGTAAAGGAGAAGACTGCACAATTTAATAAATACATTACAGAACGTCCCATTTGGAAGGGAAGCCAGCTTTATTCAATTTTGAGTAACCCAAACATTTTAGGAGAGTGCAGAAGCTCGCAGCACCACAGAGAGACTGACCTTCACTGGCCTTCTTTTATGTCTCCATTAAAAGATTCACTTCAAATGTATTCACAGTTTTGCCTCTCAGGCTGCGGCAACGTCACAATCAAGAGCCAGAGCGCATACATTACACTAAAAGGGCGGCTTCAAAAAATCCAATTCTCCCTGGCTTGAAGGATATGTAAATATTAATGATCCATGGATCTGCATTTTGCTTCATATTCTGGAGCTTTCATGGCTCTTCTCATTCAGATCAGACCATTCGTTCACTGAGGACACCCCGTTTTCAATCACCCAAGGCTAGGTGCTTACTGCATAAGGATACAGTCATTAGTGTGTATCCAGTGAAAAAACAGTTTAAAAAAATAGTAAAAAAAGATGCAGTCAGCTGCAATCAACTGCACACACTTGTTTGTGAGACTTTTTGTTGATTGTTCTTTTCACCTTGAATGTTGCATGCTTGTCCTTCCTTTGCTGAAAGGTAGCCAGGGGTTCACTTCAGCGTGACGATACGCTTCCCTGCGCAGACTTATACTTCAGTCCAATCTAAACGGATTTCCATTACTGGGGCTATGACTCATTCCAGATGCTTACTCAATACTGTGTGGGCACTGTAGCAGACAGTTTCCTTCAGACAGAACAAAAGGACAACAAAGCCAAACATTCTTGGATGAGATAGTGTCCAGAGAGAGCTGTGCCTCGTACCTTTACACGTGTGGCAATCATCGCCGCAAGGAGGGTTGGTACTGGTATTGTGGGGACTGTAGAATGGGTGCTGTCTGGCAAAGAAGCATGCATACACATGAAAAACGCAGAGGAAAACAAGACAGATTTCCAACTATCTCCGCAAAGTAAGCAATACAGAACAGTTAATGGGAATTAGTTCAGTTGAAATGCATCTCTGACCAGCCTGCTTGGCTGAAACCACCACATTGTATCAACCTGTTTTGTTGGGCAGTGGGGTTGCTTGGGGCAGTGAGTGCATGTTATGTTCCTATACTGCTACGTATATCTCCTCAGCAGTGTCTGGACTCGGGCTAGACCTGCATTGGGCGATCAATAGGAAAAGCAATGATCTCAGTGAAATGGACCATCCATCTTGCTGTGATTCCCTTATGCAGCCCCTCGACTGAAGAGAACAGATAGAACTGAATTATTGTCTGAGCATTGATTTAAAACTGTCTAAAGAAGCAGCACTCTCTTCTTTCCTAGGAAGTCTTGTGGGATCTTAATGAAAATAGCTAATTTACCAAAGATAAGTAGCTACAAATACCTTTTGTGATGTGTCTGGAATTAGAGCTGGAACACATCTTTTAAATCATGAAATTTGCTCTGCAGGTCAAACGATTTGGTGAAAGGAAGGACTTCTGGATTTGTTAAAAATGCAACTGTTTTTTTTCAGCAGTGTTATGCTTAGTTTCTTTGTTTTTGTTGCTTGAGCTTCACCATTGTCTGCAGTCAATGAGCTCCACCATCCCCTGTGATGAGTGCATATACTAATATTTAGAATAGTAAGTAAAAAAAACTTCCTCTACTGTTGCAAGGATAATGTAAACTGTAGCATAGATGGCCATTTAAACCCAACTTTTATTATTTAGATTCTTTATTTGAAGAAAAATATCATCGACTTCTTTACTGGATCCAATATTACATTTTCATGACTTGTGCATGTGCAGAGTTGTGCAGGGCTCTGACTGATTAATGCAAAGTCTACTAAGTTCATTACTATTTCATTCTATTACGTTAAGCAGGATAATCTTTTGTTTGTTTTTTGTTGTAGATACCACAACAACAGTTATTATAATGCAGAGCCTTGCAGCGCTCTGCAGTACCTCTTAATTGGGTTTCTTGCAGTGTGAGGACCTCTGCAGGGCATAGAGCAATTTGCCACATTTCTTAAGGTAACGATCATCTAAAAATGATCCTCTTACATCTCTAGTGGGATTTTAAATCGTATCTTAACAAAAGATGATCACTTTATCATCTGCCGCTGGCAGACTGTGGGTGTTCCTGTCGTGCTCTGTAGGAACTCCCGGCCGAGTCTGAATCCGACTCTACTGGCTGCAGAGTAAAAAGCATGAGTAGAAGCTGTGCGGATGCGTGTATTCCATTTTCTATTTTTGGAGGGAGTCAGAGATCGCTAGCTACTTTTGTTAAGTGAATATATGTGTCAGACATGTGGAGCCAGCGATGATTATTTGTTGGACTTTCAAGTTCACAAAACCAACTAGCTCATGGTTTGTGTTTCTGCGCTACAACTCATCTCTATGGTGCTCACAAGCCTTTCATTTGAGGACCTATTAATAATATAACATGTATGTGGAGCATACATAGAGGTCACTGAAGTCAAAGCTGAGAGTCTCAGAGGTCAATTTAAATTTAAACTGGATTACAGTCAACGTATAAGGCTACTGTGAATCCGGGAACCCCAAAACTTGAGCGCATGCTAGCTAACGCAAAATTGGATCTGTAGCTTGCTTGCTAAAGTTTTTCCCCACTAGCTAGCATAGCTAATATAGCTCACCAAGGTTGGCTAATGTCAGTGTAAAATGGCACCAGTAACCAAACTTCTTGTCTTACATTAGCCAATATTAAAGTTTAGCTAATGTAAGATGGTGCTTGGAGCTCACTGATTAACCTTGTTAACATTGGCTAATCGCCCCCTTCCCAAAAACATTACCAGCTAACTGAAATGGTGAGAATAACTACTGTGAAATGGTAATGTTGGTAATGTTTATTACTGTATATACTGTGCAAGCAATTCTCATTTTACCCACTACTTTTCCTTTACTTATGGTTTTCGTTTCATTTAAGACCATTTGCAATTAATTCACATTTACACTGTTGAAGATTTTACCCGTAATGCTAAAATATAGGTTGCTCAGAAAGCTTTGATTGGCAGTGCTTTTAGTCTCTGCAGTTACTCAAGATTTATCCTTTCTGCCCCACCAATGTGTGTCCATGTCTGGACTAGTCTGTCTCCCTGTGACTGATGGTGGTCCCCCAAAGCACACAGCACATCTTCTGGACAATGATTTCCCTTGATGGCTCCATCAGGTGAAGATGCTGGAGGAAATGGGGAGGAGAAGCAGGAAGGAGGAGGGGAGGGAAGGGAAGAGAATGTGGATGTTTAAAGGAGGGACTGGGGAAGGAGGGGGTGGAAAACGGGGAGGTTTGAAGGAGGGATGAAGGGGGATGATGGACCTCCTGGGACTTGGCTAAAATGCTCCCCTCTTCCTAATCTCCTGCTCTATTTTGAGAAGCAGCAGGAGTGATGTGGAAGATGTAAGAAAGCTGGTGACAGATGATCAGACATGAGGGCACTCACAGGCCTGATGAATGAGATCTCTACGTTGGCTAAATGGCTACACCACCATTGAAGAGACAGGGGCCAGAAGAAAAGACAAAGGACTCTCCATTACTGGGGGACAATTGCATTAACAGAATGTGCTTTTTGCCATGAAGTAATATTTGAATTGCCATTTGCACTAAAGTATAGTGCATCATGTAAGAGTGTTAATCATTACAAAGCTATTGGAATAGGCTTGGGCGATTTTGACATTCCCCTAATGACGACATTGCTTTTAGAAAAAACACAATATAAAAATGATTGTCCAAAAAGCCGATGATTGAGGGTTGATTCATCACCGTGATAGGAGTTTTGGTCTGGCTGCTCTTTGTGGACAAAGTCTATGGCAGTCACCATTTACGCAGGCGCTTTCTGTTGGGTGGTGAGTTTTTAAGAGAGCGGAGGTTGGTGCAGTGTTTCCATGTTGTTGTGTTTTATTTTCATATATATACCTTTGTGTACATATTTAAATGTTTATGCTTACCTCTATTCTACTTTGTTGTCCTTGTTTTTTGTTTATTTGTCTATTTCTGTGTATGTACGTTGAGAGCAACGGAAAAAACGAAGTAAAATCCCTTGGATGCGTACGCATACATGGCCAATAAAGCTGATTCTGATCTTTAGTCGCGACTTGTTTATTGCACAGTTTACACTTTGTTCATGTTCAGTTTCTCCTTTTTCATTTGGTTTAAAACCAGAAAATCGCTAAATTGACGATCTGTTATTGTCTCAAAAGTCTAAATTTATTTTAAAAAGATTCTACTTCAATCCATATTTGTTGGTGTTTAGCCTTTCAAAAACTAAATTTCCTGTGTAGTCAAAAACTGTTCGTTCCTGTAACAACAGGGCAACCTAACAGCAATCTAACAGCACTGAACATAGCACAAAATTCATAAAAGCGTTATTGAATTGTTGTCTGTTACTGTGGACACGTGAGGACCATAATTGTGGCCAACCATAATACGTTGCACGGTAATCTCGTCACATTGACCAATAAGCCTAATATGGAAACAGTTTTATGTCATGTGTATATTAGTACACCAACAGAACGTCAAAACAGTTATTTTTTTACAATTAAAAGACCCAAATACCCACATTTTATATTAATTCACAATATGTATGTTTTATCCAACTCTTCTTTGACATAAATGAAGTTACAACAGAAAACAAATGGGTTTTTTTCCACACAGAGCTGAAATTCCTGTTGAGAATGGATCATTGTCTGCCTGTGTGAGAGCCAAAAGGTAAGAGCCTCAATAAGAGAGATAAGGCTGTAGAGCCTCAGCGGCGATAAGTATCTTATCTGCCTGTCGTCTGCCTCCTGAACTCTCTGGATACCTGTTGTATTACAGAATGTAAGACAGCCACTGGTTCCTGCAGACAAAGGGCTCTTCTGTTTTTGTTTCTCTGCACAGCATACATTTAGAAAAAACCCTTTGACAGTGTATCAATTAAGTCATTTCATGTAAACCATTTTTCTGAGGCAGAAAGTGGGTCATGCTAAAAGTGTATGCAGTGCCATTTATTATTGTGCTATTACATAACCGTCTTCATCTTTTTCTAGTGTTCTACAGTCTATGTTATCCTATTTTCAGAGAGCGGTGATGCACAACGCTGAGACAGAGATATACATTATGTTGTGTTTTCTGTTGCCAATTACACGGAGGATCTCCAGGCTGTTTCACTTGAGTGTGACATATGTTGGCATTACATTGCTTTTCCAACAATCCGGTAGAGGCATTTCATTTTCACATACATATAAATTATAGCCCCTAACTAGTCGCCCTTTGGAGGCTTCGGGCTAGATTGGAGATGGGGCTGATTTCACACAGCTAAGCCTCATCAATCTCCCAGTTCATTCGGTTCACAAAGGGGGTCCTCTTTCACGGGTGAGAGCAGTCGATAGACCACTGCTACCCGGATGAGAGCAATTCCATTAAGACGGCCTGCCACCTTGGGCCTCAAAAAAAAATGGGCTTATCAGAAGCCAACAGTGACGGTGGAGTGCTGCAGCCATCCATCGTCAACTGTGAGGGGAAGAAATGAACGCTGCTGACAATCTTTCCACCTTCTCTCCTTTCTTGTCTCGTCCTCAACAAGAGGGACGTCACAGCTGTCCTCATGCTGTTGCAGCTGCATGGGTGTTTTGGATGTGAATGAGACATGTATTTCAGATAGAATTGTTTGAATTATAGATTTATGAGAATATATGGCTGCATAAGCAGATACATGGACTTTCTATGGATTCATAGAAAGATAGCTATCCATGAGAGAAATGTGCACATTTTGTACATGTAAATTGTTTGAGAGTTTTTGGCATTTAAGCTATAGCTGCATGAGACCTCTTCGACTAAGCTAAGCTAAACATCTCAGAGTTGTAGCTTCATATTTAGCAGAAATGCATGCATGAGGGTGGTAATAAATAAATGTTATCATCTAACTCTGCTCATCTAACTCTAGAATATGTGAGTTTTTCAAAAAATGATTTCCTAGAAATGATAGATGACCCCGAACAATGTCGCCACACAATTATGTTCCACATGGAGCATAAATCATGACATGTCCTGTCAAATCTGATATTCATTAACAGCAACATTGTCATGCATTTCCATCAACCTAAGATCAAATTGACATGCCACACATTATAAATAAAAGAGAAATGTACATTCACATACACAGACAGACACTCCCGTACATGAATGTGATAAATAAACAATTACCTGGCAGTGTCATGTTTCAGGGTAAGACTTTATGTAAGGTATAGATATAGATTATCTGATGTGTTAATGTGTTATTTTCACAGCCTGACGTCTCACTGTCACCCTGGCATTCTTGACAGGCAACTTTGAGCAGACCTTTAGAGCGCAGCAGAGCAGCAGTCATGCACATGAGTAATGCACACAAGCTCATTTCATGTCATCAGGTCCCTGACATGACACTTTTCAAATCACTGCGGCTGCACGGCTAACATACCACTCATGATAGGGCAGTGATGTCAGATGAATGAGCTGCTAAACGATGTGTGTGTATGTGTGTGTGTCCAATATCGCAAAAACAGACAAATTCTTTTCTGTTTTATGAATAATCTGATAAGAGCTTAAATGCAAACGAGAAAATATAGGCACAGCATTTTTCTCTTTTGCTAATATCCCACAGAACACCTGCAGGTTTTTTGTTTTTTTATGGGAATCATGGGAAATGCGTTATTTTGCAGCAGCCATCAAAAGTTATGAAAAATGTTTTTATATAATAATAGCGGTATCTCCAGCTGTTTAAATATCACTTGGCACTGCAGGGAGTGTCCTTAAGAAAGTTCCATGCATCGTAATAGGGACGCTTCAGCAGATTTTTCCCGTGTTTTGCATTCCTTAATTTGCACCGTCATCGGAACTTAAGCCAAGCACCATTAGCTATTAGTCATTTCTTTGTTTTTCTTTGTGTGTTTCAGTGAATGTCAAGAGAAAAAGTGAGAACAACTAGGGTCGCTAATGCCAGCGAGCAGCTCTTGACAGCAGGAAACAGCAGATTGAAAAAGGTAATGAGGGAAATAAGTTGCATGCATACTTAAAACTTGCTATCATGCTGCCAACATTGATCACACAAGAGGCAATACTTTCAATCTATGCTACAACTCTGGAACTCAGTCCAACTGTCTAGCATATGCCCCCAACTCCTCCACCTGCTTCAAATAGCGCCCTGCAGTGATTGATGTGCACACGACCCATCCCGTCGAAGGGAGTAAAGACAGGATGTTTGATGGATGGGGTCTAAATCCTTCGGATATTTAACACATCCTGTAGTTAATGACCTGTTCCCAGAGATTTGTATAATTAGTTGAGTGCTGTCGGGGATTTAGCAGCGATAAGCAATTCATCTATTAGGTTAAGATTTGTTCGTCCACAGGTGGTTAGAGACCCAACTACAGGAGCCCATGTGTGGACATGAAACTGTCACAGCTAATCACTCTGTCATACCTTTTGTATGTGTAGGTTCAGGTTTTGGGTGAATGTTTGGCCTAAAATCAAACCGGAGGGGCACTTGAGCCTGGCCAGAGGGACAGTGGCTTAAATGTTCCTTAATGGATTTGTTGGTTGAGGTTTGTAAACGCAACATTCAAAGACCGTTGTTAGGTTCACGGTGATTCAATTCAGGTAGAGTTTGTGAGTATGGGTGAAACAAAACAATACTGAAGAGTTACATGCAATTTATTTCCATTGAATGGGAGATTCATCGTAGATTGGGAAGCTAAAAGCCTGTGACATGTCCTCCTTCTGTGACCATGGTCTCTCCATTAGTCACAGAAAGGGGAGGAAAGAAGGAGTCGCTCTAATTATCCACCACTCCCTGCAAGTTATGTTAATGGTCGCTTCCGGCTTAAGTAGGCTATCTATATGCAAAGTCTTCTCTGATGAATTTCTTCATTATTAGTTGTTAATGTATTACTGTATAGGCATGATGAAGAGAGAAGGCTGTTGGTTCTACACCGTATTGGCTTGTGAAAGCGTGAGGCACTGAGAGTTGGCTTGACAGTTTACACAGAAGAAGAGTGAACTGGAAGGCTGCTTTGGACTCTGATGCACATGTGATGCAGTATTTTGGGGTGTATAATTATGATGTGTAATTAAACTCTATCTACCAGTAATTACAGGAATTTACCACATTATTATGTTGTCATTACTGGATAATTCTATCATGTTGTGATTCAAACTGCATTATTGTAATTTTAACTTTACATTACCTGTAGCATAAGCACATCTTATCAGTAATACAGATAAATTAATACAATATTGTAACACAGCTACAGACCTGAAAGGGTAATATTTTGTGATATATTCTGTTGAAAATGTAACGAATATTCACAATATTTACGGTAAAATAAATCAATACAAATCGGGATGATATGAAGAAACTGTCAAAGAGTGATGTGAAAATAAGGAAATAAGGGATTTCTGTGCAATTGTATTTTATCAGGATAATTTAACTCCTCGTGGCTCACTGTTTTGCAGATTGATTTGCCAGTTTCCATCCAAGCTGAGAGATTACATATTGGCTGTATTATTCTCACAAACAAATGGAATTAAAAATGTCAGATCAAAAGAAAAAAAGACTTACTGATATTTCTTTAACAAGTGAGTGATCACTTAAATTATTATTTTTAGATGTCTAGAAAATTGTGAATGGCTATTTACCGCTAATTAGTTTAAGAGACTTTTGTTAAAGAATGTCCTTTTGCAAAAATGATATCAAATTTGTACAGAAGGCCTATATCATTCAGGGTTTTCATTCCCGTGTTTAAACTGATGATAGCCTTATATTCCCTCTTTCTTGAACCCGGCAGCTGCATGTCTCATTTGGAAAACAGCTCTCAGATACAAATCCTGTAAACTTCTTTAATACAAGACAATTACTAACTTAATTTTCAAAGTCTGTCAGCATCTCTCAGAAACCTCAGTCCTTTGACTCAACAGAAGCAATTCACATCTTTAATGTAGACACAGCATCGGTCCTCCACTACTCCCCAACACTTATCATGTCTTTCACCTGGAGGTTGCCCTCTGAGGTCTGCCCATTTCCACTGAAACAGGAGCTGGATTGTGGTGAGCCGAGCACCACTAAGCCTCTGCTCTCAGGAACACTGACCTCAATCAAAGGGAGAACTTGATCCACTGGCCATGCACTCATGTAGCCCACTGGAGCTGGGTAGACCATCAGTAGATGGACGTGTGGCTCACTGTGTATATGTGTGTGTTTCTGAGTGACTGTGAAAGCAACACAAACGCGTGAAAAACAAGAATACAAAACCTGTATTAAGTGATGACGGTGTTAATAGCCACTGTAGTATTGAAACCTTTTATTTTCAAAAGGTAATTTTGCCTGCTGTGCATTGGTGAAATTCACTTTTGAAACGGTTTCATGTGCCTGAAGGTCGCTGAATACATTCAGCGCATGAAGCGCCGTGTCATCCAAGCATTCAAGTGAAATCATGAAGACCGCTGACACTGGAGTTATCGTAAAAAGGTTTTTCCACTACAGCAACGAGATGCAGGAAGGTGCCGATTGGTGACACACTTATCTTGTTCGAGGTTTCGATTACAGTCGTAATGTTCCCCCTCTCCATTAAGTGTATTTGATTTCCCGCTGAGGGGGTAGCTGGCAGGGCAGAGATATGACAGCAGCGCCAAGGCCAAAGGGGCAGCTCTTGCAAGCATCACTTCCACTGATGTGCTTGGAAGCGAACAGAAACTGGCAATGCTTATACAATTAGAGCTGAGACTTTGTCAGACCTCATTTTTGAGAGAGGTTTGAGCCGCAGCCCTCAGAGTATTATTAATTCACTGCCCTGGCCCACTCTGTGGAGATATAGAAGGATTATGCAGCAGTGAATGACATGCTTAGGGGACCTTGGAAGTGCCTTTGCTATGATTACAAGAATGAATTTTCCCATCATGAGGGAATTATCTTAAAAGTTGAGGTGTGGTTATTAGTGTAACCATGACGAGGAAGGTCACCTAGCATTAGTTAAGTAGTCATTTTAACCTCCTGTATACGTTTACACATTACAGTATATAAAATAAAAGATTAATAAGTACATGCATTGTTGTTAATGTTCAGCTGGCTAACAGATTGCTGATTGAAATTGGATGAAGGCTCTTTGATGGTTACTTTTGACTTACTGTATAATCATAAAGAAGTTACGAGTGTCAGTCATTTTAAGAACATTACTGTGCTCCATCACAATATATGTCAAATTTAAAATATCTGCACTCCTTCACTTAAAGGTTCCCTTTGAGTTTAAGTGCTATGGAGCAGTGCATTTATGAGTGGCTCTCTGTTTTGTCTACCTTACCCACAGAGAATGGACCATCGTTTTCTGGGAGGGTTGTCTCAAATTTGAAGAGTTCATCGAGTTTGCAACACAACAAAATGTGGAAAAATGAATAGGGTGTCAATGCTTTACTTAAAAAAAAGGTCTATTTTTTCTCCCACATCAATAAGAACCTATACTCTTGGCTGTCAGTTAGAAATGTCAAGACCAATGTGGTCTGAGTCTCAAAAACACTGTAGGAAATATCCTGTCATTCTCCTTTTGTAAAGGAAGCTTGCGACTCATTTATGATTGATCCTTACTACCTCATGCAACAAGTTTGTTTCTGAGTTGATGAACATTGCATGGAAAGGGGGAAGGGGGAAATGGATTTTTTTGTCAGATGGGATTAAATAGCGCCAGACCCTCCAATTAGCTATATTTCACATGTCAGTTTACATCAGTGAGGCCGAAGGACTGTGTGGTAACACTGATGGAGGAAAAGGGAAAGAGACAGAAAGAGGGAAAGAGCAAAAGGAGGTTGAGAAAGAGAAAATGAGAGGATGAGAAGGGTGGAGAAAGAGAAAGGTGGAGAGACAGATGAGTGAGCTGAAAGAGACACAAGATAAATATAGAGAGGGCAAGGCAGGAAGAGAGAGGACAAGTGATAGATAGGGATATAAGAATAGGAGCAGAAATTGACAAAGAGAAGACAGTGAGAAATTGATAGGTATAAATGAAGAATTGATTGATGACAAATGTCTTTTTCAAGTAGCCTGTATTGCTGTGTTTGGTTTGTCATTTAGGAACTGTAGCTGCGAGCTGGGAACTGTAGAAAAACAGTTGCTGCTTGTCAGCTTGGTAAGATGATGCCTTGAGGGGGAATAATGATTCATACCTACTCAATAAGATGCACTTCCTTTGTTAAGGGTGCACAAAAGTATGAAGTATCTGTATATTTACTATATAGTTGTTGATTCAGAATTCAGGGACAACTTATTAGTAGGATAGGTTTACATTTTATCAAGTTTGTTTGCCTATATGACATACAGTACGCTATGTAAAATAAGCTATTTTGCAAAATAAATGTTCCTCTTCTTACTGTCCGTAAAGAAATTCCATTCTAATGCGACAAATTATAATAACAATTAAGGGACGAAATCCACAGTCCTCATTCTGTGTAAATTAGCGTTTTAAAAGTTCAGAAGCATCCAGAGTCACTGAAGTCAAGTGAATATCCTCATCCTCGTAATCGAGAGTAGGTTTAATATCGATCTCGTGTCTCAGTATGAACCTAACTGCAACTGTGGCTCAGCAACAAAACACAAATGGGGAATTTCATACTAAACAGGCAATCATTTTGGAAGATAGCATCTAACTGTAACGCACCTTTTTTAATCTAACTTTAGAATGCATTTTTATTTTAGCTAACTTTAAAATGCATTTCTTACAGTATAGGAGGGGGTCTCTTCACGACCAGCGTGTAGAGAGGAAATTACTACAACCGCCAATATCTCTTTCTACTTACATATGACATGTGAGTATTGTATTATAATGCAAGAGACTTTGTGGAGCTGCATGAAACATAGCGACTGAACACTGTTCCATCAGCACAGAGCAAACAGATGGTAGATGATGACTGGAGTGGCTCATTAATAATTGTGTATATATCGAGGAAGGGACAATCAAAGTCTCTCAGTACATCACTCTCACACACACACACACACACATAGCTGTCATCATTTTCAGGTTGTGGAACACATCCAGATAATATCCAGTTAAACTGAAAGCCAACAGTTTGAACATTAGCCATGCATCCATTTGATATGAATCACAGATTAGATGATAGGAAGAGGAGACCAGCACTTTGAACAGGTGTGCGTGGGCCTGAGTGGTGCGCAGAGCGTGGAGGCTGCAGAGTGAACGAAGTGTCCGACTTTTTCTCTGGGAGCTTTGAAGAGGCGGATTTGGGCCAGACCAGTGGACTTCAACAGGTGTGCTTTGGCTTACTGGCATGGATTTGAATGTTTTACAACAGTAGCAGTAGTCTAGGAAATGAGAGACAGGCTGCTGCGGGGAATCTTTTAACCCGAGCAGTATATGTGGGTCCCTGTTTTCTTTTTTGTGTCATGCACACGCATGAGGACGCACATGCCATTTCACCCGTTATTCTGTTCAGCAGTTGGTGTGGTGCTACAACGTGCTGAGAAGGCAATGAAGAAGAATGCAAGCAAGCAAACACAAATGCAAACAGTGCTTCATATTTTTCCACGGTCATGTACTGCCCAGCAAACATGGCATTTGTGTCCTATTCGTGCCAAATTGCCCCCATGTGTGTCCATTTTTGATCGCAGTGGTGAGCTTAAAGTAGGGCCCATATGAGGAATCATCCTCAGGCCCAACATTGGTCCCTTACTGTGAAAATACAGGTAATAAATGGACCAAGGAGGTACACGAGTTGGGCATGTCACCTGTAGGCCCCAAAATAGGTATTCTCCCTGTGTCCAACTTCTTGAGTCCATGACTGAACCCACTTTGGCCAGTTTGCCATAAGACCACTGGGCTGATGAACCCCATTTGGTCTTCCATTGGGACTCGTAGCCCAGGTGCAGCCCACAGAAGGTTTTGTGAGGTCCTTGAAACCCGAAAACCTCTGCTGCAATAACTTCACCAATACACAGTAGACAATCTGAAAATAACCGTCTTCAGTCACAAGATTTTAGAGAGACAAAGATTTCACCCCACAAAGGCGATAGTTGTCCTCATCTCTGTAGATGGGATATAGCTCGTCAACGATTCCCAGAAAATTGTGTTTCTCATTAACCTATATAAAACATGAGAGAAGTAATTACACAGTTCTTAAAGAGGGAAAGGTGACAGCGTCCTCCACAGTTTCTTATCTTGCCAACTGATTCATGGCTTTTAATGGGCTTTTAAGACAGATTAAAAACCCGGTGGCCCCACTGTTAAAGCAGCCTACAATTTCAGAGAATCACATTTATAAGATTGCCTATAAAACCAGAGAACCTCTAAGGAATACAAATGGCTTTGATGAATTGACATCAAATTGGCATATCCTGCAACATTCCTTTATTGGAAAAGGGTGATCTCTATCTGAAATGCATCACTGCCTAGGAAATAAATCATGTCTTCTTGTTTATTTTATTTAGCGCTTATAGGTGTATTTGTAATTTCCTAACTTTGCCAGTCTCATCTCTTAAAACAACATCAATTATTTGCTTGTCACTTTGTTTAAAATTAAATTGTTGAACAGGCATAATATACTCATTCATTTCAAAAACGTTTTTTTTTTTCAAGACAACAGTGGCCTCTTATTTTGGAAGATGGCTTAAGATAGTGGAAGGGAGCTGCTATTCAAATTTCGTACCTCCAATGGAAATTCATTTTCTCAACAGGGGAGTATTTCACCGGCGTAAATGCAATTGCAGGCTATGATATGATTTGAAAGCTATCTCAACAATATCCTCATTGGAGCGGAAAAACAGATTGAAGTCAAAATGGAGATCTGTATGGGGGCAGGGAGAACTAAGTGTACCCCACTCTGAGGGAACAGGAGGAAAGTGTTCTCTGCCTGAACTCTGCCTCAGCTCGTATCTTTCACAGCACCCAGCTTTCCAGTGGTCAGACGGGTGCAATTGATTGCCCTGCTTGCACTATATGAGCAACAGTCACTTTGGGATTTACTTTGCAGTAAGGAACATCAACCCACTCCACCCCCGAGTCCAAATTGATTATAAAACTGCATTCTGCTGACACTGAACCATCTGTGAGTTTGAATATGTGAGTGTGTGAGAGGGAGAGGGAGCAAGATGGAGTGCGAGGGAGTTGGAAGCTGATGGAAGCATGAAACAGAAATTGCATTAACACCATACTAGCATGAAGCCATTCTTTACTGGGATTCAGTTATATTTTCTTGATGTAAATGTTATTAGGTGTCCAATAATATAGTGGGAAGTATTGTTTGATACGGAACAACTACTTTTTCAGAAATACAACAGAAGAACTGGTGTATGTATTTACAGTGTGACTACTGTGAGTAAACCTGGACTTGTGTATATATATATATAGTGTATATCGACCTCCCTTTGCCAATAATCATATGGTCAAAATGACAAAATGACATCATCTTATCCACATCACAGAGGGAAAACTGGGAAATGCAGAGGGGCTCATGTGATGCCCGCTGACCTCCAGTTAAAGCAAGTAAATTACATCAAAATTCAGAAAACAGTAGCACGATGTTTTTTGTGAAGAAATGTAGTGTCACATAAATACATTTTTCCTCAAGGTGAGATGACTCCGAAGAAAACACTGTTGAAAATTGGAGGCGCACAAGAAGCATCTAAAGGAAAAACACAGTGCCTTTTTTGTTAACTCACATGAATACCCAATTTCTTTCTTGAAACGTTTACAATGTTGGCATGACCTTTGCAAGACATTACATCAGCTGAAAGCTTGGGGAGAGTTCCTTGTTAACATGCATCAGTAAATCTATTGCATCTCAGCAACACGGCTAACATGCACCATCGATTTCTTCCTCATCTTGAGGTTCGTCTTTGCTAATCCAACAGACACTTTCTGCGGGAGGATAACGTGTTTCTCATTCAGTTCCTAGACTTTCCGAGCTGTGGCTCAGAGCTAGAGCGGGTCGTCTCCCAATCGGAAGATCAGTACTTCAATCCCCGGCTCCTCTAGTCTGCATGTCAAAGTGTCCTTGGGCAAGACACTAAACCCAAATTGCTCCCGAAGGGTGTGTGAATGTGCATGAATTTGAATTAGTTTAGAGTCCTGATGGGCAGGGGGCACCTCTGCCATCAGTGTATGAATGTGTGTGTGAATGGGTGAATGTTGACATGTAGTGTACAGCAGTTTGAGTGGTCGGAAGACTAGAAAGGCGCTACACAAATGCAAGTCCATTGCTTTCCCAGCTATCAAGTTTGTAAGTATAGTAACAGAAATGAAGAATATAGATTTTAGCCCATAGTTCAGATTCAGAATCAAAATTGAAAGTTTGCAATCATGCAAAATACTTACTCCTGGATAAATATTACATACCTATACAGTACAATACACTGTCATCAACAGGCCGGAATAATGGAATAAACATTTTAACAGACACACATGCACACACAAAAGGTAAGCACATTGGTTTTGTAGTGTATTGTTCCTCTAAAGCATGTCGATGTTTTTTCCCCAGTGCACATTTCAGAGTCAATTATTCTGTTTCCTATTTTACCCGGCCTTGTTGTATCCACCACCTGCCAGCTCCATCACCTTGCCCGAGGGTGAATCTTGGACTGTGACTCTCCTCAGAATGATTTTGTTTGAGCTTACTGGACCATAATTCAAATTTTCAAATAACAAAAAAAGAAAGAAAGTAACATTCACAATTTGTATCCTGGGGTTAATACTCACCAAAACAAATAGACAGTGATGACTGAGGAAATCTGTATTTGTTTTCTTTCACCAAACTTAAAATTGTTTTTCCTGAAAATGTGGCTTTTCATATATGAGATCTATTATCTGTTTGTGTTGTCTGGTTTTTGTTTCTGTGTTATTCAATGGTCTTCTTCAGTTAGTAAATGCAGGGGCGCTGAAATAAATCTCCTATAAACAAACCCCCTGTAGAGCCAGGTGAGGAAATGTTTCAAACAAGGACAGAGTGGGAATGCAGAAGGAGGGAGAGAGACAGGAGGAGGAGAGAGGAGGGGTGTCTGTTGAGAAGGTCACACTGTAATAGATGTCTCCTTGCATTTAGGCCTCGTTCCGCACAAATGCCGCAGACCTGAATATCATAGTTTAACAATTTAACAATCTGACAGGGAGCCATCCTTCCACACAACCTTGGGTGAGCTTGGGAAAGCGCTGGTCTTCACCTCTTAGAGATGATGTCTAAAGCAAATACGCCTAAAACTAACAGAGATCAATGTTGTCAGAGAGTCCAGTGTTTGAGCAGCCAACCAAATACGTTAGTTTGAAGCATTATGCTGCAGAGAGACAAAGGAAGGGGCAGGACATCAGTCATTTTCAATAAATGCTTTAATATAGCCTACGCAGTTGGTTCAAAGTGGAGAAAAAGGACATGGCAGCAAAAAATATTATTTAATTTTAAATTCAATTTCAGTCAAAACAGAAGTTGCAATGGTGGTTACTTTTTTCTAATGTTTTTTCAGAACAATGGAAGAAATGTAAGAGTTTAAGAAGTGTTATTTCTGTATGATGTTGACATTCTTAATCCCGCCTACAATCCATGATTGGTCCACTTTTTCTCAAACCGGCAGAGACAGCTCTGGAACCAAGCTAGCTGTTAGCAGTTACATACAAGCTGCAGAAGTATCAATAAAAAGCACCAGCCCCTTTAATAGTCTTACGTTGTTGTTAAAGGTGCAATGTGTAAGATCTGGCCACCAGCTCCAAAGTAGTATGGGTCAGCATTTTACTACTACTGCGTCCATACAATCTCATTATAATAATAGCCCATTGTGCTTTCTTTTCTTGCCCGGGATGAGTGATGGTTGAAGATCCTGTAAATGTTGGAGAGTTTGAATACAACGTTGGCCCATTTTTCACTATCACTGGACCTCCCACGGCACAAACATGCCGCACCAGGAAACTTCCACAACTGCCAAAAAATGCACTCTGTAAAGAATGTGAAGGTACAAACTCTAGAGCCAATATTAGGGTTCCAGGACCACATGCGTCCGTCCTTAAGCTGGAACTGCTTCAGTGAAAAGCTCAGCGGCCAAATGTGGAAGAGAGTGGGAGTACTGGGCAGCTTCTCTTGATGAAGAGAAAAGCAATGAAACCGTCATTGCAAAAATTTTTAAAAAAAGAACACAAACTTAATAAAAAGGATACTGGAGATATTGTGAAACTTTAGTATTAATACAGTTAAGGACTTTGCTGATATCAGACTTTGTTGTTTTCCTCAAACGTGTTTTTGTTGCAGGTGAATCAACCTAATAATATTGTAAATACTAGTGGCCATCTAATATATTTACTGCCTCTATACCCAAGCAGTAGGTCAGAATTGCAACATTGCAAATTTGACATGTTTCATAGGACATGCTGGTGATGCTAGAAACTTCCCTAAATCCGACAAGCCAAGGTGGTATACAGTATACTGCACCTTTTATTGCTATAAATGTTGTCCTCCTGGCATTGCATAGAGGAGGAGGAGGGAGGAGGGAGGACGCTGTATCTAGGGGGACTCAGGGAGGCTCTGCCTAGTCCACTTAAGTCTCGTTTTCTGTCTGGGTAATTACACCTGAAATTGGTGGAGCCAAGAACACCTCCATTCACACACTCTCCAATTTCACTACAGGCCCCTTCATATGGACACACACTTGCAGTATACACATGTACACGCATAGATACACACTGCCAGACACACGTGCACGCACAAACACACACACACACATAAACTTAAATAGACCTTTTTCTTTGCTTTTTGCCTCCTCTCCCCTTTTGGTGTCCCTTCCCGCTCTCCTTTTCTATTTCCTCTGAGCGGCTCTGTTTCTATTAGGTGTGACATTCCATTCTGCTTTTTAATCACCTTCTTTCTGCTTTGTCCTTCTGGGAC
Organism: Anarhichas minor; assembly: GCF_050575085.1. Classification (NCBI taxonomy): domain Eukaryota; kingdom Metazoa; phylum Chordata; class Actinopteri; order Perciformes; family Anarhichadidae; genus Anarhichas; species Anarhichas minor. Next base: position 3,043,030 of record NW_027466508.1, read on the forward strand.
CAAATAACTCCATAGATGATGGTCATAAAACCCATACACTACCTGTCAAGAACGGCGTGCTGGCCCAAATACAAATTCATGGTTCTTGGAGTTCACAAGTCACCTGCTGCATCTTTAACCATCTTTCTACCTCTTAGCAGCTTTTTTTTTTATTACACAAAATGCTGATTAATTGATTAGTTTGAAGAAGTAATTCGATTTAACGAGTTGAATGGCGATAAGCTGTGACTTATTGCTACAGTTGTGTCCTTGAATTATTTTGGCAGGATGGCATAACATATTTACTTATACCTTCAACAGCATGTGCATCAAAATATAATGTATTGAATGTCCATGTGGATAAAATGAAAACAGCATCAAGACATTCTGTACACAACAAGAATCTAGTGATCAACCATGTGAAAGACTAAACATTGATATGTTGTGGCTTAAAAAAGCAAAAAAAAAAAGAGAAGACACTCACACACAACATGCATCATACGGTATCTTTTGCTGACAGTTGAAAATAGGTCCCGTTCATTCATCATTCATGCTGCAGGCCTTGGCCTCTCACAACCTGGGTCTCATGCAAGTGTATCTGTAACATGACAAGCCCCTCATGCTTTGAAAGGCGGTGGTCCTCTGACATTGCTGTCATAGATGAAGAAAGACAAATATAGATGGTTTTCCAGCGCAACACATCACTGGTGGTGCAGCAGCAAGCCAAACATATGCATTCAAAGTCTCAATCTCAGTGCAGCTCCACCAGCAACACCCACAGACGGCCGTGCCAGCGCTGCCATGTTGTGTTGGCTGAAATCCCTCTTATCGCACTCAGGAGAATGTCTTTGGCTGTCCTTGGAGGAGAGCAGTCAGGGATAGAGGGGGTCAGACAGAGGGGTGGTGTAGATGTGGGAGAAGGAATACAGCAGAGGGCGGGGGGGGGCTGGGCTTCAGGGACCGTAGGCATTTGTATTCCTCTCTCATCTGTGACGGGGTGGGAAAAGGTGGGGAGACACAGGAGCCAGCATAGCGGGGGCTTTTGCAGGACTGTGGCAGAGGTCCAAGAATCAAAGATGCAATGTTACAAGATCTTACCATCACTCCTCGTCGCCTGGCCTCTGAGAGCAGGAATAGAGATACTGAAATAAACAATGGGATGTCAGAATCAAGCTGAAGGTGTATTGAAAAGGAGGGAGCAGTAAACACACACTGGAGAGCTTGATCCTTCTCCGATTGCTTTGCAAAGTGGATATTTTTAGATTGATGGTGAACCGAATATCTGCCAAACATTGGATTTTTATACCTCTCTTGTTTTGGCACAATGTTAATCACATCCCTCTGCTGTCTTATTTGCAACCCTGCCCGTTGAAGCTGTAAACCAAAAGGAATCAATACAAAGCAGCACATTAGTTTACCATCATACGCTTATATCACCTGCATTCAGCTACAGTAAATAATCCATACTGACCTCAGCAAGATCTAAGAGACCTGTGCTCTAAAAGTGAACATGCACTTATCATTCACTTCAATTGTCAATGAAGTCCCTGCAGATTCAGGTCTATGTTCAGTTCTATGTGTCACCCCACTTAGCTGATGATCTCAACCAGAATGACTCAAAAATCAATACTCTAATAGACACCCACTTTACCTAATCAGGTTCATCAAATTGGCTGTTTGACCCAAACAACTGCTCTATTCAGTTGCCTGCTACAGAAACATACATTTATCTGTGAGTGATGAACAAGACGTTACCCTAAATTGAGATGTGGACGGTGTAAATAATCCCAAAGCTACACTATTGATCTGGTTGCAGAGCTAAGTGGCTCAAAAAGCCTCTGTGACATCATTTTACCATTAGTAAACACAATGGCTTTTCCTGAGTGTGCATTTTTCATTGTCCATGATCTCATGCACTGGCGCTGATGCAAATATACACACACATGTATAGACAGAGTCAACTCTTCTGAACATGTGTCACTGTAGGATTTATTACAGTAGCTGAGGAGGAACTGGTAAAGTGATGAAAGATACTTTTGTAGTTTATGCCTCGGTTTATGTAGGCCACCGGATTAGATAAGACAGAGATCGTTCACTTCAATAAGTGCTCTTATTTTGAAACCTTGTGGTCCTATTTTGAAGCATCCACTCACCGCCTGACTTGTAGATAATTACGATGGCGTCACAGGTGTCTCATTCGTTAGTTACAAGGTTAGTTAGCACAAGAAGACGCCAGCACACCGTTTATTAATCTCTTTATTAGTTTCAAGTTTCTTTTGTTAATTGTAATAATTATTGGATTATCATCACTAATGTCCCTGGACTGAACTGTTGGATACAACCTTCCACAAGCAATTTCAAACAGGTTAAATAACACAGCTCTGTTTTGGAAAGCATGTTGGATCCTCTGCTGGGTGTCTACAGGTGGAAATTCTTGGCAATTTGAAGAGAAGTTATGCAAGCGCCTGTGCAAGACTGTAGCACCGTGGTGCTTTTCAGCTGAACATGCTGATGTTTAGCGGGTACTATGTTTACCTTATTCACCATTTTAGTTTGTAATGTGACCATATTGACACTAACAGAGCTGAGGGTGATGGGATTGTCATCGGTTGTGCAGGTAAATCAAAAGATAGATGAGAAGACAGGGGATCACCAAAGTTATTACGATGCATCCTGACGGAAACATCAATGCACAAAATGGTTAGTTAAAGGATATTTTGCTTACAACCAAAAATCTCATGGTGGCACTTCTAGTTACAAAATGTATCAATGGGGATTGCTATTGTTTGCAGACCTAGTTGTATTTAAATAAACCTGTACGTGAGGATGTCATTGAAATGCAGGAGTAGATCATGTGGAAGACTACTGTACTGTAGCGCTTTTCTAGGCAGGAGGGAAGCTCCAAACGTAGACAGGCTTCACTGTCAGCAAAAGGTCACTGGTGAAAGATTGGAGTCACGTGTCAAAGTGGCCTTTAACACGCCGCTGGCACTTTACCTGCTCACTCTCTGTGTGTCATTCTTGATAGCAGTGCCAAGCTGAATCCCAGGTTATAATGTAATCCCACTGTGAATTTAAATGAGTCAGATAATATTCTTCTAATGAAGCTTTTGTCATTTTTTTTTTTTTTTGCTCTTACTACTGAATCTCTAGCTGCTGTCAGTCTTCATTCATACATTTTAAGGTCCTGGTCAATCTGCTCCCCTCCTTCACAAATTACTATGTTAATCAATACATTTTCTGTGCACGCTCTGTTCTTTGAATGAGTCATTTGGTGAGTGCTTATCTTAAAATATCGGTTATATCGGGAATAAAGGTTATATTCTCTTTCAAACCGAGTAAAGTGCTGCACAGCACCTTCCCTGTCTCCATTGTGATCTTCACATTATCTTAAATTAAATGTAACTGAGGAACTCCAACCATCCACTTTCTACTCTCGACTTTAGGGAGGACCGTGCTCTAGACTAACTACAGTATCGCCATGGGGCTGCATCAAGATGAACATATTCATTCAGCAATGTAGCCCAACATCCCAAATGTTTCTGTATCAACTCCTATTTAATACTCTTATTTATTTCAATATGGTATCTCCTAGTTTTTCTGATGATAAACAGATTGTGTTGAGGGGTTGAAACAAGTTGTATAACAGAAGCAAACACTCAGTCATTTGAAGCCAAGGAAAGCAATTGGGATGTTTTCAACTGCTTTGTTTTGTTGTTGTCCTTGCAGACAAAAAAAAAGAACAAATTGACCTGGTATTATAATGCAATCTCTGTCTGGCTATATTACCTAGAGAGGAACTCTGTAAACCTCTTCCTTGCATTGTGATTGGATCGTTTTGGTTTGAATATGGTCTTAAGTGTTAAGGAAACACTCAAGAGACATGAAGTGATTGAATGTGTGCAGGCGTGCATGCCTTTGTTTGGTGAATGTGGGTTTTTATACGTCAATCAACTTCAGTTTTTCTTGTGGTTGTCTGTGTGTGTGGGAATTGTTCACTTGCATTTGTGTGCATACTGTATGTGCATGCTGATGAAGTCAGTGGATCAGAAAGCCAGCAGCCTGTCTCGAGAAGGCCTGACCTCTGAATGCTTTGTCAGAGGTCTCAACAGACCAGGGCAGAAAGGTGAGTAGAGAGACCGTCAGGAGTGGCTCATTAGCATGAAGAAATACTGTACACAGACGCACAAAAACACACACTCACTCTCACTTGGGTCTGTATCCACACACATTGTTGAAGGGAAAGGAGCCGGAGTAGGATGGGATGAGTGAGTCTGAATCCTCGCCTGGTTTTCAGTGCCTGGAACCATTTTATTTAATGAATGCTCCAAAGAAAATGACTGTGCCTTGTATAATACTTTATGGTTGAACCCTTTGGTCAAGGCAGCTCAGTATAACTCACAATTTATACTTTTTTTATGATTCGCTTCAATTAAATATATTGTGAGTGGACAGCTCCCCCGGGACTTGGTTTTATCACCGGGTGTTAATTATGCTCACTCAGATGGGACATGGCTTGAATCCGTCTGAGGGAATGGTAAAAATGGAGCTCGGCACGGTGAGAATCGGCTGTAACGCCTAATGTGTGGATCGGTCGTCGGATTTCTCCAGTCCTGAACTATAGATTATTGTCTGGTCGCATATCTGTCTGCAGCACTAATTGCAGTATCTCTTTTGGGGGGGAAATGGCAATTGATTTACAACTAAACTATGAAAGAAAAACAGAAGAAATTAGGCTTTGAACATTTCCCTCTACCATTGTAAAATACGTCCATCTTAAGAGGCTATTACTGTATGTTCAGTTTTGGTTTTCTTAATGATGAAATTATCTGCCACATTTTTAATTCAAGCCATGAAAGAAAGTGCAAAGGTCATGGCCTGGTAGCATAGTGGATTACCTTGGTGCATATGGATATCTTTAGAACAGAAAACCTAGTTTTCTCTCTATCGCACCGTCTCTCTCTCTCCCTGTTGTTCCCAGAACTTTGTCACGGTGAAGATACAGACTGTTCTCTCAGGGGAGGAGCTGTCACAGGGATTGGTATCCTGAGCTTGGGGGAAACAGAAAAGGTGTGCACCGCTCCATTTAGAACTCAATACCTGTCATGCTAAAGCTGGTCTGCACACATGCAAAATAAGTTCCCTTTTTTTTGCACACTTACTGTAGCACTGCTGGTAGGGATGCACCAATGACACTTTTTTTCAGACCTAGTACAAGTACTTACATTTTAGTACTTGCCGACACCCAGTACCGATATGATTACTTAATAATATCATTACAGTTCGAACAATGTATGCTGTATTCCAAAGAAATGTGTCTGAAAGAATTCCATGTTATGGGCCTAAAAATGGCATCTGTGGCTTGAATTCTTCACACAATACGTACTGTATTGTCAATGAAGCGTGTGATAATGTTGTAAAGTATGTGAAACAAACAATGTGGGGAGTTTAAGGGCAACAGGCGTCTGGGGTCATCGACATCAGAGGATTAAAAAAACATTTTACTGCAAGGATGGAACGTACAAGAGCATCCTCACTGGTAACTGGTAACGTTTTGCTCATGATCACTACACAATTGTATTCTCTTTCTTCATTGCTCAGAGTATTGTGGTACATGTGAGGTCTTCAGACAGCTGCTATCAGCCTAACAGGCCTAGAATTACAGCTGCTCTGAGGCAATAGTCGGAGAGAAAAGGATGGGTAAGACAACTACCCGGAGCTCTCCCAGCTTTCACAGCACATAAAGATACATCTAATAAACTACTGCTGGTTATTGCCGAGGTGGCTGTTTCCCAGAGAAAACACATCTGGGTCTTTCGATGGGAAATATATATTTGTCTAGTGTGTGCTTTGCCATCAGGTTAACAAACTCACTGATTTAATCAGTAGAGAGGCGATCACTGGGGGAGTGAGTCTACATACTGGATGTCATATACATTTTTCCAAACAGTTAACTGTGACTCAGAGTCTGCATTTTAGAGTAAAACCCCTGTGAGAGAAACAAACCCAGAACCCTGCCAGTAAGACAAGAATGAGCGGTCTGGATGCTCCGCATAACTGCAAGTTGTGCAGGTTTTGGATTTCACTTTTTTTCCAGTGGACTTGTACTTGTTGTACAGACATTTATGCCCCTCTCGGATGAAATGTAACCTTGGTGATCCCCCAACTTTTTTTGTTTTGTCCCCATCAGGTCAACATTTTATTCTGTTCGATATTTGGGTTTATGGTTAATTTTAAAATACCTGCAGAACCAATGACATTCCCAGCAGCATCATCTGCACTATGTGTATTGTGCTAATTAGCAGTATGTCAGCTAAACATCAGCACGTTAGCATTGCCGTGGTAAGCATGCTCGCATTTAGCTTAAAGCACTACTGTGCCTCAGTACAGCCTCACAGAGCCACTAGCATGACTGCAGACTCTTGTTTAAAATGTAAGAATAAACTTGGAAATGCCCATCACAGTTTCCAAAAGCCCTCTGTCATTTCCTCAAGTTGCTCGTTCTATCCATGCCCATACAGATACATATCTAATGTTATTTAAAACAAGGAAAGGCAGGAAATCACAAATTAGAATCTGTAATTGTTGTGGTGGTAATTGAAAAAAGGAATTAGTTTTCTGATTGGTTAATTTATTAAACCGCTATTAAGCATTACTCACACACACACACTTCATCTAATACTGTATTTATATTCCTTTCCACAGTAACATTTTATATATTTGTTTTTGCAGGATTTCTCTGACTCAGCACTCAAACTGTCCTCTTCATCCTCTCACTGAACCGTAGCAGCTGAGGAAATGTGCTCTGGATTGTGTGAGTCAACAGCTTGAAACAGGTCAGTGCATCCGGATAACAGGGGTCGACGCTGCCCGCCTGTGCCGTTCCAAAACCATATGCAAATTAGACCTTTGTAAGCTCACACCAAGGATGAGGTGCAGGAAATAACCCCCAAAGTAAGAGGAGTCTCACTTTTGGACGCGTTGAATATCATCTTTTTTGACATTTGATGTTTGATGTTTGATGTTTAACTTCTTTGCTTGTGCACCTCAGAGTGTGGGGTTACCTGCAGCCTTCGCGATAGATCCTTGGCACTTCTTTTTTATGTTATCCTCATTTGTAGTTTGGAATCTTTAACAGACTCCCACCTAAAAGGACAGGAGTGTGAATCCTCCTGCTTAATTGAGCAAGACTATTGAGATCACCTGTCTACTGTTCATGCTACAGGATAAAGAGTTTAGCTCGTGCTATGTGTGTAATGAGGCTGTGGTTATGGCTGCCAGTGGCAAGTCATCAGCCATTGAGCAGCCTGGACATCCTCCTGTCACCCACATTACCCAGCAAGCATCCATCATCTTCAGGATGTAATCACCCCTCTGAAAACACCACTTCTATGGAGTCTCAGGGATCCAACTGTGCATTGACAAACCCACGAGAAAATTTACTTATCCTTCACAGCTCTCTGATTGTTGAATATTGCCAGTCTCTCTTATTTTATTTTTATTTTTTTAAAGAGAAGTCTCAAAACACTTTTTTTCTCACTTTATCCATTTCCGCCTCAGAACATAAAAGGAAGATGGGAAGCCCATTGTCTTATGATAATTTCCCCGGGGTGAAGCCCATTGAGTGCTACTGAGCTGTGTCTAATTTGTCTGGGAAGGTGTTAGAAAGGTACTCAAGAATGCTGGATGTTCATGTTTAGTGGCATGTGAAATCTCACAGCGGACTCTTTCAGCAGCTGCATATCTCCACAACTCAGGCATTGTTTTGTCCTGTACAGTAAACGGTAAACCGTCCGTGTCTCCCGGTGCTCGACAAATTCCAAAGGCATGCTAATGATTATTATGCACCTGGTTGCCGAATAAATGTTTTCATACACCTCTAAAGGGAAAATAAAGATTGTATCAGGCTGCGGGGATTTGTTCTGTCTTAAAGGGAATTGACCAAAACAAAATGTTACACTTACAGCCACATTGAATTTGTTGAATCAATATGCAATTACAAGACAAAAAACAAGTTATTGATATACTAAAGATTCAGGGGAGCAAGTCAACAACAACATAAACACACAAATATATAATTAATACAATTATATATTTAGGTGTCAAATCTATTTAAACATATTTGGAAACTGATATATGAAAGAGATCTACCTATGGAGAACTATAAGGTCAGCCTGAACCTTGGTTGCGTTGCCAGCTTGTTTGCATTTTAAACATATCCCCTGGTTTAGTTTTTAACCGCACACCCTAACACATCACAGTAATCTGAGTATCACATACCCATTACCAAGCAGGCCCATCAATGTTCTTTGTCTTCGGTAGCTTCCTGGCGGCCTACATACATGTGTGAGGAGTGCAGGGGAGGGGCACATATTGCATATATGACTAAATAGGCAGCCATTAGAGCGAAAAGATGACATTCAAGACAGAATTGAACATGTAAACCCCAATCAGCCAGTTGGTTGGTTATGACACATTCCCAGCCAGTCATTGGTGACACATTAGCATAACAATCGCAGTAATGCAAGAAGCCGCTGGGTAACATTTCTCATCTTTTACAGCCCCCCAAAAATTGCAGCACAGAGTATTTGAGTGGGAAACAGCCCAGAGACTTTCTACGGCTCTTTACAGTTCTCTGCGGCTCCGCCATCAAGCTAATTTTCCCCTCTACAGTGTATAAGCCCAGAGACCGGGAGCCTGTTTCCCCATCAGCCACAAGACTTGCACTAATAGCTTGCTATGAGACCAGCTTTTAAGATTGCCAAATTCACCTTATCGCACACCAGCCACAGTTTACCTGCACAGTTGGAGACTTTCCTCGTCTGAAAAATACATTATAATATTAAAATTAAAATGAAAAAAGAAAATGAGGATTGGTGCGATGGAGGAGGGAGGGGGGATTGAGGGAGGGATGGTGGGGGGTATCCAATCACTGTACCCTCCAGCAAGGCAATCAATATGAGTTTAACTGTTGGCAAGTCTCACTTTGGTGATTGTGCTTTGGAATAATGAAATCGCATTCAAGGTGAAGCATGACCGACATAATAATCATTTTGTTGACGCCATAACCGGAGGGGGAGTGAGGGGGAAAAAACAAGATATGGAGATGATTATCTCTGGCTGAAAATTTTGCATTTTAGAAATATTACAATTTTTAGAAAAGGCATGGACTTTTGAAACCACAGTATGCTTATATTTTCAAATTACTTAATGACTCTATAATGACAATTTACATTTAAAAGATTGGACAGGGTTTCCACCTTATAAAAGCATTATCCAAATCCATTGATAGCACTCTATTAGCAGGCTTGAGGATCCCCCCCCCCCCCCCCCCCCCTCTATATGTTGTCTAAATTTGATGTTGCATACCAGGAGTGCTTTATAAAGAAGAAGTGTCAGTGAGGAGAGACGAGTGCCATCAGTACATTTTCATTCGTCAGAGGCCATTGGCTGTGTCACACTGAGTGCTGACGCAGGCTTGTGAGCCATGCTTCTCTGATCCATCACATTTACACAGAATACACTCGCATCCCTAATAACTATGGTAGACCACTAAACAACTGTCGTCCTTGAAACCCACAAAGACTCGTCTTCCAGAATATAACTTCAGTTAACACAGAAAGCAGAAGTCCTTCACTTCAGCTGCAGGAGTGTTTCTGATATTTTGCAAATTTATATCGTGCAGATTGTTACTGATTTATGTTGGTCATCTTGAGAAATTGCACATCAGCATTTCATTTGTGCCCTTTCCTTTCATGTTCTTCATCAAGCCCATAAATCACTCAATTTTAATGCCAAATACTCTGCTTCAATTTCAGCAAAGGTTTGCAGCATCCTAAGCATTCCAACTACACACTCGGATCCCAGTTAATAGGCAGTAAATCCTTATTTTGCACGGTTTGGCGGTGTGGATTCTATCAAACTGGGTGACATACTTAGCCGGGTTCAAAAGGTAACATGTCGACTGGAGTGCTTCTCTTGCCAACAGATTTTAGTTTTTCACTGGAGAGTGACGGAAGAACCATTGAACTAAGACCAGCAGAAAATATTTAGGAGAATTCAGAGATGCATCCCCTAAATAATTGACATGGTTTTACTGTTACGTGCTGTTAGATCTGCAAAAAAAAACATTCAAGGGGGAGAGTCCTGTGAGACATGATGGGATCAGAGGACAGCCTGGAGCTGGGACTCTAAAAAGGCAGAGAAGTTGCCGCTGAGGAAGGGCCACACTCGGCCAACATCAAACACCTGAGATTCCATCTATTCCCCTCACTGAGCCAGTCTGCAGATGCTCTGTTTACCCTGCAATAACAGCTTTTCATGATTTGTGCAACAGTGTGAGGAATGATCTTTTAGGAGGAGCAGAGAAATGCCTTGAATAATTCCATGAAAAAGTAGGCTGGATCTATGCTATATCTGACATATAAATCAAAAAGTAACTATCCAAGTGATTTCAGTTGCAGCGGCTCCAGTCATACTGAGTATGCAAACCAGCAGCAGAAAAAAATCTCACACGGTTGGTGATTTCATACATAGAGGACATTATCAGGCTCCACACATGAAAGCTCAGACAAGCACTGGAATATTATTAATCACCATACCCTCTGCAAAGTTTGAATATAAACTTCAACAGCTACATACACTAATGTTTGATAGGACCAGAAGGGCAGAGTATGTCTGAACACTGGAACAGAAATGGTGTGATCCTCGGAATACTTCCTCTCTTTAGTGTGAAAGCCATCCAACCTTTAAAAGTACAAAATGTTTCGTACATTTTACAGCTAATACTCGTTTATTTTCTATTACATTATACTATTATAAAGCTATTATACTTCTTCCGCCACTGACCGTCGGCGAGGTACAAGTGGTACAAGCAGTGTTGTTTTAATGAATTCCTTGACAAACAGAATTGACAAATAGAACTACCACTTCAGGGAGAAGACGCACACAAAGCTTCACCAGACAGAGGTCAGGCTTCACTACGCTGCAATATACCGCACCTGTTTCCACTGTCGCCATCAAAGTCCGTAATAAAACAGCGCATGTACGTTCTGCTCATATCAATGCGCACCTTCATCTGGGAAGATGGGGAGACCACACACATAAATCAGATTAGTAATCTGTCCTTGTCCTCCCTTCACAGTAGAGGTGCCCATTAATACTTCATTTCATCTCTGCAGTGGCGAGACTTTCTGGAACAACCAAAGGTGACAGCCTCACAGTTGCTGGAAGAGAAGCTAAAGGAAGGAGCTTGCTTTTTACCATCCGAGCCTGCACTTTGATTGACAGGTATGGGAAAGCAAACAAACCTGTGCAGTCAGACTGACGAAATGGTGAAGATTGATACACACGCAGGCTCAAACGCTAAGGGATGGAGCCCCGTAGGGTAACATGACTTTGTTAGGGAGGGAAAAACTGCTCTAACCTCTACTGTGTATGTGTTGTGTTGATACCGTGTATATCCAATTTTGTTTGCTTGTTTGATGCACATGTACACTTTGTGTCTGATTCACATGCACACACCTTGTCAATGAAATATAGACAGGCTGATCAAAGCAAATGCTTAAAAATCCTTTTTTTTATATTCAGCTGACATTCATCTTTCTTCATTCATTGATTGACAATGTTTTTTAACGTGTGCTGCTTGTTCATCAGCACTGCTTTCACCTTATGTTCATTCCCTGCAGTACATTTCACAGTGGGAGCTTCACAGTGCAATCAGTCTACTGCTGTCAACTTGAGGGTTAGATATTGATTCCCTTGCTTCAGGACCTTGGATGTTGATAGACAGGAGACGGACACCTTCACAGATGTTCCAGTCTGGAGAATCTAGTAAAAAAAAAAAAAAAACACCTGCTTCAAAATACATCTTTTGTATTTTTGCAACTGATTAAATCACTTAAGCATGTTTCCGATGGAGACCACTGGAGTTCGGATATACTGTTTGTTTACCAGAAAAGGTAAATAAATGTTGGATACATAATCTATGTGGAAGAAAAAGCCCATTTTGGATGATTTGCAAGACAAAAAGAAAAATGACACATTAAACCAACCCATGGTAGTGAGGAAATATTATATGTCTGTGTGCCCAGGGGAGTGATGTGGGCATCGGGGGAAGGAGAGAGAGAGGCAGAGCAATTCAGATTAAGTATGGCAGAGAAATAGAGATAACTTACTGCTACCATAAACTGTTAAATATCTTTTTTTTTCCTTCTTTTGCGTTATTTGCTCAATTTATTTTCGGTTAGGGTCAACCGATGTCGGCCTCACATGCTGGAGCAAAAAGACAAAAAAGTCACATAGTTTGAGAGATCCATTTAAAGAGGATGCTCTAGTTTCACTGTGTTTACATGAAAAACATTTTCTTGACAGTAAGTGATTGCGTTATAAGCTAGGGCTTTGTTTGATACCTCTAGGAAATGAACATAAACATAGAAATTCCTACTAAGTGCTTCAGTTGTTTGCTCATCATTTTTTCCACACACCGTAATTTATTTTCAGTGGCTTCCTTTGACACAGTTATAGCCTAAGCAATCAGAAGTGTGAGATTCCATCAGTCTGTTTTCAAGCACAAGAACAAAAGCTTTAATGCTTCAAAGTAGGATGATACATTTCCTTTTGGCACTTCCCCCCTATGCCTGGCACAGTAATGCAGTAATACGGCACACGCACAATGTTTTACTGAAGTATTTTGACATTGAGAAGCATTCTGCACAAAGTGGGCTGCATATATTGTTGAGTTTGCCAATGCAAGAGAACAAGCGTTACAATAATGAAGACTTTGTGAGCTTAGAGCATGCAATGACTGCCATTGGCGTGGCAAAACCAACCAATACAGTCAGAATAGAACATGTAGCACAAAATAAAGGGGTAAATAAAAAGAAATATTTATGGGAGGACCGGAGAGGGGAATGTAGTTCATATTCTGGTTAGGATACATTTATATAATATGTATAAAGTTGTCCTAATATTGGGTTGATGTCTTCTGATAAGTTGTTTCTCTGATGTCTTTGCCCTCACGGGACTACCTGGTTCTGCTGTGAAATCATTTCCAGCAGCGCCCGAGAAACCCTGCGGCCAACAGACTTAAAGAGGAAAGTAAACATGTTACACGTCTCGCACACCACGTCAAACGTTTGAGCTGTGCAGCAACTGTCGAAGATATTAACTTTAGCCGATAGCAAACCCAAGCTGTCATCTTTTCTGAAAATGTCATGCTTTTTCATCCCTATCATTGGCAAACATATGGAAAGAAAGCTTGTGTGGAATCTGCAACCTGCTAGTTATTGATGGTTTATTAAGCCATGCAGCTTGGAGCAGTTTACAGACTAGCCAGTCAAGGTCTTAGTGTCAGAGGTCCGTTGATATTGATAGTGTAAAAAAGGACATCTTCAATTTTGTGTATTCAAACACTGCTTGTGTATACTGACAATCATGTATCACGTATCAATTAATGGCTAAATACTTTTCAGTGTCTTTTAGATATTGACAAGTATGTGCTAATACACTACCAGCACCTCTCACATCATTTTACATATAACTTAAGCCGAATCCCTTACATACATACATTCCTCCTGGCAAGCCATCTGCCTATTTAAGAGACTATTTGAGTCCTGTGAGGTGCTGGATTACAGGATTTGCATTTTAAAGGGTGTCAGCAATGGCAGCTGGAGGAAATTGGTGAATGCAACTGTAATGCAATGAATGATCTGTGATGTGAGTCAAGCTCAGTAACCTAAATGACGCACCTGCTCCTGCTCACTATAGATCCTCTAATACCTACAACATGAGACAGGCTATTACTCTCGAGGACCGGCTATATTTATATCACATACTGTGTGCATGTAAACGCAACACTGAGGTTACACCTACAGTATGTATAATACAGCCCTAAAATGTACTGTGTGAGCTGGAACAAGCCTTTCTGTCTTTGTTCTGAGAAATTGTTTTTCCCAGATCTCGCTGCAACAAACCAATTGTGCTTGTTTTTTTTCCCCGTTTAAAACTTTTATGTATAATGCACTAGTTAAACAGATTAATGTCCTGGCAGTGGAGTGAAATTCTTCCTATAAAGTACAGGGAAATTGCACTGGTCAAATTTCTCTCCGCATGCCCAAAGTGCAGCGATGGCAGGGTTTCAGGATAGAAATAATAGATTTTGTTTTGATCTCCGGAGCATGGAGTTGTCTCTGCGAGGGTTAAACTCTGATCTGTACACTGTCACTTGCTCAAGGATGTGAGTGTGTGTGTGTGTGTGTGTGTGGTGTTATTAAAAAGAAATATTGCTTCGTAAAAACCTGCTGCACTGCAGCCATGACTCCTGTTAATGCAGACTGTTGCTGGGAGGGGAAATTGGGAGTTTTTTTTTTTTAATCTGTCCTTTGATTGCAAAGGCAATTAGCGTTAAGCATGCGAACCTATGGCACTATGCCTCAAAGAGATTGAAATACACCTTGGAGAGAACTGTTTACTTGCATTGTTGCTTTGAACAATCCACCTCCACTACTCATGATTGGGGTAGCTAATGAACTTAGCTAGAACAGCATCCAGAGTTATTATAGGCTCCAGCATCTCTCTCCACCGTCATTTGCAATGCAATTTCCAATTAAAACAGTCTGCAGTGGCCATCTGGACATGAGAGCACTGAGAATGAACATAGGACACTCTACCCTTGAAGCCTTTTGGTGGAAAAAATGTTGACCGGAAAGGCTTTTAAAGCAAACATTTGTATTACTTTGTTAAAGTATAGATTTCTGTTGACGTATTGAAGAGAAACGGGAAATATTTTCACTCATTTTTTAATTTATATTAATCCCAATCTTTTTTTTCAGGACTCATTTTACCTAAATGCAACACCACACATATACGGTTTATGTCCGAGGATTTAAATGACCTCGTGGTAGCCTACTGGTTAGAAAATTGGAGTCAGGGGCCAACGATGGGTCTTAGAAACATGCACACTTACAGGATGTTAGAGCAAAACTTGGAGTCAATTTTATTTTTCCACCACTGGCATCACAAGCCTGCATTTAACACCAATAATCCTCACCCGGGACAAGGCGCTCAGCAGATGTGGGCTCGGTGCTTGTGTGCGTTTTTTTTTTTTAACACGTTAATGCAGCGGTGGCTGGTATTCTCAGTTGTCAACAGTCAGCGGGGTTTCAGAAGTCCGGTAGGTGGCAGTGAATGTTCTCAGGTAGGGGAGGGCAGGTTGTGGAGGGTGGAGGGTGGAGGGGGGGGGGGGGCGTGTGTTCCTCTTGCACAAGCGCTCCCATGCTGCGTAGTCTGGAAACCTGACGTGGTCGGGCGGCCGAGCGGTGAGTGACAGAGTTGCGGCAGGGCATATCAGAAAGTGCCTGTGACCGCGCTCAAGCCCCCCCCCCCCTCTCTCTCTGCTCGCGCACTCCTCTCCGGACCGACGGAGTCGCACGAGACTGGCGACACGCTCCGACACCGGTCGGCTGGCCGCGGGTGACCCGAGGATCCCACTTTGACGAACGCACTCGGGCTCCGCCGGCAGTGAAAGGTGGAACTAAATCTACATTCATTGACTTTGAGAGCGATGCACTGGCAGCATGGCCAAGTGGTTCAAGGAGCACCTAGGATTCAAAACTACCAAAGCACCCCCTCCGGCGCCTCCGAAACCGGACTACAGAAACTGTCACACCGGTGTGCCCGGTGCGCCTGGCTACCAACACACAAGCTCCGGAGCCACCTTCCCGAGCCCCGCTCAACCGGACATCCTCGCTGCGTACAAACTACAGAAGGAGCTGGACTTCGAGGACCCGTACACTCCAGGTGGAAACATTTCGTTTGGCCCGAGCTTGAACAGTGGGGGGTCGCCGGACATCAAGTATGTGTCGCCAAAACACCGACTTATCAAGGTGGAAACAATCGAAAAGAGCAGCCCAGCTCCAGGCGGCGGTGTCACAGTCACCCAAGCTGTTGCTGTAGGGAGCGTTAAGTCTCCAACTTCACCTCCCTCGGACCACGACAGCAAGGAGAAGGTGGGTGAAGTTGAGTCCAAACGGTGTCCTTTCGTGTTGGCTACAGGGCTACGACCCACATGTGAACTTGCCTATAAGCTGTTCTTCTAATTACTACCACTAAGAAACAAAAAAACCTTTATATTCGTTCATGAAACTTGCTAAACGTCTATTTTTTTTTTTAAGCCTAATTTTCTCTAAACGAAGAGTTAACCTACAATTCTTCCTCGTATAACACGTTTTCTTCTTCTTCTTAAGTTAAACATGGCGTGTTTGTGAAGCACTTGACCTACTCCGGTAAGGAATGAATCGTTACAACCGGCAGAACTTGTTATCGCAGCCGCACAACTGCTGTCCACGCGCGTTGCGACATCTAATAACTAACCTGCAATACAGGGAGTGCTGTGGAGGGAACGCTCCATGGCCTGTGTTGACACAGAGCTCAGTGTCGGAGCAGGCAAATGCCTTAATACTGAAAATTGTGATTTCTGACTCTGTGAAAAAAAAGTGCAGGCAAACTCTCCTCCAAACGTGTGTGCTGTGTGCCCATCTCTCTCTCTCTTTCTGCTGCTTATCCCCATGCAACGATGTCATATAGACTTATTCACACAATGCCTCTTAACTTGAATCTAATCTTATTTTACTTGACAGATCAATTTTGCGAGTGTTCTTCTTGCAGTGATGCCCGTTGCCTTTGGGGGGGGGGGATTACTGGTGATGGGTTCATGGATAGATTGCTCTAATTTGAGCACAGCTCTCTGAATGTAAAGCCTCAGCCTTCGTGTGTTCTACCTTTTCAGGTTGCGGCTAACGCGGGGAGGTGGTGGCACACTCATCAGCACAAAAATGAATGTGGAGACAGGCAGGTAGAATGCATGGGGAGGTGGTGGTGGGGGGGGGGGGGGGGGGGGGGGCACAGTCATGTCAGGCCTCTCAGGAATTCGTACACACAGGGTTCATTTGGAGAAACCTGAGATGTTCAGTGTCAGCGAGGTTAAGGACATACCGTATGATGAGTGTATGAGGAATGTTTCGTTGTCTGCATAGCTCATGTACAGAGAGGGGGGGGGGAGCACGGCCCTGTGAATAACATCCACACTGTGCTCCACTGTTTGTTTCCTCCTCGGATCACGTCTCGGTTACTCAACATTTTTTTTTGTTTTTGTTTTTTTGTGGTTGTCTTGATTTCACCTTCACGTTACTTCCTCCCGCTCTTGTGTTTGCCTTCGCACCTGTCTGGTGACGTGTGGGCGAGTTGACAGTTGCTTTTGGTGCAACACCATCTTCGGCGCCAGTGTTCCCCCCCCCCAAAAAAAACAGCCAGCCACTGTTTTCAGCGGCCCTCGTCAACTTAGTGTGCGTTTTTAACAATGGTGCAGCTATGTGTTATCAGGAGAACAACGAGGGGAAACCAGAATTTGTCTTTTTTTTTTCACCCAGCCGCATGCAGCTGTTCAAACTGATTCAACAGATTACAGTTGTCTCATGTTAATTGAAGCTTGTGTGGATTTCCCCCAGTCTCCTCTTTCCCTCTCCATGTGCACATATGGCTTTAACAGACATGCAGATGATTGTATAGTATGCTTTAAATACCTCACACCTACCGGTATGAATGATGTTCTGGACGAGCTAAATCAGTACTGACAGCTGGTGGGATCAAGCAATATGTCGAGAGAAGGGGTTCTTGTCAGCCGCTGAAGGTTTAACAAAATGATGTAGGAGTGGAGAGGGAAGTGTGATGGAAAACAGATTATATATATATATATATACTGTGTATATATATATATATATACCTGCCGTCCAGGTTGTCCCTCCTCCTGTATAATTCATTATAATAATAAGTAAAGCTTAATTTGGTTTTGTAACAGTTTTTATTAGGCTACATTGTGCCACTGAGTGACGTACTTTCACTGCATGGCTTCAATCACCTGATGTTCTCAAGAGGAAAGGGAAGTTTAAAGCAGAAATACCTCCCCAAAAAAACATGTCACCTTGCAGTCTTTGTCACATGTTTTATTTCAATGTTAAGAATTTCTCAAATGCTTCAAACTGGTGTGAGGATTACAGTTTGTCTGTGGGCTATGTGTGGCTGGCCACGAAAAACCTCGTTAGAGGGATTCTCCAGGTGACGAGTCCGGTTTTAAAGACGCTGTTTCAGTGGGACGACGCGCTGTTTGCAGATGTTTTCACACACTCTCCCCTCAAGACTGGAGTTGAAAAGTTGAAAGTGTTCTTGTTTTGGGTAATTTTTCCCCACAAACTAACAGCGACATCTGGATGGTGATTAAAAATGAAAAGAGCGTATTTCTGGCTTGTAGACACAAATACTGTACATGCATATCAGCGTGATAGTGAGTGGAGGCAGTGGCTTCACAGAAACCTGTCTCACTGCACAGACTAAACGCTGACTGCTGGAGACCGAGCAGAGAGCACACAAGTGCCTTAACAGCACCGCTTGGTTCCATTGATGTTTTAATTACTTGACTCATGAATGCTAATTATATCACTGCTTACTTAATTCCTGAAATGCCAATAGTAGCGACAAGAGTCCATTTCTATTCCCCAGGCTTCCATGTGGGGAAAAAAAAACAAGATAAATAAGTTTTAATATGCAATGAAACTCAGTATTCAAATTCTGTGTTGTTTTTGTTGTGCCAGTCATCGTCTGAGGAGTGTCAATTTATTCGGTGGATTTCTGTCTACGTTTGGAGTCGCACCTCATGTGGAGCGATATTTTGATGCCCGATTGTTACTTGTGGTTTTGAGTTTTCGAGGCGTCGTGACGTGCGTTTTGTTTTTAATGGTGGCAAGCCCTTCATGGTAGAATGAGTTGAGGGAGATGATCAATTATCACCCCAGCTAATTAAAGGCCTCATCTCCCAGCTCATCGCTCTACTCAGCACTAACCCAACTTCTCTCAAGGACACGCCAAAGTGACGACGGGCTCCCCGCTCGGGAAATGTGTAAACAGAAGCAGCAGCGCGGAGCTGACGGGCCGCAGCATCCTTGTGATGTGCAGCCCGTCATCAGTATCTGTCTGTGCACCTGGGAAACTGCTGTTCCAATCTAGCGGCGGCTCCCTTCACGGCCCCGGGGTCCCTTTAACTCGATGATCCTACGAGCCAGCTTGCATATCTATCTATAGAATTTTGGATCAGAATCCCAGGCAGTTGTTGCGCCGCCAACAGAGGCATCCGGCTCGACACATTTCCTCCGTGCTTATTTTGCAGCTTTTTGTTTTTGTTTTTACAAGACCTGGCTCAGCATTTCAAAAGAGTATGCTGGAGGTGGGAAACCATCGGTACCACCTCCAAGGTTGTGTTTCTGATCGATGGATGTGCGTTTGTGTGCTAGCGAGGTTTTTTTAAAAACGAGTCCACAGGCCTTACAGTAGGTCTGATGGGGCCTCTTTTAAAAGCACTTCTTATTTTTGTCCTATAAGCAAAATTTTTAACTAAAGTCTTGAATGCTTCAGCCGTTTGACCCTTTTTGCACAAATCCCATTTTTGATTTAAAGGAATAGTTTGATAGTTTATCAGATATGTTTATTTTCTTTCTTGCTAAGGCTTACATGAGAAGATCGACACCCATAACATCTGTAGCATAACTAAGCTTTATCTTAACGCACATTTAACACTATATATTGTGTGTTTAATCCGTATGCAGCCCTCTACACGTGGAGCCAAAATACTAATCAGATTGTGATTTTAAAAACGTGACTGATTTCAGCTTCAACAGCACAAAGTAGTAACCAGAAGAAGTCATGTATTTCATAGTAGATAATACGTCACATACCACGAATAGCCGTCCCTACAAACGCAATGACACTCCGCCACAGGCTACGTCCGCCTTCATTTGTTGTGGAAAAGTTGCTGGCCTCCTTTCATTTCTCTTTTGCATGTGTAATGATGAGATTGAACCTGAGATGGACTGCTGCAGCGGGCCAAACAGCTGAATTACGTCCTCACCAGACATTCCTTCCAAACTACAGTCTTCAAGCGTGGTTAGATGATGGCTTTTTTCTTTTTTTTTTCGACTGGCCTGCAGATTACAGCGCCTGAAGAGCATTGCTGAACTCTGCCCGGCTTCATTTCCCCACAACCCGAATCTCTTCGCTCGGCCTTTCACCCAGGCACTCCAGACATCCGAGGGTTTTTTAGAAATGCATCCCACCGGCCTTTTAACGCTCTCATCTCTGCCAGTGATGGGAGAAATGTCAAGCGCAGACGTCAATATCACCTGGGTCTGTGAGAGTGTTTTTTTTTTTTTTCTTCAGGGAGCCCAAAATAAATGGATGAAAACATCAGAGCCCATCATGTTTTGTTATAGCGCCGCTTTAAGCGCAGTTCTCTACCTTTCTGTATCAGACGGAGGCGGGTTCGGTTGATAGCAGGCGGTGCAGGAAGTGCCCTTGTTGCTCTACAATTACACAAACCTGTGTTTGTGCTCTTTGGCTGAGTAGAAGTCAAAGTGTTGGACATGATGGGATATTTTTCTTCCTGTGCAGCTCCAAGCAGAATGCATAATGATTTTAGCTCATTTCCACTGCTGTGACAATGTGATAGCCAGGTTGAAATAATCAACAGATCGGTGTGTAAGCTGTGTGATACACGCCTTGGATTTTTACAGCTGTTGTTTTCTTAAATTGTGCTCAGCAGTGACGAATGTGTTACCGTCAGCGATGACCATTATTTTGACAATTATGAGAAACTGCGTAAATGTAACTAAGACAATGTGTTGCTATAGCTACTCTGACTCATGCTGTAACAGTTGGGCCCAGACTTTGATATTGTTGGCATGAAGAGGCAGGTGTGATTTTTTTTTTTTTTTTTTTGTTTCCAGTTTGACCCACTGTTCGCTGAGCTGTCAAAGAATGCCGTGCATTTCCCTCAACTATTTTAAGCATCTAAGATATTTTTTTCCACCCCTGCTAGTCCAAGACCACACGATAGTCAGCTTTAATTACCCACTGCTCAGAATACAACAAATCCTTTATTTCATGCCAAACATATTTGATACTCTCATGTTTTTTTTAAATTTTTTTTATGCTTTACTGTCCATGTCCAAAGAGCGCCACAATGGCTTCCTACGACCTGAACAAGAATCCTGGAAGGGCGCTTAGAAAGGAAGGAAGGAGCACAGAGCCAAACAGTGTACATGTTTAAGCCCCGCCTCTGTGGGGCAGAATGAAGTCATCCTGTAGTTGAGGATATGCTGGAAGCCTTAATGTAATGCTTATTCAATTGAGCACCGAAAGGTTTGGCTTTTCATCAAGATATCATTTTGACGGCACTGTAATTCAGAGTGTAATAACTATTCATGGTTAGGGTTTTATGTACAACCATCTCGCCACATGCGCTTTAAAGTTATAGGACTTGGAAACGATGGCCTTTAGCCATTGTTTGCTTATTTGTCTTCTTCCCCTTCTTTCCACTTTAAAGAGTCCCGATGCAGTCTGTTGCGTTTGTTGCTCGATTTGCTTCTGCTAGCGTCGCACCGGAACATCAGTCACATGATTCCACCAGGTCACAATTAGCCTGCAGACTAGCGCTGCAGCGCTGGTGCCTGGGGAGCTGCAGACACATGGCTCTGTTTTGTTTAATGACTGTGTGTGTGTGTGTGTGTGTGTGTGTGTGTGTGTGTGTGTGTGTGTGTGTGTGTGTGTGTGTGTGTGTGTGTGTGTGTGTGTGTGTGTGTGTGTGTGTGTGTGTGTGTGTGTGTGTGTGTGTGTGTGTGTGTGTGTGTGTGTGTGCTGAGTCAAGGAGGAGGGAGTACACACCGATTTTAAAAAAAGAAAATAAACAAATTGAGACCGGAGCTTGAATGCCATCTGAGGCACAAAGGGAGAATTGCATGAAGCATTGACTTTTTTTCAGTAGCTCTGCCCTCTAAACTATGCAAATTTCAGCTGTAACCAAATAGTTATTTTTACATCAAAATACAGTATACTGTAGAGGTCATGGAGACGTGATTTGCCTTTTGTTTTTTTTGTTTTTTTTAATCTCTCTGCGTGTGAGTGCAGACTTTTGTTTTTGTGTCACACTGCAGGAGGCAGCCAGACTTCCGTCTTGCAAACAGAGCAGCTCTGTGATCTGAGTGCCCACCAGGAAGCTGAACACTTCCAGTTGTTCTTCGTTGGATTCCACACTTTCAATTCATTTCATTCTGTGAATGAGAAACCAGTCCACCAAACAGTTTTATTGTAATGAGGCTCCGGTCACATTTTATTGTTTTGTTTTTTTATTGGTCACAGTTAAAATTAGCTGTTATGGAGACGGGAACAGCGGATAGAGCAAGAAACACTATCTGCAGTTATTTGGTGGAAAATAAGGAATGGCTTGCTTGCTCCAGGATTAAGGAAGTGCTCCCATCCTGTCAGGAAGTGTTTACAACTTTGTGACATTCCCTTTTTAACTTGACAAGTCTGTGCTCGCCCCTGTGTGCGTAGGCCGGGCATTCTGTCTGCTGCTTGCTCGCTCAAATCTAACCGGGGTTAATGTTCTCGGCTGTTTCGACATGAGCAATGGAGATGTCGGAAATAGTGACAAATGGTGGCTTGGCTGTTGCATGCTCCACGGAGGGCTCTTTGTGGCAACAGACTGATGATTGTCCCCCACACCCCTTGATATTGCCTCTCCAGCATTTTGCTACCCTGCTCTGAGAGGTGGGAAGCCACGTAGCTCGCTCTATTGTCAGCGTAGGTGACGTGCAGGGACCTCGGTGCCCCCCCCCCACACACAGGGAGGCTGTCTGAGGCCGCAGAGCTTCCAGCCTCAATCGAGACGGCTTTGTTTACAGCCTGACTGTGGCTTGTTTTTCTCCCTGCTTCATAAATCACTCTCCCAGAATCAAAGCCTCCATCCCAGCGGATCTCCTCATGTTGTTTCATGAAGCCCTACTTTCCTAATTGTGTCAATTTCTTTTGCTGCGATAAACAATTGTGTTTTTGCTTCTGCGTTGTGGTCGCGGAACCACAGTGGAGTGTTATCGCGTGTCCACGGTGTGTATCAGCGTGTTTGTGTATTTGATGGGCGAACAACTTCACTATTCCTTTTTTCTTTTCGCCTACTACCTCGTTCTCAAACTAAAAAAAAACAAATTGATGTTTGCGCAATAATTGTAATTGTAGTGATGAGGGGAATTAGCGTAACCCATGCTGAGGACGAATCGCTCATTCTCAGGAGCGAGGGATTATCATATTTGATAAAATACCAACATTCCATTGTAGCGCTTGGATTATTATAGACTCTTGTGCCGCACACTAACTGTATGTAGCAGAAACTCTGCCAATACATCTATCACAGAGAGAAGGGGGCAGAGGAAGGAAATTGGATTTTGTCAAGCGTGTCGTCAAGTACTTAATCTTGAATATCTGTTGCGTATTAAGAGTACCTTCATAGTGTGCGGCCCATGGCCTCCTCCCCTCTCTCCACTGGGGGTCTTAAGTGGCCGTGTGGAGTGTGTTTCAATGAAGGAGGTCCTCGGGGACAAGTCGGGCTGCTTTGTGTGCTTCGCTGCCTTTGGGTGCTAAAGGAAGATGCAGTCATTCATCAGGAGAGGAGGGCAGCAAGAGTGGCAATTCATTGAAAAGCTGCTTCAAATTGTGGAAGTATAGAAAGGAATGGATGGGGGATGCGGGACACACGAGTTTTCTCCTAGTGCAGTTTAGTTTAGCGTTGTTTAGATCCTGAAGACACTCGTTTTATACATGTACTTACTTTATAGCCTAATGACACATTGATGGTGCAGGGGGGGGCATGTACAGCAGACCAATTAGCAGCTCATGTGGATGCTTTGTAAGTAGTAATTCAAAACAATAGTTGTGCCCCTTGACCTTTTTAAAATACACACAACTTTAGTTTTTCAACGTCTTTTCAGGTCAAATGACAGAAAAAGAGTTGAGCTATCTAATGTTAATTATGTGGCCACCGAACAGTAAAGAACAGACACCTAAACGCCTATCAACACTTTTAAGACGGATTAATACGATTATACGATTGTATTAGAATGTTTGCAGTCTGTGTTTTGAGGGCTGAAAATAGCTATAGGGGTGTTCTGGGATGCTACAATATACTGTTATTGGATTTTAAAGATGCTTTTAAACAGATAATAACGGCCACATAAGACCTCTGCACTACAAATGCAGATCACTCCAGAAATCATAGGGGGGGGGGGGGGGGGAGAGATTCTGTTAAATCTCATATTGAAGGATACCAAAGGGATGAGAGAGGCAAAAGACCCGCAGTTGGTGAATCCAGAATGCTGCTCAGCGATGTTGAGGATAAAGTGGTGGACACAGGAAGAAAGCTTCAGGAGCAAAAAATTAAAATATGATGATATGATATGATGATTTAATCAACCGTAGTTGTTAATGTGCACTCATATGAAGACGCCACCTAGTTTTTGTGAGACAAGATATTTGATGTTATATGTTACGAGAAGTTTTCCAGTGTGAAAGATGGCTATCATGCCATCAAGTTAAAATGACACGTATTTCTAACTTCTTGCAGGTCTCAGGAGTGTGAGAGTCTCACGTGTGAAGTTTCTAGGAGTTGAGTGTGATTGCCAGCGACCTCTTTAGTAATCATTTGTACAGACTGAATGTCTCTGGATGGTCTGATTTGAATGAGCATTGACAAATGAAGACGAGATATCCTACTACCTTACTGATTGAGACCCAGTCCACTCATTTTTCCACGTGTGTGTGTATTTGTGCAACCCATGCACACACATATGTGAGTGCATATGTGCAGTGTTATGAGACCTTAAGCCTCATAATGCACAGCAACCCATACACACAGTGGTGGTGCGTGGACTATCCATGTGTACATAAGGTACATTTTCCATTCAATACCGTTGTGGCTCCACTAGTTCATGTATTGCTGATGTTTTACCCACAAGTGCGGTGCAGGTTATCACTGTCGCTGCTGCATCTGGAAGCATTCCCATGCAAGCCACGATCAACAACAGGCTAAATCAGTTTGTGCCAAAAAGGAACCGGCTTCACCCCGAAAACCGCCCCACATGGGTAAGAGTGCCAGAGATCTGAAGGACCAACATTTACTGCGGTCTGAATCTTAAAGGGGACGATGGTGGTGTGTGTGATACATAAGTGTGTGCAGCCAGAAGTGAGCTGTTCTTTTGAACAGCGCAGATGTCGCTGAGGGAGCCACATGTGAAACGGATGGCTGAGCACATTGTTGTGCTACAGGGGATTGCTAAATGTAACACACACACGGTGTACGACAGTATGTCGCAGATAGACTCTCTGAATCCGGAGCTTGCTGTTGTGGTGTAAGAAGATGCACTTTTGAGTCTTGAGTGGTAGGAAAGGGAAGATGATCATCAGGTCACACACGTTGTGGAGAGGTTCGGCCATGCTTTAGTCTTGTTGTCAGTGAACTCAGTATTTGTTTGTATTGATTCTCAAGGACGAGCCGGCTCGCTAACGCTGAGTCGCTGCTCTTGAATGATTCTCCAATTAGCTTAAAAGCAAAGCTAATGAATATACCTGGAACATAAACAGAATGGTTCTTCATCTGAAGTGAAAGTGCTCTCCGTTGGTGCGGGGACCGCGGTAGCTTGTGACTGATTGTGAAAAAGGCGTCTTTATAGCAAATATAGTAATTTGATTAGCGGCCTCTGCAGACTCCTAAGCAGGCCTTTAGAGGAGGCACATCACTCTTCCAGGAGCTCAAGCAGCAGCCGTGTTTCTCTGGAAACATTTCAATAAAGTTTCATTAATGTCAGGTCTGTATGGTGGGAAATGTCTCTCCTTTTAGAGGCGAAGCCAATTTTCCGTCTGCCTAATCTGTTTGGTAGAGCCCAGCAGGGCTCCGTCTTCACAAGGGGGCTCCGATGAATTGTAACCAGATTTGCGCTCTCTCTTCTTCGAAAACATGAAAGTATCTCATTGATAGTAACTGCATTATGTCAACAGAGAAGCTGTGATCGTGCTTGCTTTAATAAATTGCCTTGAGGGAGTGTTTCTTGCCAGTATGTTCTTTCTAGAAATGCTGTTGCCAAGTTCTGTTAGGACGACTGCACACTGCACACACGACATTCATCCTATGTTTACAGGCGCAGATAAAGAGGAAGAGCTATCAGCAGAGGCACTGCCATGATGCTCGGCTTGCTGAGTTTTGGGGGTTTTAGATGAACATTTGAACAGTTTGCCATCCAAGAGGAGGAAACATACTTTATGCATGGCAGCTCAAAGATGGAACAAAAACAGTGTCTCCTTATCTTTGTGTCTCCTCTCACCCCTCTTCTTTAAAGTGGCTTTCTGTCCTCCCAATAGTGGCATGCTTTCTTTTTTGCTACACTGAAGAACAAAAGAGCAATAGCAGCAAAGAAAACAAAAGCCTTTTGAAATGCCTTAATGCAATTGAGCTGCTAAGCACTGAGTTGTATTAGGTTATCAGTGGCTGAAATCCCTCGTGGCGTGAGACATGAATCACACACGTCAGCCCTCTTTCTTTCCGTTCCCCCCCCCCCCCCCCCCTCCTCTCTCGTTCTGCAGCCTGCTGACGTTTCTGGCGGGTCTCAGGGGGCCTTCAACCTTGACTAGCTCGAGACGCGTTCAATCCTTCCTGGACAAGCCATGACATTAATATCATATTCCTGCCTGCACTCATTTAGCCGGAGTGAGATCCGTCTTTATTTTCATATGTCTAAAGGTGTTTATCTGATAATCGCCTGGTTGTTGCATTGCATTTGCTTCTGGTTGTTTATGGCGCCAACACCGGACATGTGGCTCGCTCACAAGGCAGACAAAGTGAAATGTTGCAGCCTATTTTCGTATTATTATTGTTATTACTCCCAAATTTCCACAAAATTTCAACTATGAAAGATTCTGAATTTGTTATTATTTCTGATTATCTGATTTACTCTCCATTAAGAGTGCAGGAGGAGAAGTGTGGCCGGTATTTTCTCACTTCTAATGGAAGTCTGAGGCCCGATCGAATTGCAATCCTTCAAGGCTCCGGCATCGTCGAGCTCCGGCGTTGAGCCGAAGAGGCAGGTGTCTGTTATAGTCTGCCAGCCTCCGCTAACGCGTCCCCTCTGTTCCCACTGATTTCAAGTCGGCCTCATTGCCCGAGAGCTGCGGTGCATTTCAAGAAGTTGCTCTCTTCGCCTGCGAGCTGCCAGAGCTCTGTCAGGTGTAAGACACGGCCAGCCTGGGATCTGAGCTGGAATGGAAGTAATTGAGTGTTTCTCTCTCTCTCTCTCTCTCTCTCTCTCTGTCTCTGTCTCTGTCTCTCTCCCTCTCCCTCTCTCTATGCTGCACAGCAGTAAAGGACCTAGCTTCCACGGGGACATGGCCTAAGCCTCTGAGGTGGCTTTGAGAGATTCATATAGGCTTACAGCGCGGCTTAGCAAAGACCTGATGTATTGAGGCAGTCTTGTGCTGAGGGGGGATTTTGGCTGGCTTGACTGCAGTCCTGACACACCCTGGTTTGCCACAAGGCAGATGGCGTGTCCCCAGGCGACGCTGCCGCTCTCTAGCACCCCTCCTGCTGTCTGGTAGTCATTAGTACAGTGGGACAGGAAGGACACATTGGGGCAAATTGGAAATATTAACCACCTCCTCCACCCCAAACATGAACTAGGCTGCAGGGGCTGGGTGATGGTGTCTGTTTATCTAGGTGATGAAATTAATTACACCTCTGCCTGCTAATGGGTAACAGTAGAATGTTGTAAGTGTAAACATTACAGCTTTGCAAAGTTATGAATGTGACACACAGGGTGGAGCCGATGATGACCGTGCAGCGGAGAAATTCCCCCTTCATGAAAAGACACCTCGCAAACAAACAGCTCCTGTTAGTCACCTGTATTACTACAATGCTGAGCTATTTCGCAACACAATTTCCCAATAATTCTAAATGAAAGTGAAAAAGCAAGAAGAAGAACTTCTTTTTGTTTAATTTTTATTCAAAAATGGAATAAGAACATGAGCCAGGTGCTGTAAAGAGCTTTTACTGCCCAACTCTGAGCCAAATCCACACATGCCTGTACAATGTAAATCCTGTTTTAGTGTAGCTGTTGGATGACAAGCCTTTGCAACCTTGTTCTGCATACAGCGACCATAATTAAGATATTTGCATTGCTAGCAGCTGCATACGTTTTCCTTAAATCAGACCATTGTAGATACTTTATAATTGCATTTTGTCTTGACATGTCTCAAAACAGAAGGTTTTAAGATTAGAAAATGACAAAAGCTCATTTCGCATACTGACTCAGCCTCTGCAAAGGTCATTTTAAAAGAGCAGCCGAGATCCACTTGTGACTGATTGCAGATTCCTGTTTTGCTTCAAGAGCTCCAGCAGGCCTGTTAGACTCTTGATTCAGCCTGATTTTGATTGTTTGTGACGGCACAAATGCACATACATTAGAGTTCAAGTGAGGTGTTTCACCTCATCTGCCCTCTAGTACCATGCTACTTCAGACATTACCAAACTAATATTCCCCAAGCCATGAATACAAACCACTTGTGGATAGCAGAGCTGTTGCACATCAAAACTAAAAGTGGAGCGTTTGAGTCTTTGTCCGTGATTGCATCACTCTGTCTGATGCGATCAGAAAGTTTCACCACACACCCTGCCCTGTTATTTGTCCTACATTATGTCAACAGGAAAGGAAAACTATGACGTAATGTGTTTTGAGTGGCTCCACACACAACTCCGTAAGGGGCATTATTTCCCTCCTTTGGCTCATGAAGGTGCATGTAGAGATCTAAGGTGTGAGCTCTGCTAAAAGCTAACCGGCTAAATCTCACTGCGGGAAAATATGTAAGCTGCTGCTGTCATCTTAAGCTGCTGGAGGGAATGTAAGATGCAGCATTCGGAGTGTTTCATCACATTTGTGGGCTACGGTCTCAAACCTCGAGCCACTCCGCTCCAGTATGTGGACTGCAGTCAAATGGGCACTGGCCTTCATCCCTCCCCGTTTAGGTGATTCATATGTTTCTTTAGTCAGGGTTACTTATTCTTAGGTTCGGGCTGTGTTTGCACTGACTGTATCTGAAGTGGGTTTGGCACACGTTGTGATGACTGACGGCTGAGTTTCTATGCAACAGGGTGTGAGACGGTAATAGTGACACTGTGGCTGTAGTGCATGATAATGTGGTGGGTCTCTGGGGCAGCAAAGATGTTGCTGATCTGAGTTGTGAGTGAATTATGTATCTTTCTGCGGCACAAAAACAAACCAGGAAAATGTTTGCGTTGGATTTTCTTTCCCCCCCCCCCCCCCTGCTTGAATTCACAGAAGCAAAACATTTGAGGAACCCATAATTATGCTGTGGCAGAAACAAAAGTCCTAGTTATTTTCCCCAAAACAGATGGAGAGAGCACATTGAAGAAGGTGGATTCAGCACACAGTAGCTGCTATGAAAAACATCCGTGGTACTCGCTTCCCTTGCTATTATCACTAATCCATGTATAGTGGAGATGATTTGTGCCAGCATTGCTATGTCGCTAAGCGGCTTACAAATTATCCCTGCTGAACTTTCTAGCATATAACACCTTTTTTTTTTGAGTGCGTTAAATGATACTTGACCTCCATCAGTACTGGAAAAATGCCGGTGCTTTCCCAGCCGAAGAGAAATCCCAGAGTTGGAAAGGTATATCTGTACATTTTACTTGCTTCCCTGAGGGTTGGCAGGTGTGTGTGTGTGTGTGTGTGTGTGTGTGTGTGTGTGTGTGTGTGTGTGTGTGTGTGTGTGTGTGTGTGTGTGTGTGTGTGTGTGTGTGTGTGTGTGTGTGTGTGTGTGTGTGTGTGTGTGTGTGTGTGTGTGTGTGTGTGTGTGTGTGTGTGTGTGTGTGTGTGTGTGTGTGTGTGTGTGGCACTCTCACGGGTGGCCTGCATATGGGGGTTTGCTTCTGGGAAGCAAATCCTTTTGGGAAGCTCCCTCTGTGGCAAAGACGGACAGCGGTTGGGTCTCAGGGAAGCGGGCTAGGTTGGAGGCACGGCGTGGCGGGCACGAGGCTCGGTCCACCGCCTGTCTGCCCCACCCGACCCCGTCCACCAGATGAGTGATGAGCTTGTTCATAATGAGACCAAATCCCTTCCTCTCACACATGACTCACAGGGTGTAGTGCCAGTCATGTGCGCGATTACATGCTCGCTTAGGTGCATGCATGAGCGTTTCCTTATTTGTTGTGAAACCCTTGACTCAAATCTTTCCAAGTAACGGAACAAGCGGCCGGTGCCCTTCTCCTCTGACCACTGATTGGCAGGACTAGACTGTCTGGAGCCACAACAGAGAAATAGTCCCCCCCCAGTCACACCCTCTCCCCCATTATCCAATGTCCAAGAGGACGGACGGCTCAGACGGTCGCCTCTTTCCTTTCAAAGGGTGGATCTCTGCTTCTGAAGCGGTCTCCTTATAGATGAAGCAAACATTTTTAAGGAAACAAATATCCTCCCCCAGGGCACTATAGATCTATAGATGCGGACTATAGCTGCTCCGCTCCCTAAGGGTTTGAGCTGTGTTTCTGGGTCCCGGGACGTTCACCTAATTGCCATCTACTGCACAAAATGCTCAGCGAAAAGAGCAAAGACTGCAATTAGCCGTGGCTCACTGCCAGCTCGGCATAAATCTACCAAATTGTTTCTCCTCAGAAAGTTGAGCAGTTGTGGTCCTCTTTCCTCTTCTTCTTTCCTCTTCTTTTGAAAAATGTAGGCCTGTCGTATAATTAGGCCGACCAGCAGTAGCAGAGAGCGTGCTGTAAGGCTAAAAGCTGAAGCATTGTGGGGTGGGGAGGGGGGGGTTGTTATTTATGTATGCGTTTTTCCCTTAATGTTCCGGCCCTACTTCGATCACTTGGTCCTGTCCTGGGCCTCAGCAGTATCTGTCTTGCTGTCTCTCCTGACTCCTACCCATGTTGTATTGTTTTAGCAGAGTAGCAAAATGAGTTCCCTTCTTGATGTGTAACTTTTTTACTTTTCTTGTGCAGCCCATCATCCTTGAAGACTACGCCGACCCTTTCGATGCCGAGCAGGCCGGCGGAACTCAGACCAGTACGGAAAAGGTGACGACGGAGAACGATGGCTACATGGAGCCTTAT
Organism: Anarhichas minor; assembly: GCF_050575085.1. Lineage (NCBI taxonomy): Eukaryota > Metazoa > Chordata > Actinopteri > Perciformes > Anarhichadidae > Anarhichas > Anarhichas minor. The sequence goes on from NW_027466508.1 coordinate 3,074,063, forward strand.
GAGGCCCAGAAGATGATGGCAGGTAGATCGGTTCTCATTTTTCTAATAGCTCGATTTCCGTGTCACCCAGCTGCCTCCGTCCAACCTTCACACCTTCAGTGATTGCAGGTTAAGGGACAAGAAATGGATTTGTGTCTTGGCTCTATGATTTCATATTGTTTGTCCCAGTGGAGCATTAATTAGTATGCGGCGTCATATGGCCATATGTTTATTAATGAACAGGCTTAGATGGCCTTATGCCGATTTACATGACAGGTGCAGCAGAGCAAAAATGACCCGTGTGACATGAAAGATGTCACAAAAAAACAACACACCTCAGGGGTCCAATGAAGAGAGAGTAGTTTTTCTTTATATGTTTTCCTCCTGCTGAACTGTGTCCATGTGGAGACGGCCACTTGCTGGGATTTCCAGGAAGGGACAACAATAGCTATGTGCTAACAGAAGAATTCAGCTGAACCACATTCTCCACAGCTTTGTCACAGCGCACACTCACTCTGCCCAGCAGCGACAAAGAATGTGCAGAAAGAGAGGAGAAATGATGAACAATGTGTAGAAAACAAAACATGTGGCCGCCGCTGTTCTTTCCTAAACAGACTTTAGGACCAAAGAAAGGAATGTTTCAAAACAACGTTTTAATGACGGTCAGACCTCAAATGGATGTTTACCTTGATGAAGTGACAGTCATACCATCTATATGCAGGTACCTCTAACCCCCCCCCCCCCCCGCATGTGATACTGTACTCTTATAGACACGCACACACACACTCACTTCCATTGCTCCCACGAAGGCAGGACATGTCTTTGTCCCTCATTGACAATTTTCTTTTAATGGGCCTCCAGACAATCTCTTGTTTTCATCTGTCGTACTGTTTTGACCTCTGACCTGGTGAACGCCTCAGCTGAGTACAAAAACTCAAGATTTATTGCCTCGCTCAGGTGGAGGAAGCTTTTAAGAAAAAAGAGAAATCTGAGCAAGGCTTTTGTGGTACTCCTTGAATCTTGAACTGATTCCAGGTCGTTTTTTTCCGCTGCTTTTTAACTTCAACTTGACACAGTTTTTCATTTTGACTCTTATTGACGAGCTAAACTCTGCTGGCACCAATTGTCTGTCTGGAGTTTTGTTTTTAGCTTCTGGATGCTCCTGTCTTTGAATCCTGAAGTGGTGTTGTTTTCAAGCTCCCTGCTTCTATCCATCATACCTATTGATCGCAACTTTTTGTCTGCTGTTTTGACTGAGCCGGCGGGATGTCGCTTTAAATAGAGACGTGAGTGGATTCCTTTAGCTCCACTGTCATCCTTTTAATATCCATACTCGTCCATGGACTTGTTCCGCCGATGATTTCACAAACACTAAATAATGCATTTAATTCAAACGGGCTGACACATAGGGAGGAAGAGGGTACATTCAACATTATTTGATATGTTCACCTGCAGACACGTCTACAGAATAATACTATCAATTGTGTGGAAGTAGCTCAAACAGGCCATATTGATGTCTGTGAGTTAGAATGTAATATTAATCATGCTCATAGCACCCATAATACATAATAAGGATCAGGGGAAAATCTAAAAGTACAATTATGGGTAACTGCATTAAAAACCCAAATATTATGTTTCACTGGTTCATTATTTGGTTATGTATCCAGGCCAGACATACAGAGCATGAATGCTCTTTTCCAGCAACACCTTCCTCCAAATACACACACTCACACTTGGATGCTGCCCAGTTCAGCCCCACCGGTGCAGTTGGGGGTTAAGTGCCTTGCCCAAGGGTACCTCAATGATGTAATGAGGGTCAAGGCGCTGCTCTTTCACATTCTCTCGCTGTGCAAGGCCAGATGCGTGCACCAATACGGTCAGTATACTGATGTGGATGTAGAGTAATTGCTGCATCCCTCATTCTGGCAGCATGTTGGTCAGGCAGAACTGCACACTCAGAGTTTAGTTGGCCAAAAAGGAGAGAGAGGAACCGTCTCTCTCTCTCCTCTCTCCTCTCTCCTCTCTCCTCTCTTTCACTCACCAAGCAAGACAGTGTGTTTGTTCTCAATGACAACCTGCACTGTTTCCTTCAGACTGCTGTAGATAGCCGTAGCTTCAAACAGCCTCCCTTCTTCGTCTCTTCCCGGCGCTTTGCTTTCACAGACGAGTGCAGATGGACATAAAACTAACCAAACAAGCCAAAACAACAGACACTTTTTCTATTTATGGTTGTCAGAGCAAGGTTTTAATTTACCACCAGCCAAATTCACATCGTCTATGAAACGGTGAGTCTACCTCCCCATAAAATGGGCTGTAGCTGTCTCAACTTGTACAATTCAAAGGTGTGTAACAGATAGTTTCTCATGAGAAGTGTTTCCAATTATTTCTAAGAAGTAGAGTGAAAATGAATCAGACGGCCTGACGTTTTTAGTTTCTCTTCACCGACGACCTTTACCTTTCAGGTTTCAGCACAAGATTTACTTTGAGCTGCTGTCGGCTTGGATCTCACTTAACAGACACACTTGCACACACCGCTGTGCCAATTACGTTTTTTTTAGTTTACGTTTTTTTGTTAGTTTGTAAAGTTTGATTTAGGAATCGCAGTGATGGAGTGTATAAATGGTATTTCACCTCTATATCATTCATGGCATTACTGCTGTAGGTTACTAGAAGTCTTTTCAATGCAAAGATTGTTCTTCCGGACCTAAAGGTTGATTAGCTCAACACAGGTGCTTCCTGTATAAGCTTCTGAGTAGCAAGTATGAGGTCAGTCTGCACTCGTATACTGATTTATTAAAGGCTTTTCACATTCCTCCGCTCTCTCCCTTGCATTTTGCATTTTATGAGTCTCACGAGTTAAACAACCTGATTGATTATTACGTTCGAGCATCAATTCACTGCGAGCTACAGGAAGGCTATTCATTTTCTATAGAGAACAAAAGGCTTGTTGCACAAGAATCACATGTCTGCGTGTCCTATTTCCGCTGCTGATGTCATTCCATTCACTGAAGCGTGAAATATGTACAGAAGCTCTTTACAGTCTTTCAAGGCTACTTATCCTCCGTTTAGTTTATTGTCTACAACAGAGGAAATGAATGTCAAGGCACGCTGCGTTGTTGAAAGCCTCCAGACCAGAATGAGATGACAGTTGTTCTCGCAGGATTTATATGAGACTGATCGGTGGACCTCAGACCCTCTAAGGGGGTCTGGGGGGCATGCTACCCCCCGAAGAAAAGTTTGTACATTTAAAAGTTTAATGCGTCAATATGGTGCACTTTGAGAGCAAAATGAAGAGGCTAGATTTTTGAACAAATTTGAGCTCCTGAAAACAATTGTTCTAGCGGTGGTGGAATGTTGCCAAGTACATTTAGGCTACTCAAGTATTGTTTTTAAGTCAAATGTTGAGGTACTTGCACTTGAGTATTTCCATTTTATGTACTTTTATACTTCTAGTCCACTACATCTCACAGGGAAATATTGTACTTTTAACTTCACGACATTTATTCATCAATATTAGTCACTCGATAATATTATTAATACAAAATATAGATCAACTAATAAAGTTGATGTATCATTGAGTAGCATATAGCCTAATTATTAAGGATATTAGCTCCACCTTTACCAGCTGCATCATCACAGTGATGAACACATTAATGATATATAGGCCGACCATAAATGTGTTATTTATTGTCCACATAATAAGTAGGCTATACTTTTGGTACCCCAAGTAATATTTGGAATTGTACTATTACCTTTTTCATGTAACAGAGTATATTACACTGTGCATCAGTAAATAATGTAATCATTAACACATTGGTTTTATAGATATGAATGGTGATGACACAGCAAAAAAGTCACACTCACAAAGCATGGATAAACGAGACGTGTTTCAAGACAGGTTGGGGGGGGGGGGGGGGGGTTGACAACATCACCACAGGCTGAGGACTGCACTGAGGACAGTCCACCCGTTTTAACAGTCGCACCGGGAAATAGGGGCCCCATCAGTCCCCTCTGGAAGAGAGGGTGCAACGAGCACTGAGGTCACGTGTTTTTCAAGAAGTGTACAGTTAAATCATGTTGAAACCAGATGTGCTATTCTGAAGATACAATTAAAATTCCTTGATCGCACAATATTCACACCTTAGACACACCAACACATGCACCCGACCACATAGCATGTCGGACCTGAGGCGGAAAGTGCCACAGCCGTGTGTGTGTGCGTGTGTGTGTGTGTGTGTGTGTGTGTGTGTGTGTGTGTGTGTGTGTGTGTGTGTGTGTGTGTGTGTGTGTGTGTGTGTGTGTGTGTGTGTGTGTGTGTGTGCGTGTGCGTGTGTGTGTGTGTCATTTCTCTCTCCCAAGAGCCATCCTTAGTGAGGTTGAGTCGACTGATTTATGGGCCTGCTGGAGGGGCATGTCACGACTTCCTTAACCTGAAAAGCCAGCCCCACCCCCGCGTAAGCTGCTCCACACACTGGCCGTCTGTCGAGGCTCCACCTGCAGTTATGAGAAGACATGTGCACAGCCGCTCTATCTTTACAGCGTTTCCGGCATGTGTTTCCACAGTGCCTCGAATATCTGTCATGTCTACACGCGTCAGCGACTGCATGTGCTATATTCGTATCCATGTAAGTCTGTTGGAACGTATGTGTGGGCCTGAGAGGGGACGTCCCCGTCCCCCCCCATTGTCAGCTGGTCTTTTGGCATGTTGAGTAAATATATTGAAAGTGTGTATAGTTTGTATTTGGGGGTACGTCTTTCGAATGTGTGCAATGACGCAGCAGATTTCACACTCGCACATGATCTTTTTTTCTGTACTTTTTGTCTCTTTCACACATAGAAAAGAGCACAGACATATTCACACGACCCCTACACACACACGCACACACCTCAGCTGTCAGCGTGGCCATTCCCTGCATACCTCAACACAAGCAGCAGCACCTACTCACAAGAGGAGATGTCAAAAGAAAAGCTTGAATCAACTTCTGTGATGTTACTCTATCTGCTCAACTCGACTCCCAGACACATTGTTGTAGCTGTTCAGACTTGTTACACTGACGAGTATAATGGGCTGGGCTAGCACTGCGGGACAGTCTGCATCAAGGCATTTCTCAATGGACACGCGCTCTCGTCGTCATACTCCCCAGGCAGGCAGGCAGGCAGACGACCGTGTGCGAGTGTTCCCACAGTGCACGAGGAGGCACGTTGTCCAAACAGCTTGCATGACTGAGCTCTCCCAAACAAACACACGGCAGCCCAGTCCACTTGCCAGTCCTCAAGCCATAGCCACGCCACTCACTGCACCTAAAGTGTGTGTCGAGGAGTGCGAACGTGCGCGTGGGGTTATCGGACAGAAATAAACCCTCCGGTGTGAAATACTTTACGGCAGTGGTGCATTTATTACACACAGTCTCAACATTGTAACCACAATTTGTCTTCATCCCATCTTTCAGGTCACGCTCAGTCATTTAGCAGCAACGGAGTTGTGCAACAGGGCCTGAATGCCTGAGGGGGAAAATAACCGTGATGTTTTCCATAACAGTTGACTCATGGTAGATGGGTGTTCGCTATTTCTCTCTGAGAAATGTGCTGGGAAATGTCTCGGGGGCGCTGGCACCTCCAGCGCCGCACTCCCAATGATGTGGAGACTAGCGTTCAGTGCCAAGAGATGAGTCATTAGCAATGGAGTTGATTATTTCAATTACTCATGATAGTGTGGTGCTAAGCCTCCTGTTGGCTCCAACGTATGAATGCCAGGAAGATTGCCAGTTTGGCAAGGCCCTGAGCGGGTGAGACAACATGTGGGGACGCCGAAAGAGGGATGACGAAGGGAAAAAGAAAGGGAAAGTAGTGACATAAGACCAAAAGAGAACCTGAAGAGAGACGGGCCGAAACAAAAACACAAAAGTGAAGAGAGTGACTGGAGAGCGACCCAGAGGCAGAGGGAAAACAAATTCATGTTACGGCATCCGTGGGTTAGTTTATGGGGACATGTCGAGAGTAAAAAATGGAGGCATGGTGTGCTGAAAGGTTTCCATCTCCTGCTCACTCACCTACTCACTCACTCACTCACAAGAGTGACAGCTCACAAGAGTGACAGCTCACCCCAGGCGACAGCAGGTACATGTGGTGCTACATTTCTTGGCCTGTAACCCTGCTTTTATTGCCCAGAGCCGTGACTCGAGGCATATCCGGAGCATGCACCGACAGCGGTGCTTTTTGTTTTTCTTGCTTTTTTTTACTATTCTTGAAATCTGTGCCATTAGTATGGGACATTTGGTTCAATGTGTTGTTAGTATAGCAAACAATAACTGCAGTTCTCCTCTCATGTCTGGTTTTGTTTTCCTTTCCATCACATCTGCCTTGGTGCATTTGAAGGGTTGCTTAATTAACCTCAGCAACACATTTATACATTACTCCAGCCTATTATAGGCAGCTTTAAATAAGCATGGACTTCTTTCCTCTTGCGCCTCACACCAGCTACTTTTTAAGGGTATTTGTTATCAATGATGATGTTCCTGAGATTTGTTGTCTGATATCTACCTTTAGCCTCCTTTTATGTAGAAGAAAACATGGCCCCAAGTTTACACCTCGTTAATAGCTACACTAATGCTATTTTTAAGGTGTTCTATTCATTACGGGGTGTTCACTTATTTAACAGTCCACTGTTCCAACTCCCTCCCTGACGAGTCATGTCTACGCCCCATTCGGCGGTTGCCAGATTTTGTCAGTGGCATGCTATCCACTTGTCACATCTACATGATCCCATGAGAAATGACTGACAGTTATTACACACTGATCTGACAGCGTGAGTACTGAGCACTGCAAAACCAACGCTCCACAGCGCCAGAGCTGGTGTCAGCTGGTCTTTTTTTTTTTTTTGGCTCGGTGCTATTGTTGGATTCCTATTATTTCAATGTTTCAAAATAATTTTGTCAACAAACATTACAGTGTAATGAAGCAGAGCTGGAGAACAGAAATCTAACGAGATCCCTCTGGAGTGATCCACAACTTTTACAGCGAGGCTGCAGTTTAGTTTAGCTCGTTTGTAAGAGAACTCCGTAATGTTGGCGCATGATTCAAAAAAGTGCGGCCGCTTTCGACAGTCGATTGGCTATTTAAAAATAGCGGGTTTGTGCAGGATATCCCATGTGACGATTCTGTTTTAACTTCACCTTTCTTGTATCAACTCAGCTCGTCTGGAACTTCGTCTGAGGTGGTACCAAAAAAGCAACAGGTACTATCCACAACTTTTGCTCATGGAAAACCAAAAAAAAAGAGCGAGTCGAGTAGAACCGTGCCATACCATGCAGAGGAAACGCGGCCTAACACTTACCGTAAATGAGCCCAGTTTTCCTGTTTTCCTTGGTTTAAACTAGCGACTCAGCAGCACATCTCACCTCATTAACTGTTTTCACCGTATGTAGCACCACTGTCCACTTCAGAGGAAAGAGGTGTCATTTTTATGAGGTGCTCAGTGGCCAGAACAAGAAGAACGAGGTTGTACTGAGCCGTGTAACTGTGTCGTGCAGCAAACCATTTCCTGGCAAAAACTGATGGTTTAAAAATAGTTTCTCGTGTTTTCAGGACGTTGACACAGATCTACAGCGTAAAGGGTTTTGGCTGCGTGTGTTTGCGTGTCCGGCCTACTGGATATAGCGGCGTGAAGGGTCATTTGGCAAAGCTGAAGCGCGGATGGTATAGGAGGTGGGAGGAGGGAGGAGAGGGAAAGAGCAGAAAGACTGACGACTTATTGATGAAATGAGAAAGCTCCAGCCTGATGACCTCCCTCCCCCTCACTTAGTGATGAATGCTTCCTAGCACTGTAGCTACGACTCCTCACACATGACTGTGGTGCTCGCCAGCTGTCGATACGTCTGACATTTCCACCAGATATTGCCACATGCAGTTCCGATTGGAGTACATCATTACGTGTGCTGTTGTGTTTCTTTTGTAAAATGTTACACATCTTAAAATAACCCAGAACGTTTTAAGGTTTGCAAAGGGCGACAGCTCAGCAGTCTCTGCCCCGTTCTCTCTATGATCAATACATTTGCTGAGTGCACAAAGACACACATGGACACAGAGGCACACAACCAGAAGCAGATGAAGAAAGTGCTGTGTATTGGCAGGAGCATTCCTTCTGGCCTCTGACATCCCACTGTGCCAGCCAAGCTGTGCCAAGCCAAGGATGGATAGGATGGCAGACCCGCTATCCATCCGTTACAGCTGAATAGGTAGGGAGGGGTCTGAGCGCGCGGGGGGGGGCGGGACTGGGCAGCCACTCTGGCGCAGGTTGAAGGTGCTGAAGTCATTCATTTTTACGGTAAGATTAATGACACCATTAATCCATGTCCGGCCCACTGCAGAAGGTGGACGGGACAGAATTCATACCCACTGCTGGCTACTCGGAGCCCGCAGCACAGACGCATGGTGTCTGGTAATACGCACACACATTCACAGATTGAGCCATACACAGCTGTCGTGCACACGGACACACTTTGGGGTCATTTGATACGTCGAGTATCCATTTGGCGTAAAGTGGTGATGGAACTTAAAGCTGTAGCTTGTATCTTTGTTGCAGGCAGTTACTTGATGGGAGTTATTGGTCCGGTTTTTACTGGCTGGAGAGAGAGAGAGAGAGAGAGAGAGGCTGAGCGAAGGAGATAGAATGACAGACTTGGTGAATTAGTAATAGACAGGGACATGGCTGGCACCAATCTGATTGCAGGCCTGTGTGTGTTTTTTTTTTGTTTTTTTTGCGGTGGCTACAGTCAAGCTGGAGAGGAAATCTGGCCTGTTGACACTCTGCTGCGACGGAGAGCTTTTAGGTGCGAGTGTGTGCGAGTGGGCGGCTAGCACTCTGCAGCTGTTGAAGGACACGACAGGAACAGATGGGCACCAAAAATACAACAACTCACAAACGCAAAATCCACCCAGTACAAAACATACGAGTGCACTGGTATCTCTAGTAGTGCGTGAGTGTAAGTCACAAACATGCTTCATTAAATTAGTTTTAAGTTGTGTATCATGCAGTACATGCAGATCCAATGGCAGGGTTTTGCGGCTGTACACCATTAACCTGTACTTTTCTCAGAAATAAAGCAAAAACAATCTTGTCCACTGCACCCTTGTGAGTAAATGCTGTACAAACTATCTAAGAGGGTTGAAGTGCAGTCATGTGTTGGAGTAGACCTCTTCTGTAACCGTACGTTTGAGGAGCAGCATCTCTCCATTCACCTGGTTAATCATAACCTGACATCCTCTCTCATGCTTCTTTTGTTTGTGTGTGTGTCTGTGTGTGTGTGTGTTAAGTTAGTTTCAGTTTCAGTTTCCGTCTAACTTTGGATGGAATTATTTTGAATAAGAGGATGTCACAATCTCTGCGTTGCCGCTCTGCTACTTTTACATGTAAAAAGCTAATTAGAAACCCGGTTGTACATGAGCAAGAAATCAGAAAGAAGCCGACTGTAAAACGATTTCTGTGTGAACACGCCGACTGTGAAACAGAAAGAGGGACAGACTTTGAGAATGACAGGTCGACTGTGTTTGCATGAAGTATATAGCGTCTGTGTTTGAGGTTGGTTTATCAAATTAAGAATTGCGAAGTCATGCAGCGAATTTCAACAAATGTGGTCCTCAATAGAGCAGACCTGTGTTATTAAAGACACTGAAGATGTCAGGATAAAAAATGAAATTGTGAAGTTAGCAGGAAAAAGATATCTGTCTCAATATCTGTTTATCAGGATTCACAGATTTGTAGCTGAAACTTCCGCCTGTTGTAGAATGAAAACGGGTAACGTGTATGTCTGAGTGATCCGAGGAGAGCCGCCTGTAACTGCTGCTGCAGTGTGAGTAATATGAGAGGTGGAAGCCTGTTGACAACAGCGTTGGATGAGGAGGGTTTGAAGAGCCAGCACACAGCGGTGAAGCCGTCATCTTCCTCTCTCCATCTCTTGTGTGTACCCTCTTAACATTTCCTCTTTCTCACTCTCTGTCTGTCTCTGTATGGTTTGTTCTATTTCTCCTATTCCTCTTTTTCTCTTTATCATATCTTTATTTGCCATTTTTTTCACTCCTATCTGCCCACTTCCTCTTGTCTTCATCTATTTCCTATATATTGAATCTCCGTTTCCGCCTGCATCTGTCTTTCTCCACTGGGTGTCTGGTCCCCTCTATCAGTCTAGCCAGGAGGCAATAGTCTGGGACATTCCTGTTTTCTCTGTGATAGACTATGGACTAAGCTCTTTTATAGGAGCCTTGTTGTCTTGCAAAATAACCCTGGGGTCTTTTTTTTCTCTCCGGGAACCAATTTATTGGTGACATTTATTCAGGATTGACCTTCTCTGGGTTTGTCTTCCAGAAACTCGCAGCGTTATCTCTCCTTGCAGGGTAATCCGACCATTATTGTAGCTTGATTTAAACATTTACCCTTTTCCTTTTTCATGTCTGTATACATCTCTGAGCTACAATGAACACCCATGTACGATATCAATTAATGCCTTTACACCCAACTGTAACTTTCACACTCGTGCGTCTGCTTCCCTCCTTCACAGTTAGAAAGGAATGCCGTGCGTAAACTTGAGGGGACTAATTAATTAAAATAGTGAGCTAGCGCCATAAAGGCACAAGGGAGATTGTAACCTTATCAGAGCATGTCGAGTGTGCTTTCCAAGATTCGAGATCCAATTAGCCAGATGGACGGTTACAGCATAACACACTCTCCTGTGCGTTCCCTTCCAAGTGGCGTACTTTAAGCCTGGTGGTGAACCAATCATGACGTTTCTGGATGTTGCCGCTGCCAAAATACTCGTACGTTAAATCATTCCAATGAATAAGTTTGCAGGAAGCGGTGTAAGAGAATAACCAAAAGTTTGCAAATCATCTTTGTGCATTATTATTATTATAAGAGAGGCCTTGAGAATCTTTGGCAGTAATTATTGTTGCTTCAACGAATATAAAATGGATATTCTTCACTCAGGCAATCTGTGACCTTTTCCCCTCATTACTTATTCCATCAAGAGGATAATTACTCATCGGACATGCTGATGTTTTCCCTGGCAGGAAAAATACAGATGTGCGTATCTTAAATTTGGCCACCTCTGTCTCTATCTCTCCTTTAGCCCTTCTGTCTTTGTTCGCACCACATCTTATCAATCACAAAAGTGTGATCGCCGGTGCGGTGAGGTGAGGCGCTGGGCCTGCCGGGGGCCCGGCTGGTGGGTTCGGGCTGTAATGGGTTGGTGCAGCCTGTTAATTTGATCCGGTGTGTGGCTGAGGAGCCTCATTAGGGACAGCAGCCCACAAAGGGATACGAGGCTTTCCATCACCGCCGGGATACCGCTGGCAGGAGCAAAATGGGATGGAGGCAAGGGGAGAAGAAGGAAATGGAGGAGAAAGGCAGATCGTTTGGAGACGGAGAGGAAAATGAAAAAGAAAGGACTCCGGCTTTGTCAGCACCAGAGCAGCACGGGTCAGTGGAGAAGGGAATGAGGACAGAGAGGAAGAGAGCACCGGGAAACTACTAACAGTAGACCAGGAATAGGCATGTAACCTTTTTTTATAGTGTAGTTTGTAGATTTTTTTTTTTTTTTCCAGAATAGTTTTCCTACCATCTTCGATTGGCATAAATCTTGTGATGTGAAAGTCAGAAAGTGTAGTCGAGGCCGTCATTAATCTACTATTTCTGTGTTCGAATGCACCGGCGGTACAGAGAGAGAGCAGGGAGATTGAGAATTTGTGACAGGGGAAGAAACAGCCCAGGAATGCTATGACCAGTCGACCAGAATGAAAAAGAAGATTGGGGGGACAAATAAGAGGACAGCGGGAGCAGAGAATGAGATAGTTCAGAGAGAGAGAGGTTCATTTCCATTCAAGCTTTGCATTTTCTTGCCCGCTGCGTGCACCGGTGTGGTCTCACTCTCGGTAGCACGGAGATGAGATGCAGCTGTGGACAGAGTGAATTATTAATGTGAAGATCTCCTTCTCCACTGAATCCAATGAGTTGCCTATGATTTGGCTGTCAGGAAGATTGGTGGTGTGGATAAGGGAAACATGGTATAATCCAGATCACGTGGCGCCATGAGTTCTCCTCCCTCCCCTGACTTGTGCACAGTATTGACTTTCTGGTCATGGTGATTAAAGGGAGCCCGGGCCAGACTGGAGCCCAGAGTCCGGTCACTGGACCTCACAGCGAGCCTATCCTGGGTGACCTTTGTCCAGAGCACAGAGCGGTGGTTAACCCCCGGCTCGGTCATCTGGAAATACTGATCGCCGTAGTGATGTGGAACAGTGGACGCTGAGAGCTGCTAGAGTGCTGGCTGGGCTCCTCTGTTAGTTCCTTCGCCTCGTTTGCAGTCTTGCTGTCTGTAAGCAGCTTTTACAAGGAATCAAGGCTTCAAAAATAATTGGCTGATTTTGGAAAAAGAAGACGCATCTCTTAAGTTTTGGGTCGTTTGATATATTGCTGCCCACAAACTTTTTTTGCCGCTTGATTGATTTCCTTCTGACAATCTTAAGAGTCATTATTTTATCCTCATCCATTGTGTGTATTCATCCAGCTGTGCAGGGGTGGTTTTATTCTTAAAACGAATTTGTTTCACAGTGGATGAACAGCAAGCAGTTATTTTTTATGTTAAGCTTCACTTTCCGTCTAAGTACATGTTCTGCCTTCATGCACAGTTTGAGGGAAGATAGAAACAGTTATTCACACATAGCACTTGTTGATGGAAGTTCCCCAATTCATGTGTTGTTTTGTCGACCTTTAGGAGATTTGCATAAAAATCTTTGCACATTTTGATGAAGACCCTTTCTTTTTGTTGTCGACATCTGTCTCTGCCTCTTTCTCTCTCTCTCAATCCATCTCCCAGACTCTTTCTCTCTCTCTCTCTCAATCCATCTCCCAGACTCTGTGTGTCAGCGATGAGTCATGACTGGAATGACATGGTGGAGGGTCTGAACCTAAAGCACAGAGGGAGATGGTCAGAGATAAACAGAATATGGGCTAAAAGAAAGTCAGTGAGTGAACGAGAGACTTGTGGTTTTCAGTGGAGTGACGGTACCTGAGAGGAACCCAGCAGTCAGGTGACCTCTGCTGATGTGGGACTTCAGGGGGTTACCACAGAGGAGGAAGCAGCAGCGGCTGCCTGTCCTGGCCCCGGAGCCTCTGTGATGGACAGTTAGGCTTTTTCATTGCACTGGTTCATGCCGTCTGAATACAGAACCGGTATTGATTTTAACTGGGAATAGACAACCAAGAAGCACAGTGGCCCAGCGGTTTCACTAATACAGCTTTTTATTTAGTCACCTGATATGTCACAATAGGAGTTGGCTGGTCACTTATACTATTTTGTAAAAAATAAAATAACAAATAGAGTTAGTGTTTAGTAATATTGCCGACATATGGGAATCACATTTTCAAGTTAACATTAGTTGTGATAATACCAAAGCACTGTAACGCTTAAGAAACGGCTAAAATAATGTTTTGTCAGTGCCAAGTGTGTCTATAGTGAAGCACCAAAGTTCACTTCTGACCATAGAAATAGCAGTTTAACAAAACAACTAGTACTTGAGATCGGCCTGGGTCTTGACACTGGTCTTGTCATTTCTAATTCAATTTTTAACCCAGATTATTAATGTGTCTCACACCAACATACGTTTAAAAAGCCAAGCTGCATTCCGCTGTGAGTTTGTGTAATTTGTAGTTTGGATGTAAATGACATCAGTCTGACATTTGACAAGCACGTGTCCTTGTTTAACCAGCCAGACATCTGTGGTCTGACTCATCCTCCGTAGAAACATCACTGTCACTTTACTGGAGGCTAGCCGCTGAGCAAGCAGGGCTCAACACACGCGCACACACGCACACTCAAAAACAATTTCCAACATTTCTTTTAATCTCTTGGCGTCGCTTGCTGTGAATTACTGACACTCGTTGCTGAGTAAGCAGAAGATCTGAGTCACATAAATAATTGCATTTGTTTATGTGACTCAGAAACACTAATACCGTCTGTGATCTGTCACCGTGGACTACTTTTAGAAGACAGTCAGCGAGCAAAACCTGACTCATGCAAATCAATGAGAGGGTTGGAGATATGTTAGGTCAACCTGACAGAGCATGAATTCAGTGTGTAAGCGTTATCTGACCATGTAGCATGTTATTGTCTGAAAGTAGGTTGATGAGGTTATAAGGTGATGATTTGAACATTGACCTGCTGTCCACCTATGCAGATGTTATTGTTGGCTTATTGCTTTTAAATTCAATTAAACCAAGATAATAACTGGAAAGTTTAGAAACTCAATTTAGCATCTGACTACCCTCCAATCTGCTGTTACCTAAAATGGGCTTACATAGACAACTGGAGCAAATCCAATATTAGATGGATGTAGCAAACACACAGACACACATGGTAATGTAGATGTAGTTATGCACCACATGTCTAAAATATTTGAATTCAAAAAGAAGGATGATATAGTTTGCCAAAAGAAAGATATTTTTTATATAAAACAATACTTTGAGAGGGACATAGTGTGCCTCTCTGCAACACCACCCACAGACATGCAGACGATATCAAATATGGAATTCTACATCATGTCCTGCGTTAACGACGAAGCCGATTTGTATTGAGCACTGTCGGCCTGTGTTACATTAGGACGTGTGCTTGACTCGGTCACAGGTCGCCCTGACAAGCATCTAAAGCTTTGGGGGTGGAGGAGTACAAGCGAGGAGATTGGCAATAAATATCGCAAAATCTCAACTGGTGACATTTCCGCTTTTCGGGCCTCCTCACTGACAGCCACAGGAAATCTCCCATCCTGCTAGGAGCGGCTTAACGCTGGGCCAGTCACATGCTAGAACCAAAGAGACGCTTCAAAGTGCAGCATGTGTGGTAAAAAAAATGTACACACATCAGTGTATTTTGGGTAATGGCTGCAGACAAGATGGCCGACGACATGTCCATACATATTATTCTTTTTTCACATATGTTGCGCTCTCGGTAATGACTACTGACAGCATATGGCCGTCTGCTTTTGGTTCGTCCCCACAGAGGAAAGAAGCCTCTCCTCTGCAGGCAGTAATGTCATTATCAGGCCTCAGAGCTCATTAAGCCCAAGCAGATGCGGCAGATAGAGAGATCTGTTGCTTACGCAAGGCAGCAGGTGAACTACAGAGGCGAGTGCTTTGTGTTGACAATACTGGTCTGTATGCAGCAGCTTTGTCTGTGTGCATAACTGTTCCTTCAGAGAGTCGTTAAACCCGTTTCAGATATTGAAGTCTGAAAAAGAGAAAACTTTTGCAAACAATAGGCTGACAGGTGTGTCGGAGAATACCTCGGGTAGACGATGTGGAACAAAAAGTCTTCTTCACTCGCATTCAGAGATGTTTTGTGGCAACGTCTCGGTACATAGACCTTCATCAGGTCGCTTTTGATGATGAACTTTTTAGAGTCAGTCTTATGCAGACTCGGCTCTTTTAAGGACAAATGGGAACATTAACAAAATATACAAAATGTACAAAATAACGGTGCTTGATGCTTGAAGCCATCATTGCCAAAATGAAAAGACTATGTTATGAACACTGCAGTCATATGCAGTCTGGACAACGCTGGAATATGTCTGCGCATATGGAATGATGGGTAAAGCCGCTCAGCGACGTCTGTTTAAATGGCACGAGCAGCGTGTAATTTCCTCCTGATGAAAAATGGATTCTGCAATGAGTTCATTGGAAGTTAGATTAAAGAGTAATTGCATCATGACATCCAATGATTATTGCCTTGTGAATACAATCAATCACTTTGTTTACTCAGCACCATTCCAGAGCTTATTTTGCTTCTTGCTCTGATTTTGTGGGGGAGGGGGGGTTGGGACCATGTTATTATTAATGATGATAGCAGAGTATCTCAGTCATCAGAGCATATGTGCATTTCATCACGCTCATCATTTCAATGAGATAAGCAACCCAGGTTAATTAGAAAACCATTACGCTTTCCTTCAGAGCCTCGAAAGGTGATGCTTCAAATTGAACCTCCTGGCTTTTTGTATTCTTCCAGAGTGGATTCATTCCCAGCAGAGTGAAAACATTCAATGTTTGCCCCTCTCAGAAATTGAGAGAGTCGCTTGCAGAAGTGAATGATGAACTGACAGCACTGCTTTGCTCTATTATGTCCTTATGTTGTGTCCGTATGCACCTATCTTTGCACCCGTTGACGAACAAAGTAGAGGCATCCATTACTCTGCACCTCTCTGCCGTGGGGTTGACCCTCTGCTGCTCCACACAAGTCCACATATGTCTGGCTACATATCTTCACGGTGCTGCTCTCAGCTCGCCCTCGGTGCTCCGTCAGCAGGCCCACATGTCACTGTCAGCAGGCCGCTCACGTAGGCTTTCCAGGCTGGGACACCAAGCCGAATCAACACCTCCCTGGGGGCCCCTAGGTCACCCGCGGGCTAACCGTGCTGGGTCAAGCCGGACTAGTTGTGGGGTTGAATGGAGGTGGACTATGTCCCGAGGAGAAGGACCAGAAGCTCTGCCCTGATTAGAGCATATGCTCTCCGCAGTTATCCTGCAGCCTGTTGGTCACCTCTCAATGGAACCCCTCGTAAAAGCAGGCATTGTGACTGCGTGCAGTGTAGCGAGGCTCTGTCTCTCCTTCTTTTTGGCGGAGCCTGGCTGCTCAGCGGGCACTGGGACACCAGAATGAGCAAAGAACAGCTGCTCCATTCAGAGCAGACTGCTGCCCCGCAGGACACCCTCTCCATATCCTCTCAGCCTCGCTCATCAGCACCCACCAACACACAGAGGACACTTGGCTTGGTGTCGCCCTCTTCTCTCTCCCCTCTTTTTCGCCGTCTTTGTGTCCCCTGGCTGCCTTCTCGGTTTAGTAAACAAAATAAACAGGATGGATAAAGCGGACTGGAGTAAACAACTTAAGTCAAAAACTATTTTCAGTCGTTATCAACACCAAAAAAAACTATGCCATGCATAGTAATCGTCATTCAAGCGCAAGTATCAACTACCATGTTATGTGTGAGATTATTGCCTATGGGCGTGATCTTAGCACTATTCAGGCAGCTTCTGAAAATGGCTGAATTGAGAGGTTTGCAGTGCTGGACAATGCTTCGTGTGTGTGTTGTTGTTAATTAGTCAGGCAGTGTGTTAGCTCAGATTCTCTTCTCAAAGTGTGAAGGAGGGAAGCGGGCTAATGTGATTACACAGATCAAACGAGAAGAGAGACTGACAGCGGACTCCTCATGTGGTTCTTGGAAACACAATTAAAACATTTGGCCGAGGCGGTCGGACTTCCAGCCAATATCGCTTTCCCTCGGGTTGCGTGTGCCCATGCCAGTGTTAAGGATAAAAACGCATATAATGCGTTTACTCATTTTCTTTTTACCTTTCGGACAGGTTTTAACCGTACCAGAGTACCCTCATAGGCTCTCACAGCTGCACCAGTGCATTGATGTATAATGCTGCGATGAGTTTTTTCAGAAAGGAAACATACCAAGGCCCCTCGGAGGTTATCTGAAGAGACCCTTACCCTCTCCAGCCTCTGCTTAGTAGCCAATGCTCCCTCTGTGTTAAGAGGCCGAATTCAGCACAACAAAACACTTGAGCAGTAAAGCTTCTCCACTTGGATTGCACCAGGTGGGTCATTTCCTGACCCGAGAAAGTCTACAAGGCCATCAGAATAACAATGGGCTCTTCTCATGCTTTATTAGTCTTTCACCCGGGGCACACTGCGAGTGATTACAATACCAAAGCCATCTCGAAGGGCATCAAATAAACATGATAGTGCTGCTCAGCGGTGTTGAGGGGAGTAAATACCGAGAGAGATTTGATTTCAGAGATTCAGACTGCTTTTACGGAAATGGTGAGAAGGCAATGTGGAGGCTAAGAGGAGAGGTTCTGAATCAAACATGGATGGTAGTAGCCTCAAACTCAATTGAGTGAGCTGCTTGCAAAGCTATTCTAAACACAAAGATGAGAATTCTTTAATTTCAGCATTTCAAAAAATGGCTCCATCGACCTGTGGCCTCTGGCACCCTGTGGGGCAGTTTTTGCAGCCGGCATTTCTGGATCTCGTTCACAGGTGAGAGTAGTTTGGACCGTCAGATTCCAAGTGAATCGGTTCAGCAATCGTACAAGCATCGTGCCAGACGGTCGTGGTGAAGAAGGAGCTGAGTCTGAAGATGAAGCTCTTCTTTTGCCATTGGATCTATACCTTCCCTGGAGTCATGAGCTTTGTTTAGTGATTGAAAAACGATGTAGCCGATGCAAGCCACCCTAGAGACCCTATGGCAGAGCCAGAATGCAGTGAAGAGATTAAGTATCCCCCTTTGCCAATTGATTACCATCCCCCACGTGGAGTTGGAGAAAGTTGCTCGGGAGAGGAGCGTCTTTTGGTTTCTTTGCTACAATCTAAACCTGACCAAATGGAAATGTGTACCGTACATTTTCAATCTGCTATTTTCTCTCTTTTATTTAAGTTTCTCTTAAGTGTCTCAGTTGTGTCGCTAGAAAGTGGAAAGCATATGTTATGCCTTTGGTTTCTCATTTGCAGCTCAGTCCCATTCGCATGCATCCCTTGGCAACATACAACAGGCTTTTTCCTCAATACGTGAAAGATGCATTGAATTTTTCGAGGCTTTCTCCTTTTAGAGGCCTCCTCCGAGCTTCTCCTCATCTAGAACTGGAAGTCCGTGGGGATTGTTTGCTGAGGGTATTACATTTATGCATGCAGGTAGCGATTATGCAGGCAAACGGTAAAGCAAATCTGTGTATGCTCTTCTGTTGGTGTCTGAACAGCGTGAATGGAATGCCACAGTGCCTCATGAAATTGGCACATTTACGTCTGTTAAAGACTGATTCAAAAAAGTTTGCTCATGTCTTCTCATGTTCTCTGATGTTTGCCTGTCCATAGATAATCACAGGAATGCTTTTTACACAGAAATCTAAAAGTCACTTTAAGCACAGACATCTCAACCTATAATGCTGATCAGCATACTTCTGTGTGATTGCAGTTTCATCTTGAGTAATTGGACGGGCTTTCTTGGAGCAGTGAATTGCTAAGCAGAAAATCCCAGCATGAGCGGTCCGCAGCCTGACCTATGCAGCATTTTCACTTTTTGTAAACGTTGCGGCTTGCCTTTGTTTTCCCATTTCTCATTCTGGCCTCTCTCCTGCTCCGTGGGGAGTTTTGTTATCACCCCCTAAATTTGTCAAAGTTTCTCTGCCGTCTAAGTCAGGCCCCCTTTTAGTTCCAGCTCCGCCAGCTCCCTTGGTGGAAACTGCTACTGTGACGTCAAGTGGACTGACCGTGTGTTTACCTGCTGCCCCGCACAATTACGGGAGCCGCGTGGAGGCGTGTGGCGACAGAGTGGCCATGTCTGTGAAGAAAGCGTGTGAATGGAGACGGAAGCACCCTGCTTCCATCCCACCCACACTCTCCATATCCGGACAAAGGAAAGCCACTCACTGGGTCAGACAGTCCCAGACACTTGTGAGGATCGCCCCTCCTGCACCGCACTGCTTTTTTTTATTCCTTCTTTTCACTCGGTGTCTCTCTATTCCCACTGCCACTTAGCCTCAGTGTTTGGAAGGGGATTGCATAAGAGCTGGACTGCTTTTCCTCCTGGCAAGCGAGGCCTTTTAATTGAAAAGGAGATCCGGAATGAAAACTCCCATTCCTTTTCAGGCCTCTGTTCTGTGAAAGCGCGGAAATGTACCAGGGGAAAGAAGACGAAATGTACAGAGGAGTCGGGGGGGGAAAAAACAGGTCATGTTCTTAAAACAAAACGAAAGAGGAGTCTGACATCCCGCCTGTCTCTGCACTACCTATAATGACTCTTTCTTTCCTCCCAGTTGAGTCGAACAAACGTCGCGTGCAGCACACTTTTCTGTCCAGAGAAAAGGTAGGCGCTTCCTGCAATAGAGTGTAACAAAACAGTTGGTCTCTTGTGTACAGAATAATATAAAAGAGGTACTGAACCATTATTTTTCTGTAATAAAATGATATTGCAGGAAACCTTAGGGGATGTAGTCTGTGAATGATGTGTTTTTGTATCGAGTTTATGTACACTTTAAGCAAGTCTTACAGTGATGTACCGGTATCTGCTGGTTTTATATGTTTAAAACACGCGTTTGTGTGTCACTGCACAAAGTAGAATTAGAGAAGAAGGGTGTAGCTGTTGTGTAGTGTTTTAAACTTCACTAAAGCTTGTTCCCTTATTAACTTTCGAGAAACTCCCTTTTTAATTGTTTTGGTTGATTTGAATCCCTTAACAAGATTGTGACTGGCCCACAGCTGCTCTTTATCCAGCAGTCGTGTATGTGAAACAAGGTCCCACTGACAAAGGGCATGTGTGCTTTCTTGCACAAATAAACAAAACATCTGTTTCTCCAGCTTCCTTTCCTTTGAGAGTACTAACCGGTTGGTCTGGGCTGCTGGTGGCTGAACCACGCTCCCTATTGTTGCGCCCCGATGCCCTGATCCTGATACCTTTTTTAGCGTACTGATGATGTTTACTAAAGGGATTGGTCGTCCACTGGTGGAGGTGAGACTGGATCAGCTGATAAATATCAGCGCTTTCGACGAAGTGAGGCATTGCCAATGCTGTAGATGCACTAAATCTCGCAGATGTACCCCAAGAGGGCTGAGTAAGTCCAAACCAATAAGTGTGTGCCGCTATCCACACAGCAGACCTCTTAATCTACAAACAACGCTGTGCAAACACAATACAACACAATCCCTTTGGCTGATCATTTATTCAACAGAACTGACGGCCTTACAAGGTTAAGAGCCACAGAGTCAAAAGGCTTATCTGCCTATTAATTGCCTCTGATCAGTAGTTGATGCATAATTGAAATGGCCAGAGCGAGCTAAGGTGGGCTCTGGAAAGTGTTTAGTCAGAGAGATGGGGCTGTAAAGAGCACGATCTCAATGCTTGCCTTGCTGAAATGCAGCGTAGCAATTTAGTTCAGATGTGGAAGAGGCAAGTATCTGGTAGCTTTTATTCCTTATTTATAATAATCTTTGTCTTTAATAATATTGCCAGCCTAGATATCCTGCTGTCTCTAAGTCACACTCTCACATACACTTACTGAGACTCTTGTGCTGCTTGTTGTTACAATGTGTATTCACCTCTCTGAACATACGGGCCTTCAGATTGATGAAACCTTGCTTCAGAACAAGCTTCAGGTGCGTGCTGAAGTTCACACTGGCCCTTCGGATGTCGGGCAGAGACTCCATTTGGCAAAGTCACTCTATGAACAACTGTGCAAATATGTCTCCCACCTCTGCTGCAACTGGCCAGGCAAGATGTATTAATAGAGAAGCCAGACTTGAAGAGCTGTTCCCTCGGACTACAAATGGACTACGATAGAGCATTCACAGAAGGTTTCTATATGTTTTAACTGTAGATTAAAGATCACGATCAAGATTATGGATGGATATTTGTAATAATATGATATAAATCATGTCTCAGCGATTTAGCAATTTACATGGTTTTCTTGCATATAGTATATATTTTCTTACTGTAGAAACAGTCTTAATGTCGATTGTTCGTATGTAGAAGCCAGTTAACTCGAGCGGATTCACCTGCGCTAGAGTCAGCGTCGTACACATTCACATTGAAGATAACTGGATGGCTGAAAGGACCGATCAGATGTGTTCATATAAAAAGCTGTTATCCTGTTGATAAATCATATCTCTAGCCAGTGGAGAGCTATTATTACTGCTCTTATTGTAAGTCTACTACCAGAATTGCAAACTGTAACTCTAAACGAATTGCAATTTAAAATAACGACACACCTGACATGAGACAGAAAAGACAACAGCTGGAGGTTTTCTAAAGAAAGCCAACATTTGCTGTGTGATGTAGGTACACAAGATCTGTATTATTTTAAATAGTCAACAGTTAAATGTTTGCTCTTTCCGCAGAGACACCCACAGCGATGTTGCACTTCATCATTGGATGCCTTTTTTTTGTGTCATTGTTTGAGTTTTCATCATGACTCGGTGTCCTCTTGAAGCATCGTACTCATTATGTCACGTCATGGCAAACATCAGAGAGAATGGCTTGCAGCTTAATTTGCACTTGAGGTAATGGATGCACTGATACTGAGGGCATGTAGCATTCACCCAAAAGCTAACAAATAATATAGAATTCCTGTAATTTACTGTCATACATAAATGCTTAAAATGCTATTGCCACCCTCGTGTTCTGCTCCCGTTATCCAATTTGGTAAATGTAACCCGAGTATAGATGACGGGGACAATTTTAATGAACAATTTTAATGAGCAATATTGTCAACAACAGGGACATGGACAGGCAAATGATGAACACATATTGTTGATGACATTGGCCCTAATACAATGCTGTAGAAGATACGGTCCCACGGCCATGTCTTATTTAGAACAATTGGGAAAGATTTGAATTATTGAGAAAATGCTTATTCTGTGGGTGCTATTATTAGATGCTTTTTGACACATTGAGTGAGTGTATCCCTCTCCCATCTGGCTTATTGTGTAGCAGCCTCTGGATTGGCAGCTCTCCTTCATAGCTGATTTATATTCATAGGGTTTGCCCGGCACGGCCCTGACCTGACCTTACATGCTCACGTTTGAAACATCGGCTGCGGAAGCAACCTGCTGATCTCTGTGTTGCTTGATGAACGTTGGAATGGTGATCCCACATGGACATCGATATACAATGGAAATCATATTAATAAAGAACAAGCACTGCAGATGTTCTAAATAAGGCACAGTGGGGGTGAGTGTGTGTGTTTTCACGTTCTAATTATTCCCCTAACTCTGCACTGCATTGTGTTTGTATGTATCTTAACAGGGGCATAACTAAATTATTCCTATTACTCAAGTAAAATCATTTCATAGAAACACAACAGCAGCCAGAAAACAATAGGCTCCAATGCAATCTGAGCTTCCGCTCAATTGAAAGTCTATTGTAGGATGAAGAGAGTGAGGCCGGCATGGCCGATTTCATATCACTAATGATGAAACTACAGGAGAAATCTTTATCAGTCTTTATTGGAAATGCAGGAACTAGAACAACTCCCATAGAATGTCGCCTTATCTTGCAATGTTTGTCTCTACCAGTTCTGAATTCCTCAAGTACTTGTAAAATAAACGTATAGACCACAGGACACTATCGGTTCCAGATCAGCCTGCAGATGTCTTGACTTTTGTGAACATGTAGATAACTTTATTGCCAATCTACAAAACAGAACTTAAATGCACTGTCCTGTGCTCTTTTGTGTCAACTTCCCCAAATCCAATACGGAGCAGTACATAGCAGCTACCATAATATACACAATCCCACGCAGTCGGCGAACACCACATAGTGACTGTTCAAGTCTGTAATGGAGCATTTTCAAACATAACCGTCTCAAAATAATGTTAACCAACGACGTGCTTCTTGCCGTTGGGAAATAATAACACTACATTAGAATCACTTCAGTAGGTAGTAGGCTAGCTCATGCACACAACTTCAACGTATGGAGGAGCACACATACAGTACAGTATCTCTCCTTTTTTTTTACACTTATTACTTTTCCCACATTCTTCAGACCCACGGTGCAGTATTAGGTTTAGTGGTCACTTAGCAGCTCACAGCAGGACCCCGCCCTCCTGTTGCTCCTAAGAATCCAGCCAGCTACCTTTCAATTACTCTCCTTTCTCTCCACTTCCTGCCGGCACCATCTCCAGTACAGTTAGACTGCAATTATGCTAACTGATGGACCCTGAAGCCCTGAATGTCACTCTAGATTTTTACAGCACACACCTATTCAGTCAAGACAAATTTAATTAAAGTGTCCTCAATTTTACAGATGTGCAAAAGATATTTGAATGTGGTGGTGGTGCTGCTACTGATAGAATGCTAAACAAATGTAAGACGCCGTAATAAGATTGTTCTGCCTTCGTGAACGTGAATTCATGCGCGATGGGATGATTGGCTGTGACATCGAATGGCATTATAAAGAGTTAAGGGCATTACCATTGTGTGGGTGGGAGCAGGTGTAATTGAGACATGGCACACGGTCAGCAATCTGAGGGTGAGATGTGTTTAAACAGCAGGGAAATGAGCGATCGGGCAAACTCTGTGACTGCTTATTGTGTTAATCTGATGGTGTTTTAGACCCGAGATGGATGTGTTGTGGATTAAACCCATCTGGTTCCCTCCATTAGGAGGGCTATTAAGAGGAATAGTGAATGTTTGCTTTATTCCGCTTGTCATGGCATGAGAAACGGTGCATCACAGGTGCAGCGCAGAATAACAAACTCCCGTACGAACAGCATACCCTGCAGGTGTTCTGCTTTCCTCTGAGCTCCTAGGATATTTGGAACCATTAGCTCTAATGCATTCTGCGCATTTTTTTGGAAAAACATAATGTGACAGCGTTTATGTCATTTACACATCGAGGGGTATGAAATTAGATGCATGTGTAAGTAATTGCTGGAGTTTTATACGCAGCTTCATCTAAGGTTTTAAAGATTTTAATCTTTCCTACCCCCGGGGGAAAGTCTGGATTGTTGGTGAACCCCCATGGAGTGCTGCTCATTCAGCGCTAATGTTCATTAGCAGTGCAACGGGAGGAAAAGATGCAGCATGAGTGGCGAGCAACACGCCGCTGTTTGGCCCCCGTCACTGTGACAAGGACGGCGGCAAAACTGAGACTATAGCTGCAGTGCTAACGGTGCTGGGAATGTGCCGGGGTGTGTTCACACACATACGCACACACACTTCTCCTTCTCTATTTAGCGGTCTGGCCTTTCTTCTAATGGAAGAAGCGGCATGGCTTTTTAAAGCGGTCAATTAAGCTCCATTGAGCGAAGGAGGGAAATCAGCATGTTGCTTAATGAATGTCAGGAGACGTGTAATTATGACATGACTGGAGAATGTGACTGGCATGAAAATGAGCTGATATATGTGATGGGGATATATATATATATATATATATATATATATTCGTCTTTATGCCTTGTAATGAAGGTCTTTGTTACAGCAGAGTAAGGTGGTAATTAGACAGGCCGCCTCTTAAGCAGAAGGTCACAGGTGAACTCTTTTTGCTGGATGCTTAAACAGGGCAGTAGACCAGTAAGAGTGTCTTCTTATAAATGTGACATGTTTTTATAGACATGGATGAAATGTTGTCTAAGTCTGAAAATCAATGTTCACATGCTGCATGCGGTGTCCTCAGTATGAGGTGGATCTGTGAATCTTTCCCCTTCATGTGCCTCACCATCTTTAATGTCAAAGAGCACATTACATCTCTCGAATTCAAAGAACTATCTTTCACATTGTTAAAACAAACTTCTGACATCAGTGGGAGCATAACTGCATTCACAGCCAATGGTTTATACTAATATTTTCTGCTTCCTGTATACTCCCTGAAGTCCGCAGAAGCGGGCTTTTTTTCCGCTGTGTTCCTTCGCTTCACCTCGTATCTTTTCATCGCACTTTCCTCCATAAGGGGAGTGAAGAAAATATATATTTTTTAAATCTTGTATTATCAAAGGACATCCTCTGTTCTTCACCTGTCTTATTCATATCTATAAACTGTCTTGTCGTTTCTCTCTCTGTTTTGTAATAATTCATAATTCCATAACTTGAGATAAAGAGTTGGTGGATGAGGTTTGCTTTCCTTGTGTTGTAATGATGTTGATGCTTTCCAAACTCAGTGATGATGAACTTAAAGACGACACCAACTACACTTAAGTTGAATCTGAATGGCTTATTGTATGGAGTCCCTGCTTCAGGCTGTCATCGGACTCCCCTGCTGTTCATTAGTTTTGTTTGTAGATCCCTGGAAGTTGGAGACGACTGTTGTTGCGCTGAGCTGAAAGTCATCTCCGTCCTCCTGCCAGCCATCAGTGTTGTAAACACAGCACTGCTCCTTGCCAAAGTGCTTCCACAGATGGCTCAATGAAGCAGTCTGCCTTGTTGTTCCTGTTTATTCAGCATTGCTCATCCCCATAATGAAACGGCTTCATTACAGCAATTTGCACTCATTCAGCATTCTGGGAGAGCGTGCAGATGCTCAAGTTGCACCGGTAAGTGTTGAGAAAATGAACCAGTCCCGCTTCTCACAGAACAACATTGAGATGACACTGAAACTTCTACGTAATGTGTTTGTCAAGTTACATATTTAGACAGCCAGTGAGGGTCATCCTCTCTGACACACACTCAAGATACACACGTGTCCTTTCGGTTCTATTCTTAAAGCCCAGCTGAGACAAAATTCCCGAAGCCAGCACCGGAGGTGTATGTCAGAGAGGGGGGGCAAAGAAAGCTGATGTCCAAAACGCCACAGGGAAAAATTGCTGCAGATTGCTTTTTCCCTGAGCCTTGTCGATTATCGGTTGCAGTGTGACACGCCATTTGCACCATGTGTCCTCAAATGTTTAACTGTTTTCAGCATTTGCCTCAGTGCTCCGTGTACTATCCACTGATGATGTTCCTCTGTGAAAGACATTCTACCTGATGGTGATTTTGTGAGCGCACTCTGCATTGTTTGTTTCATCGTCTCCCTGGTAGCCCACAGAGCCGTCGTAAATTTACCAAATGATTAAACGGATGCGCAGGGATCTGTCGTCCAGGGCGTAATGTTAGTGTAAGACCAGCAGGTGTTGATGGCTCGAGGGGAAACCCCGTCTTTGATTAACATTCTAATTTGTTTCAAGTGAACGTAAATCAGTCTGTTGGATTATAATAGCGACTCAGCCTTAGTAGCACCTCAGCTTTGCTGTCAGGCTGAGGAGCAAACAGCCGAACCCCTTTTCACCTCACAGCCTCCGTAATCATGTCCAGGCCCAGTCACACCGCTGGCCGGTGACTCAATACATCCTCTTATGAAAGTACAGTGTGTGTGTGTGTGTGTGTGTGTGTCATTTCACAACACTTCAAAGCGCAGTGTGCCCGCGCCGCAATACACTGTTGTCAAAGGGAATACAATAGAAGGATAGTTTGAAGTGCAATCTTAGGCGTTCAACAAAGTGAGTCATTCACTGAATTTCTCTCTGCCAGGTCTCACTCCATGATCCGTTCCTCTCCTTTCATTTCACCTGCACATCCTTTGCTGTATAACTGAGTTTAGCTTTGACATTAGCTTGAAAGTGGATAAAGCATGAATTTCTAACTCATTTTCAACAGGTTAGGTTCAGGTTCTTTCTTTTTTCATGAGATTTTGAAGGAGCTCTCTCAGTATTGATAGCACCTACAGAGTCAACCACAATAGGGAGATTGGCCTATTTATTTCTGGGTTGTTTTTCCCATCAATTGCTCGGAATATCCCCATCTCAGCCATGCCCTGATCCTGCTCTCACCCTGAACAGATCTATTTCTTAAAGGTTGTTTGAGAATCCAGTCATGTAGAAAGATCATACTTCACGTATCTCCCTTTCCTGTCCCTATAAACAACCAGGAAATTGGTTTTTACGGGATGGCAAACCTGTCTGAGATGGGTTTTCCATGACATTTGAGTATCCTTTGCTAGCCCTCTACGCCCCTGTTACTTCTGCAAATATCGTTTCTGTTATGGATGGTGCAGACTGGTTCTACAATCTGTATTTGAATATCATCCATTCATTCTCGAGTGCGCTCTGTTTCTCATCAGAGAAAGCAAAGCATGGGGCTGTTTAACGAGATCAGAGGATCAGGATAGTCTTTGATCCAAGGGAGCACAGTGAAGAGGCAGCCTGTCCACTGTTGGGAGGAACTGCCATTTGTGCTTTCTCTTTCTCATAGGATACATAGTATTGATATGTTTTGCAGACAACAGTTTTTTTTCTTCACATTCACAGATATTGGTCGGTTTCCGCCAGAGGAGTTTACCAATTACACTTTAATTGTGCTGTTTGGTGCAGATGGAGACGTCTAATAAACTCTGCTTAGTGCTTGGCTTATTGCATTCCAATAAACATTTGTCGAAGGCACAATAATTCCAAACACCACTTTTCGACAGCTGGCGGATCTTTGGAAGCATCCTTGTAAAACGCTGACTATCGCACTGTTGCCTCAAGTGAAACCGTTTTTTTCTTTTTGTAAATATAAAACAAATTTGATCTGCTCCTTTCAGTCATTACAAATAATTCTGATACTGCTGAATTGACAGCAATAGTTAGCACCCTTAATTCAAATTCTAATCTCACCATCTATAACACCTAAAATGTTACATGAATAACCAAAAGTGCACACGCTAAGGCATCGTCTGTTTGTAGAGTTAACACATTTGTGGAGATTCATATTCCCTCTAAACATAGCTTCTCGATTGAGTCTTGTTTTGCAATTTCTGTGCCCTCAGAGGAACTTGGACTTCACTTTTGCTTGCCCCCATATGTTTTGCATTTGGGTCCAATATGATGGCTCGTGGACGGGCACGAGGCCTTTCACAGAGTGGCAGATGGTGGATTATCCAAACAAGTGGACAAATTACCTCGGATTCCCCTCTGCGCCTGGACACTGTTGAGAGCAGCCGTGGGCCCAGCGAGCAGACCTGCCAACAGTGGGTCAGCTGGCACCGGGGGCCGCTCACTTCCTGGCATCTTCATCTTCCATCCGTTTCCTTTCTTCCCCATTTTTTCACTTTCAACTCTTACTCATTCCTCTCCCACTTGGCTCAGTCTCAGTGAGCACAAACGCATCTTTGAGGGGTTTTGTTTCAACACAATTCTCCATTTTTTTTGTTGAGGTGAAGATTGTGATTTGATTTGAGGACAATTTAAAGCTTAGTCTGCTCAATTTGATTGATTTCATCTCCCTCTGTTGCTCCCTGCTGGAAGCGGCGCAATTACGACGAGAGGGCCAACAAATGGCCCATGTTCAACCAGAATCTATTGTAGGACAGACAATAAAAACAAGCTAGTCTCTGCCATTAATTCTGCTCGCCTCCATTTTTAGGAGAGACACATACAAGGCTAATCTCATTTACCCGTAACACTTCTGGGAAGCCATGTGTCACCTTCCAGAAAAGGTTCAGGACACCCTAATCTACTTTTGCCATACAATAAACCTTGATGGTGATAAATTATGCTTTTAGGGTGTGAGTCTAAAGTCGTAATAGCTATCAAATGCCTCTTTCCTAATTGAATTACCCTCCAAGCGTCACACGGTCCATGTAAGTGCATCAGGACTGCAGCCAGGGGATGCTGAGGATTCTCGCCGCTCTGTTCAAATAGACCCTGAATGGCTAATGAATGTTATTAACGAAGCCTGCTAATGCAAGCGGACAGCCATTCAAATGTAACCGCTTTGAGGGAACAAAACCGTCGGGATGGAATAATGCCCCATCATCCACAACAACCGCATCATCTTTTTCATCCATCCAGGTTTTTATTCATGAGTTCCCGGGAGTCGTCAATATTCTTCGAACGCATCTGCCACTCCGCTCCTCGTGTCGCTCGTCAGCTGGCCCTGTTTCGCAGACCGCCAGTGGAAAGGTCAGCCATCACTTACCAACGGAGAATGAGTTTACTGGTGCCACGTCCTCCACAGCGTGTCCGCGAGAATTTACTCAACAGCAGAAGAGAATGTCAGTACAGTACATAGAGAGCATGGTGATAAGACACTTACATTATTTTTGTCTACAACACTGTGATTTAGAGGAATTAGCAGCAAACAAGCATAGCAAGTGATGAATCATGTTCTCTTCTGGAATGATCACACTGTGTGCGCACAGAAACCGGCAATAATGTCACCCCACAAACCTTTTGTGTGCGTGTGTGTGTGTGTGTGTGAAGGAAAGACTCACAAGTTCTGGAGAATCTGAGGCAAAAGAAATTGGCCCCTCCTGTTCCTGACAGGATTCTGGTAGCTTCCTATGTCTCAGCAGGAAGTGCAAGGAGTCAGACTTCTCCGTCTTTCATCTCCACGCCCACAGCACGGACTCTGCCTCGTCCACATGCTGCTGGAATAATCTGCCTTCATGTTTGTTTGTCTTTATGCCTGTGTCTGTCTCACTTTTTCACATACAGCCAAACAGACACACAGTACAGACTCCGAACTTCTATTCAGCATAAATCAAAAGTCTCTCTCACTCCACCGGAGTAGAGACCCCACCCCAACCCCGCTAACATTTCTTCTTCGTCGGCCTAATATCCCGTCGGTTCCTCAGAGACTCCTTCTCAGCACAAACATGTTTTATTCATTGGAGAAAACCGAGTAAGCCAAGTTCGAATTACACTTGTCAGAGGTTAACAGCACGACTGCGCGCAGCAGAGAGATTATGACTGTTCGACATTCAACCACCTCACCAGTGTGGAATCCAGTGTGTGTGTGTGTGTGTGTGTGTGTGTGTGTGTGTGCTCACCGAAGAGAGTGGATGAGCAGCAGTCAGGAGGGAGGCAGCAGGTGCAAGAATGTGTTAGCAGCTCTGAGCGGGACGGGTCTTGTCAGCCCACCCTTGGTAAACTGCAGGGTGGAGGTGTGTGTGTGTGTAGTATCATTGCAGTGGTGTGACGTACGTCTATGGGTGTGTGCACGTTTGTCTGTCCCTGGTATGCGGCTTGATCTTTCTTCAACATAGTTTTGTGTGAGTGTAGTCGGCCCACGCGGCTGGAGGAGGAATCCAGAAACCTTCCATTTGCTGCTTCTCTCACCCGGCTGAATACCAGGCTAACAGCAGATATGCAGCCTTGTGAGGCCCTGACGTGGTATTTTAGACCTCAGTAATGGATGGTTTTACTCTACAAAGTGGACTTTTTAAGTACGTGTGTGTGTCTCTTTGTGTGTCCGGGAGTGTGTGAGTAATTATAGTAGAAAATGGGCGGTGCGGTATTCCTTTGCGTAAAGCATGACGTATAGAGGGAGATGGCTTAGATCAACATCGGCATTCCTTTACAAAACATGCTCGGCAGCTGTTCATAACCGTGTGATAACGTGCTCCCGGCCTTAGTGACAGAATGGGCTTCGTCCTGCTCAACGCTCAGGCTCTTTGTGTTTTGCTTGCGTCCACATTTTTGGTGAAAGGGATTTTGGCAATGAAGGAGGCATTCCTGCTGGGGTTGAAGGAGGCAGCAAGACCGCACGGAGGATGATTACACTCTTGAGGGAAACAGCGGATGCAGTAGGAGAATGAAACTTAGTTGGGCACATCAGCACTGCATGTTCACTGCCTGTTCACTGCCTGCGCTCGCTCCCTCACCTACGTTTTAACCATAATAAAACAGTTTTACTGTGTGTCGGATAGAATTGCCTGCGTTTCCTTTCCATCACATTACATCCTTACACATGCATACCTTTGCTTCACTTTGCCACTGCATGGCCATGAGTTTATGACACAGTTGAGAAAGCAATTCTCTTGACTTGTGTTGTCAACTTCTGCTGCTACGTCAGTGGCGTGCTTCATAGTTTGGCACTCTTATCAACCCTCTGCTGTGATTTTTCCACAATGGCGGTAGCACGTTATTGGATCCGGGAAGGGGATGAAGCAAAGATTACTCACTCAGCATCCTCCATCTTTTATGGGCGTGAGTGTTTTTACGGGATTGCCATTGACTTTTAAACGCAGGGTACAAAGACACTCGTTGGGACATTGCCACGCAACTCCCAAGCCCGAATCCACTCAGTTGTTATAAATGACTATTCTGCAACGGTGACACTGCCTTTCCTAAAACAGTGTGCTGGCAGAGATCCCCCTCAAAGCCGTAGTTTCATTAGTGGTGTTTTTTTTTTTTTGAGGCTATAAAAGTCGGTGGCATGCTGACCGATGTTTGGCAGCAGTGCTGCTGGCGAGGTTGGTGGAGATGCCCACGTGGCACGCTGCAGCCACATGTCTGGGGCCCGGCCAACAGAGAGGCGTCATAAAAGTCAGGTATGCGGCCTTGCTCAGCAGACACCGTCACAGTATTATTACCGTGTAATCCTTGTTCAGCTAATGAAGGCAGATGTGTTTGTCTTTCCTTCATTTCATCTCATAAACGTTTTTCACTTTCATTTTTACAAACTTTTTCGTCCTGTGTTTTCTACCTTTTTTAGGTTATGATTTAGCAAATTGTTATTGTGGTATAATGAGGTTCTGATTATGATTCCAGTTGCATATTATTAATTAGTGCAAGGCCACTTTGCCCCAAAAAATCATATGAATATTGTGATATTGATGAGTACAGCAGGTGTTAACATTTGTTACATATGTGACAAACATAAGTACATTACAATGTCATGCTATCCAAACGGAACAGTGGTGTAAATAAGCAGTATAGACAGAAATCCGACTTCTGCTGCAGATAGATCGTATTTCCAGGAGCAATCCCAGAGATCCGGCCTTCAAAATTAAATATGCTAATGCCAATGACTTTTCCATTACAAGCTTACATTGGCATAGCAGTACTTTAACCTGAGGTCACTGTTAGAATAAGCCAAAAATCTTTAACACTAATTCCCACGCACCATCAATCAGCAGCCTCTAAACCAGTCCCACTCTTGCAGTGTATAAACTACCGTATGTAATATCCCTCGCACCAACGGCAGCAGGAGGTGTGGAAGGGTTTGCTCATTAGCCAGTAATAGAACTAGCTTAGTCAAGGTTTACAATATATTGCAGCTTGTTTTTTCCCGGGTAATCAGTTTTGTTTACAAGAGCTCATTTTCTGCAGTGCACCCTTGGGCTCGATTTGCATTCATTGTTCAGTCTTCTGGAGTTTTTGTTGTGCGGTTGACTCATTAAGGAAAATGAGTCAGCCTTTATGGGACGGCTCTTTGTAGAGTGTGAATAAAACAAATGTGTAGAGGTTGTGAGCAATGAAGTTTATGTGGAGTCAGACTGAACTAATGTTTTCATTTTGGTTCAAGCTGTCATGATACACGCACATTGCGAGCAGGATTTGTGTTTTGTTTTATGGCACCGTAAGTACTGAAGTACTTTAATAGTAAATCGGCCTCAGTTGTCCAAACAACATCAATTCACAACAGTGTATAAACATATTCCTTTATTTTCAATCGAAATGACGTCCATTCTTTTGTCCTGCTGGTGTCTTACTCCTCAGGGACAGGTGCTCAGCAGTATTGATATGTAAGCTCTCTCCGTGAATGCTTCACAGTGATCTGTGTGAATAGCTAATGAAACTTCAGAAACGCATCCCTTGGAAAAAAGTATGCATGATCTTATGCAGTGTTGTCAAATATTGACTTAAATGCCAACAAGGGATCTCAAATTTAGATTTTGATACTGTACAACAAATCAATCAAATGAAATGTAATAAAATACAAAGAGTGACACCAGGACGGGTTTAATAAAAAACAAATTCAATACATGGCTGTCACACGCCTGCTGAAATATTTATGACAGGTCCATAGCCGATGAACAAATGGGAGATAATAATCAGCCTGTGCAGGATATGTTGAAACCGCTTCTTGCTATTTTTCATTGTTTGTTGATTTCTTTTGACAGAAAGCAATTCAAAACAAGCTTCTAAATGTTGCTAAAATCCTGCTCATCTATACCATAAAGGTTTTCAACAGCTGCGATGTCTGAACACTCCAGCAACACTAGCAGTACAAAGTGTGTCCTTGGAAGTTGAGCCAAAACGTAATGCTGCATATGTCCTCAGAGCTACAATGGTGCAGAAGAAAATAATGCAAATGACCATCTGCTCCTCTGGGTTCGTTCCTCCAGACTGTATAAGGACAGCTCTGCACTCCAGTGCACCTGCGTGGAGCTTGGTTGGCATATTTCTGCCAACTGGTTGGCATGTGGGCGAGACACATGACAGAGTGTGTGTGTGTGTGTGTGTGTGTGTGTGTGTGTGTGGGGCGGGCGGGGGGAGGCTGTGTGAGGACTTTTTGTGTTCTCTATTTCGCTGACGGTTATGTAACATCTCTGTCTGACACCCTGCTTTTGGCTTCGATGAATGTGGTTTGGTTGCAAAGATGAACAGCTGCTGCATATATGCATGTTTTCTGGCACCAATGACAGTACCTAATGGCCTTCATGCGTATATGTCTGCTTACCTTAGATTCGTTTGTAAATCTAAGGTGCATCGCTCCGTCTGCCCTGTCAGAGGGAATCAGGTTGGACAGAGCTGAGAGGTCTGACTGGACTCCAGAAGCTTCTCTCTGGGCTGTCGGATGTCTGATCTAATGGAGGCTGAACAGGACAGACAGCAGACACACACACACACACACACACACCAGCACTTTAGACTTATAGTCTTGTGCAGCTCAACGGGTACAGTACGGATACACGGAGACAAGGACCAGAGTGGGCAGACATTGTTTAGAAGTGTATCATATTCATCATTAGTAACATCGTAAGGCTTTCATGTTGTGAAGTAAACAACAACACTGCCCCGAGCTGTAGACAGACACTTGTACAGTGGGTTTTAATTAGACGGTGGTTAATTGCAGTGTCTCATATCTGATACTTGCACTGGAGGCGGATGTCAGACCATGGAACTGTACCACTGTCCATGCATGCGTGTGTGCATCGTATGAGGAACATGAAACATGACAAACATACGAACATCATCCATTCTCACAATGTGGAGTTGGAGCCACCTGTCTAGCTGCATATGCTCACGACAACCATTCATCCCCAGAGAAATGCCTGGATTTCAAAACGCTAAATGTCCTTCATTCATCATATTTATATTTCCATAACGAGGGTCAGGTCTTTAGAAGTTTGTAAGCCAAGGACACACGTTGCCTTCTACCCTTTTTAAAAGTTGAACACCATATTTTACAAAAGTAGTTGTAACTTTAATCAAATGATGGTCGACTGATGTTTCATTTTGACTCAGATGTGCGGCAGCTGCTCATAGGAATCTGTCGGTGTTCAATGACTCAACAACACCTTTTTGTAAAGCATCCAGTTGAGGCTCAACCGCTCCTGTGTTCAGTGTTCCCCATTGTTTAATCTGTCTGCGGTCGTGTTGTGTTTTAGTCGCTCTGACGCCGGGTGACGAGGATCAGGTCACACACACACAGTCGTGTAAACACGGTCAGCAGCTTACAGCGGTAATCCACCGTTACTGTATTCGCCCCCTTCCTCTGGTCGTGTGTGGGCAGCGCCTACCGAGAGGCTGCACTCATCTGAAGGTCAAAACAGCACACGAGTGATGTCACTGCTCTGCAACTATTTGCATTGCCAGAGCCCTACTAATGCACGTCTCCCAGAGGACATGCACGTCCCGTGGACTGGAGGGATTGGTATACAGGTCACAATGCTACTCCAGCATAAGTAGGATAAAGGGAACAAATCAATACCAAGCGGCCCAACGTCTCCATATCTGCTTTCCTTTCAGCCCCAAGATGCAACTGCTTTTTCTTTTCTTTTCTATTCTTTTTTTTGACATAATGAATATTTATGCTTCTCTGTTGAACTAGTTACACAATTTCTTTTTACTAATTTTCTGCAGCTTCATCCTCATTTTGTGCTCGATAATGAACCTTGACTTTGAAGTTCAGGAATTGTACGAGTGGCAATATGCTGTTGGGGTGTATTTGTAAGAGCATCTAGAGTTTAGACTTGCTGGCGTGTTGCAAATAGTAAAACTGAGGTCATGCACAGTTCAGGCTGTGTAATGTTGCCACAAGAAAAAGAGATTTGCTGCTGTCCTCTGTTTGTAACCCAGTTTGTGAGTAAAATATGTCAGCGTTTCAGCACGCATCCATCTCTCGCTAATGAGAGACAGCCCAAGGAGAGCGCAGTGACTGTCGGCTCCGCTCAGCGTGGAGGTGATAGAACTTAATTTCCCGCCGATTTCTCGGCTGTGGCTTCTGTCTGCATTGTTGTGCTGCGGGGAGAGATTATCGGATTATCACACAATAAGGAAAAAAACGTCGAAAAAAAAAAAAGTACGAGATTCTTCCTACTCGCTGCAAGGCCCCAGTTTAAGTGCACAGCTGTGTGTTGGCTTTGTTTGAATCTGAGCTTTGCAGATGGCTGTTCAGGAAAATCGTTGGCTATGCAGCAAGCACCAGGATGAAGATGATGTGCTCGTATGGAAAGATCACTAATTTGATTCCCAGCATGAGCTACTGAGAGTGTTGAATTGTTAATATTAACGAAGACACCGAGACACTCTAGCTCAGGCGTTCTGAAAGCTGTAAAAGATCTGTAGTTGGTTGCTATGAGCTCCTACAAACATGGCCTCTGCCTGACCCAGGTCTGTGTGATACCACAGCGGTCGCTACAGTGCTCCCCTTGTGCCACATATTGACACAATATCACCGAGCTCTTTCTCAATTCTCTCCTTCCCACAGAAGAGAGTAGATGAGCAGTCTCGACGTCCCCTGAGGGAATGCGAGCCAGTTGAAGGTTAAAGCAGCGAAGTGGTGGGGGTGCAAGTGGGTCTTTGCCGAAGGCCTATCGCCTTTAATGGGCTATTGCCCCCCTGCGGCGTGGGGGCCATGAAGTGACTATTCATCACAGCCACGTCCTCGTGTCATCAGACTTCCCTGTCCCCCTCCTCTGCGACCACACCGGCAGATTAGGCATGACAAGAGGCACTCACTGGCACGGCGTACATGTCTCTCCTTCCCTTTCTCCTCTGTTTATCTCCTCTCCTCTTCCCAGTTCCCTTCCCAGAACCAATCCCTTTCCCATGCTGTTTTCTCCTTCCAGCAGCCCATACACAACCTGAACTCTGGGTGCACTCTCCTCTAATCCACCGCCAGTCTTATCTCCGCTCAGGAACAATAGCCACAGAGCAAGCGCAGCTCAGAACTGCAGCCTGCAGAAAAATAGCTCCACTTCCACAAGGCTCGGGGACCCTCTCCGTCCAACAGCGTCAGCCAAGCAGCCTGTCGCTGCTTCGCATTAAGTCCTCCTCACTGCGCGTCGAGAACAAACATCCTAGCTTCTGTGCGCTTCTGTCGTCCAAATGGAATTTCTATTACTGCAGTACAATCGACGGCAATCTGTACTCGTGTCGCCTCGTCGTTATGCTGATCTGCCGCTTGTCTTTGTGTGTGTTCACTGCAGTGTTTTTCGTGAGCTAGCGGTGAGGGCCATTCTGTGATTCATGTAGGTAGATGGGCTTCTTTCCAAGCCGCTGTCCTCATTCATCTCCTATTAATGAGCTTTCAGCTCAGTCCTAACGAGCTGTAATTGTGATTGTGCCCCGCATAGGATCAATGCCACCGTCCATGCAGCGGCACTGCGGTGGAAAGGCTCTCACATAGGTGAGGCACTGCCAGTGTTACACAGCGAGGCGGCATCAAAGTCCCTCCACGGTGTTACATCATCCCGTGTCAAACAGCAGATCCAGTTAACTACTCATCACTGATGCCTGACTTTGTTAATTAGCAATCCCTTCAATGACAACAGGAAACTCAATTCCATCTCAAGCACGTCCGTCCGTCTTTGGGACTTGACCTCATGCTGATTTCAACTGGCTCTAGGGATGGCAGTGTCGTTCTGTCTGTGTGGGTGATCCCGTGGCAGATGCGTGTGAAATATCTTGACGACTACGAATTTTGTATTGACATTGATGGTTCCCAGAGGATGTCATCAGCAGGTTGATATTTTTGTTTCTATTAAAATATCTCGACAACTGTTTGGTGGATTGTCGGGACATTCAGGACAGACATTGAAGGTCCCCACTCACCGTTCATCTAGTAGTGCCATCATCATCCGATCAAATTTGTGTTTTACCAAATACTTTGGTTAATACCCAAATACAGCTAACATTCCCATTCGCTATTGACACCTGGCTAATCTAAGGTTAGAAGATAGAATTGTCATTGTGAGCATGTTAGCGTGCTGATTTGAGCATTAACCAGCACCGTTGTACTTGCTGACAGTCTTAAGGGCGACTGATGTGTACATAAGTTTAGTTTGACTTTCCTCTTACTGAAAGCCAAAGACACAATCAACTGATATTACACCGAGAAGGAAGAAAGCGTTGCCACATGAAAATGATTTGGAGAGCTCCGTCTGGTGTGATAAAGGCTGTTGCACACAGAAGCAGTGGTCTGTAAGTACTGCACCTCATAAGTCACCTAACAGTTATTTTCATCTGCAGTGAGCTTTCAAGTGATGCATGTTCGTTAGCTGCTAGATATGGAGCGTCCCTTCACTGCTGTGCATATTTTATTATTCTTGCCAGCCTCTCCTGGTGTCTGTGTCTCCCACTCTCTCTTCCCATCACTCCACGACTTCCTGTCGCAGTCTCTTTGTTTATTTCTCCCTCATGTGACAAACTTGCATCACATGCCTGTCTCTAATTTTCCCATTTTCTATTCACTGGCTGTCGCTCTTTGTCTCTGTCTTTTCTCATACATCCCCAATAGTCTCCCTACGACTCTCACTCTCTGTTACTTTGTCTGGCTGACTTCCGTCATCACCCGCCTCCCTCTTGTTTTCTGCTTTGTTTTATGGCATCTCTTTAGACATACTCTCTTGCTCCAGTAAGGGAACGAATACATATACATGTCAGCGTGTTGTGGAAGACACTCTTCAGATTCTATTCCCTCAGGCCATCTTGGGGAACAGCAAATGAACACATACGCGGGTGCACACACCCACACACTCGGATATTACATGTGACTGGCTGCACCATCTTTAAATGGATACACTTACGTGGCCTGTTTGATATAACGTTTAGAGAGATTTCCTTACATTAATTCATAAAGGTGACACATCCTGCCTACAGGAGCCTTTCACTATGTTTCATCTGAATGACAAAAAGTATGACTTCCAGCTGAAACAGTAGGCATTTATAAGAAAGCAAAACCCAAAATACTCTCCTCTCTGGGCCCAGCGTGAATAGACTGTCTGAGCTTTGGCTTCCAGGCTTCCGGAAAGTATACGTGTGACAGGCAGGCAGAGGCCTTGGAGTGTACCCACCGCAAGCCTGGCACAGTGTGAGCCAGGAGGAAGAAGGAGACGGTGAGAACAAAGGCATGGCTGCTTTTGTTCTGTCTGCAGGAGGCTGATGGAGACACAGCAGCACACAGACACACACACACACCCCTTGCAGATTGACAAACCTGTCATGTTCGCCGAGAGACGGGCACGACTGTAAAAAAATCAAAGCTTTACAAATTGTCTCCAAATATCAAATCAAAGTACTGAATGTTGAAATTGTGCAGGCTGTGAAAAGAGACGTATGACAAAAGCGCGCGTGTTAATTAACTTGTTTTGTCTTTGCTGCTTTTGTTCCATTTTAAAACACTATGAGACGTGAACATTAAATCAAAATCGGGGGTAAGCCGTGCGCACAAAGCTGACAGGGTTGTTTTGTCTTTGCTTATCGTAACGATTCTCCCAGAGGTCTTTGGGTAACGGTCTCAGGGAGGAGCCTCCTCTTGGCTCCACTCAATAAGCGGAATGACACTCAACAGCCGGCCGCCACGGGTCAAGGAGCAAAACACCTTCTCTTGTCAGCCCGCTCTCATACTGACGCACGATATATGTGGGTGGCCCCCGATATAGCTTAAATCTCTGACTGCCGAGGCAAGATAAGCCCTGTTGTCTCTTCACAGACCTGGACCATCATAACCAAAGCTACAGAAAAGCCTCACATGCCACATATGAGCCACGCTGCAGCGGCTTTTGTTGATCAACCCTGTAGCCTTCATAAACGTGTGTCTTTGTCATGGAACAAGCTTGGCTGGGCCAGTGTCACCGATCTCTAAAATACCTATTAGCATTCATGAGCATGAGTTTAGTAATTCATGTGTTTGAATCAGAGAGCATCTGCTCTGTCATTTATCTGTTTTAAAACATTGAACCATGCAGGGAGTGTTCTACTATAATATATACTTAGTTACCCATTTGGCTCACGCATATTTCGTCATGCTCTTCAGATGGAGGCTCTCGGCAGAGATCCACCTCGTTGATAACCGAGCTCTATGAAGTGACAATAGCTCCTCAGGTTCAGGCTTTCTTTAAGAGTGACTTGGCTCAGGGAGCAGGCAGAGCGAATCCTTGAAGCCTGGGTATTTTCTGGCCATTGTTTTCCTGGGGTGTAAAGTCAATCGCATTTAATCCTTCACTAGTGCACAAGAGATCCCCCTCAATCAAATCCAGATATTCACTGTGTGCCTCTGCAAGCGCATCGCACAGCAAACTCTCTCTCTGGCTCAGTAGGAGTGGGCGGGCGGCAGTCAACCAGAGAGGCAGATAAATGTGTTTTCCCCCTTTTACATATTTGAAGCTTTAGCCTTGCAATAAAAGCACAGTTATGCAATTGTTTGCTACTTTCTTGCAAATGCATTCACTTTCACCGGTTGGCAATAATGGAGAAGGACGACGACGTAATGCAGGAGCGGTCCGGACGATGAGGGCTAGATGGCTCGGTCAGTCCTTTATGTGCAGCAGGATGCGGTTGCCAGGTTGGTCGCTGTTAATGTTTTTTTAAATTGAATCCAGAGCTCTCTGCCTGCCCATGCACTGCCGTGATAATATGCCCAGAGGGCTTCTATTGTAGTGCGTGTAACAGGAGCCCCCCTGGATGTATTGCAAGGAGCATGTTCCTCTCTTTCCATTGGATTAATCTCTCTAGTTCATGAACCAGAGATGAAAATGATAACGAAGACAGGATTTGAGCCTTGTTTTAAAGCGTAGCTCTTCTTCTCACTGCCTCTATTTTTATTTTTATTTTTATTTTTTTGCTTGCATGTGGAAACTTGCATTGAACTGACTGGTGCTTTTTAAAGTTTTTATGATGTATCTGTGTCTTTTCTCATTAGGAAACAGCTTGAATGCAGCTTTTTTAGTGGCCCTAAACAGATGGTTATGGTCAGTGCTGCTGCTGCTGCTACATGACTTTCGAAACCCCGTGGAGTGTGGCACACTTTCTCGGTGTTTAATTGTCTCTTAAAATACTTTTAAACACACCTTTTGGAGCAAAAACTTATTTTCGGCTGCATAAAATATCTCCTCTCCTTCCCTTTATACAATACTAGGGAAAATCAAATATTGCAAGCATTTTAGGGGTATGAATGTAGGAGTTGTCAAGACCAAGTAGGCAAGGGGCAAAAAGCATGAGGGAGAGGAAGTGCAGCATCTGGACAGGAACTCGGTCATCTGGGGAGGGGGAGGTATGAGGCACATCAAGGGAGGGTGTGGCGTCTGACCTCTGACCCTTAACACAGGGTAGAGGTCTAAGACAAAAAGATAGACTGCAGCTGTGTTGAAACATGCAACCCTACTGCCATGCCAATCACTGTAATTTGCCGAGACTGATGTGTCCCCACCCAGCTTACCAAGCGTGCCTTAACAGGAGCTGACAGCGAAAAAAGAAAAGAGTGGAGGATGGAAGGAAGGAAACGAGGAAAGGAGGTTGGAAGGAAGAAGGCCAACGGGGCTGCTATCTGCACACACACAAGGCCTCATTCGGAGCTAGCAGGGAGTCTCAATCCACTGCAGCAGTTTATCGAAGGCAACGTGCCTCCAATTAAAGGGGTCTTCCCACAAGATTTACTCACCACCAGTAATACCTTCCTCCCATCCCACTCTCATTTTGCCTCCTCTGGCAGGCAGCCCCGCTTTTGCTTCTTCCACCCCCTTCTAGAGCTATTTGTTCTCCTGCAGGGGAGGGAGGACCTAATCATGCCGGGATCTCGTAGTACCAAGTCTTTTAACTGCTAGATCAAAGAGTGTGAGTTTGCCTAATGCGGGATTACGCTGAGATACGGGCCCAGGCAGCCTCACCTCACTCCACCCCTCCGCTTCCACCACCACCACCACCACCGCCGGCGGGTAGCTCCATTAGGCTCAACGCATTGCTCATTTTTCCGCAAGAGCTCCCTTGGGCGAAGAGGCAATTATGCAGTAGTGTGGCATAATATTTCATTCTCTTCACATTGCATTACTCTATGGTAGTGCTGGCCACTAACAGCTTCATGTGGCCCAGGAGGAAGGGTGCAGGCTGCTAACAACTTCATATGAGTGGAGGGAGATTGGTGAGGGGAGGCGGAGGCGGAGGCGGAGGAAAAAAAGGAGATGAGGAGAGTTCTCAAGGGCACGAGGCTTCATTAGGAGTCAGGTCTGTTCCACCTGCTTACATGGAGAAAGAAAGGTTTCGCTTGCATCCTAGTTTAGGTCAGGTGATGTTAACTCGATTTATAACATGAGCTCGATTAGATTCATGATTCTTAACATACCTAAAATGTATATAGAGTAAGCCATATTCAGGAAACGGTTTGAAACGTTGACATGTTTGGGGTTTGCTGAAATATTTGGCGCTGCTTTGCTTTATATTTCTCAGTAATGTGATTTTCACAGCCTCTTTGAAATGCTTGAGATAAACCTGACTGCTCTATGAGATTAAATATCTCAAACGGCGGCCAGGCATCCTTCAAGGCAGTGTCCGTCTTAGTCATGATTTTATATTCATGCAGAAAGCAAGGACACATGAAATATCCAACTACAGACAAACCACAGATGTTGAAATTTTCCAAGAAGTGTTTACTGTTGCATGTACTAAGGAGCCTCTGTGCATTGTGCAGAGATTGCACAAGGTGAAATGACATTATACCAGAGTATATCTCGACTTTAAGAAAATGATAATACTACTGAAATGACGGGTGTAAATCAACTATTGATTAAAGAGACCTTATATGTTGAATATGGGACATAGAGGGAACAAAGTGAGAAAGGAAATCGGTGCCGTCTCTGTTCTGACAGAGCAGGTATGTGCAGCCCGGGGGCAAGGCTGTTCAGAACCGTGGTGTGATTTCTGCTGTGCTCAGGGAGGTTACACTGTGTCCTTGTTGCAGGTGCTCAGCCCCCCCAGGCCCCCCTGGCCTCCCCTGATTTCAACACTCTCTTCTGCTTCCCACTACTGTTATCATTCCAGCAACAGCAAACTGTCGCCCTCATTCTCTACATGTACTATACCGCTCGCACATCCCACCCAGCACATCCCTTCAACATGCAGATTGTTGTCTTCCTGATGGTGGCTGGTGGGGGATTTACACTTGAGATGTGAACTCGGTACATGTAGCACCTGTAGCCGTCTCATACCGGCGCCTTGCTAACTGTTGTTAGTGTGCATTGAGGCTACGGTTTGACTGCTATGCTGCCAGCTACCTTATAAAAAACAAACCCAGGTTGTTGAGGCAGTGCAACACTGGGCAACAGTTGAGCAACTTTTCTTTTACCCTTTTTACCCTTGTGTACCGTTTCTTCTACAATGATCAGAAATTGTTTATTACCAGCCATAATAAATGACAGGGTTTACTTGGTTTACA
Organism: Anarhichas minor; assembly: GCF_050575085.1. Lineage (NCBI taxonomy): Eukaryota > Metazoa > Chordata > Actinopteri > Perciformes > Anarhichadidae > Anarhichas > Anarhichas minor. The sequence goes on from NW_027466508.1 coordinate 3,117,191, forward strand.
GCTTCTTTCTCATTTAAAGATGGAGGAAAATAGATAAACCTTTTAGTCTGATAGGCAATGTTTTTAGTGCCCTTTAACCTGCTGGCTGTGAATTCAGCCTTATAACAAGAATGCAAGTTGCTGAAACTGTGACCATCTGTCAAATCAGTTAAAATATCACGACACATTCATCACATGCTGTACACGAAATGTGCAAGTCAGGCCTTCCAAACTGTCCTGCTTTAGTGTTTTCTAATTGCATCTACTGTCATAAATCCTCATTTCTCGCATGCGGACGGTGTTCTGCCCCACAGAGCCGTTTTCATCTATAAAGTTTTATCACAGAACCCCAGCATTAACGACCGGTCTTTCTCCTTGTTTGTAGAAATACGATCCGGTGGGCGAGGACCCAAGGAAGGGTCGATGAGGCAGCCGCCCCTGTACGACACGCCGTATGAGCCAGCCGAGAACGGCGGAGACTCTGACCCGGAGCACTCGCGCTGCCCCAGAGAAAGCCGGCTGCCCCAGGATGACGAGCGGCCCCCCGAGGAGTACGACCAGCCCTGGGAGTGGAAGAAAGAGAGGATTTCCAAAGCATTTGCAGGTACGACACCGACATAATATGACGCAAGGAGAAGTAGCTAAAAATCAGGAACATACTGCATAGCATGAAAAGACTTGTGTGGACAAAATACACAACCTCCACGCTTTGCTCTTTCTTGTACAATCAATATTAAAACGTGCTTTCTGTATCCTGATCCAACAACACTTTCAAGTGGCAATCTCAAAGATATTCATTTGAAATATTGCCATAGGAGGGTAACACAATAGTGATTTCGCCTATGGCCCCCTGATGAAAGTATTGCAATATTTGTATATTTGAGTATTACGAACTGGGTGTTTACACACAAAAATACTAAATGCCGACAGTTTTGAATACGTGAAGCTAATGTATCAACAGAAAGACTCCAAACTGCTAAACTCTAAGCACAATTACATTGTTTTGACTTAAATAGAAAATATTAAAACAACCAGGACTGAAATCTTAGGCATTGCCACTTTAACTTAAAAAAAGATATTCTGTTACTTACAGTCAGACAGTGAAAACTAAACCAGTTTAGAAATAACTGCTGTTAAATTGCAAGCTTTTAACTCTGCAACTGTTTCTCTTCTGCTTTACTAACCCTGTGTCTGTCTCTTCCAGCTCTAACACATTTGAATTTGGCTTCTGTCAGGTTGTGAGGGTTGCTGCTGCTTTAAACTCTCTGTTAACGCTTCTGTTTTCCCCTCCTCTGTTAAAGCACCCGCTAAGTTCACTTGCAGGTGTCCAGTCTACTATGTGCTTGTTTTGATCCAAGTGCAGCCTGTTTAAGCTAAAAAAATGATAGATATGCTGCTCAGGGGGGCATGATTGGTTTTCCAGGTGCATGTAGGTGCAGGTAGTCGCTGTGGTTTGAGAGCTTCAGCATGGCTAACTCAGCCATAACATCAATCAGGGCTGTTCCTGGAAAGAATATGGCTTTGGAATATGAATAATGCACCCCGAATTGGAAAGAAATGCCAAGCCCTGTTATCTGATATAATAATAGAAAATCAGCAACCCATGACTCTATTTTTCATCGCCCCTTCTCTCTTTATATTTTGTCTTTTTTATCCTTGAACAGCTCTGCTTTGTTATGACTGCATTAGCTACGAGGGTTCTGTAAGTGGCACTGGATCAGGTCCCCCCGGAGGAAAGGACTGCGCCTCTAAATCCCTCACAGGTACCATTGGAGACGGGGCTGGGGATTGTCTCTTGTCTGTCTGTATATATTCAGCTTACACTTCGGCTTTGATGCCTGAAACATACGGGTTGCCCTGAATCTTGCTATTTGATTGATTACTTGCTTAAATCCTCAGCACACAGGTTAATTGTCCTTTAGAATGAATGTTATAAGCATGTTTTGCAGATCATTAAAGTGTGTAAGATTTGATTAACTCTGCAAATAATGGTCATGTGAGCCCTAAAAATGTATTTTACTAGTTTGTTGAGAAAATGTCATCCACTTCAAATACAAATCACGTTGATTAGAATGACATTATCAGGAAGCCACTAGTGTGATTGCCTAATGCTTGAAGTGGACTTTAAATCAGCCTTTCGGTGTACACATGAATGTATAAGTGCAGTAACACTTCCTGTTGCTGTGGGAATCGATGTTATCTCCTCCACCTCCAAGGGAGGATTAACACTCTGGCTGAACGATTTTGAAAAAATATGTAATTGCAAATTTTTACGACTTGAAATTGCAATTGCGATGTTAGAGGGAATAATTTTTACATAATTATTCTCATTTTCATTGAAAAACATGTAAAAATGATTATGGTAGGATTTCTGCGGGGATCTGTATCAATCAAAGCGTTTATCTGTAGATGTTGATCTGTCGGCCAGGACATCTCTGCAGCGAGACAATATTTAATATAAAATGCTATATTGACGCCTTTAACAAATATTCGGCCTCCTAAAATTTGAAAACTGCAATAGGCTATATTGCGATTTTGACAACATTTTGATTAATTGTGCAGCCTTAATTAAAACTGCAGTTAGAACAATACTGAAAGGCTGTTTTTACTTCCATGGGGGGGGGGGGGGTTCTGCACAAAAACATTAATCTTGCCGAAGTCAACTCCTCAGGATGACTAATTCACCAGTGGATGAACCCTTTCTTTTTTAATTACAGCTGAATGAAAGAAGCCATTATAAATATGCATGGCCCGAAGTCTTCTTGTGGAATACAGTTGGGAAAATAAGTTGCTACGTTTGTGATTAGTTTTTTACACTTGGAAGTGTAAATGTAATCTCGCAGAGCAATATAAAAATGATGGACATTTTCTTCATATTGATCATATTCTAGTTTATCTTCCATACTTTTATTTTCATTTCCATGCATTCCTCTGTTGTATTCCTCTCGTATTTGCTTTGGGAACACTGCATTGCATTTATAGCATTTCAATAAAGCAAAATTGATTAGAAGTAGATGATGCGAGAGAGATTAATCCTTGATGGTGTTTTTCTGTTGAAAGATGAACTTTGTGAGACAGCTGGAGGCAGATCATAAGATTCCGCATGTTAAAATGAAATCACCCTTTAAAGCACAAGTCACATAGTTGCGGTCAATATATGTACCCCTGTAAGGGACAGTCAAGTCAAGGCAGTTTGGGGATATTAATGATTTCTACAACTGCTCTTTTTCTGTGACAGAATGGTGGGAAATGTTTGCGCTTCAATGTCTAAAATCCAAAATCAAACAAATCCAAGGACACTAGAGCACCCACAGTGAACATATTTGTATTCCTGATTCTCAACTCTTAGACTTTTTGTTTGAGTCATTACATCAAAATGACATTCATTTCAATATTCTTTTTTTGTCTCTTATGATAGCGTAATTCAAATTGTGATACTTTTTGACTAATTTCCAGCTGGCCTATGTTTGTAGATGTTAACGTTACATTGATTACTTAGTTGCTTGCGGTCCAGGTGAGCCATAGTGACAGCAGCAGCATGGAGGAGTGTGGAGAAACAGATCAGGTGTTGAGCTGGACTTCGCTGTATGTAATATGTTTGAGTGTGTGTGTGAACTCTCTCATGTGGCATTACGTGGAAGCTCATCAATCTCATTTGTGGAGGAAGAAAAAGACTTGAGGGAGTATTTAGTGCATACCTGCAGGTGATGAGCGTTACCAACCTGCTGTACCTCATTAAAGCTACTACAGGGAACCTTTATTTTGTGTTGATTTTGCCGATCCCTGTTCACGAAAGCAGTAGCGCTCTGAGAACCCCGAGTCCCTTTAGACAACCTCTCATTTTACTGCAGCAGGGTCTGACGGCCTGACAGATGGTTTCATCTGATTTCACACGGAATCCGACCCGAGGGCATCGATGACAAGCATTCAAAATAACTATACAGAAATACACAATCTCCTCGCTGATTGTCTTGTTTACTTATGTTGGTCATATAGAGGCATCAGAATTAAACTGGCAGTTAAAAGTTCCTCACAGCAGCTGGAAAGATAGTTTGATGACTCAGTAATATGATAAATATTTAGATCGACGCAGTTCTGACAGGCAGAGCAGGCTGTATGTATGCATGTGCATAAATATCATATGTCTGTCTATTCTTTTATCATCATTATTTTTCCTTATTTTTTTTGTCACTTCGTTTCTGTTTCCTGTTTACTTCTGTGTATTCTCGGCACTGAGGTCTTGATAGGAGTCACGCTGCTCTGCCTCTGCCAGTGATTAGTTAAATAAGGGATGCTGCATTCTTAATCACTTTCTTCCTCTCCCTCATTATCTTTCTGTCAAGCAGCACTCAGAAGTTTGTGACGGGCGTTATTCACTAACACATCCCTCTTTCAACTCCCCCTTATACAGACAGCGTCCCTCTTTTGATGATGATTAATTTAATTTCCATTGGATGTCAAAGTGTTGAGAGATAAGTCTTTAAGTTGTCTTTCAAAGACGAAAGCTGCAGTCCAAAAAGTCCTTTGATTTATTGTCTTCATTCTGCGTTATGTTTTATTCAGGCAGAAGTAATTCCCCACTATTTGGAAGACATGGAACAAAGAGGAATGACGTGAAATATGTCTTTGGGACGAGGCTTTCGGTGTAGACCGGCCTCGGATCCAGACATGAAGGGGCTTAGAGAGGGTTTCCCACCTTTCAAGGCTTGAGCATGTGTGCCTGCACCCGAGGCTCTGATCTTTGCAATCAGCTTCCCTCCAATATCAAGAAATGATACACTGCTTCAATATTGAAGTTGTCTCCAGACAGCTTAGAGCCTGCTGTCAGATTTCGCCAGGTTACCCTGCTGTTGTCCTGGAGTTCTTAAACAGCTTTATGAACCGTTGGGTGGAAACTGCCAATCTTAACAGCTGTTTCACAATATGTCTGGTCTCTCAAACCAGGGCCATGTGGCTTTGGTGCTATCAGCATTATCTGAACCTTTGTGTAGTTGTTAGTGTTTTTAGTGCAGTTTTGACGCTACCCACCAAGGGTTGAAAACAATGTATGCATATGTACATTTATTGATGATATGTCATTTCATATAAATTATCAAGGAAAATGTAAACGCATTACATAAACCACCTATTTGTGAAGCTACTTCGTGATCTACTGCAGATGTTTTATACAGAGGAAGATAGCACAATATTGTGTTGTTTTACAACAATTTGTGGAGCTTTTATCTCAGTCCAATGCTTGTTAAGTGTTGTAGATAACACGGGTGAAATGGAGAATTGTTAACAAGCTCCATGCAGGTGATGTTGCCGTGTCCCCAGACGTCAGCAATTACGGTAGTATGTAAAAATGTTTTGAGGGCAGTTTCAGGTCAGCCTAACTATAACTCCGTGTGCCGTTAAGTTTCAAGAGAGCAATTTTCCTCAGTGATGTTGCTATAGTTGCTGGAACACTTCGTGGCCGTGGAATATCAATGACTAATGATACATGTTTGCTGTTTGGATTTTTATTTCCCTGCAGCTGCGCGGGAAATGAAAGTGTCTGCGAACAAAGAATTAACAGATCATGGAAAAAGATACACAGCCTTACTAAACCGTGGAGTGGGTGTAAAAAAGAAATAGGAGGGTGGATTAAATAAGTACCAAACAATGCCCACGCCCTCCCACCACGGTGTAACATGGTTCGCTATCTGCATAAAAGACTATTTGTCTTCATTAATGATGGGGGAAGGAGAGCAGACTAATGCTCCATGCTGCAGCCCTTTTTCCTCCGCTGTCCGTACCGCTGCCTGCGTGCTTGCTCGCCTCGTCACAACACTTGCTTTGGTGTTATTATTCACTGTTGGGCTATCTCCTGACAGGTATGCAATGGAATGTAAATTCCCTGCCTTGTTAGAGTGTTAGGGGGGGGTGTACTTGTGGTTTGGTTAATCACTCATCCTCGCTGTCCCCCCTACATGCATACATACACACACACAAACGCACACACACACTCTAGACTGAACCCACACTCGCCACAGCCTCTTTCCTCCCTCCCTCATGGCTGCTGACTTGGTGATGGATGAGACGGGAGGTGAAGAGTGAGAAATACACATTAGAATTTGACCGCATGAAGAAGCCTGCGTGTGAGGCCGAGAGAAAAGTGTGCTCGCATGTCCGCCAGTGTAAGCCCGTATGTTTTGACTCACTCGCACACCCAGACGCGGACATGCCGCCATTGGAAATCTGAGCCTCGTCACAGCAGGACTGGGATTGAGAGCCATTGTCACTTAATCTCCTTGCCCTCTGTTACCTGCTACTAACTCCTTTCACTTGGCCCCCGGCCAGCGGGGTACCATGCATTTAACACGGAAGATAAGAGAAGGCGCTGTCGCTTGCTCCCTCAGGTCTTGGGGAGCTTTATGGTTTTTTAATGAATCTTCGTGGGCTTAACGACCCAGAAACCTGAGGCTCAAGTCTAATGTCCTAAAATAAATAATTGATTCAGTTACAGTCCTGCGCGGGTTATTTGCACCTGGGTTAAAGCCAGCTGTTTTGTGGGTGCCATGGCTCTGTTTCTGTCTGCTTGGCTGGTCTGGTTTCCCCCCCCCCCCCCCCCCCCCACGCTGTCTGTCATTCCTCAGCTCTGTCTCGTCCTCCCGGCCTCGGCAGCAACACCCTGCTGATAACCTTCCTGACAGCGCTCTTTCATGGGCCTCAAATGTGTCCTGCCCTCTTTTCCCTGAGCGCTGCCACAGGTCTTATCTTCACTCACACACATTGGCCACACACAACAGCACTGTAAACCTCTCTCACAAAGTATAGGAGCTTCTACGGGAAGCCCCCGTAGAAGCTCCTGCTGGCCGGGCATCTCTTAACGCATCTCTTCCTTCTCTCTCCTGATAGAAGAACAGGGAAAAGGCCTTGCCGCTTTCATTTTTAATGCCAAAGCAGATCTGCGCTTTGAAAGAGAGCCGGACCGTATAATGTGGCGGATACAGTATGCGGAGAATCACGAGGTGGCATTTCAGTTCCCACGGAGCATTACACAGTTGTTATCTATAATGATTTGGGTGCCGATGGAACAAACGCGTCTTCAGAAGAGGCTGGTTTTGTTTCCAAGCTCTTCTGCTTACAATGTGCGGCATAAACACTGCAATCTTCCAGCTTGTTTTGAATATTCATGCAATTAGTCGACCAAATTAAGCAGAACTAAATTAAATGCCGTTGGTGGAAACAAGCATTGCTGCTGATTTATGGTGCTGCAATGTTTACAGTGATGAAGTGCTATGGGCTAATGAAAAGCCTGGGTAAACAAATACCTGACTTTAAAGATAGATCTGCTCCTGGGAGAACAAAGGGGAGGTAAACACGATAAATAGGGACCCTTGTCCATTGTTCAAGTATTCTCTGGTTCTTTTGATGAACTGTAATCAACATGCAGGCAACAATTAACCAGCCGCAGCGTTTACACCACAGGAGCTTACAGAATGCCCACCTCCAGACCGGTGCTCAACCAGGCGGTGTCCAGTCTGAGTGACATCCTGCCAACATCACGTGTTTCCAAAGCAAGCAGGGCAATGCAACGTACACACACAACGCTGTTTTGAAATGTTCCTATTTAAAGTCTTAACATGGCCACTTTTGTGTGCCTAACTTGTATGCCCTCTGTCGGATTTAGAATTGTTAATAGCCTCAATCCCTATGTCAACACTAGGCCTTGTGTACTAATATGGATTATGCAGATCAGAGGTGGCGTATTGATCCAAATGCAACGATGTAGTTCTCTTTGGCTGTGTTTACATATTCCCTCGGAAATAGTCCTCATGTGTAGGGCTTTCTGTCTTTTGATGACAGAAAAAGAAAACGCAGACACTGCGACAAATAATTACAAAAGCCCGAGCCTAATTGTATTCAATAATCGTAAATTCAGACAGCGACTTTCTGTGTTATGCTACAAAGTCTTTGCGTAAAGTGATTTACAGTGGGCAGGCTTACCACTTTAGATAATGACTAATTAACAAAAAAAAAAAGATTCACATGACTTAGACATCATATTGTTATTTTATTTTCCTCCCTGATATTCACCGTTGGTCTGTAAAACACTTAACCTGGGCCATCCACAGAGCTGATACAAGACGAAATCTGCATCAGCTGTAAGCAGGTTTGTGTGGAGAGCCTTCAGGGTTGATGTGTGAATCAGCTCTAGTGTGCTGCTGTTGCCACCTCAGTCCAGAATTTGAATTTGTCACTGAAGAATGCTACAAGGTGTAAAGATGCACTCATCCATGCAGCAATGGGTGGCACCTAGAGTCAATGATGATTCAAAGCCTTGGGGCCAGCAGGATTTTTAAATACGTTACAAGGTGAAGGAGATTCCAGTCACTCGGAGTTAAAAAAAACAACTAAAAACACTCAGCTATTGAAGCAGCCTGTCTTAATTTTCACACTGCCAAAATGCTATCATTCAGCTGTGCAACCAAGCGCATCTGAGCCACACTCACCAAAGTGGTCTCACAGTGAGGCTGCAGAGTGGAGGCAGCCTTCTGCTCCCCAAACAATTACACGCTAATCTGCAATGTGAAATGAGTATTAGGCTTTTAATCTCATAGGAAGAGAGTCCCCTACATCACCCCAAAGTAGTGGAAGTTACATTATCTCCCAGAGTTTCTGACCTTCCTGTCTCCATTCCCCACCCTCCAGTCCCACTGGTCCACCACCCAACATCACTCCCATCAGGGTAAACCGCAAGCAGCTCCTCCTTCCAGCCACCTCTCTCTCGATTACCCCTCTGGCACCAGGGGGGGGGGGGGGGGGGGGGGCAGCTATTTAATTGCTTGTCGGATTGAATGTTTTCCAGATTCTCCCATACATCCAGCCCGCAGATATTCTTTCTCATTAGCATGTCCTGTACCACCGCCGCTGCAATTCCTTGCAGGATGGAAGACAGACAAGTTCATAACATTATGCTCTTCCTCCCACTGAAAACCAGCCTGTATGCCAGCCAACACAGCACAGTGCCATACTAATGGTTATGTATGCAGCTGCATTGTTTTCCTCTGAGATAAAGTAGCACTTAGTCAACTCTCTTTAGAGGAGTGTTACTCTGAATCAGAATGTGCCTCTAACTCTGACAAAATGATTGCTGTTATTACTACTGTCTTAATAGGAATCTAGTCTTTAATTAGAAGTTATTAACATGTTGTACTGTGGGTAATTCTGTGAGCAGTAAAGGTTCCTATAACCAATGTTGACTAAAACTACAAAAATACAATTTTTGTAGTTAGTTCGTTAGTTTTGTTATATTTTCCCTTTTTCTTAAATCGTATGTACTTTGGTTCCTGTTGGTTTGTGCTTCTCAGGTGTCTCTTTTCGGGCCACACCTGCAGTGTTTGTTCTTTCAGCACCTTTAGCAAGCTGGTTTCACTGTTTCTGATGCTTCTCAACATTGTCTGACATCAGTAGGAACTGAATTAATGAAATCACACTCATTTTAGTCCCTTGTACTTGTACGTCCATCTACTGCGGTAACATCTCCAGCACCATGGAGAGGGATATTAAAATGTTCTTAGTAGCACCGTGAGTTGCCCCACTTGAAGATCTGTGTTTGATCATTCATGTAAAAAAAGAGTTATGGAATTATACATAACATTTTTAACTTCTGGAGGAACGCGACACTACAGGAAGCTACACTTGCCTTGGTTTCTAACACTATCGTTTTCTTGGGTGACGTGAAAAAAACCATATCTTAAGCTATTTGACAAGTGGCCCTTGCTCAGTGACAGATATGCTTTTGCAAGGGTGCTCCATTTACCCTGGTACTACCCAGGCAGGACATAAGGAATACATTATTTAAGGGGCGAAGCCCGGGGAGCATCCACTGCCAGGATGGATGCTCTGCGGTGCATTCCAGTGAAGGATATTGTGTGCAGTGTTGTTTATCTTAATATAGAACCTTATATCTTTTTCTCAAACTCAGCACAAAGACTAACAGCGGAGTGTATGCTGATGTACTGTATCAATGACTATCTGTTGCTGAGCTCAAGGCAGTTTTATACATTATAGCCTTCACATTTGTGGTGCAGCAGTGTATTATTTGGGCCAGCCTCTGAACTAAAGTCTGTCATGCAGCACGTCAGGCATCCATTCTTGTAAAAGTAGGGATTGAGAACTTTGCATTGCCATGTTTCTACTGTATCTCTGGTGAGATTTAGGTTAGTCATTGTGGGTTCCAGTCTGGATTGTTGCGTGAGAGCCAAAGGAGAGGGGAAGAGAGGCCAGAGAGCCCAACTTTCCAGGTAGGGTTGGGGTTTAATAGCGCTTTATAGAATCAGAATCTGTCCTTCCAAATCCCTTATTGAACATTTGTAAGTAACCTTTGACCATTAGTCCGTAGTTCTTTAGAAATCCAGGAATTTTAGATAACCTGGAATCAAATCCAATATGGCACCCGCTATCAGAACCCAACCCTATTTACTGGTAAACTAACTCCACTTCTTTTTCAGTCCTGTTGTTGTATTCCTTTCAGCTACTGCTGATTCTTGGCTCACAGTATAAAACGTATCTCTTCCACAATGCTGGCATCTTCTGCCTTAATCTATCTTTCACTTACCGCTTCTTCCTTTTCTCCTTTTTCCTCCCCGTTTCCTGTCATTACTTACCTTTCCTCACTCCCTTTGTCGTTGTCCATTGATGCCTCTCTTCGCTGTCCTCTCCTTCCCTCCCATCTCTCCTCCGGTGACTTGGTCGACACTTGCAGTAGAGATTAAAGTGATCAAGGACCTACCGTGGCCCCCTCCCGTGGGGCAGCTCAACACCAGCCCTCCCCTGGTGGAGGAGCTGGAGTCTCCCTCCCAGACAGCTCAGCCCTCGCCAGGACAGACGAGCTGTGACCAGCACCACCATGGTGGGTGTTGTCCGGCGTCTTTCCCATCAATTACCCCCCATTTCCACCCGTCAGTCCATTGATCCATCATCCATCCGTCTAATCCCTTCAATGTGGTTATATAAGTATTTGTTTCTCTGTCTGTTTATCTGATTTTATTAAGGAACAGTTTGAGTGGTGAAGAGTGTGCATGTGTTCACTAAACCAGTAGCATTTAAGTCTGATTTGTTGCATATCTGCACTTTTACACACCCGTTTTTGTGGATGCGCTGAAATTTAAGGAGGGAATTTAGAAAAATAACTAACCAAGCACATGGCTGGCTACCAAAGACATACATATCGCTTGCAAAGAATCTCACCAATAATGCTCCTGCTTAAAATGGTTTCATATATGAACTGGAAACAGAACAGGTTTTAAGGATCATTCTTACAAAACATACCAGCAGTTCAGACAGGCTAGGATAATGTGAACATGTCTGCTTACACTTTACTGGTCAGTGATGACTTACTGACATCTGTGTGATATGACTTTAGGTAGCAGCTCAGTAATTACTGCACTTCTCCATCTGGATTACATGTGGCAGCAAATCACTAATTCTTGTGCAGGTTTTAGGGCTGAAGGCTCATTAGTTTTGATTGTGCTAAACTGCCTTCTGCATGCGTAATTGCCATTCGCTGTGACCCCCATTTCCTCTTGTCAACATACTCATAACAGTCCCAGATGTCCCTCTGGCCCGCTGTTCTCTACAACTCATTTGAGTCAATTTCACCTCTTGATCAGAGTCTCTTCACCTCAGGGTTTAGCCTTATTTACCATCTTATCAATCACAATGGACAAGTAATCATCTGTTTTCAACCGATAAAGCCATTAGTTGATTCGTGAAGCCCTTCCACAGACTCGCAATCTTGATTGTTGTAATTACCAGGGGAAAAGAGGGACGTGTAGCAGAACTAATGCCAAGAATGGGATTTCCCCTGGCAAAGTGGGAAGACTTAGAGTGTGAGACCATGTAAGAGGACACCGCTGTGTGCTATAGGCGAGGACAGGGCAAGGAGTTGATTTATATCCATAAATCCATGGGAAAGGTTCTGGTTCCCTCTGTGATGTCAGTGGGTTTAAGATTGGCGTCCAGCTGTAAAGTGATCCTCTCTCTGTCTGAGCCAGTATGACCCCACTCTACATCGTTGGGGTCAGAGGCCATTGTGGCAGACAGAGGGGGGGGGGGGGGGGGGGGGTGATGGCCCCTGTGAATACAGTTACAATGCACTCTCTTGACCTCGGCGTACAGGCGGACCCTCAGTCACACACCAAGACATTAGTCATCCGTTACACACAGGAGTGTTTACGTGCTCTAGATTGGCTCAGCCAGGATAAAGAGCTGAGAGTCTGTATGTGTCTGTAAAGGCGTCTGTGGCTTGCTCTAATATAGACCAAGAATAAACAATATCCATTACAGTTCAGGGGAGTCTGACTTACCCGTCCAACCTCATTATCAAAATTGTAATGCGGCTTGACAGGACAGATATTACATCTACATATAAATGGAAGTCACTTTCCTCTGAGTATAATGAAGAAATTGACCCTTTTTTTGTTCCATGAATTAATTATCCCACACTTTGAAGCATTGGTATCACCTGCTCCTGCCTCTACTCTAAGAAGACTTAAAAAAAAAAACAAATTTAATTTCAAATAGATCCACTAGCTGACACTTTGGAGGGTCATTCCTCTGTCTTGGAAAAGCCTAATGAGAGTTTCATTTTTGGATCTATGTAAAAGAAGAAAGCATATTCCTAGATGGTGGAATCATTAGAGATTAACTTCTGGATTCAGCAACGAGCAGCTCTAAAAAATATATTATTAAAAAGCGTCCAACAAATCATTATTGGAGTTCCTGATGCACATAATTAATATCAACATAAAAGTAAGTTATTTCAAAAGCTGCCAGTTTCTGGGGTATCACCACACCGAGCACTATTTTCAGTGTGCGGTGCATTGTGATGAGATGCAGACCTGTTAATCATTTCACACGTCCTGGCTGGAAAAGTTCATTTTCACATCACAATACGGCAGTCGATGGCACACTTTACCCCTCAGACTAGTCATCCTTTTTGAGAGTACCACCATTAGGAAATGATGATTAATTAAACAGCCTAATTAGAGAGATTTGCTCAGGAATGTGTGCAAGGGAACGGGCATATTCGGGTCATTCATAGGCCTCATGTACATTATTCTAACTACGTTTTTTGGTGTTTTTCTTACTTTATGTTTTGAACACCCTTGAAAAGTTTACCATTCCATTTTATAGTGTTTCCTTATTTAAGAGGCTTTTTTGTGATGTTTGATAGTCACTATAAATATCTCTCTACGTTCTTAAGGCATTATTTTGTCTCGTATTGTGCTGTGCTGTGCTGAATTACATTGCAGCGCTTTGTGTTATGGATTGGTCGGGAGTGTAATCACGGAAATGTCTTTTTGACCTCTGTGTTTATCTGTGTGTCCTCTCCCTCCTCAGCCCCTCTGTGTTTTATTGAGCTCTCTAAAGGAAGCCATGTGTTTGAAGGGGGCAGGTCTTTAAGCCATCAGTCACCATCTGACTGACAGTTCAATCTGATACACAGATTCCATTTGCGGTGCTTTACAAGCAACAATACTGATAACACACACAGATGCCCCTGCACATTTACGTACGTGTCTTTTTGCGTGCATGTGAAGGTGTGCACGTGTGTTTTCACCTTCTCGTCAGGGGTTTTAGTTCCCCTCCTGGGCCAATCCTCTCGTCAATCTCCTGTCCGCCATGTCTCAGACCGTGTGCTCCGGAGAATGAGTTTAGCTAACTCCCATTGACATTCAGCCTTAAAACAGAATTCTACAACTTGAAGCCGTAGTGTTTGTGAGACGCCTGGCAAATCAAAGAAAACATGGATTCATTCACTGTCGAGCAAATCAAATGAAAGCTTTTGTTTTCGTTTGGAGGCTCTCCCTTCAGGGTAATACTAGACGAAATAAATAAATAAAAGACTCGGCTCTGACAGGGAAGGTTGATGGGGTGAGCTCCTCTGACAATAGCCACTCAGCCCTCTATAGGAAGTGGAGGAAAGAAAATGTTGAATCAAGGTCACATAAGGCAGTGATTGTCTTAAATCTGGGAAAGTGTAGGATAGGAATTAGTGGGGGTGCTGGGAGGATTTAAAATGTGAAGAGCTGAGGTCAGGCGGAGAGCTGAGAGGGCTGTAGATCCACTGAAAGATGGACTGTGCGGGGAAACCAAGATAGCAACATTCATCCTTATTTCACTCCACCGTTTCCAGCTTCAAATGTTAAGATCCCTGGAAAAAAACACATTATGTCCAAGTGCATATTTTACCCAATTTGGTTGTGTTTAACAATGTAGTTGCAGGATCAGACATATCTAGAGACTGATCGTGCTGCTTTAGGGTCATCAGAAACAGTGGAGATAACGGATCAAAGCTGCTACTGCTTTTTCTCTATGAGACGAGCAGACATTTCTCCACAGCCAATTTCCCATTATCTTTTTCTTTCCCTGACAAACAAAAACACAGAGACCGAGAGAGACAGGACTGGAGTGTGTGGGATGAAAGGATAAAAAGAAAAGGTGAGGGGAGGGGGGGAGGGAGAAAGAGAGGAAGGGCCGGACATATGCAAACAGGAAGAGAGAAATTGAAAGCGAAGAAGGGAGTGGGAGAGCAATTGACTGCGTCTTCATGTTGTGGTCTGTCAGCGTTGACGGGGATGAGCGGAGCAAACATGCATCTCCCTTGTCCCCTTGGTCAGTTTCCATGGAAACGCTATCTCTCACCCTTACACGTATATACTGTATGTTCATCCTACCTGCACCGTATTCCCCCGGCAGTCAGCATGTGGTTCAAATGGACTGTATGGGAAAAGTAGAGAACTAATGATGTCTTCCATGTGGGACTTATGGGCAACACAGAAACATCATTTGACGGCCTGTAGTTCAAGCATCAGACCCCGAGGAAGAGACGCTACAGCTCACAGTCGTCCACGGGTCTGAGGTTAGAGCCACAATTTGCCCAGCACGTCATCCAACAGTACAATTTGGCTGTCGTTTTAAGACTCGGCCCAAAGCCCTATAATGAACAAAAGTGCAGAGGCCAAGATAACAACGGTAGGCGGAGTCATTTGCAATAATCCTTTACATGAGTTTATGTTTAGGGGACTGCTTCAGTGAGCTGAAGGCCAGCGAGATAAACCTGGAGTTGAGTAGGAGATGAAGGGGAGCACCTGGTGGTCGGAGCTGAAACTGCAGCACCCTGTCTCAATATTCTTACCTGCTGTTGGCTCATATTCCATCACAGGCAGTGGTCGAAGGAGTACGCAGATCCTTTACTGAAGAAGAAGTACTACTACAATAATTTAAAAGTGCTCAGTTTATTGCTTATTCCTTTTATTGCAGTAAAAGGACAATATTATCAGCAAGATGTACTGAAAGTATCAAAAGTAAAAGTACTTGTGTCACAAGATAAATCTGAGGGGTGGTGAGATGACTAATATGTTTTTGTGTGAAATCTGAATCTGAAAAGTAACTGGTAGCCATAGCTGTTATGTTTTGTGGAGTAGAAAGTACAGTATTTCTGTAACGGAAATGTAATGAAGTTCAGGTGTGAAGTACTTCGAGTTGGTGATTTTATTGGTCCAGTCAAAAACAACTCTTTTAATTCTTTTCATCTCTCTCAATGAATGGTGCCGATAGAGAGTTACTGTTACTCCAACACACTGTAAATGGTTGGCTCTGTAGACAGCATGTCAACAATAAAAATCAAAAGAATAATAATGTATTGTTGCATTTACAGTCTCTACAGACTATGTTCTCCTGTTCAGCCCACGAGCTCAATGGAACTTGTTGTCTCGTGTAGCCTAAATTGATTGATGGATACTTTCAGCCCTCCCGCTCAGTCTGGTACAGGAACACTTGGCAAACTTACAAACTGTTAAGTGTAATGGAATCCTCTGACTGGAATACGGAGTCTAGACGGACCCATCTCCATCGACATGTTGTGGAGAACACAGTGCCTGGCTGTCTGTACAGTACCTGCCATGTTCAGTCCAGGTAATTAAACACGGGACGAGACGCAAGACTGGCCATTAGCGAGGCAATGGCTGTGAGTTTCATACTACATTAACTCCTTCCATCAAAGGCTCAGCTATGTGTTGATCTTAAACATTTTAGCTGCCAACAATCTCCAGCTAAAGCTCGTCATATAGTTGTTGATGTTGTTGCTCGAGAAGCGTGTCAGTGGCTCTAAATGGGCCTTTCCAAAGCCAAGGGGGCTACGGTATCAATCATAGTGATGGATGACGGAGGGAAAATGGCTAAAAAAAAACCACATGTAGGTAGAGGCACACCGACGACCACACTGCTGCTCCAACCTCCATAACCCCCCCCCCCCCCCCCCCCCCCCTGACAGATGTGAGAATTCACTTTCATTCGGCCTTGTGGACATTATCCTCTTTTGTTCTCATGTTAGCTTTAGTAAATAGCAGTAAAAGTTCTTTCGTGTCCTGATTGGCTGTGGAGTTGCTCAGTGACCTCCAGCAGTCATGTCGTGAGCACAGGTCACCTCCAGCCCCCACATGCCATCAAACACTTCCCTGTGAAGTTGCCAAGACAGCTTATCATGCCCACCGTTGACCGTGAGAGTTTAGAAAAGCCAGTTTAATGTTTAACCTGCAGTACCTGTGCGTGGGATTGTTTTTGCATGACTTTTCCAAGTGGCCTTGTTTGCATGGCTGTGCACATTTGTTTGTGTGTAGTTAGAGAGTGTACGTGGACACACATACTGTAGTATATGCGGGTGTATTTACAGATGCATGTGGTTGTTTGAGTGGTTGGGAGGAAGTTTGCCTGTGTGTGTGTGTGTGTGTGTGTGTGTTTTGTCTCAATGGGATGTGTGCACAGTGGCAGGATTGATTTATGCCTCCACCACTGTGTGTACATGTCCTTCAGTTGGATGAGTGACACGGAGTGACATTGTGTGTGTGTGTGTGTGTGTGTGTGTGTGTGTGTGTGTGTAAATGCACAACCTGGATTTCTGTTCACACGCACACACTCCATTGCTATGTTCTAGTTAAGTAGATATATTTAACAGCAATTTACATCATAACTTTTTCCAATGTTTTTAAGCACACCAGCTTTCCAAGTGACCTTAACCTAAAAGCTAGCTGAGGTATACATACATATACAGTACATGCATATTCTTCCAGATTAAAATGTTTCAACTGTTGCATTTTTCCTGATTACAGTCCAGTTTGATGGTGTGGAGAAGTCTCGAATGTCGCCTACCATGGAGGGGAAAACACGCCCGCTGCAGCGACACTCCAGTGGCTGTCTGGTCAACACCAAAATGTCTTCACTGGACCACTGCAGCTCCTCTCTCGGGGAGCGTGTTGACCCCACCATGCCCCTGGAAGGCCAGTTGTGAGTCAGATCACGATGTCACTTTGTTATGACTGCATTTTATTGCAAATACACCACTTTGGCCCTTTTCGTGAGCAGATTTGACCCTTGTTGTTTCATTTCTTTTGTTCCATTTTCTGCCATTGCTTTCTTCTCTCTTCTCTCTCATCCCTACTTCCTACTGCTCCCTGTAGCTGGTACCATGGAGCGATCAGCCGAACAGATGCAGAGTCTCTGCTCAGGCTGTGTAAGGAGGCCAGCTACCTGGTGAGAAACAGCGAGACCAGCAAGAACGACTACTCCCTCTCCCTTAAGTAAGGACACCACTCTTTCTTTAAATAACATTCTCCAAACAGTGCTGAGATAAGATTAGATTGTAATAAAGGTTAAGTTTTTTTCAGAGACACGTAGAGCCAGAGAAGTGTAGCAGCTACCCATGCTTACCGCTACCCATTGTGGACGAATCCAACGTCTTGCTCACAAAGGTTCCTTTTACACCTGCGCTCCAATAGTCTGCTGACTCGGCCTTTTTAATATGGTAATCAATTTCACCTTTCAGACCTCTATCTCCCACCTACATCCTCCCGGTCCCTTGTCCTCCACCTCCCCCCGGGAACCCCTCTGACCTCTCCCCGTGGGCTCCTTGATTTGCTGATGTCATGCCCACAACACAGTTAACGTTGCCCTTCATCAGCGCCCCCTGATCCCTGCCGCATACCCAGCAGAGGGTTTGAAGGAGCCGCTATGATTGGTTTAGTCTGGTCTGACATTTGGTAGAGGTTGCTTTAGTTTTGAAGGCCCGTGGTGAAGTCACATCCCATTCTTTTTACGGGAATGTGCGCCTTTGGCGGGTTTGGTTTAACGATTTTCTTTGTGTGGTGCGAGTACCAGGTGTCATGAATCATAACCGCAAATTTGTAGCCATCTGAAAACTTGCCAAAGTCAACTTTGATACATTTGCTTTAGCCGTCAGCTTTAATATTTTAGTATGTGACAGATAGTCTTTTCACTTTACTTTATATAAAGTCAATCTTACATTTCCAGGCAGGCTCAACCGTCTGACATTTAGAGAAATCTCCACGGCTCCATGACGACCTTCAGATGAGATGAAACTATAATGTGCTAAGAGACGTTGATTAGCCTTCGTTATTACGGCAGGCCTCATCTTGCTGGAGGCTTATATTTCTTGGCAGGGAAACATAATGCTTTCCACTGCTCCATTATTGTCATGCTACTGTAAGCTGACTGTCTAACTTCCTGTCTCGGAGGCTGATCATCTGTTTACTTACTCATTGAAAAAAAAACTAACAGCGAAGCCTCCTAAATGCTGAACTAGAGACATGCAACAATACAGTGTTTCAGACAAGACGCACGCAAACATTCAAAAGACATTAAACAAGCGTACAGTGCACTGAACACACAAAACAAAACACACACAGTATCCAGAATCATATGCCGAGGAAGACAAACAGGAGGAAACAGACCTTGTTAAGGAAGCAATTACAAACTCCAATTGAATTAGCCTCCAAACCCTCCACTACATTTTTGAATATTCTAATTGGGATCTGCCGATCTAGTTGCAAATCTGTCTGCATGCGGTTTCTGGCTACAGGGGCCGAGAACATAAAAGCCTGTTTGCCCATTTCAGTGCGAGCCTCAGGGACAGACGGTAAGAGGGTGTCATTTGAGCACAAACAATAATTACTAGTTTTACGGCAGTTATACCCACAAAGATGAGAGGGGAGCAGACTAAGGATGAACAGACGTATAGGTGGACTAGACCCGTATGTACCTCCATGTAGATAGAACAAAACGTTTTTTCTATAGGGGGGGCGTTGACTTTGAGAGTGATATTGCTAATGCACTTCTAATTGCACTTTTGGAGCATAAACCGAGAGTGAGATATTTTTTTGTTAAACTAGAAAGTATGAATCCCCCCCATCTCTCTAATATGGTGTAAAAGATGACCTAATGCTGGAGGCTTTACCTCACCAAATACAATTTCTGATTGCTATATTCTTTGAAAGTATTGAGTGGAAGTTTTAAAGGGAGGAAGACCAGAAAGCGCTGGAAATAATGTGTGTATCTGCCTTGTGATGCGGATCTGCTCCAAGATCTCATGGGTTTGCCCATGTTCCACCCGTCCACCAAATGTCATGAAAATGCAGAATTTTTTTTATATTAACCTTCTTTTTCAGTAATGGTCTCACTTAACACTCATGTAGTAACAACAATACCCATCCCACAGCTGTGCAGCTGACCCTCAATAATGAGCTGCACTATTAGAGCAGATGATAGAGGAGTACAGCTGGCAAAGTGTTTCACTAATGGGCTCAGTTGGTGAGGTAGGAGGAAGCTTTACTTGTTGGTTTATTTGCCATATACTTGCCACTTCCATGCTTCTCTGACCTAAAGGCTAATAATGGTTGTTTGTCCCCCTGAGAAGCAGAAGAACAGAAATCATGCAGTGTAGTTTGGTCTGGACTATACTCTTCACCACTTCTCCACATGTGGATGACCTCAGGGCCACCCTGAAAGCTTTTTGGAGCCCTAATCAGAATGGGATTCAGCGGTGCCCTGGTGGCCCTAAGCAGACACTTTTGGTTTGCTTATGCCTTAGGCAACCCGCACAGTTGATAGGGCTGGCACTGATTAGGGCAAAAGTCAAAGTGATAGAGAAAGGAGCGGCTAAGCTGGGGTGGTGTAAACTTTCACGCCAGGGGCCACAAGGGGAAACTGTATATAGTTTGGGACATGATGCTTTTGCTCGCTGAATAGCTGGCAGGAAAGTCGTCAAAAACATTAACATAGACTGTTTCTTGAAGCTTCGTGCTTCTGTGTGTGTAGACGTCCATGTGTATATTTGTGTGAGTCAGCTCCTGGCTGTCACACAATGTCAAATCTTCTGGCTTTGGCATCAATCAGATCAAGCCTAGAAAACAGCGGGCTGATTGGGTAGGAATGACAGGTGCCACCACACAGGCAGAGGTTACTCTGAGTTCAGCCTGCTCACACAAGCCCATCTCCCCCGCTGCCGCTGAAAACGAGTCGAAACCCAAGGTGACGATCCTCCATGTCTGAGGTTGCTGAAAAATGTATAAGGCCATGAGGTGGCACATATGTGTATTGCATTATTGATAAGGACAGACGTCACTGAGACCTCCAGCCTCAAGAGTCCCCCGGTCTGACGGAAAGCATTTTCTGTCTGTTTTGCCCTCCTGACCCCCTTTTTTCTGTTCACCTGCCCCTCTCCCTTTACCGCTCCTTTTCTCTCTTTTTCTCTCTCTCTCTCTCTCTCTCTCTGGAGAGAAACCCTTTAGGTGTTTGAAACACATTAAACCCTTCACAAGTCTGTCAGAGCACAGTGTCGTCCTGTTTCTCACCTCGCGAGAGAGCTCTGCCCAGCATGTTTCCGCTGGCAGAGAAGAGAAAGTTAGTGAAAGAAGAAAATCCATCTTACAGAGTCTGTTTGATGCCACAACTGAAATTGCCAATTGAAAGAACAACCAAAAGGTCTTTGCATCGGCCATTTAAATACTTTCCCAAAGGCCCGTCTTGCTTTTGTTTTCACAGATTTTCCTCTATGTGGCACAGACAAGACAAATGACTAGAAATATTCAATCTGACGTTTTGCAGCTTATACAGCCAATTGAAGCTTTTCATCAACCAGATTGTGATTTTGTTTCTTAAACTTCTTCGCCTGCTTCACACCACTAACCATTTCCTCTTTTTCAATCAATTGTGTATGACAGAATGCTTGGGCTCCTCCCAGGTAGACTCATTCAATTTGGGCTCATAGGAAATAATAGGCGAACAGGATATCTAATGCCCAGTAATGCTTAAAAAGGGTCATCGCTTCTGCCGCATGATCATTATCTTTTGGCGGATGACTTTGCCTTTTCTGGTGCCACAGATTCATAACACTGCGAGCATCATCCAGGGAAGCAATCCAATATGTTGAAGGTGGAGATAAGCTGTGATTGTTGCCAGGCTGTGTTCCTGCTCTGAGGACTACAGGGTTCAAATCAAAGTCATAAACCTCAACAAACAGGACGGCCGACCTCCCCACTGAGATGAATCCCGATTAGACAACAGAAGCCTGCAAACACAGGGACATGATAACACCACAAAAGGGCCTGTCTTCTCAAAAATAGCCCCCGTATTCATTTTATCAACAGCTCGGCCATATTGCTACGTTGTCCTGTTTAGGACTGTAACGTGATGAGCAGCCCTGAGCACCGACTGTAGCATCAGTTGGGAATCTAAAAACGATGCTATTGATGTGTTTTCCCTTTTAAGTGTGGCTCCATGTAACCTAACGCCCGTCTCCCAGCGCTCCACATGAAGACTCATCTAATGCACTTTTCAAGATTATTTTCTTTCTCTCACTCTCCTGGCACCACTTACAGAATGGTCGAACCGTAGAGACCTGTGGCTGCTCTCCTCAAATCATGATGAACTTGTTAATGACATGAATAAATATGGAGGCCAGAAGCAACGGAGGTTTACAGAGAAGTCTGATAGCTGTGTTTACTTCAGTTTTAAAGCCCAGCAAGCCTGCAGCTTTCTGCCTCAGCTCACCTGTAAAACATGATATGAGCAGTTCTGTGAAATATTCTGCATCATTTGCCATATAGGATTCCAAAACCTCATAGATCTCTTTTTCTGTAATAGTAAATAGTAATCACACTAATGCTAGAAAAAGGATTGGTCTCATCTGTTGACATAACCTCACAGGAAGGAATCTCCGTTTATCGGTTTACATGTGTTCTCTCTCTTGAAGGGTGTTTCTGTATTGAACCCTGGACGTCCTTGGCTGTTTTCCACTTCAGTGTTATCTCTCTCCCGGTTTCTCTCTCTGCATCACGGAGAGATCACATCCGCAGGCTTTACATATGCAATTACAAGATAAGTAGAGAATAGACTCGCCTCTTACGTAGGAGGTGCTTAAAGCCTAATTCTTGCTCACGTAAATCACACTTAATAAGTATGTATTTACACTGGGAATATATTCAACGACCTCAAGAAAATATGGCTTTTTTTTAAAATATATATCAGTCGTTTGGTTTGTCTGACCGACTATCCATGAACCCATCAGTAATAAGAGCAGAAACAAAATAAATGTGGAAAAGAGAAGCCTGGCTTGTGATAAAGGTTGTAAACTTCCTCAACACTCTTGACCGCCCTGTCTTATCAAAACAGAGATGCGTGCTTGTCAGAAGGATATTCCCACTTCCTAGTTGTGTTGATAGTAGAATAAATAATATCTCTACTTAACACCTTGTATGTGCACAGTCCTCGCGAGACTCTGTTGTTATCCTCCTGGCTGCCATTGTTCTGCATTTCAGCAGCGGGGGGGTTACATTTCAGATTAGGGAAGGAGCAGATATGAAGTAGAATAGGTGGGAGTTTAGTGAGCTGGAAAGAACGGGTACACATTATGTTGATAATAGGCCATAATGCCCACTTGCAGCAAGTGAGTGCATAGTATTTGAGCCTAAAGCAATCATAACTTGCTGGAAGCTGTTGATTGAAGAAGCTATTATGCTAATGTGTTTTTGTGACGACAGATGATCACACCGGTATATTTACAGCAGGATATATGGGGACCATTAGTTTTGTATCGGTTCCTTGCTGAAGCTTACTGTTGCATAGCTTAACTCCAAAAAAAGTCATTTTCTATTTTAAAGCAGAAGATTACTGGCAAGCCGTAAAACGTATTGATTGAAGGGGCCTAGAAACGCACAGGGAGCTTTTAATTTGCCGTGCCTTTATTGCTGTAGCTTGAGTGATTTATCCCGAGGGTCCGATGGCCTCATCCTTATGCTCTGCATGTGAAACTCAGCACTTTAAGCAACCTGCCTTTTAGTCTCCTCCCCAGACAGCCCCAGAGTTATCAGAGGTAATCCAGCTTTCAGGACATCGTCACGTACTGTAGGGAGCAACTATACTGTGGGAGTAAATGAGAAAGTCGCTGCCAAGGAGGGGCGATCTGTCGAGTTCCACATAGCAGGCTTCTGACACACTTTTCTCTTTAAATAGTTTTTTCAGCCTTGCTTTTAGCCGTCATGGCTCTCGTCTCAGTGATAGTGGGTTGGTCCACTACTTTGGTCTGGAGACTAAATTATCTCAACAATTATGAGATGGCATAGTTTTCACTTCACTACAAGTACAAAGAGTAATAATTGAGCATCTTTGCTGTTTAAGGTGTCCTGTCAACAGTTTTAAAGAAGTCCATTTTGTAACGGTTTTTGGGGAAAATACTTTTTTGGTGAAAGGGGGATTTTTCAGTTGCAGTAGCACGAGTAGAAACATACATCCATGACGCTGACATTAGCATTTAGCTCGGACCCGTTAGTGTTGCCATAGTCTCTTAGAAAATGTACTGTATGATGCAGACTCTTGGTCTTGTTTTTTATCGGACTAATAACGTTTTGTCCGTCCCTCTCTTTTGTGTTCTTCTGTCTCCAGGAGCAGCCAGGGCTTCATGCACATGAAGCTGTCGCGGACAAAAGAGAACAAGTACATCCTGGGCCAGAACAGCTGCCCCTTTGACAGCGTGCCTGAGATCATCCATTTCTACTCCAGCAGGAAATTGCCCATCAAGGGTGCCGAACACATGTCCCTGCTCTACCCTGTGGCCATCAGGACACTATAGTGCTCCGGGTCACCTGCAGGCGTCGTTCCCTGCAGCACCCACTGGGCCCACCCTGTGGCTCAACGCTTCCTGTCCCTCTGGACAGAACCCAGTAGGCTCATGGGAAAGATGAACAGCGGCGTCCCAGAACTGCTGCTCCCGACTCACCTCACCGGCCGACGGATTCCCGACCTGTCTTGAAGGCCCACTGCATACTATCTTACACATACAGACTCAATGTTGCAGAAGTCTTTATTGTTTTAATCTTATTTTATTTATGACAGACACCCACTTCATTGCATCACAGACTATCTGATGAACATCATTTCATTGATTCTTGAGCTGATTTCCCTTAGCACTTAACACTCAAAGAAACAGAAAGGTACAGCGTTGTAACATGTGTCACTGGGGTGTACCTTTTATCAAAACAATGTTTTTCTAAGAGTGCACTTCATGAGAATTGTATGAACAAGTTAGTTTGACTTTGCCCATTTGGTTAGGCTCTGTTGATACTGTAATTGTTGGTAAGGGGACTTGATGATTGTAAGCGGCGTGTAAGGGAAGCGACATTTATGAGGCATGTTGAGGGATATTGTCCACATGGGCCCCATACAGTGGTCAGGATATTGAATAAACGGGCCTTCTATGAATGGGGAGTCCCCAGCTGCCGCGGAAATAGCAGGTCTGTGAGCACTGCAGACTGATCTCTCTATCTTGTCATAGTGCATGCTGTCTGCTATCCATCACTGAGTTGGTGTACCACACCAATGACAGTGTAAGTACCATAGTGGTGAGACAGGCAGGAGATCATGATGGATGGGTCAACCCATCTGACACAGTACAATTGGCCGAGGCTGGAGACCAGAGCCTGTCCAAATGGACCAAATTAGCCCCGCCCCCCCGCTCTCCCTCCTTAGAACGGCTTTGCATCGGGAGAATGAAATATGCCTGCATTGTCTACCTCAGAAAATCAATTTCATTCGCCCATCTGCAGATCAATAGGTACAATGGGATTGCAGACTTCTATCTGCCCTCCCTTCAACATTCCCGATTCACTTAAAATGACATCAGTTTTAGGAATATGGTTGTTTTTTTTGAGTACAGATTAACCAAGATTTTTTTAAATGAAAAAAACAAGCGGATTTTCCAGATCAGCAATTGTATGTTTAGTCACTAATATGATACTGTGTGATGTCGGTAACAAGCGTTTGGTTAATGCCTTATAATGCATGGGTCAAATCAGTTGGCTAGATCAACTGATTTCCAGTTCTGCTTTTAACGATTGTTCTGTGACTGTAATTTATTTGGGGGTAATTATCACTGATGTGTTACTCCTTTGTGATGGCCCGTCGGCCCGCTCTCCCTCATTGTTCCGTGCCGATGTGATCGTGTTTTCTGGGACTACTCCAGCCTCTTTTTCTGTGGTGCTTTGCATTTTTTTTGCTGTTTCAAGTTGTGCGGAAAAAATGCACGTTTTCCTAGGTGGCCCGACTCGGGGACACGAGTCACGGCGAGTGCATATTCTCCCCCTGGACCAATCACAGAGCAGCCTGTTTGAACCGGAAATACACCTCCCTGTAATGCTTCCACGTCCCTCTATCATCTACCCTTTACTACCCGATGTGCATACATGTGTGACTGCGAGTGAGTATGCATGTGTCCAACATGCCCAACATGTGTGTGGGATCTGTACGCATATGAGAATGTGTGCACAGATTGTGTATTTTTACCCTGCTGGTACAAACTGGTGACGGCCCTGGCTTGAACCTCTTTGGTTGTCGGCACCTTTTTTTTTTTTTTCTTCTTCTCCCCTGACCTCAAGAAACTAGAATTCAGCCCCATGATTCATCGATAATTCATTTCTTCTTGTATTTTCTCATTAACCACATTTTGTTTCAGCAACTCCTACGAATGACACGGTTGTCTTTGTGGCCGGCTCTCTGCAGTTTATTGTTACAGAACCAATAATATGTCAGCATATAATACCGCTGACCAATTACAGCAAGAAGAAGCTGAGTCTAATGAGAGTGCCTAAATGTTTGCAACAAACTCTTCACATGAAACCTTTGTCAGTCGTATGAGTTGCAAATGCTGTGGTTTAATGAGCAAATCCGAGTAAAAATTGATTTTTGGGAGCTTTGGTCCAAGTGGAAAATGACTGACCCTTAGAATTAGAGACTGATTAAGCGAGCATGACCGCTGTATATACAAAATCAAAGACATTTTGGCTTTGACTATATCTCCGCTGTGTGCTATGCAACTATGAACTGCAGTCATTGAAGGGGAAATGATTGGAGTGTGTGCCTCCACCAAATGCTTATGACAAATGTGATGGTACAAAATGTCCACCAGGAAGAGATGTTATCAGCAGAATGACCTGATTAGTTCATGAGAATAATTTGCAGAAAGTTGGATGTATACAGACGTTTATTTTGTTGGGTGCGTTAGATAAGTAAGTCAAATGAGGGTGTCTGTTCATGTGATGATGCAACCTCTGCAGCTTTATTAAGGAACAGTATGCTATTGAAGTGGACCTATGTATTTCCTTGAGAGAAGATATCCTAAGAAGAAGTGCAAATTAAATAAACTATAAGTGTGATGTATCCTTTATGTTCCCTGTTTAAGAGATCAAATGTTGACAGTATGGCTCTTTATTTAGTTACTGCTGCTGATGAGTATTACTCTCTTATAGGGAAGAGTTTGTGTTTGACAGCTGCACTGCCTAGAGAGAGGCCTTAGCTTTGGAGAAAGGGAAAATGAAAAAAAAAGGGGGGAGACAGAGGGGAGGGTGTCCTGGCAGGGGGAGGGATTTGCTACAATCAGCAGACACACTCTTTACATTAGTGTATTTCTATCAAGAGAGCCTGAAAGAGCCCTTCTCCTCCCTCCGAAGTGTCTTAAAGTGTGTGTGTGTGTGTGTGTGTGTGTGTGTGTGTACAATTGTGCATGCATGAAGCAGTGTTTGTGTGTGTGTGTGTGTACTGGTGGAAGCAACCAACATCAGCCATTGACTTGCCCCGTGTGTATCTTGTGAATCACTTTACCGTGGTAAAGTGGCACGTATGACTTTCCTTTTGTGTACATCTCCGTGCCGTGTGTGTATGCACTACTATAACATATCTGTGTACAGTCCCTCATATGGCCAAATGTATATACTGAATGTATTGTATGGGGACATAGAGGCATCAAGGTTCAAAATAAATAAAATTGGGTTTATGAGTTAATGTGTGATATCATGTTTCAGTGATCTTTTTTTTTTTCCGACCACATAATTATTTTATCAAGAGAAAAGCCCCTCCCTGTATCTTCACCATCACCAGTTTCCATGGTGAAGCCTTTTGTGAAGCAGTAGGAGAGCGACCATTGTTTGAGTCAAGGACAGAAAGCTGCAGCGATTATCAAGCCAGTGCTCCAGCACTTGTTGTCCTCTATTGATCCATTCTGCAGCACAGACCTGTAATGTTGTTTCTTTTCCGTTCGGTTGTTCATCCCAGAAGCGTTTGCTTGACGTGCGTCTGTCCCGAAGCTTGCTCGTCCTGCTGAGCACTGAAAAAAAGACCATCTCAGTTATGCTAGCGGTTATTTTGAATTAATTAACTGGAAGTGTACCAACTAAACAATCTCTATTATAGCTGAATTACAAAGCTCCATAGACACAGGGGAATACCAGATCACATACCAAATCCATGTTTTATAGACATTTTGCTAAGACAACAACACTCTAGTTGATTGTCCTAATTGTTTGCCTCTATCGAATTTCTCCTGCACAAGCTGTACTTTTTGCACTGCATTCTTTCCTGTGATTGTGGATACTTTTCAGCCAGACACATCACTATGATACTTACAAGGTATCACACCACCTCTGGGGTGGTACTGCTACATGTAAATGAAACTGCTCAGAGTTCAGCGTTTAGTTCGGTTTAAAGCCAATTTTAACGGAGAGATCCCTAATCCCATACCCTAAAAAAATCCCTTTCAGAACTGTTGCATTGTGGAAAGCAAAAGCAGCTTTTACACATGCAGCACATTCTGGCCCCACAACATCTGGTAGGCATTCAGAAAGAGCACGATCAGCGAGCTGATGAAAAGAAACATTGAACATTCACAGCCGCTCGAGTTTCTTGGTCGTAGGCAGAATCTGTAACGCACACGCACCTCAAGTTTAACTTCTGAGAGACAGACAGTGTGGACTCTGCCTGTGTGGCTCTGACAGTGAAACTGTTTTCTGCATTTGTCTGCGTGCAATAATGAACATTTTTACGATGAGTGAAGCGATAGATGTTATTGCACCGTTCTGCTTGTTTTTGGCCGCTTTCCTTTGGAAATGGCCTTGTAAATGTTCACATTAAAAGTTATGCTAAAAGAGAATAAACTCGTTCAATCTCAGCACTGTCTACCAACATGCTTATGCACTGAGTTAGAGTATTTCAAAATGACATTTTAGATTCAGTAGTTGATTTTCCTCATATCTCCCATCTTAATCAAATCCACGTCTTCAGACGAAACAAGGAGTGACGTTGCTATTTTCAGTTTCTCCCGGTGGTTTGTTCATGATCTCTGCCTCTCCCTCTCCTGCAGCTCTGTTCTCCTCCAGGGAAGCTCCAATCAAGGGTTAAAGCACCTGGGATGAAATGCATCAAAGATGCTTTTGTGGACAAAAAGAAGAGGAAGAATAAAAGCATGGCTTGAAAGCAATGAATGGCCGCCGAGGGGATAAAATGGCCTCGTGTCCACCAGAAGCTCATTTCATATTCCGCTCAGTCATGCCAGGTAGAAAGCAATCTCAGGTAACAGACCTTATGTTAATAACACATGAGTTGCCTCCTTTTGAAAAAGACAAAAGCAGATGGAGGCCATTGTACCAACTCCATCCTCTCCTCCTCCTCTGGCACATCGGAGGATTTCATCTGGAGAGAATAGTGTTGGTATTGTTCTGCCCGTCTGTGAGGGCTTGATTAGAGCTTTTACACCATTTCAAAAGGTCTGCCATTGATGATTTCTATTGGCTTAACATATTGCCTATAATGACATGGTGCAAAACCTTGCTCATTACGTGAACCCCAGGTCACCGTGAGAGTAGTTGGGCAGCTTCAAAGCTCCGGGCTTTATTCATTAAGAAGGCATCTCTCCACCGGTTGTTTAAGGCATTTCCTGTTCCTGCTCAGAAGTGGGTGTCCACCACATTGCCATTGTGATAACATTTCAAAATGGATATAACACAAAGGGAACGTCTCACAAACTTTGAGGAATAATGTGACTCTTCACAGCTTTGACGGTGGGAATATACCTTTGGAATAAACAGAAATAGCATGTTTTTCATTATTTCCGCTCCGTCAAAGATCTTAAAAGTAGGTCGTTACTCCTGTGATTTTAGTGGAATGAATATACTCTCGATGTTTTTGGAATAGCCAGGTCTTACATTGATGAAGAGGTTTTAAAAGAGTCGGCAGGTGCAAACAATACTTCATATAGTGTGTAAAGCAATATCAGTTCTCTCGTGACAAAAGGGTGGATTTAATATCAGGCAAGGCCCGAAGAGATTACCTATAGTCAATACTACTCTCTCAGTTTGACAACACAATGGACCTGAATATGGTTTGCAATACCAGCTTTTCTATCCCATATGTGTGACGGCATCTCAGAGTGTTTCCATGACAACTTCACATGAATGTTCACAGTTTAAAATATCTTGAAAGCTGCCGTTGTGAGGCTGGTGATGGCAGTCTCTGCATAACAGTAAACGGACACAAAACACAAAACACTCCTGTAAATGCTGCAACACGCACAACATCTGACTTCACCGCTTAGTAGCAACAGAAGTACAAAACAGCAAGTCTTAATGGAAATCAATGGGAAGACGACTCGACATCACTCCTGCATGGTTGGATTCTATCTGGGCGAGCTGTCTCCTTTTTTTAATTATCTAGAAAGGCAATGACATTTTTTTATTTTTATTCACCGTTTTTGTTGAAACCTTCAGCACAGTGGAAATGCTTTATTTTTAAAATACCCTTGGAGGCAGTTGGAGGTGGAAATTGCCCGCAGGTGTGCGTGCATATAAAACGGTAATGGGGACAGACGGACACAAAGCGCTGTTTGGGTGCTGTGCTCATGAAAGGGCAATCCGCTGATTGAGCTGTCGCATTCACAGATGCAGTCATAAAACTAAACAGGGCAATTACTGTAGATGGAGAACAGTAGATAGCGGGGGAGGGGAGGGGGGCGACAACGAGACAAAGCAAATGTAGCCTTCTGTAATAAGGCTGGAGGGGGAGGGGGAGCTCTGCTAATGTTACCAATGCTCTGACAAGCACAGAAACATCTCAGTGGATGTTAATGAAGCTTTCACCTTAACTGCACAACTTCCTCTTGTATAAGACAGCTACAAATAAAAATGTATCACAAACTGTTCAACAGAGATCACGAGTTGAAATTTAGGAAATTGAGGAAAGAGCAAATAAACGAGCACAATGTCTGCTAGGATGACTTGATGATAATCATCATGTCTGGATAGAACTGAACTACTGCATTGCCATCTAGTGTACAAATAGATGAATTACACCTATGGTTGTTTTTTTAGAGGCACACATTTTTAATACTGCAACCCGGTACTTCTGAATATATGTTTGTGAGATTCAAAAGTAAACAAACAAGTAAAGAGCACATCTGGATTTCTACACAGTTGAATAGAGCACTCAGACCGACTGGACCAATGCAATACGTTTCCAATCAATCCCTATTAAACAGGAAGACAGGCTCAGGAGGTGATGCGGTAAGCATAATTACATTTATTATACTTCCTTTCAACAAGAAAAAGTTGTCATGAACATTGAGCTCAGATATGATACTGTATGTAAATTGGATAAACAGGGTAATAATTAAAAAAAATATGTATACTGTATGTCTAAAGCCATCATTTCTAATGTCTGGGCAATAGGATGCTGAACTTGTTCCTGCTCTCTCTGCTTTATAAAGGCCGTAGTCTGTGTTGGGGTATGAACTCAGAGTCCTGGGCCTCCAGCAAATATGAGCTCCAGTGCAGCCTGGATGTCCCCATCTGTGGCCTGCAGCGCCCTCAGCATCAGATCCTCATTCTGGATCCCCATGTCCCTGAGCTGCTGCATTTGGGACTGCCAGCGGCCCTAGCAAACCAAAAAACACATTCACTGAATAAGTATATTATCCAAAGACCAATCAGTCTAAAGCGCCAATCATTTTCCACCCCGCCTCATTTTAGCTCTGCATAAATCATCTACCGCTGCAGTGTATACCCAAGGACAAACAGGCCAGTTACCATTTGAAATATGATTTGATATTTCAAAGTGTATTTCCTCAATGAATTGAATATGTGGGGTTTAGTCTGGGAGTTGGCAGCCTCACCTGTAGAACAGACATGTTGGAGGCTTGCAGAGCTTGCTGTAGAGCCTGGCTGAAGAGATCGTTACTGACTGGGGTCCCTGCTGGCATAGGGGCCACGCCGCTGGAGGGGTCCGCCTGTATCAAACAAAAGAAAAACAAAAGATAAATATGTGTGTCAGAGATCCTGTTTTCAATACATATAGATGTCTTTAATGTGCTAAATTTGTATAAATTCGACACAGTAGTGAAAAATATACATACTTTTTCCGAGTGTAAATACACCTCACCTGGCTTGAAGTTGTAGGAGTGACCGCACTGCTGTCGGGAGTGCTGGCGAGGGCCAAAGCCGTCGCCAGCTCGCTTTGCGTGATTGGTCGAGGGCCTGTCGCTCCGCTGTGGCTCAGAGACACCGGTCGGATTCCCGCTGAGCCTCCTGCTCTGTTGGAGGGACCTGCTGGGCTCCCCTGTTACACACATTTAGACACACAGAATTAGCCCCTAGAGCACCGTCAGTTCTCATGTACACGATATCTGATGTTGAGTATCGAGCAGAGTGACTCACGGACTGGAAATCGTCCTCATCATCAGACATGCCCTCAAACATGAAGCCTCCTGCCGGATAAAAAGAACATTTAGAGTGAAAACAAGACACTGGAGTGCAAGTAGCTGTCCAGATTCCTCTCTTGCTCGTCATAGATTTAGCTGTTTTTTTACTGTGCGATCGTGCTCCCTCACCTGGCATATCACTGTAGGAACTGGCAGAGACATTGCGAGAGGAGCTGGCGCTGGACTGGGCGGGTATGCTGCCTGCCACAGAGTGCAGGACCAGGATGATGGCGTTGACGAGGGCTGGGTGGGAACTGATCAATCTGCAAAACAGACAGAAGAGCTTGGATGTGAATTTTGAATTACCTTCCACTCGCGTGTCTGCGCCGTACCCCCTGATTATGCGTCGCATCAGAGCCAATGACAAAGACGAGCCACACTCACATATCCAGCATGTTGGGGTCTGTGAACTGCACGAAGAGATCTTTGTCTTGGAGCACCCCTGAACACAGAAAAAGGGCGTTAGGGGAAATGTTACCATTTGCATATTTGCATGGCACAATGAGATGGCATAAGAGAAAACTTAGCAGGTCTTACCTAGAGCGACTGGGTCTGACCTGAGCCCTGGTGTAGCCACGATGATCTGATCCAGAGACTCTTTATTTGTCAGCATTTTATATACCTACGTGTGGGGAAAGACAGTTAGTCCCGAGAGATTGTTTTTAGAACCACTTCTCTATCGTTCAGCAAGTAGAAACATTGATGGAGTCCTGTTTTGTGATTTAAAAGGTTTCACAACTGATCCCATGTGGTGCTGACAATCAATATCAATACAAGCGAGTAGCTCATACTGTATACGCTTATGCACATTCTCATCTGAACGATCCCTCGGTCACACGTTTTTGGTATTCTAAATCTGTCTGTGTCCGAGTAGGTTCGCGCCATGGAAAGCTGCCAGTCTATAACAGCTAAACCTGTTCCTGTTGAGGAGAACCAGGGTCCTGTTCTCACGCACGCTGAAATGCATCGAGGGTGATCCAATCAGAGGTAAACGGCTGTGAGCACAGGCGTCTGCACCCAGCGGACTGTGGAGGAAAATCCAATCACCCAAGACAAATAGTCTCCAGGTGTGTGTCCAAAAATGTGTTTAGTGCAAACACACCAAAGCATTCCTGCGTTTGGCAGTGAAGGACAACCTATTTACCGATTACTTAACTTTTTACTGAGTGAAAGGCATGACAAAGCTACCAGACCCTACTGGAGACAGTTTATTGCCAACGTCATATAACTCAGACTTTAGATTGAAGAAAGAATGACCTCAATATAAACGACTACCCTCTTCTCTAGCTTTATGGCTACTTGCAAATGTGCAAATATGTATAAACAGTCCCCGTTCTCCTACGTATATAATTCAATTAGAAGAGAGGTTAAATCTGATCACAAGAGGTCAATTAGGGTGCATTTGAGATAATATTGTAAAGTCAGGTCTGAACCAAAGGCTGCCGAAAAAATAAAGATAGATATGAATACACATATTTACTACCTTAAAATAATATTCTAAAATTAAGCACCTAAGCAGAGCAAATGGGACATAATTTAAACTTTTTGGACCACATTTTGTAAGGGGGGGGGGGGGTCGTGGGCAGCATGCATGCCCCTGTGTGTGTGTTTTCTACTCACTGAGTCTCTGTAGGCAGAGTTTAGAGAGTGAAGAGCAGCATGAAACACCCTGAACTCCCTGGCTGCAGTTGCTCTGTTTACAGGCTCTAGAAAGGAAACGCGCACACACACACACACACACACACACACACACACACACACACACACACACACACACACATACATTCAGATTCAAGCTTTTTAGTTGCATTAACAGTACAGCTTAAACTAAATGTATTCCAATACTTAAATGACAAACGTACCTGAATTGTTCACTGGCTCTGGCCAAATCTTTTTGAGGATGTGTAAGGTGGATCCCGATTGAATCCCACAGGAATCCAGAGTTAAGTCGTCCTTCAGCTTCCTCCCACAGTGGACCAGCTCTGATACGAGACATGAACAGAGATAGAACATTTTTAAAACGCTGAAACATTTAGTTAACAGCTGATTTATTGTGTTCAAACATCTGCAGCTGTAACACACCCATTAGTTCAGGATCTGGGATGGAGTCTGGGATCTGTGCTGCAACGAGTTGTTTTAAAGTAGCGATCCTGTATCCTCCAGGGGGAACATCCCCTGGCATCATGTCCGGGAAGTGGAAGGTGGATTTGGGATGATTCGCCAGCTTCAAGGACAGGTGCCACTCTGAAGAAGTCATCTCCACCTTTTTCCACAAACAGAACAAAACCTTAACATGGTGTACAGATTTGATCAGTAATTACTGGAGTAAGACTGAGTCAGCTAAAAGCTAAATTGTATTATAGAATTTCACTGTCCTTTCATTTGAAGATATGTCAGATAAAATAATGACGCTTCTATCTTTATTCAGTACCTCGCTCATACTTAAGAAAAAAAAACGTGACACGAATAACACAACGATTATTCTAGAGGAGGGACTCGGGACAAAACGCATTATCCCCTCATTTATTTTTTTGGGGGGTTTTGACATGAAAAGTGACGTTAGCAGAGCTAACCCCGGTTAGCCGGTTAGCTTAGCTAATAAAACAAACATGCCGATTCGCTAAATTACACGTTAGCTATTCGTAAAGTGTGCTTGCTTAAAGAACAATCACTTCATACAATCAAAAGACATGTCAAACATCAACACCACGACAACCGCTGTCTTTGAAAAAGAACAGCACACTCACTCACCATTGTAATGTTGACACTCGAATCACTTCCTGGTTTTAGTCACGTGGTATACGTTACGTTTACGTCCACTGGTCCAAACCGTTTTCTTTAAATATCCATGATCCAAACCAAGGAGTTTTTTACTTATCCCTGTCCTTCGTTGTATTTTCAACCATTGGCAATCCTAAATTCTCCCATTTCTCCCTCTCTCTCGCGCACACACACTCCTCTAGACAAGAATAGCATTGTTAAGCCAATTTAAATCACTGCCCCGGCTTTTATAAACACTCACTGTGCCCGTAGTCTAACGTTACCTCTTTTGTTTAATAAAACAAATAGTGAGTAAAATATCACCAAGTTCCCAATTTATTTTCCTGCTGCATATTCAAGATTTTCTTAAGTTGTCGCGTCTTGGTTAAACGTAATTTCATGGTCAGCATGTCACATTTTAGGTAAATCTAACTAAAAGTAGGCAGGTAAAACTGTGTGCTTCATAAACTGCGTTGGCTGCGGTTGCAGTGATACGTTCAAGGACCATATGATAAGTCAAGATCCAACTTATCAGGTATACAGATACAAAGGAAAATAGTTTCAGCTGTACAAAGAAAAGCTTAGTGTGATTAAAAAACTCGCATTTGTAATACAGTATAGTCTACTGTATGTGGTAATAAAACAAAGTAGATATCGGTGTGTTCACAAATGGTTAACCCGGGGGTCGGGACTCTCGAGTCGGTTTTCTCCCCTCGGTATGACATCACTGCTGGACAAAGCAGCAAGGAGGGGTTTCTGACTGAGAACCGTCCCAAAATCAATGCAACATATACCCACACACTCTGAAAAAACATACGTTCAAGAGCTTTAACCAGCGTCGAGACAAAGTACGAGCCCATCGGCAGCAGTTCTACAGCGCTTTGTTGTGAGAGGAATGAACTACTCTGGAAAATAACAGAAGAAGAAAAGAGTCTCCGCCGCTGGATGCGTGGTGGTTTCTAAGTTTCGCCCTCCTAATATGGTAAGCCGTAAACAATGTGTTAGAGAGCAGAGCACGAGCTAACAGAAAGGTTATCATATCTAATTAAATGGATAACTTTGAACTTCCGTTATTGTCAAAGACGTTCAACAGCTGGCAGAGGAACCTCCGTGAACTCAGTGTAGGGTGACTGTTCCGCATAGTTGGCTCCATTCATTGGCTCTGTGTCATGTCTGCTATTTAGTTTGTAGTTGTGCTAAGCTACACAGTAGGTATACAGTTTCACAGATGACGCTATAATAACATCTGCGAGTGAAGTCGACTGCGCCCCCGTTTGACAGAAAGTAAACACTGCAGCAATTTAATCTGTGTAACGTGGACTTCCATAACTCAAGATGGTCACAAGTAACAGTTCTACGTTTACATTTGGGCCAGCACATTATTTGCATAAATATGCAGGAGACGCATCTGTACAAAACACTATATTATCAAGTGAAGTGTCCTGCTCCTTCTGCTGATTGCTGATCATGTAAAACCTCAAAAACAACCTATAACACTGCAAAAGTAGCATTTCAGCCCCAATGTGTGTGTGACTCTATATTTGCAATTTAGACATAAAATACATGATCTCATCAGACATTTATAATAATAATATGTTAAAATACAGATTTTAGTCATGATCTCAGGTTTACTAATTGTCCTCAGGGGGGTTTAAAATGTGGGACACCACACAAGTCACATGATCAACAGGAAGTAGCATCATTTGGGTCTCCTGAAGGGAAGACCAGTAGCAAGTTCTCTCACTCCATTTTATTTTTATTTTTTTATCACATTGTAAATATGGCTGAGTAGGTCAGTCTCAAAGTGCAGTCCTGTTACCTAAATTATTTCTTAATGTTTTTGTGTCTTTTTTCAAAAATAGTCTTAGTAAATAATTTAGAGGTGCCAAGTGTGCTCATGCTTATTACCATTGATGTCATGTGGCTACTTTTCCTGTATTTGCTCATGTATTTGTACAAAAAACTCAATCCTGTTACTTTCAGTCATGTTAGCCCACTCATGTGAACCAGGTTCAGTATACTTAGTGGCCTGAGATCTAACATTACATTTGATAGTCAAACATGTGTGTTATTAGATACAGGTCTGAAAAAAAGATAAAAAATTAAGTTATTTCTCTCTCTCTCTCCCCTTCCTCTCTCTCTCTTTCTCTCTCTCTCCCCGCTCTCTCTCTATCTCTTTCTCTCTTTCTCCCCTCCTCTCTCTCTCTCCCCCCCCTCTCTCTCTCCCTCTCCCTCTCTCTCTTTATCTCCCTCTCTTTCTTTCTCCCCTCCTCTCTCTCTCTCCCCCCTCTCTCTCTATCTCTCTCTCTTTCTCCCCCTCCCCCCTCTCTCTCTCTCCTTCTCCCCCCCTCTCTCTCTCCCTCTCTCTCTCTCCCCCCTCTCTCTCTCTCTCTCTCTCTCTCTCTGTGGATTAAATAAACTGTATCAGAATAAACTAGGGGACAGTGGTTCCCAACTTGAGGTTCAAGACCCAACAAGGGGTCACAAGACAAATCGTAAGGGTCAATAAATAATTAACACAATAGAGAAGTTTAGCTGACGTATAAAATAGATATTCCTGCTACACTGAACTATGCTTATTTATTCCTGACCTATCACAAACAGAAACAGTTGGGAACCATTATAATAGGAGATGCAGTGAGGCCGGTGCCTGGCCTCATGCTGCCCTTATCACATGATAGTGCAGCTGTGGTCTGCTGGCAGGTAACGCTTCCTGTGGAATGTGTGAGGATGTTGTATTTACCGTTCGGACTTGTGTAGGAAATGATTCCTGACATAGTGGAGAGATAATGATGTTATTTGACACTGTACACAATGCCAGGGATGTGATTGCAGTTTGACAGTTCATCGTATTATTTAATCTCCATATTATTACACATATATGTCCAGTTGCCATAAGGTAAAGGTTACTCTAAATTGACTCCTGTGGCTTTACAAAAGTAGGATGTTGGGAGTATCCGTCCCACTGCATACTGATCCTACACACTTCTCTGGTGTTCAGAAGACACGTAGGCCCTGTTGTTATCAGTGAGATAAAAGTAGACAGTCTAATATACTGCGTTCTCGTTTATTATTGGATTGCCGTATGATATGATGCATGGCCTAGTGTGAATGGTACATTTGAGTGTCAGTCGTTAAAAAGAAAGTTGTCAAGTAAAACTTTCAGACAACATCTGACCCATAAAGCTTTCTTGGAAGTTTATGGAGCTCTTCTTTCTTTAGTTTGACAAGCTAAATGTATAATTTGACTAATTGACTTGACTGCTATGGGGGAACATTTCCCACCATGCAGTGAATTCAGTCACCCGAGGGCTTGCTAAATTCTCCCCACCGCTGCCATATGGATTTTGAAAGGCTCACTCTCATCCCGTGATGCGGCCCTTTTTATGGAACCGGTGTCTTCCAGGCTGGGAATGTCCCTATAGCCGAGGGTTGAATGGTTCCCAATGGTTTGAGAAGCTCGGCAATGGTGCCAGCCATATGCCAATGAGACATTTGAGCAGAAGGTCAGTCAGATTCATTATATTAATGGTGTTTAAGAACGGCCTTTTCGTCGAAGAGAAGAAGTGGACTCAAGAACAGTATAGCGTCAGTAAAAAGACACACTAAATTGTCAGATTTCTCCAAAGTATACTGCAATGGTGCAGCGACTGTGGCGAAATAGTAAATCTTAATGTTCTGTGATACTTCACAGTCATTTCTCTTTCCTTTGACCTCAGTAAGAAGCTTAATAATCCTTAGCGCAGCGTCAAAATGAAATACACTGCTGATTATGGCCCAAAAGCTGCCGACCGATCACTAAAGGATCTTCAAGACGTTCAGACTGTTTTAAACAGTCTCTCGGTGACCATTTCTATTTCCATTTTAATGGTCTTCAACTTAAGGAGCACCGTTATTAGTTCATTTACTGAACAGGTATTGAAATCTGAATAAAGAACCAGCAGTGGTTTTGATATGTTGGTGTGATATAGTGATGGATAACATAGCTTTTTAAAAGTACAACTTTCAGTGATCATAAACTTACATTTTAATTGTGTCATTATATTTTTGAGTTTGCGGTTTAAGTGCGGTCAGCTTCTTCTGATCTCTGACATTGAAGTTATTGAAGTTAAAGTTGAATCGTTAAAATGAAAGGAAGAATACAGCGTTTACTTGCTGGCGCGGGGTCGGTAAAGCACTTGAGTCATTCAGTAAAATACTCTTTGATGGCTTCCTGGTGTCTGGACAACACAGGCACAGTCAGACTGTGGTTTGGTGAGTTGGCACGTTTCAGTTCATAGGACACTGAACAGATGTATTTACAGTAATCTTGCCCCTTCTGGCCTTTTCTTCACTGAATATTTATGCGCATCTTTGAATGCCTGTGCAGTGAGCGACCCATATTCTTCTGCCTCTGAGGGTAAATATCTTGGGAGATTCAGATAGTGTTACAAGCGTCTCTGTTGAGTTGGTCTCCGGCAAGCGAATGCCTTCCGAGAGTCCAGAGAGAGAATGGTGAGTGTTCTTTTATGGAAACTTAGTGATGAAGCTGCACTGCTGCCCACATCCTCTCTGCTGAAGCCATGAATGGAAAAGGTTTTAGTTCAGCCGGAGGTGGAGCTACAGCTGACATCGAATATGATCATTTATATAGTAATAAAACACCCCAACTGATCTGAAAGCAGCCTTCCACAATTTTTAACGTATTTCTATTTGTCCAAAATGTATAAAAACAAAGTTACCTGAACTTTTAGTTGTAGATTTGTGAGACATTTAGCTGCTCAATAATACAGTATATATATATATATATATATACCAACCCGCAATATGAGTAGCTGTTGCATTTTCGGATGTGTGCTGTTCATCCATCTTGAATGCCAGCCTTAAAGATACTGTATGTTGAGCTTTACATAACTTTCCCTATTTGTATAGGGTTTGTAATTTAGTGACTCCAAGTGGTAGTTTCAAAAAAGACACTGCTGCTGAGAGTAAAGCACCCGGTATCTACGTACGCACCCGATCTGACCCTGTGACGCTGGACGCTGAGGTCAATGGGCTGAAAGCAACACGTAGTCCACGTAAACTTTCCCCAAGATTGACTAGTTTCTCTATAAACCAACACATTTGCCATCGGGATACATGACGTGAATAACTGACCACAAGGAAATGAGTGTAAAGAAACAGGAAGGAAGCAGAACCATGTGCTCTTGTGCTAAGAAATGTCGTCACACTAGATGGTAGATTATTGCTCACAATCTTTTCTGCTTTGATATATGTCTCGCACATTATAACATAATAAAGTTACCTGGGGAAGATATCCAGTGACCCAAATGGCAGTAGAATCTTTCTAGATTAAAAACGTACCTCCAGTTTTATTTAAAATACAAATACAAGTAGTTTTTGTCTCAGACAAATACAGAAACAAATAGTGACCTCTACCAATCTCTCTGAAAATGATACCTCATCAGTATTTCATGTGAGGTAGAGTGGACGTAGACGGGGAGAGGATAGTCTTGTCTGCCTCTGCTCACTCTTGAAGTAGTGTTTTTCCCTTTAGAAAGCAGAGAGGATGACTTGGCTCAGCTGTTTCCTGTCGACTTTGGAAGTCCCCATTTGTCATCACAGCTCCACTCCTGCTGGAAGAGAAACGCTTTGAGCGGGCCAGAGAAAAGACCGAAATGATCTAATTCAGATACATTTGTTAATCTAAAGAAAAATAAATAATAATAAATCTATACTGTCAAATAGACTCGACTTCATAAAAAATGTTTATCTCAAACTCCACCCTCTTGAGAGACAAAGCAAGCTGAGACAAAGACATACAACTCTTTTATGTCTCACTCCTTAATCAGCCTTCTGTTCACTTCTAGTCTTATATTGTAGTGCTGTTGTGTTCCATGTTATTACAATCTTCCACCTCCTCAGACGTCTGTGTTTTTCCCCCTGCAGCGCTGTGTCTGAAGAAGTTGACCTGCGGTTCCAATCCACCCTGGAAGAGCATGCTGTCCCTCCTGCTTCCCGCAATGCTGGCCATCCAAGCTATGGGTGGGTGTCGCCCCTGCCTCTGCCCTGCCATTAGATCAGGGTCACCGCGCTGGGAAATGCCAGTGCCTGTTAAACAACATGCCCTGCAGGGCATATTAGTCTCCCCCCCCCTTCAAAGGCTTCACTGAGCAAAGCAACAGCTCAAATGAGGCTACTCCCAAAAATAATGTGCCAATACTTACATAAAAGTTATAAACCTTTCCTTGTTTAAACTCTAAAACCATCCAGACAAGTTGACAATGAACATCGTCTTATTTATGTATATACGCACTGCCTCAGGGAGTAAAAAAGACATATTTTTCATTTTTAAGTTGAGTTTTTACAGGGTTACAACTGTGTGTGTGTTTTATATATTTTTGTGATAATTCAGCTTGTAAAACAGAATAGCTTTGCCCTTTTCCAGACGGGTGAGGAATAGATCTTGGGGCTAGGGTGAGGCCCTCGATGAAAAGTGCTAAAAGTGCAGTTTTTCCTGCTGTGACTCAGGGAGTGCGGTGGGGAAGTCATCCTCTTATATTTATAACACCGGGAAGCAGGGTGGTGGTTGATGTAGCAGCTGAGGATCCATAACTCACGCACTCAAAAGTTTTACTTCAGTAGAAAATAGTGCTCGAAGAAAAACTTGAGTCATCGTAAAAAAGAGACAAATAGCCTGTGCGGGCCTGATAACGTCTCAAGACGCCGTGAATAAAAGAAGGGGAATTGGGAATGTCAAAAGAGGGATCGACTGCATATATTTTAACACCAACCTTTTCCCAGTCGGTGTGTGGCTGACACATCATGTAAACTAAAATATTATAGCAAATGCTATTCCTTTATATTAATGAGTAGCCTAAAGAAGGAGGAAGTTAGCTCTAAACGTTTTTTTTTTTCTACATGCCCAAACTGGACTCTGTATACTAGAAACTACATACCACCCACAAAGTTCACAAAGAACTTTTATTGTCCAAAACACCATCATTTAAAAAGAGCTATATTTTTCGCCTTTTCTGCTCTCTGGTTGAGCTGACACAACCTCCTATCAGCCATCAGTGGCGCATTTCAATCTTGACTCAGTGGACATAAGTGTCTCCGGTGGTTCATTAGGGACCTATTCTCTCCCAGCACAAATGGGCCGGCGGCCTGCTCATTACTGGCTGTGTGGCGTCCGCAAACTCGCTCCCCTCACCGGGAGGGAAGAAGAGGAGGAGGAGGAGGAGGAGGAGGAGGAGGAGGAGGTGTCGGGGACTGATGGAGCTCTTTAACTCGCGGGTAATGGGCTATTGTAGCTCACACGATGATTCAGTTTCTCTCTGCTAACTGGAGCACTGAGTGAATTAGCTGGAGTCTATAGTTTCATGCTATGGTCTGCACATGTGTGACATTGTATGATGACACAAAAAACACCACTTGCTTATTGGAGCTTATAGGACTTAGTGTAATATTTGTAACTTCAACTGTGCCGCCAGCTTCGAAGAGTTTCAGTCGCATTTCGGAGCGATACAGACAAAAACAATCCCTCTTCATTTTTCATTCTGAGTTAATTAATATTTGGAGTGCAGTGGCACGAACTTGATAAACTTGTGGGCAGACAAATGAATGCAGTCTTATTTTTTTATCTGTTTATGACAACAGTAATTATCTGGGTAACTAATTAAAGGTCAATTTGGTTGCCTTTGATTTATTGCTGCTGTTGGCCACCCAAACAGAAACCCTACAGACTTGTGTCATTATATGAGCAGCTGTGTGTGTGTGTGTGTGTCTGTGTCGATATGATTCAGGGTCTCCCAGGTCTCCAGGTCCCTCCCTGGGATTACTGGCTGTAATCTTCCCTGTGTTCAGCCGTGTCATTGCTCGATAACTCCTGCAAGTGCCCATATCAGTAGACCCGATTACACTTTGTGGTCTCTGGCAACGCACTTCCTATCATGACAACAGTATTTGTGGAAGACAAACACAAGGACAGCGCACGACAACACTGTCATCCCCGACGCAGCAACGTTGCCTCTGTAGCTCCCAGCTGTATCCTGACTCAGTAGTCAGATGATGGATCATTCTCTGGGAAACCTCTCCCTGATGTTGCTCATACAGCGCTGCACAGCTGTTGTGTCACAGCGGCAGGCAGGAGGCTCGTCTGTAAGGGGTTGTTGCGTTTGTGCTGAAATGCACCATTGAAGATGCCGAAAGCAAGAAAAAGTGTGCGTCTCCGGCCCAGTCTGGCTTTGACCCTTGACACCGCTGGTTGCTTACAATGGCTTAGGTTTATTTTTACCGCGCTCATTATAACCCAAAGTGGTTACAAAATGTCAGCAAAATGTGTGAAATGTCATTGCATATGTACAGTAATGACTGAACAGTAGCCGAGTACAGTAGCATCCTTGGCTCACTCCAGCACAGCACACAGCAGTGTCAGCCAGCTAACAGGAGGCTGTCGAGCTAATTGCTTGTTGTTGTCGGTCTCTGTTCAGTTAGCGCAGCTGCGAGGCTGCCAGAGCTCGCCGTGTGCGGCTCTTAGCACCCAAACAATGGAGGAGAATTATATTCATGCAACTGCAGAAATGGAAAGCTGACCCAATTTCCCTCCCAGTGATGGGAGCTGTAAGGTAATTCAAATTAATTAGCATAATTGGATAGATTGCATCTAGCATAGTAGTCAGCAGGCACACATTATGGCAGGGCTCCGGAGCGTGAAAATAGCCCGCTCATGCCTGCATCTCTGGTGTACTTTTTAAAGGTCTGCTAACTATGAATGCCCTCTTCCTGTCCTCCTTTTCTCTTC
Source organism: Anarhichas minor (assembly GCF_050575085.1). Classification (NCBI taxonomy): domain Eukaryota; kingdom Metazoa; phylum Chordata; class Actinopteri; order Perciformes; family Anarhichadidae; genus Anarhichas; species Anarhichas minor. Next base: position 3,160,609 of record NW_027466508.1, read on the forward strand.
ACAGCAATTGATTCTGCAGAGAGGGGACACTTTAGCGTGTGCAGAAATTCAATTTAGGGTTATTACCCCATATCTGTGATGTTCTGGCTAATTTGATTGCGTCCAGTGAAGTATCCTTTTAAAAACAATCGAGGACAGGCTCAACAAAGATTGGTTTCGCCGCAATGAATACATAATGACCAGTCTCCGTTGGCTCGCCTCTGTCTCACCGGTTCCCAGCTCTGCCTTTCTCACAGTGTGCTCATTGAAACTGAGTGCATTTACCCAACAAGCGCCTCATGATTATTTCAACAAGTCCTAAAAATTCCGCCTCGTGGGATCGTTAAAACATTGATACGGTTAATATGCCGAGATTGCAGTTCCGGAGGGGAAGAGGGGGGCCTGGAGCCATATGTGGGTCTGTTGTGTGCCTAGTGGGCTGTGATGAACGGGTTGAACGGATGCTGATCTGTGCTTGGAAGGCATCACGGCCGCTGACTCGCTGAGGAAGCAACACAACGGCAGCTGACACAGGGAGACACCCACCTCCAGGGTGTTGCCTCGGTGGCGTGGCAGCGGTGATGTCAGGAGGCACAGGGGGGCGGGGGGGGGGGGCTCTGTCATTGAGACAACGCGCAGCTTGCGACGAGCTGACCCGTGCCTAACCTCGTATCGCTCCTGGTGCATGAAACCATGAATCAGCACAGTATATGAACCTGTGAACGCGCTAGAAAAATACTTTCATCAGACAGCAGATGGTAACACCTGCCTCATCAAGAGGGATCAGAAGGAAACAAAAAAGATTCCTCTTTGTCTTCCTCATCAACTCTTTCTGGCTCCTCTGTAATGATGACCATGGTGGATGTATGCCATTAAGAGAAACTAGCTGCACTCAAGTCAGATCTGACATTATGACCCTTCGTTTTACACCACACCGCTCACCCCCTTTCCATCACCGGCCTCCCGCTCATCAAAGGCTCTCTGTCTGTCTCTCAGGTTCGTAAAGGCAGAAACCTGTCCTTATCTTTCCACTGTTCTTCAGCCGGCCATATTATCTGACTGCCGGAGCCCATTACCAGGTTATTGACGGGAAATGAGATGGCGTACATCTATGAAGGAGGCACGACAGAGGGAGCAGAGATAGGGAGCGGAAAAAAGAGGAGAGAATAGCACAAAAGTGAGACCCTTCTTGATTTATGACATCGCTATCTGCCATCACCTGTATTTCTCTCTGAGTGAGGGCACTCACACTCCATGATGAGTTCCTCGAGCAAAAATGGGGGAGGAAGAGATTATGTTCAGAGCTTAATGTTGAAAGTGACCCCTTTACACCGCAGAAGGCTTCAAGTCTCACTTAATCTCATCCATAGTGTGCCTCTTCCACTGAGGTGCCATTTTACAAAAACAACCCTGCTCAAGACACAGGCTCTTTTTCAGATCGCTAATTTTCGGTCCAAATCATGCGTACTGTGCACGCACTCCCATGCGTGCACAGTTTTTAATGTTTTTTCCAGATGCAAATTCTTTTTTCCGAATGGGAGTATTATGGACATGTACATCTGCTCCTGACAGCATGGAATCAAAAGCTAGACTTTCCCCTAAGACTTTTACAGGGATTGGTTATATCATAAGAATAATCGGTATGAAAGGGCTCACGGATCCTTTGAGCAAAACCCTTTGATGTTCAGGTGGTGCAAAATGTCCAGAGTGAAAATGTGTTGGGCTGCAGTTATATTCATCACCAGAGGGGGGCAGTGTTGTAAAAGCATATCCCCTGCTGCTTGTCTGCTTGTCCGACTGAGCCCGACTGTCATTGCGGTCTGTTAGTATTGCACCTGTTTACTTTGCTGTGTCAATATCGCCCCCTCCAGTGCTCGGGCTCAATTCTCTCTGTGTGTGACATCCTAGTTGTTCTTCCTTCCATGTCGTTGGTTTCCACGGGGTTTGAGCGAGACCCTTTAAACATGTGTACTTATTGTATTTAACAAACCCAAATGATTTGGTGAATATAACTGTTCACCGTCTGTTATTGAGTCGCCATTTCTACCTCCTATGTGGAGAGGCTTTGTGCGGCTGTAGTTGGTATCGGACTAAGTCAAGTTGGGAGTGAAGTTAAATTGCTTATTGAGCTGGAAGGCCATGAATTTGGTCTTCATGTGTGCTGGGCATCAATGTAATCAACATAATCCTTGCAGATAGCTCTAGAAATCACTAACTTGAATAAATCTGCTTGGCTATTGTTGGCGCGCGTGTGTGTGTGTGTGTCGACTTGTGTACCTGTGTACTAGTGCCGCATACACGTGTGTATTTGTTTATTTGGCTGTTGCTGGTCATGCTGATGGGAACCTCTCTGCTCCAGAGCAGCTTTGTAACAGCATCTCCATTGTAGTGTCAGAGAACCTCGTGTCCAATTCCTCCGACAGTGTGTTGCTGTGCAGCTGTCAGGAGTCATACAGGTGTGGAATATCAATGCATTCTCTGGCCTGTGGGAGTCTGTTTCTGCATGAAATTACGTGTGGCAAGGTGTGTGCGTACTGGATATTGTTCAGAGTTTATGGATACTGATACCGCAGATTAAAGCCAATGCTAACTAATACTTGTACTTGTACCTTGTTTCCTTTTTCCAGGAAGACTAAGGCAATCCATTGCAATACTTTATGTTTACTTCTTGTTACTGCTTCTGCACAAAGTGCAAAGGCGTTCCTCTCAAGTCGAAGAATCAATAAACAAAAGCACAACTGAAATAACCATAACTTAAAAATCTGACTCGCACTCATACTGTACTGATCATTTCTGGCACGATTGGTATTTTGAAATGTGGAGTATTTTGTTTTTTCCCCCAGAAGGGATAAGCTGATAGAGTGTTGCAATGATCAACAGTTTGATACAACTCCCTACTACTGGAGCATGTTGTGGCTCTAGCTGAGCTGGGATATAAATTAAGGATGATCAAAGGAATCATTTCAGCCTCTGAGAAAGACTTTTCTCAAGTCCTTTCTATTGAATTGCTTTAATTTGAGTATTGTAGGCTTGAAATGTGGCCGTAGAAAGTTTATTTTCATGTCAGTTAACGGATTCTAAACGTAACCAGTTTCCACAATGGGACAAAATGACCATTAAATAGTTCACAACATTCATTTTTTCATACTTACATTGTTGTCAATCTCTGTGTCCGTTGGACTTATTAGTGTGTTTATGCTACGCGGTGAGGACATGTGAGAGAAAATATGTGATCATTTGGCACCACTTCTCGAGTATCATCCCTAGGTGTGTGTACTTGTGTGTAAAACAGGGTGTGCTATAGCACACACTCCTACGTCTGCCATTTGTTGACACACGTTTTGCGGCTGCAGGATAAGAAGTTAGAAAGGGTCGGTGTAAAAATGAGTAAATGGAATAAGGATGCAGCTCTCTGCACATTCTGCTGTGCCACACATTTGCCTGCTTACGGTGCACATTTGTGAGTGAGTGACAAGACGAAAGTGAGTTACTTCCCAGTAATCAGTGCACACTTGCCGTTTAGAAAGTCTTATTTACAATATCGCGCATTGTGGCTGCAGTCTGGTTCGTTACTGTGTGGTCTGTAGATCCATGTCTTGCCTGGATCCTTGCGTCTGTATTGCATTTGTTGAGTCTACGTTCATTTGGTTGATTGTAGCACATTTCTATGCATCAAATCAGTGAAATAACTGCCTAGATTGACTGGTGAGGGCTAATAATCTCAGTCCAGTTATCTGATTTTGTGAACATGCATACAAAATCACATCATCCTATTAGATACCTATGTATCTGCTAGGATGATGTGATTTTATTTACCAACAGCCTCATCGTGAGTCACCCTGCACGCACCCTCCCCTATGAAAGCTGTGATCCTCCTATTTGCTGTCTGCTTGCATCCTACGCTGTCTCTGTCTCACACTCAGCCTCCCCGCTCACCCCACTTGACCCAGCTAGCATCAGTTTCACTATACCAATAACATCGTGGAGGCAAATCCAGCAGCACCCATGCCTTGCAGACCCGGGGGAAAGCAAGATGGAAGGAGGTTTGATGGTGACAAGGTGGTGTGTACTCTTGAAAGTAGAATGGAGAGCAGTGTGAAGATCACTTGCAGCCTTTTTCTACCCAGCCCTCCGCCTCGCTGCTAAGCGGGGCCCGTTGCCAGCGCTCGCGAAGGCTGTAATGAGTTTATTTCATGTCGGCTGTGAAAGTGCCCGTCTCTGTCTCGCAGGCACTCAAACAGAGCTGAGGCCCATAAACACAAAGTGCAGCGTGTAAATCCCCACAGCCTGACGTCTCCCAGCCTGCCCTCTATGGCTTCTGAGCATCTCTTTATCGAAAAAAAAAGGGAGAAGGGAGAGGTGAGATCCCCACTTACCCCTGAGAAGACGCCGCGGGCCTGGCTACAAGGTGCTGGCCCGGCCCCCTTCACCAAAGACCGCTTGTGTTGTAATCTTTAACCTCTGCTACTTACACTTGTCTCTTTGGAGAATGCATTTCTTTTCATGTTCGAGAGCAGACCCGAGGAGAGACGATCAAACATGCGGCTAGTATACCGAGCATGCCGTTTGGTGTAAACGGCAGCAGATCAAAAAAACAGCCAAGTGTGCGCATTGATTCACTTTCACTTTGGCTTGTGGTATTTCACCTCTGACGAATAGGACATCAGATGCGCGCTTTCCATGACGTCAGCCGGCCTAGCTTGCCCTCCTCTCCTGTCCAATCCCCTCGATGCATTGCAAAATGCTCCCCTTGAATTCTCTCTCCAAGTGCAGGTCGGCGTCTCTACACAAGGTCCCCGTGTAGAGCTGCGTCCTCCCAGGGCCTTGGAGCAAGCGGTAGGTCACTGGTTTTTAAAGCAGCAGTGAGTGAAGAGATGTGGAATTAGAAAGGGGGAGTTTCTATCTCTTTCTCCTCTCTGACATGGCTTTGGTCTGTGTTGAGGGATTAGTGTGCGAGGCTCTACCACAGCCTCTCCCTTGGCTTGTTTCCAGATATTATCTTTAAGTGTGAGGTCGACGCTCGCCTCTCTTTCTCTCAGTTTCCCTCCTTCCCCCCCCTTCCTGTATGAACTCAGTGGTGTGAGTCATCCCAGGCTGCTCGGGGAGTGATTTAATTGCTCTCTCTCCTCCTCCTTCAACATGCACGTCAAATAGAGGGCTGTCACTGACCCTCCACTCCTACAAAAAAAACACCAGCAACCTATTCATTACCGGGAAGGTCGGGCCACCTCCAAAGACAGCATAAATACACACTCCAGAAAATGTGCTCCGTTATCCCTTTTGATGGCGGCACAATACCGCCCGCTCCTCTCATGCTTTGCCCTGATAACTCTTCTGGATTGTCTGCCGTGCTGTAGCCCAGCGGAGTGAATGTGGGCACAACCCCCGCAGCGCCAAGAGAGCTTTTGTAATCGCAGTAAAGGAAGAAAAAACAACTCTACTAAAATTGTGGAGCATCATTTTCAATGAAAAAGTAATACCCCATGATTGTTTCCCCGATGTATCCTGCTTCTGTTTTTAGGTGAAGCAATTCTTGAGAAGGACACAAAAAGTGGCCATCACTTACATGTTTGTATACCTCGATTATTAAGTGATCTAAAATACTCTTTTCACTCTGAAAAGGCGGAGCAGTTTGGGCCCGGCACCCTGTTTTAGATATGGCATTCCTGTGGTATTTGTACAGCAATCTGTGCATTTTGTCTGTACCACTTTCTACACTTGAAGTTGGCCAATAGGTGGCACTGTTCCTACAGGACGAGCAGGCTTGTTTGTGGTGTGATGTGGAGGGGCTACCTAGCTGGGAATGGCTTGAATGTGATTGAAAATAGGTCTGCCTTGACTTAGCAATACCCGGCCATATATGAACGCTCTCGGATGAAAGACTTGTTTGTAGTCACTCAAATCTCCTCTACAGCAATTCGACATTGATGCTGGCTGTGTGACTGACGGAGCTTAAAAATGGGTGAGGAGGCTAAAATGCCACTGTGATTATAACAATTAGAGAGGCTGAGCATAAAGTAGAGTGTATTGCTCCAGGGGCCGGCTGGCTTTTTTTCCTCCCCTGTGATACTGATGAGTGTTTCAGAGTTGTATAAGAGCAGGCAGGGATCAATGGAGAATGCTGACTCTTGAGAATACTATGGATGTACTCTGGACCGCCTGAGATGGCTACTAATTCAGAATGATTATGCAGTGTACTCTTTGCTCTCTTGGCCTAGTCTAGACAAACAATACACACAAGTGCACACACACACACACACACGCACAGATGCACGGAACAAAATCTGCAGCCTTTGTGTCGAAGAAGCGTTTAGAGAGAAGCAGAGTCACTTTTCATTCCCACAAAGGCACACACACACTCAAGAGTTTTAGTGAAGTTATACCCCACCCCCCAACATATGTTTTTTTAACCTTTAACGAACAATTTCACTGAAGCTACACAGATGTTGGTGCTTTCATCGCTGAGTTTCGGCACGCTGAGCCATCGCTAGGAGGCAAAGCCTATAGGAGCGCAAACAAAGTCCTAACGCTTACCGCCAGATCCCTCCTCTTCTTCCCCCTCGCCTTCATCCTGCCTCACCTGCTCCACGCTAACATGCTGCACAAACAGAGTGGATGTTTCTGAAGCAGGCACAGCATATATTTCAAAATACTGCATTTGATTTTTTTTTTTTAAGGTATTCAAATTTGAGTAGGTTTCAGTCTGTCACATTTGAACACAGCACACTGAATTGCTGCTGTGATTCAGTGAATACTGTATGTTTATACTAGACCTGGGCAAAGTGGTATTTACTAACACTGTTTATTGTCTATTTTTAGACTACCTTGAGTATTCAATATATTTTGCTGTAACAGTTTACCTGACATTTTTTTTTAACATGCAGCAAAACACGGCCCTCTCTAAGTAAATAAAAACACAATTATTTTGTCATTCAATTCAAGAATGTTAATCTTTTAATGAACATTACTCATATGTCCCACCTCCTCTCTTATAGCTGTGATGGAAGTGCTAGTCCCGGAGCAGCCAGTGGTGGCGCTGCACGGCAGGGATGCCACACTCAACTGTTCCTTCAGCCACGCCAACTCCTTCAACTTGTCTGATCTGAGCGTCTTCTGGCAGCTGACGGACACCAAACGCAGTGTGCACGCGTACTGGGGGGAACGCGACCAGCTGACGGACCAGGCCGAGAGATTCGCCAACCGTACCGGCCTATTCCCCGCTCAGCTGGGCCTCGGCAACGCTTCGCTCCTGCTCAGCAGGGTGGTGGTGGCTGATGAAGGCAGCTATACCTGCTTCGTCAGGGTGCAGGACTACGACAGCGCTGCATTGCTGCTGCAGGTGGCCGGTGAGTCCAGCCGTGACGTCCATGACACGTGTAGAACAAGATCAACACGCACATGGTCACATGTGACCAGTGGCATACAGAAAGTGGATACACACATTCACAAAAAAACAACCAGGGACGGACTGCAAATTACCTTTCGCTAGACAGCTTATATAAAGGTCATTACGTCCTTTTCCTTTTGGAACATTGTTTACTTGTATTGTTCCTGTTAAATATACGAACATACACCAAGACTGACTTTAATCAACATTTATGATTCATTAAATTCTCTTTCACAAGCAAAAAAAGTCACAAAACAGGCAACCTTACGCTCATTATTTACACTTCGCAAAAATTCCTGATGTTTTACAGATGAATGACGAATTTAAATATATAGAAAAATAATTGAGGGATGAATTGATGATAAAATAATTAGTTACAGCCCAGGTTTTTATTTGTATTAATTCCCTTTTATTTAAAGGGACATTCAAGCTATTTAAAGTTGGGGTATTCACAAGAGACAGATTACAACATTCAAGCCCTTGAATCTTGACCTTTTAGTCAGGGGGGCCGTGGTACGGGTGTACGGGTTACAGTCCGAAAAACGTCTACATCTCCCATGATGCAACCTATTAGCATATTTTGTTAGGCTTTTTCTGCCTGTTAGCGGCCCATATCTTTTAATCTCCACACCCCCAGATTGTACTGCAGGCTGTCTATACTTTATCTTACAAGCCCAAGCATTGGTTGACTCCAGATTCATATAAAAACACAACACACACACACACACACACACACACACACAGGTTTATTGTTTTAAAGTCCAGGATAATTATAATGCTCCCATGAACATATATATGCTCTTTAATTGCCTAATGTTTGTGTTATAGTTTCACTTTACACATGAATTGATCGTATTGCAAGTGATTTAACCTCAGCACTTATACAGACATATACACTAATAGTATGTAGTAAAGTGTAATATGCAATTACCTATGGAGATGGTGATTCATGATAATTTCCTCTCTTCTCCGTGAGTAGGTGATAAATAGTTTCCTCGGGGCTGTTGAGCAGTGTTTTTGGTCAATAAGCACTGTTTGTGGTCTGTCATGGTCAATATCTGCTGACTTTGATTATTAGCTGTTGTTAGGGTCAGTCAGCCATCACTAACATCTTCTCCGCCGTGTGACTACATCTCTCGCCTTCACAGCTGAGAGCCTTTTATTTATTTATAATGATACTGTGTGCCTTTCCTTCCCTCTCCCATGTCTATATCTCTTGTGAGATTGTTCCTGTATCCTCCAAGGATGGCTGTGCATTAGGCAGTGTTAATGAATAACATTTTTTTTTTTCCCTCCTGGCTTGGGAGAGAGAAAACAATATCTCCAACAGTGACAAATTGGTTCCATTTTATGCAATTGAATTTATAGATGTTCTATTTTTAGCCAACATTTACGGTGAACATTGTAGACTTCCTTCATGCTGTGCTGGAAGAAAATGAAAGGATCCCTCGCTGGATATCTGCCTGCCAGTCAAATGGACAGCTGGGGAAGTTAGTGTGTACCACGCTAAATCTGTCTTTGTGTTGAGAGTCCACTTTTCAAAAAGCAGCTCAGGCAAACTTCTTTAATCTCGCCCTCAGCTCCACCCCATTGTTTGCTGTGCAATGATTGGCTCTGGGAATACAGCAGCCTATTTCTCCACCACCTCTATACTCGTGTTTTAGCTCAAGGGATTGGAGGAGCGTGATTTCAGCCGAGGCGGACAATTCACCCCCTCACCTCCACCCCTCTACGCTCTTTTCCATGTTATCCGCTGAGTCGCCCCAAATTTCTGAGCCTGCCAGTTTCATCCGAGGCCTGTCCACCCCCACCTCCTGCCTTGCACCGTATTCCCTTTCTGGGAGGGGCTCGGCGGTTTGGGTCTCGAGAGAGAGAGCAGCATTAAGAGTGTAAGGATGCAGCATCACGATGTGCCACAGATGCTGTCTGTGTCTGTGGGATCTTAAGCACTGTGTTATGCTAAGCTCCCTAAATATAATTAAGAATTTAATGGGAATCATGTCAAACAGTTCCCAGGGTGACTCTCACTGCAGAGACTTTAACTAAATTCAGTATGTGTCTGCTGTTCCCTTATCCCCTCTCCATCCTCACCCACCCCACACCTCTTTTTCTCCCCCCTCCAACCCCTCCCCTCCCCCTCCTCCTCCTGTGTACTCTTGCTTTGTTTCAGCCCCATACTCCAAGCCCGTGGTGACTTTGCAGACTGAAGCCAACCTGCGACCAGGTGATGAGGTGGCCCTGACCTGTGTGGCCTACGGTGGTTATCCTGAAGCTAGCGTGATATGGAAAGATGGGGGCGGGCGCAACCTGACAGACAATATCACCACTTCATTGGTGGCCAATGAGGAAGGGCTGTTCACGATGACCAGCGTGCTGACAGTGGTGCTCGAGCCCAATAGCACCTACAGCTGCGGACTGATCAATCCACTGCTGGGCGACGAGGGCTACGCCTTTGTCACAATCACAGGTGGGTGTCGGTCTTCGTCGCTCTCTCTCTCTCTTTAAATAGCTCCCAGGTCTTCCAATCAACGTTGTCACCTTCATTCGGGTGCAAAGTAAACAAGCTCATATTTACTGGCTTCCTGTAGTTTTAGAATGTTACCAGCTCAGGCTAATCTTGTTCTCAGTCATGCATGAGCAGAGTTTCTTATTATGGTCTGCTATGCGTTTTTGAATCAATCCATCAATCAAGTTTTATGCTGTTGAGACTTTTTTCTTTGTCTTTCTGTTTCCTGCTGAGAGTAACAGTTCAGCTCCAACCGAATTAATGAGAAATAATGAAATGTCCAATTATTGTTCAATAAGCGAAACCCATCGGTTCTTTTGCGTCAGTAAATTAGATCAGTGGGTGATCACTTCCCTGAATAGGGTCATTACATATTTCAGAAGGCAATACAGTAATAAAAAGTAGACAAAAGATTGCGCTCGATGGAGTGCTTGGTGTCGTAGCAGCTGTCCGCAGGAAATGTCTGCCAACTAGGAAGTAGATTGATGCGTTTGTCATTCTCTGATTGTTTGATGTAATCTTTAGCTGGGTGTGTGACAGTACCTATGTGATAGGTCTAATGGTCTCCTCGGCCCGCCCGCCCGCCCATGTCCCCCTGGTCCTGCTGGTGTACTGTATGTGTTAAGTGCAAGGAGAGTGCCGTGTAAGGTGGCCCAAGGCTGGGTCTCTAATGGGAGCAGCACTGTGTGAAATGGCTCATAAATAAGTCGAGGTGGCCTGTGCCTGCTCTCTGGGCTGGAGCTGGTGCTGGAACTCGGGCTGTTGAGGCGGAGGTCGAGGCAGAGGTCAGGGAGTGCTGCTCCACTGGGCTGGGAAATGACTGTGCTGTCTGGAAACAGGATGGCCGATTGGCAAGTCAGGCTTGCCGGACGGCTGAGGGAGGTTGGCCTTTCTAACAGTTTGGTCGGTCCCTCTTTGAAAACAGCACAGATAACCAGTCAGAGGGGCCATTGGGGTAGTGGAAAGGCATTAAACACACAGTGAGAATGAAATATGACTGCAAGGTACCAGTGGTAAAGTAGTCTGTGGCTGCTATTACCCTTTGACCTTTGCCAGATTGATGCACTACTTCAGGTTTGGTTGAAATTGATATGATCTTTTTATTACCTCCAATCTCCGTTTTTGTCTCCTCTATTTCCCCTCTACAAATGAAACTCTCATTTTGAAGAAATGTTGATTGAGTCATCTGGATTGGTCATTTAAATAGTCATGAATTTTTGTCTTTTTTCGGGGACGGCGAGTCACTGTGAATCAGTGACAATGACGTCTCCAATTTGGTCTTTCCTTTTCTTCAATCCCATAGGGTTTAAAATCATGCATTTCGAGCCAAACCTTTTAACTCTGCAGGTTGGTTCCCCAATGGTGGACATTTTGACAACTCAGCAGAAACAGTTAGTTATATACAGTACCAAAGTTGAATCATCTTGTATATTCTTATTAGATGGCTTCACAGTGCAAAACATAGTGGCTTGGTCCTCAGGGATGCAATAATGTCATCATAGCCCAATGTCTCTGTCATCTCTCTATGGAATACAAAGTAGCAACAAACAGTTAAGACTATTTGTCAGCATGGGTGCCCTGTTGTGCTGTGCTGTGTGGAGAACAGGCGTTCTACCGTTCACATTGTCATAGCCAGTGTGACAAGAGTCTAAACTCCCTGTAAGTGATGGATTGGCAGCATTCTTCTCCTTCCTTTTTTTTTTTTATGTGCAACCCAAAAACTGTCAGTCTTCTACAATAACCAAATAGTGTGTGCTGTGCTTCTAAAGCTTTGCACTGTTTAATGTGGATGAGAAACACCTTGCATTGCCTTTATGCGTCCCTGATTGTGTAGTACAGAATGGTCCTCGATTAGGGGCTGACAGGTTAGTGCAGCAGGAGTCAGCTGATAGGGCTTTCACCCGGACCAGATCCCCCAGGCCCCCCGGCCCTTTGAGAAGACCCTTTTCTTCTTCATGGTGCAGAGAACCTCTCTCTGCGGGAGCACAAGTGAGCTCATCATTTCAGTCAATTTCTCAGCAAATTGTCTGTTTCTATCCTCTTAAATGGGAGCATTTGATGCTTGTCTTTGTCCTACATGATGTAAACTGAATATGGACATACAGTCAGACAGAACAAGACATTTGACATTGACATGCTGCCTTGGTCTGTGGGAAAATGTAACGTCCATTCTCACTATTTTTTTGTAATTTTATAGAAAATTTAAAAAAAAAACTAAACGGCAGATTCATTGGCAATGAAAGTAATTGCTGATCGCAGCCCTAATAATGGAAGGATCATAGCCGTTTATATAGGCTTTGATTGTCATCTCCCTTACTCAGAGTGTCATGGTCCTGCTGTTCCCCTAACTTAAAAAAATTAAAAGGAATTGGTCAGAACAGATCCTGTCAAAGAAAGAGTCCAAGAGCAAAACCAGCCAAAAAGCGTGGAGTCATTGAAGTGTGATGAAGCAAAGATTGAAAGAGGGACTGTGATAGGAACAAATCCACAAATGAAGTGGGGAAAAACCTGCTTGATGATGGCCCAAGTTGTTGGTAAACACGCAGACGATTTACAGTATTTTGTGTGCCGTGATAAAAAGGGGGGCTTGTTTGGAATGAAAATGTATTTGCATTTGTTTACAACAGCTGGCGTGTGCTTAACAGCTTCTCTAATTAATTTTGACCCAGCAGAACTCTTCCGCTGTGGAGTAGCAGAGTGTGGAGTGTGCCGAGCTTGAGTTGATATAGGGAACACGCTGGCTCGCTGTATACACTTCCAAACACACAACACCGCACGCCACACTCGGGAAGTGGAGAATCCTGTTATATGAATGGGTCAAATCTGCTTAAAATTCTAAATGGACTACGGGAGGGAAGAAAAAGAATGCACAATGATGGTAAGAAGGTGAACAAGCATGTTAAAATGTCACACTCCCCCCACAATCTCTGATTGAAAAATTTGCATTAGTAATGCAAATCTCCCCCCCAGGCAGAACCGGAGTTTGACAAGGTTCATTTTGAGAAACTGAACCCTTTACACACACTGAGCCGAGCACTATGTGGGCTGGCATGAGCCACCTTTTTGAGAGTCTGTGTTAAGTGACCCGTGTCATTCTCACCTCTTTTGTAGTCGCCACCCATTTAACTACCTCACCAGAAGCATCCAGCCTGTCAATAACGTACGCCTATTATCAGGCATCTCGGAGAGACGGCCATTTCTGTAAACACGCCCTGTGGTGGAGCGCTGGACAGTTTTTTTTTTTAAGCCGCGCTCTGCAATAGGCAGTGTTTTTGTGTAGCTGGGATATTAATATGTTTTTGCAGAGTGCAGCAAGGCTTAGTTGCGGGGAGACCCATAGGAACAGCTGGTATTAATGAACAGTCGAATGATGGAAAGGAGCAGCTTCAGTCCTCAAATGAACCGTGGCCTGTCTGCTTGCCTGGCCAGCTTGCTTATGAACCAACCCCTGTCCTCCCCCTCGTCTTCCCCCTCGTCGTCCTCCTCCTCCTCCTCCTCCTGTCTTGACGGCTTGCACTGTCTCACACTCCCACCCGATTTCGACCACTTTGTTCCACTCACAAAAAGAATAATGTTGTTGGAGTTTTGGGGGATCAAGAGTCTATATCCTATCATTTTTGGTACTGATCCTTCTCTGAATGTGGAGCTTTAGCCGTGTATCCCATCTACTGGAGCTGTGTGATTGCTGCAGTGTGTTTTCTCATGGCTGGGTTTCAGGGCCTGTCACTGAACAAGCCCCTCCAGCGCCACCCCCACTCCGTCTGCTTGCTCTCTCTCAATGAGGATGGCGCCATTTCCCCGGCATCACTCTGCTGGCACAGCATTTACAGTGAACAGTGTGCGGGATGGAGATATATAGAGTGGGGAAAGGAAGGAGACAGAGAGATGAGGGAGGGAGATAGAGAGAGAGGGAGCTAGGGAGACAGGGTTAGGAGGGGTGAGAAGTGGATGACAGAAAGCAAGATGGAGACGAAAACGTTTGCTGAGCTCAGAGTTGTGGCACTACGGCCTGACAGGCGGGAGATGGACTCGCTGAAGGGGAGGGAGCTCACCCCACATGGTGTGGAAGGCTTTTTGCTGAATTTTACTATCTAGCTGGCATTCTCTGGCTTTCAACACAGTGGCTCAGCGGTTAGCACTGTTGCTTCACAGTGAGAGGATCCCAGATGTCCTTCCCAGTCCCAGTCCTGTCTGTGTGGCATTGGCTTGCTTTCTTGTGTTACTGTGGGTTTCCTCCCATCCCTTGGTTTCCTCGCATGTTCACATTTTCTATAGTTCATGTTCCTAATAGTCATTTTTTCTGTATTTTGTCTCCCAGACCTCAAAATGTTACCCTTTTAGAATATTGCTAATTATTTTATAATGGACCCATGAAATAAAAGACAGCTAATGCAAGACCATCTCCTTTTTATTATGTGGTGAAAATACTACTCTAAGTAAGTAGGAGCTTGATAATGGCACTTAGTTGGTGTTGAAAAAGCACAGAAGTACATCAACAGAACTTAATGTCCAACAGTAGTTAGTGTTATGTAAACGTAACCTGCTGTTGGTGTGTCTCGCATAGGTGGCACAACTCGGTTAAATTGTCCGGGCCACGTTTTAGAGGCTGTGCATCAACAACGCTGTGTGCCCTTGTTTGTCAAATGTTTCTTTAACCGGCTGTCATGGACCCAGCCCGGCTTTGCTGCTCGTATTAATCTCCCCTGAATCTACAGGAGTCCCCCCCTCTCTAAAGGATTGCCCAGCTCAATCAACTTCATCAAAGGCCCGTGTGTAGGAATAAACACGGTCGCTTATTCCAATGTTTATTCCCTTGCGGGAATGAACATGGAATACACACGGTCGCTGAGAATTAATGTCAGATCCTTCCGGTTTCCTTCAGAGAGTCTTTTTTTTTTTTAAGGTGATTTATTCAACTCCAGGTACCGCACTGTTTTTGTGGGGCACATTCCCCCAAGGAGACCGTTTGTTACTGAATGATTATGAAGCACGTGCATCATAAACCAACCTTCACTGGGTAAATCAAGGTTAAAAAACATCTTTAATTGCTATATAAACATTGACCTTTGCTGTGAAGATGGAATCTTACACTTTTTGCTGGTGGTAGGTGGTCTGCGTGAGAGCATTCAGCTATTTATTACACTTTTTTTCTTCGTCATTTGTGGGCCAGCTTTCTTTTCCGTCTTGCCCCTTTTCCCTGACTGTTATTATATGACTTCAAAGCTTGATCCTGCCATCACATTGCCATTTAAATAGCTCCCTGCCATTGCTTACTCCAGCCATTAAGCGCTCATTCTTCTTTTGTTCCTAAGAAGTCCCTTACATTAAACATGTCTGTGTCTTAAGTTGAAGTAAAGGCATTGCTGTGCTAGCATTGCCAAAGGGCCCAAGCAGAAAGATAATATACTACAAGCAGGTTTGGGCCATTTCTCTGGTAGGACCTTCGATCAAAAGCTCTGTCAATCGACTTCGAGGTAATATATTGGCCACGATCATGTTTTTGCTTCCAGCTTCTGTAACAAACCACTGTGCTGGTCCTCGTTCTCTCCCGAACACGGCCTAATTTAAATGCAATTAACACAGCCTTCGTGGAAGCAGAAAACAGCAGTATAAATGAATCTGTTGTCAGTAGAGCAGCAAGCAGGCAACTTTCCCGACGGAGCACTATATTAATTAGTGTCCAGTGCACAGACAGGCCTTCTTTCTCTTGCTGAATGCTTGCTCTGTCTTATCAGGAGCCCAGCCAGGGAAAACAACCGAATAGACAGATGAAGTAATGTAGGCAATCTAAAATACATTCAGGTAGGCAGCAATGGCACCATTGTAAGCACATTAATTCCTATCAGGATTATTAACCCGGGCCACTTGCAGCTGTCAGCACTCTTAAGACGTTTGAGCGTTCTCTGCTGGGCCATCAGTATAGGGAATTTTATCCCTGTATTATGGCCCGGGCAATGTTATTTGTCATGCTCCCAGTCTCACTGTTAGCGACTCTGAGGGATTGTTGGGTTGGATTCAGACGTGGGCACTTTCCGGTCTGTGCGCTGCTCTTTTAGAACGGCACAATCAGAAAGATAAAATGAGCTCCTCTCTTTTGTGCTGGGATTTATTTTTTGCTTTATTCTCGTTCCCTCTCTGCCATCTTGACTTTTTGGCATTAAAGGTTCTTTTTGCTCTTGTTCGGTGTCAAAATGCTTTTCTTTGTCACAGTTGAAAGCCACGGTGTGATAGTATTTCTTCCTGGAAGATGCTTTTTTCCCCGCTTTTTTCCAATGTTATTTTTAATTTAGCAGGATAACCGCATTGAGATATTGAATCTTATTTGCAAGGGGGTTCTGGCCAAGAAGGCAGCGTAAAAGTTTCACAAGCACCACATAAAAAACACAATTAACAGACTAAAAATCACATAAAAGAGACAACATACTTTAAACAAACCAGAAAATGCCATCAACCAAATAATTGCCATTCAGTGTAAGGACGGGTTTGACATTTGTTCTGTAAGAAAAGGGCATCAGTGTCTGTTTGTGGATACATTCTGTACAGTAGGTGGTGTTGTGTCACGTGCATACACCTTGAGTTTATTCCTGTCCTCTGCATGTCAACATGCATGTGATCAAAACAGGCTCCATCTTTGCTCCAAGTCCATCATATCACGGCAGTGTTATCTTCCCCACTGCCACCTTCTCTCACACAGCAGTCTGACATCTTTATGCCCGTCCCCGGCCTGGTGGAAACCTGTCTTTCTCTGTCCTCCCTCGCTTTCCTTTTCAGGACACTGTATTTATGATGGCAGTAAACACACAAAAGCCCTCTTTTGTCATTGATCGGGTTCATTTTGATTTGGAATCACAGAAATGACTATCATTGGGACCAGTGGGGCCCTGCAGTGTACATTTCACACAGCTCCTGCTAAATCCTGTAAGAGGGATTGGTTTCGGGAGGTCTGGCATCGGTCTTTGGCTTCGCGATATGAAATCATATTAGTTTCAGCTTTTCAGAGTCACTGGGAGAATAGCCACCAACAAACAAGCTGGGCACACCTTCAAAGTTTGCTTATTTAGTTATTCAGCCCGTTTATTTGATGTTTAAACTCTGCGCCTGATAACACCGTGAATTATTGTCCTGCAAAGGATGTTTGCAACCTCAGTAAATTGCTTTGTTCTGTGCATGCAAACAGGCCAAATTAGTGGCTGGCTACACACAAAGAGCATTGTCTAGCAATATAATGTATTTTCAATTAGGAGGCCTTGAGAGATTTAGCTTATTCTCAGGATAGGTGGCTCTTTTCTTCGATAGCTCCAGAGACCGGTAATTGATTGCCATGTGTGAAATGGAAGTTAAGGACGGAGTGTGGCTGCGTCCCAGAGGACAGGAGTTTTCAAGCAGGCGTAGTGTTGGTACTGGCTCACCTCCCCCTGTACTGACAGCTTGACTTGGAAATACGTATAAGCACCCACTGACTCACTGCGTGATAAGGAACACCTATTACAGAGCCCTTTATTTCAACCCCAGTGTCAAATATCACAGTAATGACTGTGATTAAGCCACGCTGCGGTCCTGCTCCTTATGATACCAGTTTGAACGGACAGCAGGCTCGCGATGACTCACACCCTCTTCAGGTTGCGTTAATATCTTCCCACTGGCTCAGACTCGGTAGCCACGCCTGTCTCCCCAGAGCCTGACAACTCGCAGCTCATTACAGACAAACTGTCCACGAGGAAACAAACTCGCTCCTCTTACCTTGTTAATATTGTCAACTGTGTTTAATTTCATCGCTTACCCTCCGCATGTGTGTTGCCGCAGTAAGTGCAACTCTCTGTCAACGGCAGAGACAGCTCGGTGACCCACACCGCAAGAGTCTGTCATATCTATAATGTATCTGTCTCGATGCTTTCACCCACTTACTCCACCAGATGAAGAGTGATGCCATTTGTAATGTCGGGTCCGTTTCCTGATGTGGTTGTTAGAGGGGTTAAGCCATCCAAACAGGGTTACACTGCTAAGACTGTCTCGGAGTACTGTGGCTGTGTTGTGGAACCAAGACATTTAGTTCAACCAAGCTGAGGGCTAATGTTTGGAAAGGGAGTTGGAATTGATGCATTACGTATGATTTGAGGAAATATTTCAACATTTTGGCACTTATTCGCCTTCTGCTGGAGAGTTAAATGAGAAGATCGATACAACTCTCATATCTGTGCATTTGCTATGGCGCTAGAGCCAGCAGGTAGTTAGCTTAGCATGACTGGAAACAGGGGAACCAGCTAGCCTGGCTTTGCCCAAAGGGCACTTCTTTAGAGGTGCTGTAAGGCAGACTGTGTTACCTTTAGACAGAGCCAGGCTAGCTGTTTCTCCTGTGTTTCCAGTGTGTGTGCTGAGCTAAGCTAACTGGCTGATGGCTGTTCTCAGCCAAAAAGCATATAAGCCTATTTCCGACAAATTCAATAAATGGGGCACACACGTGTATTAGACATTCTTTTTGCACTATGTACTGTATACTCAAAGAAAAATAATTTCAAATTTTCAATGAAATCTCTCATTTGACATCCCACAGATTGAATGAGTTGTTGCAGGCTGCTAAATGACATGTGCAGGCAGACCGATGTCCTTGAAATTCAATATTTCACCTCATCTCCATAAAGCCACGTGACATAGAGTGATGACATTGTGGGCGTGATGATGTAACTGGTTATAGTTTTGAAATATGTGCTGCTTCAGCAGAGTGATGACTTACATCCGGAGATGAAAGTAAGTGTGTCCTGTTTTGTATTGTGTACCACGAGAAGAATTAGTGCTGGTACAAAGCAGGGAAAGAAGCTGTCAAGGTTACAGAGTAAAATAGGATTCAAGTTGTAATCCTGTACATTGTAAATCTGCCATTGATTTACAAGAATGTCCTAAATAATGTTTCTCACAGTATTTTCTTGTTATTCATCATACATTTTTAAAGCATGGGGCAGACAGCTTCAAAGACGGGCAGAATTGAGCATCATAATGGTGTCAAAGTGTGATTAAAAAGGAGGGAAAAGAGGGCAGACTCCTTTTTACAGTTGTTTCAAGGTGTCTCTGTCATTTCCTCACCACGGGGGCTATCGAGGCCTATCGTGTATCCAACAAAATAACAATACAGAGTGTCGGGCTCTAGTTGCTGGTAGAAGTAATGATCTCCCATTCTGTATGTGTGCTGTTAAGGTGGGTGTGTTCGACACATTAGCCGTCACATATAGTCAATTTGACTTATGAGCTTCTCATTGTTTTTGAAGTAGTGGAATTTTGAATATTTTGTGAAGTGTACGGCTCACTATTCCACTCTGTTGGTTTACATTATAATCCAGCCCTGCACCAACGTTATAGTGGGCTGTTTGTAAACTACCCATGCATCCATTGTTCTGTTGGAAGAAAATTGTCTCAAAGTCATGGCCCGAGTGAAAGAGTCATTTTCTGTTTTTGTTTCCCCCAGAAAACGCTTGCTTAGCATGCATGCTGTTTATAGCGGTGGCCTGGATCACACATTCCCTCACACCCGGGAGCAACCACAAACCTGTTCTGTCAGTCACTGAGCAGCTCCACAGGAGAGTTTTAGGGGTTAATGCCCAACTCGAGGACAGCTAAACAGTAGCCTGCAGCCTTGTGAATTGTTTTCTGTCACGTCAACTTTCAAAAACCAGAAAAGGATCTTATTTTCCCATCAGTTTCACTCTTCCTTGCCTCTCTCTCTCTTCCTCTTTCTTTTTCCCTATTTTGTTCTGCATTTATTTATTCAAGGCTAGCAGCAATTATTATTCATTTGTTGACACTTTGATCATCATAAGATGCTTAAAAGTTGGGCAACATAGGCTTTAATCTTTTGTTTTGTCTCTCCCTTTAGTCTTTTTCAGAACCTACTAAACTCGCTCTAAGCCCTGAGTGTAGATATCTTATGTGGAATGAGAGAATAAACGTCCTCATTTGTGCATTAGCTAGCCTTGTTTTAGCAATAATGTATTAGTTTTGCGGGAAGTGCTACCCTTGTGGGACATTGGTATGAACATATTGTCCCCGACTCCTTTCTCAGCCAGCAGCTGAGCATTTTCTCAGGCTAAATGACTTGGCTACGCACAAGTTGTGAGACTGTGATTAGCTATATTCCACTGAGAGAGAGATTTACAAAGTCATTTTTTCAGTCTGTCCAAGATATCATATTTTGAAAGTGCTGGAAGGAGACAAAGTATATTTAAGCAATAAGCCATGAGAAGCTGTACTTGACAGTGATTTTGGAACAGCTTAAAGGCATTGTTAATGACTCTTCTAAAAGACCTGTCAAAGCACAGCTCCGAGTAGCTTTTTGCTTTTTGTAAAATGACTGCGATAAAAAATGAATGTAAGTGTGCCATGAATGTTATATTTTAATGTAATTTCTGCAATAAATAATCATACTTTTATAGGTTTAAGTGGTGGTTTTAGGTTACAAGGTATTTTACAAGAACGTCAAACACACTCAATCAAAATTGAGTGAAGAAACTTTTTATGACTTAAACTCAATAAAAGACCATATATTCTAAAAGGAGCTGTATGCGTTGATGCGGCTGAGCCCATGATGGAAAATGGACAAATGTTTCAGCATTTAAAAGTGTTCAAATCTCTAAAATGTCTCCTTCTGTATCATTTTATATCACAAAAGATCCAAGTGCTAGCTTCTGGATTGCAGTCATTTTTTAAAAGATATTTAAGATGTAGATGAACAAGGCTACGTTATTACCCTCCAGCAAGATGGGCACTAATTAGACTGCCCTGTCCTCAGAGAAGACACTGTATCCCTGCTAGCACCAAGAGTGTTCAGGGATATTATGAATCCCACTGCATTTCTTGGCAAGTTCCGCCCTATGTAGCTGGGTCAGGCAGAGCCGATTGGTTCGGGTTAAGCATCGAAGTTACGGTCAGGGTAGCCATTGGTCAGGGCTTAGGACCTGAACAAATTGGCTTACCGCTGCCTCTGTGAACCTGGACTCCTGACCAATCCAAGCACTTGAATTCTTCGCAGGGCGAGTCTCACCAAGAACAGCAGTGGGGTTAATAATAACGCTGTTAGGGGTGTTAGTCGATAGCTAAATCAGACCTCTGACCTCCCTGAAGACAACAGCTGTGTGGTTTCAACAGTCTTTATTTTTTATTTGCATTTAAACTAATCAAATGATAGTGCAATCATGTGGAGAGGTTTGTTCTTGAGATGAATGGCTAACAGGGATGAGCTGACCTTCTCCAAAGTCTGAGCTTGGTCCAGCTTGAGTGCTTTGAGAATATTCATCTGTCTCTCCAGTAACCACCAAAGAGTGCAGCGGAGGAAAATGAGAAATGCTGTTTTATAATGAGAGCCCTAGGCAAAGACATACAGAGATATGTCTTTTAAAAAAATCTGTCATTATATATTCTCCTAGTAATACTGCAGAGGGAGAAGCATACTAAGAACTTGCGCTCTTTGAAGGCGTCCAGGCAGTTCTTTAATGTTTTGATAGAACCCGCACGGCCTTGTGATATCGGGTTAATCTTATATCGGGTCATTTTGTATTCAGATGTTATCATGTAAGCAGCAACTGTTCCTGTGGATTTGAGCTATGGCTTTGTTTACTCATAAAGAAACATTGATCATTTGAATCAGACATAATCAACAACGGATGTAAAAAAAAACAAATTGCAAGATGATAATTTGATGGCAATTTTATAACTAGACTGAGCACGTTTGATACAAGGAGTAAGTGTTGATGCTGTTTAGCTGTCCCATTACAGATTCACAGCAATCTAAAGAGACAAAAAGCAAACAGGAAAGTGCAACTACTCGGTGTGTTCCTGCCTTAAATTAACACTTAAATGGATGGTTCAAGTGTCATGTTTTAGTTTATATGGTGGGTGGTATTTTTTACCCACTTTGCACTCTACTGATGTAACACAGGAGTTGTTTCAGCAATAGGTGTGCACTTCACAGACTGTCTGCAGAGAGTTTCAAGCTGCAGTTTGTACTTGGTGCAATGAGCCATTGGAATGAGTGCAATGTTGTGGCTCATCTGCCGTGTTAGTGTGGCTCTCTTGTATAGGGACTAAATATTATTTACCCGTCTTTATGTCATTGAAGTATTCTATGTGTAATGAGCCCTGTTTATGCTTTTAGCTGTGCACTTTATTTCTTAAAGTCATTTCCCACAAGCAGCATGTGAATACCCACTGATAAAATAACAAAGTAGGAACAGGATCCCAGTTTAGAGCTGCACAATTCATATTTTTGTTTATGAAAATAGATTGAATTAATGAATGTTATGTGAAAGGAGCTGCTCGTTGTAACAAACCCACAGAGAATTATTACCTCACTATGTAGCCCCCAGCTCTACGTGGAATTTTAGCGACTTTCAGCTCGTTGTTTTGGTTTTATGGCCCACAATTTTATTGTTTGGTTGAGTCTCCCCGCTCTCATCTGTGTTGTTTCCAGCAGCAAGCAGTTGTTTTAAGCAAAAAGGCAGAGCACAATGTACACGACTTGCCGAGCACTAAATGGCAGACTGGCAATATTAGCCAAGTAGCTGGTGAGCAATGAGCAGCTGAGGAACAAGACGTTTCTCTTAGGAGTTGGTGGAAACCAAAACAGATCTACAAGGAGATTGAATATTGGACTTACATTTGTGCGCTTTGCCAAAAACACAACTGCAAGTGAGCGCTCATATTATGTGTTAATAGGTAGCCGTTTGTCATAACAGCTTGTTTAGATGATAATAAGTCAATGTTGTGTTTACAGCTTATTGCAATGCCCCACGGGGCTAGAAAAATAATTAATCCTGCCTTAAGAGGGCCTAGATGTAGCTCAGTTGAAGAATTCAGTTTTTGTTTTTTTTAAGCAGGATCAATGCATACTCTTTGTTTTAAATGGCTCTTTAATCCTGCCATAGCTATTTGTCCTTGTCACTCTGCTCTCTCGGCTCCTCTACTTGGCATTATCAACTAGCCAGCCTGTTGTGGTACTGATAGCTGTCACTAGTGATTCTCTCCTACACATCCTCAGCATCTCACAGGCAGCTCTTGCTTTAAAGCTGATTAACAATTTAGACACAACACAATGTTGTAAACCGAGTATTCTACCCAAGTTCCGCCTGCATTGCAAAGATGGCCAAGTGAAGAAATGGAGCAACCAGAAGAAGAAAAAAACAACCCCAAAGAAAATCAATAGTCCACTCTGCCTCCAACATCTTAATGCCACTCTCAGTGGAGAGGGGTGTGTGGAAGTGATGGAGTCTCTGTCAGTTACTAGACATCAGAGGAGTTTTTAATTGAGGCCCCAGTGGGGCTGGGAGGGACATGGGAGATGTTGAGAGAGAGCTAGCCCGGGCCAGTGTAAGATGAGGTGGGAAGACCGGTTGTGAGACGATATTGTCGCCCACTTTCACCCTTCTCCCAGAGCAGCACTTGGCAGCATGACATGAAATTTACGTCAGAGTATATTGTCAACATTGATGGTATATATTTTTCTCTTATAATTTCAATCGAATGAGATTCAAAGTCAGGACAGACTGGCATAGTGACAATGTATTACGATCAATAGTAATACATTGTAGTTATGATCAATTAACTGTCAATGTAGTTTACAGCAGTTGTGGAGGAGAGTTTCATACCTGGTGGAAGAGCTTATTACACTCCACAGCTGTGTGTGTGTGTGTGTGTGTGTGTGTGTGTGTGTGTGTGTGTGTGTGTGTGTGTGTGTGTGTGTGTGTGTGTGTGTGTGTGTGTGTGTGTGTGTGTGTGTGTGTGTGTGTGTGTGTGTGTGTGTGTGTGTGTGTGTGTGTGTGTGTGTGTGTGCCTGTGTGTGTGTGCCTGTGTGTGTGTTATGTTTGCTTCACTTTCTCAGAACAGCTGCAGCACAATTCCAGGATTTTGTTTTGGGTGAAATGTTTCCGATTCTGCTTTACATACCATGGATCCTGTGTTTTCCACCATGTCCTTCCACGTCTGACTTGTCTCATCCTTAGGACAGGGACTCTGTCAACAATGCGTTGCCAGTGCTACTTGTGCAAGAGCTGGAGCACATTTTCAAACATTGCTCATACTTGCTGACATGTTTCCACATGGTTTGCTCCTGTCTCTATTGAGCTGTCTGACTCCATTTCTTCACCCTCCCTTTTCTTAGCATGCAAGTGTGCGCTTGTTTTAGAGTAAAAGGGAAGCTTATGCCCACTGGTTAACATGCAGTAAGCTGAAGCTCGAGGTGCAATTTGATGTGACATTTCATTTCCATTCTGCACCAGAAGAAAAGATGTAGCCAGATCCACATCAGGCCTCGTATATCCACCGTGAAGTTTTATTCTGGTTATACTGCCCACCGCTACCTCAGGCCATTGTTTATATATCCCAGCACAGAGCTATTACACATTCTCACACCTCTCTGCCTGTAACGTAGCCTCTGCCTTGCTAACACGACAACCATGCTCTGAGCTGTATATTCAGTTAATTAGCCAGTCTACTGGGTATGGGATTACCTTCAACTGTAAAGATGAGAAAACTCCCTCTAACCTTGCCCCCGGCATATCTGAGTAAGACTTGAAATCATTCCTTTAAATATACCTGCGAGTTAGCTTCGCCCTCCCAGACAAATCACTGGCTGTCATGCGTTGGTCTCGTTGTTTACTGTAGGAATAGACAAAAAGCTTCCTGGCAGTTATTGAGATTACTTCAATAATTCAGTTTCACTCATTTGTATTTAAGGCACTATGACATTTTGTGGGGGGAAAAACCTGTCTTATCACATGAATTGTTAATGTCAGTCACATATCTCTGTGTGAGCATGTACGTTTTAAATAACGTGATGTATGTGTGTATAAAAATGTACACATGATTTGCTACTATAAATAAAGGGCAGCCCAATGTGTACAAGTAGTACTTAAAGTCACCAGTGGTCCATCTTAAAGAGATACTCCAGCCTGGCTTTCCAGGAACAGTGTTGTTCCATAACTGCATTGTCTTTTGTCTCGATTACCAGGTGATGTGGTGGTTCACTTTTACACTGTGATCTTTTGAACCTGTTTTCGCTGCTTTATCAATTTCACAAACGCATATTGTAGACCCTTCTGGCTGCTTCTTTACTAAATAGCTTTTTAATTGTTCTAGATATTAGATCATATTTATTCAGGGAGTGCATTAAGTGCACGGTCGCTCTGCCACCTTGACGGGAGTAGCGGCTTAGCGAGGGGTCAATTTTAACTCGAGCTCAGTCCGTCTCTAACCCTCTTCGTAACTTCTCAGTAGTGTGTGACCGTTGGATGGCAGGGAATATTCACCTGGATCGATCAGATTTAAGCTTAAAGATTAAATCCATAGCACTGCTCTGTAGGCAGAGTAGCTCTGGACTGTGAGCCAACTTTCCACCCAGGAAAGGTCAGTAGCAGTCGGACATGTCTGAGAGACAGCTTAGGAGTTGAGAGTGGCCTAATACCACAAAACATCATTGTGAGTCCAGCCTGGTCCAGCATTCACGTAGTTACCAGCTCAATGCCTGCTTGCTTGCAAACCCACAACCCAAAAACTCATTCAACTGCTTGTTTTTCCCCCTTTCTTGGGTCGCTTGGTCACTCACCCGCTTACCCCATCTCTCCAACCTTCACCGACTCACTAACTCATCCTCCTTACTCTCCCGCTCGCCCCCCCCCCCCCCCCCCACCACTTCCCCCACCACCACCAGATGGCTTTTATAGTTCTCCCGCTGAGAAAAAAAGAGGGCTGTTAGAAACTTTATTCCTATAAATGCAGAGCCATTACTCTGTTTTAATGTGCACGTCTGCACATCATACACTCGTGTTTGCCACGAGCCCATGGCGTCAAGGGAAGGGCAATAATGTCAGACAAATTGTGTAAGTAAATGGGCGCTATGTCGTCCTAGAGACGAGCGCATTTCCTTCCCTGCATGCCAATAAGACAGTGAGGTAGCATCTCGCTGAAAAGCAATTTATTGAAATGCAAAAAGAGGAGAGAAGGCTCAGAGCAAAGATGCTGACGGGACAAAAACCTGTCGCCATCCATCTCAGTTTGCCAAGTTTTGCCTCAATAAGTGAGCTTCTTGTCCTCTCTCAGAGAGGAGAGGTCTTTCTTAGAAATATTGCAATAACAGTTGGCGTGCCTGGGTGCTCACACGCTTTTCATACCGACGTTTTGATGGACACCTTTAAGGTGGATAATAAAGGCTTCTAATTGAAACTGAAGCTGAAACAAATTCAAAGTCATTCGTTCAATGTAAGCCTAATATTCATGCTCATGTTTTCCATTCTGACTAATCCGTGTCCTCTGACACAGAGGCCATCTTCTTTCCATTAGCACCGTTGTTATTGTTTCTGCCAATCTCTTTCCTGCGAGATCGACGGCGCTACACAGACACTGAATAAAGAAGTTCAGATCGCCAACGTCGGCGAGCCTGCTTGCACTCGCTGAGGCAGTATGCATCAATCACCTCGCCAGAGTTGGGTGAATGTGATTTAAGTGTGAGCTCCTGTTTTGTCTCACTGAGTTTTATATCTCACTCACTTTACTGTTTCTTCCCAGTCTTACTGTATTGTCTGAATGAATGTCTTTATCTCTGCCATGTGACTCATTGTTAGAGAGATATATAAGCCTATTTTGAGTGCTGAGCCTGGCTGTGCCTCTCTGGTCTCCAGGGCTGTATAGACCCTCCAGCAGGGCTGGGCCCTGCTGCTGCTAAACCCCTGGGCTAGCCCAGGGGTTTAGCCTCTAGTCCACCTCGGGCTAGCCTCTAGTCCACCTCGTTCTTCTCTGATCAACACTCCTCCTCTACTGGTCCCCCCCCCTCTCTCTCTTTTCCTCGATTTTCACAACCAGGCAGAATAAGGTCAGGCTGACAATGAAAGAAAAACCTAATTGACTCTTCCTCTCCTCTTCCTCGTCCTTCCAGCTTGTCTACAATGAGCCTTGAGGCTCTTTTTAGCCCGAAGCCATCCTTCTGTCAAGGGACATTATTCTCCTTTGGTCACAGCTTACGAGGCTAGGTTTCTTCTCGGCAGGTAAAACCGGCCTGACAGTTGGAGGGAAAGCAGCTTTGATCTCCACCGTCTTCACGTTGCAGAACCAAGATGACAGGCAAGGGAGTCTTAGGAGCACTTTATTCCACCAAAGGTGCTGGAGAGAAAACACTCAGGCTTGTAAAAATGCCTGCAAATCTTGGCTTTCACATTCACTGAAGCCCAAACAATACCTAAGCTGGCCCCTTGCGAGTCCCCCTATAGTGTCTTCCAGAGACTAAGGGAGCCTCATTTCTCACTGGTGATGTGCCCTGTGTTCGAGGCTCCATATGGAGCTGGTGTTTTATCATACTCTTGCCTGCCCCCATTAAATATCTATTTTTACCTTAGCAGTCTACCGTGGCCTCCTATGATACACAAAACACCTACGGCGAAGCACCACCTATAAGGAGTAACAGTAGAGGATGCGCCCCAGGTGTGGTCGATATATAACCTGTAAAAAATGTTGCAAACATTAATTGAAGGTGCATTTGTATCTACCAGTTGTACCTTTTCATAATATATCATTTTTATATATACGTCTGATAGACCCCAACAACAAGATAACTGCGAGGGATGGCCACAAAAACAAATCACATTATATGTACAATATAATCGAACATAATACAACAGAACCATTTTATAGCCTCTGGAACTGCCATCGTGTTGACTCGATGCCTCGCAGACCCAGTTTCAATAAAATCTGAACTTGTGAAAATTTGATTTTAAGTAGACTACTATATTGCATTTGCAATATATTGTGAAGGTGATCCTGTAATTGTGTCCACCTCCTGGATCAGTAATGTATGGGGCAGATGTGACCTTCACAATGTTATTTGTGGCATTTTGTATGACCAAAATTGATTAATATACCTCTGAAAATAATCACTGTTGAATTGTGATGTGACAATATGTCTCTGGGGAAGGATTCATGGAAAGTAGTGGCAGCAAACTCTAACCACTGCATGCGGCTGCAGACAGTGCTGACGTGTTACCAAGTGCAGTTTTACTGACACACACATCAAACATATAGAATATCATATCAACGAAATTCATAAATGAGGCACATGGTTTAAATGTGCAGAATGTGGTACTAAATTATACGACAAAAACTGAAAAATGTCGTGTCATTTTATCATCACTGACATGGTTCATACATACTTGAGCCCTTATCCATTTTATGTTTACTAGTCAACTGACATTGAGTGTTGACATCAGCAAAAGTGGAAGTTAATACAGACGGGAACCCTGGTGAGCGTGTGTCATTCTCTATCATATCATGTTGGCTCGTTATAGACACACTTTCCACTTCCGTGATGCGTATTCTGATGTGTGCTGCACATTCATCGTGTCGAAGGAAACGTGTGCGTAGTGAAGTTTGGCCCGTTTGGTGCAGCTCTGAAATCTGCAGGCTCTTGGTAATGTGACAGTGCAGCCCAAAGCACTCCATCCTTACCCTTGCACAGAGGGAATAGGGAAAAGGGGGAGAGAAAGGATAGGTAAACAGAGCCATTAGAGACAAATCTATTTCTGAAGAAAACAAAATCACATCATCAAACAAGAGAAAAAGAAAAATATGATCCTGCAGCCCTTTGGGCCCCGGCGTAGCAATGATAGCCGACTATGGCATTTGTCTTTATCAGTCTGCCTTGAGGGAGGGAGAGTGTGGCGGGAAGGTGTGAGAATAAAAAGAGAGTGAGAAAGAGGATGGAAACAAAGAGCTCTTCTTTACTCGTCACAAAGAGCTTGACACATTTGTGATTTTCCTGAGGTGAGCAGCTTTGTGTGTGATTATTCCTCTTTCATACATGTTTTGTGGTTTTGCTGTTAGCACAAAGTGGCTCTCAGATGGTCATTCTTTAAATATAACAGAGTGAAGCGCTGGGTGGACAGCGAGCCACATCATCATCAGTCATGACTAGCCTGGGGAGGCATACGCAGCTTCATCAAAATGACAAGATTGACTTTCCAGATTTTATCCTTTCTCTGTGACATTTGGTTGTTTATTCTGCTTTGCAGCAGTACCAGAGAGTCTTTGTAGTGCCTTTTGTATTGAGAGTGTCTCTCAAAATAGATATGCTGTTTATGGTTAATAAAATCATTCAAGATTACAATCATTATGTGAAATGTATAACATGTAATATATATTAGTATCTGTCTCCGCATCAATTGCTTCTGTATTATAATGGAGGCATTCTTTTGAATCTGTTGCGGCCATTTAACCAAGTAGTATTAACAAGACTGCGAATCAGCCATGCTGGCAGCTCTGTGGGGCTGTACTTAAGCACAGCGGTGCTTTCGGCTAAATACTAATGGCATCAGGCTAACGTGCTAATGTTTGGCAGGTATAATATTAACTATGTTAACCATCTTAGTGGAGCTTTTTCATCCAATTTTGGAATAATAGGGAAAACTTTAAAACGTCTTATTAATCATTTAGGTTTCAGAGATCACCCTTCAGCATCGAAGTGCGGAGTCGAAAAGAACGAGGTTTCTTCTGACTTTTTCTGAGAAAGACGTGTATGGCGGGAACAGCAAACCACTTCCATCCTAACCACTGTCTTGAATATTTCATTGAACCTTATTTTACAGAATGAATACTACATAGTAGAATACATAGTCTATTTAATTCTTTCATATTTAAACGCTGAACTATCTCAGCTGCAGAACGTTACTAAACAGTTTGATATAAATCACTGAATTAAACCTGATCAATTAAACACAGAATTTAATTAAACAATTACAAAACACAGATATACATTGTTCTCATAACACAACTTTAAACTTGCATAATTACTGTATAAAGACACACTATAGTGAGTCAGTAATGTAAGATGGGTTTTGTTTGACTACAGAACAAGATTAGAATAAATGCAAACAGAACAGTCAACAGTCTGTTACTCTGAGGTAGATTCAAATATATAAAACGGAAGGACTTACTAAGACTAGGACTAGCATATCAATTAAGGTACATGTTATTTTGCATCAAGTTTTTGGGTATATCTCTGTGTCCCTCAGGAATGTGGATGCTCGTAAAACCGAAAAGGTGGGGTCATTAAACCCTGTGAGCTCAGCCTTTAAAAAGGTCTTAGAGTTCATAAATTCACTACAGATCAAAAGGGAAAATCGTCCAATAACAATCGGTGGTCGAGCAATCGGAGCACCCTTTAAAGTTGTTGAGACATTTCACTCAAAACGACAAAAATGAACCTCATGTTGGAGCTGGAAGAAAAGTCAGTGGATCATCAAAATCATTAGACTTCAAATGTTGTGGACCATGTAAATATCTGTACAAAGTTTCATGGCAATCCATCTAATGGTAGTTGAGATATATCAGTCTGGACCTAAGTGGTGGACAGACCAGAACCGACAGATTGGCATTGTCATCCAAAACAACAGCAGCATAAAGGCTGAACTGACATTTTCTCTCATTTTCTCTTCCTCCCTTCTATGGCCTTTCATTAATTCTGTTTCGTGGAACAATCGGGTACATTTGCTTCTCAGCATCAGATGGACTGGATTTCCATTTGAGAATTGATCACCTCCAAAAGGACGCCTCTGTAAATCTCAGCTGGCCTGTATTGTAGTCTGTCTGTATAGCTGATGCCAAGTCCTTACAGATGCTTCATCATTTCCTCTTTCCTGTGCCAGTCATTTCTCAGCCTTTTAAAAAAAATATATATATATTATCTGCCCAGAGCGGGCACTCTCTGAGGGAGGCCTGTTTGTGCTACAGCCAGGCTCACAGCTATTTAGTGGCTCTGCTGTTTTCCTTTCTTCTCCCTCTGTTCAGTCTGAATACCCGAGGGAAATCTGGCTGTGTCTCTGATATCTTTCTTTGTCCCGCTGACCAGTTTTCCTCCTCATCAGTTCGCAGTTTGCCAACATTCTGTCACTCATTTTCATGTATAATTGACTCCAAAGTAATTTTAGTCTTGTGCTGAAAGATATACAATATTGTGCAGTAAAAAAAATATATATATATATATATATATAATATATTAAAATATCTACCATTTGCTTCTTTATTTACTTTGTTGCTATTCCAAATATATTACTGAATATTGACATTTCCTTCCTGTCGTATACTGTTACTGATATTATAGACATTAAGAAGTTAGAGAATATTAAAGCAAACGCATCAGAACTTCAGTCACTTGAGCGATGCGTAACAGAAGGCAGGGGGTGGGATAGTTGGCGCCAACGTGCTCTTAATGCCGGTGCCAATGCTGTTTGAGTGAAACGACAACACAGTCTTGTGCGGCTGCTTAGCCATCTGCCATCTGGACTCAATTGAATGACTCAAGTGTCTTAATTGGACGCTAGTAAAGAAGCTCTTACTTCGTTCACATTAAGCAAAGGTTGTCACTCATTTGTGTTTCCTCTGACAGTCTGACTGTCTTTGAGAGCCAAACGTTATACGGAGATGATTTGACGACGCGGACGATGATGACAGAGATGTGTCATCATCTTGGGCTTCATGTTCTGCCGTCTGGATAATTCAGGATTTTTTACGACAACGAATGCAAACAGCAAAATTGTCAAATGGTGAAATAATGGTGATGGAGACAGCCGTGACAGTTGTGCTCCTATTTTAGGTCTGCAAGAGTGAATAATGAGGCTCTCCCTTCTCTGCGCCCCCCCCCCCCCCCCCCCCCCCCCTCTCCCTCTGCCCTTTGCTTCAGGTCAGAACATCGCGTTCCCCCCGGTGGCTCTGTGGGTAACTGTTGGCCTGGCCGTGTGTCTGCTGGTGCTGCTAGTTGCCCTGGCTGCTGTCTGCCGCAGGAAGATCAAGGAGAGCTGCGAGGAGGCCAGGAGAGAAGGTAAAGCGAATGGAAGAGGAGAGGGGAGGGAGAGGGAGAGGTGGCTCTGCACATTCAGCACCAGTGGATAGTCTCACTACGAGTACAATTCATTCGTGATGACTCTCTTGAAAATGTTCAATCCTCACGGTTAGATAAAAGCCTGTTTTTGGGTTGACTTGCCTTCATTAGGGGCAATATGAAATATGAATGTCACAGCTGTGGCAACTTTGGAGCTATATGCACAAAAAATAAAGTAATGAAATGATTATGTGTTAGCCTACTGTATACACATTTTAAGGGCTTGATGAATAATGGATGCTGACCTATCATGTTCTCAGGCCCTTTCAACCCTTCTCAGGGCCTTCATTAAAATGCAGAATGACTCCTTAAACTCTTCACATCTACGTCCAGTAGATGATATGCATAATTGCGACATGTTGCCTAGATCATGTGGGAGGCACAACGAGAGCGGGAGAGATCGAGCAGAAAGCAGTGATGAGATGGTAGCTGCTCAAGGAACATTGAGATTCCAGAGGGAGTTCTGCCTAATGCGATGGGCAGGATCTCGAATGGTGGAACACATATCTTCGGCAAAGAGGAACATCATTACTCGGGTCCAGTAATTAGCATTGCGAAATAGCCGAGGATCGCCGCAAGTGCAAAGAGAAAAAAGTTTTTGAAATGAGATAGATAGTGCAGAGCCACCAGCTCTGCTGTAATGAGATCCGCTCAGAGTGGAGAAGACATTTAAATAAAGGTCAGCCAGTGTCTGCACCACGGCCCAGAGGTTTAAAAATAAATATGGAAGTGACACAGAGGAAAGGGGAAAGAGTAAATAGCTCCATGGAACATATGAAATCAAATGGAATGGAAAGAGAGAAATATAATGCAGTTCCTCCCACAGGCAAAGAGGCACCACCACCAAAGACCAGGATTGATTATGTGGTCGTCCACTGTCCGCCTTATTGAAATGCTAAGTCTCATTCTGTCCCCTGCCAGCAATGCTTCAGCAGTCTTTGGTGTTTTTCAAGCACAAAGCTAAAGAGTGTGAACGCTGACTTATTCACGTATCATGCAGACTCTTGTACTCCTGATAGAATGGTACTGCATGAATACAGATGTGTAGGGGCTTAAAATAGGATTGGTATGCACATATCCGGAGCTGTGGGGAGAACAGGAAGCAGGGAGGTGCAACCTAATTGTGGTTGTCTTATCTTTTAATGGCGTTCCGGCGTACGGCCAGATTGAAGTTGACTCTCTCTTCACCGTGTCTGGGTAGCGAGGGTGGAAGGGTCAGTGAGAGTGGAGAAGTGAGTAAGTCATTTTTCTTACCTGTCATAATGTATGTGGAGCACCCGAATGTGTATCGTAAGAGAGAGCAGAGCAGCTTGTGGACTCTCAATTCCTGGGGCAGTGTTGTATCTCAACACCAGCGTGGTTCTGTGCTCCCTGAGATTTTATTTCTTTCATCCTTCACTTCTGTCCTTCCTTACATAATTACTAATGTATCTAATCTTTAAGCGTCCTAGCCGGGGCTGCTGCTCCATTTCTCTAAGGCATATTATACATTTAGATAAGCATATGATTTAATCAGACTTGTGCATGGATATCATGTGTAGGTGACATGGGACAGATCTCCCCTGTGTGACAGATGGAAGTCATGAGGGATGTTCCCCTCTAGGGTCTTTTGACCACAGTGGTGCACATATTTCACAGGGGTTAACCCTCAGGTGTACCGTGGACCAAATGCTGTTGATTCATCGCCTTTGTGTGCATGCGACTCACATTAAATAGCAGACACGTCGATTTATTTCACTCCCAGTCTATTGAGCAAATGCTCATAGAAGCAGACATTTATAAAAATCCCTGATCAAATTATTGGCAAAAGGAAGCGGTTTGTTCCTCGTGCCTCCTCTTTTTTCAAATGAGCCAAATTCAATCAACAAGAGTTGATATTCAAAAGGGAGAGAAAATGAATTAAAGCCGCCACAGCACAAATGCTCCTGTCATTAAGCCGTATGTCTTAATACGCACAAAGGTTTTAAAAAGAAGGTTTTGCTGTTTCTAGGGTGCAAGAATAAATTAATTAGACCGACTTATCGGTGTATTTATAGTACGAGAGGTTTACCAACAGGCTGTTTGCTTTTGCTTTTACATTTGAAACACAGATGATGTCACAGCAGTGTTTTTTTTTGGAGATTCAGAGTAGGGCTGCGCCACTTCTGTGTCGAGGAGACATGGAGGCAGAAGAAAGGATGATGAGGAACAGTAACAGTCTTCTGGCTTCAGTGAGTAGCTTTCTTTCCCCTGACTCTCTCATCTTTTATGTGGTTTGTCCAGCTTTTGTGCTGAAGCCATAACCACCCTTCTCCCTATTCCCACACATCTGAGATGCAGCCAACAGGGGCATACAATTGTAACACTCTCAATGTACAAGGGAAGCAGTTCTCACTCCCTGCCCTGTGGATGCCCCCGTCTTCAGCCTGACTTTAAATGAGCCTCTCTCCTATCGAAGCCCACGTCCCCCAAGGTATTTCCACTGCTGCCACAGCGGTGGGACTGTTTGGTCGATTTGGAGTAGTTGAATGAAGCGGTGAAGGTAAACGGGCTCACACATCTATATGAATGTTAAACCCCAGTTCTGATGTGAAGTAGTGGTTTGTATTGCTTTTTCTCCAAGGTGCTTTTGTGGATTTTACTCTCAAAATGTGCACATTGTCAACAAGTTAACTGTAAACGGTATTCCAGACTTTCAGTTCAAAGTTGGCAACAAAATGTGAAATTGTCTGCAGAGGAAAAAAGCTCTTCTCTGATATTGTCTTGTAATAAGATGTGGATATATCCTGTGGACTACAGTAATATGTAATTATATGAAATCAGATTTTCAAAATACAACATGGCTAACACAGAAAGAAAAGATGTAGAATGTGGTTTGGGTAGACTTATGCATACTGTGTACAGCCTGTTTGAATGTGGACACTCAGCATATTCTGCTGCTGTAATTATAAGGATTATAGTCTCTGCTGTCAAAGAAGATCAGGCAAACATATAGGAATATAAACATGGATTGTGTAGCCTTGACATTTAATTTGGTTCAATTATCAGTTTAATCTCATGTATCAGACACTAAATATTGGATCTCGAGCCCAATTGCTGTGAGAATTGTGTCAAAGAATTAATATCAGTCGCTTGGATACCCTGTGTCAGACCTATTTTTAGCTCGTATGTATGTGCGCACATGCACCCCACGTGTGTAAGTGTGACAGCCATCACTGGGTCACCTCCCTAACTCTGTTGACAGTGGGTTTTCAGAGAGCCAGCAGCTAAAGCCTAATATGATTACTGTCTTTGCGAAAACGCTGGATAGGAGGTTAAGGTGTGTGTGTGTGTGTGTGTGTGCGTTTGTGCGTGAGTGTGTGTGTGATATGTGGCATTTTGTGGAGCTTCGTCGCCATATAGGTCTCTCACCACAGCGTGTCCTTTTAGCTGTGAAGGATCAGCTCACCATAGGCTCGGGATGAAGTGCCTGCATTGCGTGCCTGCCTTTGTACTGTGGCTCCCACTGATAATTGCTCATCTGTCTCCCCACAGCTGAAGAGGCCAAGGAACTGGAAGAAGAGGAGTCAAAGACAGGTCAGTCAATCCACACCTGGTCAAGCTCAGCCTCCGCGTGTATCAGGGGCCTGCTGTATGTTTTCGCTAGCGCTGCTGTGCGGGGTGCTTGTGGCAAATTCTGGTCAGGAAGCAGTTGAAACTCCACCCGTTACAGTTCCACCTCCTAGCTAAAACCGATATTGAAATACTAGAATATCTTTTGCATTCAGCACTCTGAGCAGTGTAATGATGCAAGGCTGTAAACAATGTCAGGAACAGGCAACGGTGCGTTTTATCCACTGGAGCGTGGATCAAGTGGGCAGGAACGCCAGGCTGAGCCTGTAAGCAGGCCAATTAACTGTACACATGCACAATCTCACGCTTGATCCAGAATTCTATTTCTTTTTTTATAAAAATGTATTTCGATGTACTGTGCAAAGTATATAACCCTCCCCCCCCCCCCCCCCCCCCCCCCCCCCCCCCACCCACCCACACACACACACACACATACACAGTTTAGCCTGTCTTTTTAAAAAAAAAGAAGTCCAGGTGGCAGGATGGTAGGGACCCAACAGAACAAGTATCTGAAGGAACTCTGATGAAGAATGTGTGCACGTGAAAACCAGCTCCAGGCTCTGGATCCATTCAACACAGCAAGCCAGTGGCATAACTCTTCCAGTGTGTGTGTGTGTGTGTGTGTTTACGGCAGAGACAGGGAGACGGGCGCACTAATTTAGTGATGCCAACAAGCTGTTTTACATTATAGGTTCCCCCAAAGCTACAGCTATAACAGTGAAATCTATCTTGTCTATAAATTTAATGGTAACAAGTTCCACGTTCCACAAAATGCCAGCAATAGTGCTGCCGTGTCCTGCACTCAAATGATCCTGTTTACCAAGCCCGATTGATTTTGCAATTGTCCTGACTGAAATGTGTCATGCATATTATTGTCACAAGTTTCTTTTGGATTGTTATGATGAATCATCCAGCCGAATGGACAGACAACCACTCTGACAGTTCTTGCACCACTTAATGCTACACGGAGTTTGGCAAGTGCCTATTCTTTCTAAACAAACTAGTTGGAATCACTCAGCAAAGGCAACGCCCAGAAGGAGCTGTATAGAATAGACTGTTCAAAGTCGCGCATTTAGGAAAAAGGATGAAAAAGACTAAGAGTATACAGCCATACTGTTAGGCTTTACTAAACCAGAGTGGTGCGTTCATGTCATGCTGCATGCCGACATCCTCACAATGACAGGTCAGAGAGATTTCAGGAGATTCCTTTAACTTTAAAAGAAGTTATAGTTTTTCTTTCATTATTCATCTTTTGCTTTCCATGATGCTGGTGTGCTTCCTTTTCTGTGTTGAGAGTGACGTGATACTTTGCTTACTGTGACCCTATGAGCCCAGAATTAATTTAGCTATTAGCAAGCAGGGCAAGCTTCTTCTGCCTGCCCAGCCTCAGTGACTGCCCCTCACAGTCCTGAGCAGTTCTCCCTCAAGCGTTAATGTCATTAGAGTTATTCATTTGACTCCTTCTATAGTCTGATTGAATTATTTAGCCTTTCTGTGAACGGTAAAGTTAATACCATGCGATTTTAATAAGCTGAGAGGTGAAGGAGAGTCTCTGAGTGAAGGGGGACAATGACTTTCACTCTCTAATGCCTCTCTCATGAATGTTTCAGAGAGATCTTTGCAGCCACGAGTGGGGTCAGCCATCCCACACACACACTGGTGAGACTTGTGCTGCATTTCCACTGCATACTACGGCACAGCTCTATTCAACTGGACTCGCATGGAACCGCTTTTTATTTTCGGTTTTCCATTAGCAAAAGTTAGTAGATAGTACCTGGTGTTTTTTTGTGTTATCACCTAGGTCGGGGTTCTCCGTTTTCGGTTGTGTTTGAGCTGAGCCGATACGATATGCAAGCCGCTGATTGGGTAGAGAGACTCATCTCTAGCGCGCAGCATGGGACATCCTGTACAAACCCGGCATTTTTAAATAGCCAAGCAACCGTCAATAGTGACTGTAATTTTCTTATATTCACTCAAACAAGTTTTTCGAGAATGCAAAACGCAAAAAGCATTGAGGAAGTTCGGACGGTCCTCTGTTTGGTCGGCGACGAAGGGAAACAGTGAATGTTGCGTTGACGATGACGTCACCACTGAATCCCGCCTACATTGGGGGGGTGCTACCCGCAGTGGAAAACGAAATAGACAAAAAGGACGTGGTACCAGTTGAGTCCAGCCAAACCATGCAATGGAAACAAGGCATAAATACTTCAGCTTTCGTTAACGGGGCAAAGGAGAACAATGCTGGGAGACTGTAGTATACCTGTGCTCCAGCGAGAAGGCAGCCACCTTCGCTGCCTCCGCCTCTCGTCTTCGTCCATGCACCTGGTTGAGCCAGGTGGACGTTGTGGGCGGTGAGCTGGTGAAATCAAGCTAATGATTCTGCCTTCTGAGATCACGCTGTAAGCACTACAGTCGGGAAGCTTTGTTTTGCCATCTGGCTTCAATTCACTGACAAAGGCAGAGGTTCCTGCACGAGACAAAGGAGCTGAAATGAGTCCCACTTTAATAAACCCAGGATGATGGGGGAGCCACGTTTGTGTGTTATCTTAATGAGCTGTCCAAAGGAGAGCATGCCTCCCCTTTCAAAGCCAGCCTGATTTGAACAATAACTAGTGATAACTAGGGACCTGGGCTCATTCATTTGCAATTGGGTAGGAACCTTTTGTTGCCTTTACAGCAGAGGCAAATAATGTTTAACAAACAGTGGAGCTCAAACTCTGGATTTATTTGCAGGCGCTAAAGCCAAGAGCAACCCTTTTCACACCCACCGACAGGTCTACACATGCAAAGGGGGACACACAACGCACACCACACACAGAAAGAAGCACTGTTATACCAGGCAGCTACTTCCAGGTCTGAAAAATGAAGACTATACGGAATTGTCTTTAACTTGCATTCTATCCAATATTGAGCTGTGGCCAACTCGTCTGGTTGCGAAAAGAAGTATGATTGTAAACATGAGTTTATGGTGTCAATCGCTAGTTTCAAGCCTGTAATACATCTTCATTTTGTAAGTAATTGTCCAATTTAGAGTATAATTGAAGCGGGTATGCTTTAGGGCGTGGCTAACTTTTGACATTGACATGTTGTTCATCACTTTATCCCTTTCTCTGTGTGTTTGCAGTTCATGAAAGTTAATTGTACTCGGTTGCCTTAAAAATGTCTTATTTAGCATTGGGTTGTACTTAAAAACCCTCTCGTGTCACTTCTAGTTGCAAAAAGCCAATATAATCTACATCCACATGCAGGGATGTGCAGTTCTTGCTGGCTTCATCCCTCACCTACCCACCTTCTGTCTGGAATGTGTTCAATAATCTGAGCATGAGGGGGCTGCAGTCACTAGTGCAGCTCCTCCTGTTAGAAGCTGGCTTTAGTTTGTGTGCACTAGCCCCTGTCTCCCTAAATCCTAGACTCTAAGGAGTCAGGCCTTAGCAACGAGGCCCTGGAAGAGAGGGTTAGTCAGTGACCCAGTTCTTTCACAGACAAAGAATTGTCTGAAAGGAGAATTTGACACGCCCTCTGAAAAGGGAGCTTCACGCGAAAAAACTGTTTTCCTAACCCTTCTTAACTGGAGCCAAGTCCCATGAAGGTGGAAGGTTAGGGAATATCAGGCCGTATAAAGCTCGATAGCACGAGGAAGCCACACTCTTTACCATATTCCGGTTCCTTCATGCAAAGGCCACCACTGAAAGATGGATGACGGTTGCTAAATCATATTAAAGCTTCAAGCCCAGTAGCTCATTGCCCTAAATGATTTTAAGAAGCTAGCTTGCTAAGGCTGTGGAAAGGTGACTTTTGAGCAGACAGCCAGAAACAATGACCGCTGTACCAGCGTCAAAGTCACCTCTGTGCTTATTATATCCCACTCTCTGTCCTGTCTATTGAGTTATTCACATTGTAATGGAAATACAGCACCTTAATGTGTGAGGAACATAATATTCCCTCTCTCATGGGAATCAAAGTGTCGCATCTCGTGTGAATGAAGTGCTTTATTAAATATTTCAGAACAGAGTATGGCGGTTATGTTTGGGCGACTGTGGCTCAGTGGTCGCGTCGTCCTTCAATCAGAGGGTCGTCGGTTCAATACTTTTTCGATGTGTCCTTGGGCAAGACACTTAACCCCAAATTTCTCCCGTAGGCGGCGAATGAATGGGTTTCAACGGTTAGACAGTTCTGATGGGCAGGTGGCACCTTCCATCAGTGTATGAATGGGTAAATTAATTTTAGTGGTTACAGTTTAATTATAGTATGTCCATTTATCCATGTAAACAGCATGGTAGGGAATTGGATAATTGTAGGCAACCAGTAACAACAAAATAAATTAATGTAATGGATTTGTTTTTGCCAAACATGGTTGTTTTTGACCACTAGTAGCGCAATGATTTTACACGCGGGTCCCGTTTTTTCATTTGCGGGCGACTCAATTCGCATCCTGCAGG
The DNA here is from genome assembly GCF_050575085.1 of Anarhichas minor. Taxonomy (NCBI): domain Eukaryota; kingdom Metazoa; phylum Chordata; class Actinopteri; order Perciformes; family Anarhichadidae; genus Anarhichas; species Anarhichas minor. The sequence continues at coordinate 3,200,409 of NW_027466508.1, forward strand.
TTTTATACTAGTCCACTGGCAGTTGGTGGTAATGTGCCGTAATAATTTCTCGCAAAACATGGTATGCCAAAAATACCAGGATGTCCTGTACTGCATCTGGTCACATTTTGCAGCATGCTTTCGTGGCTGTTCTGACCCACAATCCTCTGTGTAGTGGATATATGAGCTAGAGAGTCAAAGTATGAGGTGCAATGTTATGATGTAGTTTGTCCCAATTGAATGCAATGGATGCAGTACAGATTAGTTAATGCAGTATGTACTAAAAGTAGAAAGAAAGCATATGCAATTATGAACACACTGATGGATGTAAACAGTGCATGCACTATTTAAGATATTTTGTTAACATTGGCTTTGTAAATGTGGAAGGAAATGCACTCAACATGTTTGCTGAACCTCAAGGATACACGCAATGGGTTTTGGTGAGAAACACTGAATTTAATATTGTGTGTTTGCAAAAAAACTCCACAGGGCACCTTTTAAGTTAGTTTGGTTTTCTCATTTAGTGTATTGACGTACATTTACAGCCCAATCCAAGCCACAAAGTATAGATTGCAGGTGGTTGAGTTATAAATGCGTACTTAAAAAACGTTCTAGACACATGGCTTTACAAGCCCAAGGCTTATTAAAAAGTTGCATAAAGTATTCTTACAACATAACCCAGTTTGACCGACCTGCAGGTCACTAACACACCATTCCACATTACTTCAGTTTGAATTGAGAGGGCCTTGGAAAGCAGCCCCCAGGCAGCTCTGCTTGACATGCCCTCCCTTTTCACTGGCAGCACATATTCAGCCACTGGGCTCTCCCAGCGGTCACACATTACCGACTAAAGATATGTAAATAGAACATTCATGTTGCCTTCATTATTAGATGTGGGTCACTGGATAACTTCAAGAGCACTAATTAAAAAGGCTCCCAGCACACCATTGCTTAGTAGTTGCACACACACACTACTCAAGCACTGCACTCATGTTCCTTGCTGGTTCAGCACCATAGCATAAGCTACATGTTTGTGTTTTCTCCAAGGGTGAACCCTGAGAGATGGTGTTGAAGACCAAGTTATGTACAAAGTCGTATTTCCTGTGGTTGCTTCTTTCTCTTATTTCCCACCTTGAACATGACAAAGGCTTAGATTCCAAAAGGAGATTGTCAGTTGCTGAGAAACTTTCTTCTCTCCTTTTTCGCCGTCCTTTGCCTTGAGTTTGGGAAGGAGCTCATCGAAGATGTGCTGCACACTGAGCTACTTTTGCAACCTCTCAGAGGTTATCTGCCGGTCCGTGAGGAAAAGGCCAACCGATCATTGTCAGACGAGATAGAAGAAAAATAGCAGCTCCTAAATCATTTGGAATAATGAATGTTGTCACAGTTAATAAAAGCAGTCAAACCACTCAGTGCTGTTCATCACAACAACAGGCCAAACCCACTGCTGGCTGGTTTGCATATCAGACAAAAGTAACTGCTTTTGTGAGAACACTGGGGTACTTTAGGAGTGAAGGCAATCCTTTTCCTGGGATGATCCCCCTGTACAGATGCCATTTACATCCTCCTGCCATCCACCTCCTCCCCCCCCCCCCCCCCCCCCCGCACCCCCCATTCCCCCTTCTGTCATGTAACCTACGCTCCTCTGACAGCACAGCCAAGGCCCGGTGGGAGAGTGCCTATCCATCTCACTACCCCAATCTGCCTCCCCTGTTTGGTTCCACATGAGCACTCAGCTGCTGTGACTAATTAAATAAAGCGCTGTGCCCTCTGCTTCCTGTTAGCCATGGCAAGGTTGGTGCACAGAGATGGAGCAGAGGAGGAGGAGGAGGAGGAGGAGGAGGGTTGCTGAAGGAGGAGGGGACACAATAACAACTACCAAGCCTGTAATGATGCTTAGGTCCATGAGTCAATAGACAAAGTTACGTTGATGCTGGCACGACCACTTTACCGTCATTGTATTTCTCACAGATCCTTCAATGACACAATATTTTGAGCTCAAGTATTCATTCTTGTTTGTTTTCCTCTGTTTCAGCCATGACACTACTGAACAGCTAAGGCAGAGAGAATAGAGGTGAGTACGGTTCAAATATGTCTAAATGTGTCTTTAAGTACACCTCTGTGTCGCTCAGTAGTCACGCTTTTTTTCTGCTTATCCCAATTGCCTGGTTTTCTCAGCAGTAATGCTCTGGAGAACACAGTGCCTCTGTAGGTTATGGGTAAGTGCTGCTGTAATGAGGCTCGGCTGCATTAATTCAGCAGACAGTGGGGGATATGTGAAGTCTTGACATTTTGATTTCAGGAATCACAGGGTCACTGGCTGATATGACAAATCAATTTCATTTCTATCAGGCATGCAAACACAAATGCCCTGCCCTACTCAAAGCCACTGTAAGAGTCTGATTAATGGTAAACATTCAAGGTGTGAGTCGTGTCTTTCTATTTTGTTCTGTCTGAAACTGTGCATATTCTGTGTCATCCTCATGATGTTTTCAATCTGCCAACTTTAGCTTGTGAAGAGCTGTGGCAGTTAATTTTGGTGTACACAGTAAAAGCCTAACATAATAATTTTAATAGCATGTTTTTTATGGATGTTTGGCCACTCTGGCACATTACATTTACAAGCAAATCTCAGTCAAATGTACCCAGCATTGGAGGAGAGAAAGATTTACTGTGGAACTTGCGCGATAATATAAGAGACAAGCATTCAATGTCATTCTTTGCACTTCTTTCAATAAAGAAATACTCTCCAGTTGTGATATAAGTGATGCTATTGCAGCATTGTTGTTTGAATGAGCAGTCGCCTCTCTATGTCGTCTCACACACACCTAAGCCACGCCTGTAGCTTACCAATACATGTGTTGGTTAAAGCACTGTTGGTTGAGTGACACTTGAATACAAACAGATATCTAAAGAAATATAGCGAAGTATAACAATGTCCCCCATAGTAGCAACATAAAGGAGAGTTTACAGACGAATATATATTCCTCAGAGCTCTTCACTGTGACCAGGCATTCAGTACCATGGACAGCTCCTCTTCTCACACAGTAGAAGACGGTGCTTGAAGGAAGGTGAGCAAGCTAATCTCAAATGTCCTGTTGATATTGCTTGTTGACATGGATAGATTTCCTATTTTTTTTTAATGATCACATTTTTGCTGTTATTGGACTGTCCATGCTGAAGAGGCAGACAGGAGTGCGCTCCGACTTGTGTATATTTCTGGGTACTGGTACTGTAACTGGCCTGCTTGATTTGAGCTGTGACTTGTTCTGTATTAGTAGGTGACCCAGATAAACGACCTGAAAGAAGGACGAGTGTTGATAACTGGGAACACAGACAAACGGATTAGTAACTGGATTTTCCCTGTAGGACCTGTGGAGAATCGTTATGTAATCTAAGAAATGGTGTGACAAGACTGAGAGTAAACCTCCTCGGTACAGCCACATTACATGGAGTCATCAAATGATATAATACCACATGCTGTACGGCATCTCTGGAGTACTTGATGAGAGATGCGTCCATGCCTTTTCCTGACTTCACTGCATCTCCCTCTCTGTGTTACCTCCTGCTGGGCGCATGAAAAGGTGGAGGTGGACCATTTTGCTGCAGTGAGGGCTGACTCACTCATGAGTGGCCCCTGGCTAGTGTAGACTGGTCAGTCCTCCCTGTTTTAGCTGCTATTACATCCAGATGTTGCTTGGCGACCAGGATATTTATACTTGGACTTGATGCATTTATACTCTGTTTCTATCTTTGTAGGAGTCTTCGGGCCCTCACTTATGTTCTGCTATTTGCGTATCGTCACCTGGTGTTGGGCATCATTCTTGAATTGATTTTCGTTCAATACTTCTTCAGTCTCCGGTTGTGTAAACAGCTTCCTCTTGACCATGTTTGAATGTTGGGTAGCTAATGGATTCTCAGAAAGCAACGATGATGGTGTATATTTTTCCCCACTTATATTGTCAGACTAAAGGTTGACTGCATTAGTTGTATTCCCTATTTTTTTAATGACTTTGCTGTAGCAGAAGGCTGACCTGGACCGAATTGCAGCAGCAGAAATACAGCGGTAGGCAGATAGTGATGGGAGCCAGGGTACTGGCAGTGTTGGACCCTGTGGCCCTTGGGGAAAGGAATGCGACACACCCACTGGCCTCATGTTCACTCAACCATGGCCAGCCTGTGTCAGACACTATATCCCTCCCTGGACCCACCACATGGACCTCTATAGGCCAGGAAAGTCCAAAACCTTGGAGCTATTTTTGGGGAAGCTACATTGCTGTAACCAACAAAGGGCTTGAGTCAGGAGGGAAGGGGATATTTTTGTGTTCAAAGCTTTTTTTTCTGAAAAGCAAAATATTGCTGTCCTTTTTGTTGTTGTGACATGGTTGCTGATATTTCTAGAGATATTTTAGAGGCGCTCCATCAATTTTGATTTAAAAAGATAATATTGAAGTTTTTGTCACAACGGCGCTGGAGTGATAACAGGATGGTGTGTAGCTGCTCTGTCTTTTGTCAGAAAATGAGACACAATTTGATAAGTTTAGTTATTAGTAAATAATTCCTGCTATTTGGGACAATTTTCAAATGTATTCTGCCAATAAGGGAAACCTGTACTAGAAGTCCCCACCACTGTTTAAGAGTCACAGTGACTTCACTACTATCTCACATTAACATACAGTATGGACCTACACTGTATCTGTTCACTGTTCCTCTAAGACTTACTTTTAATAACCAGCAGTTTGGTGAATACTTTTTATTACAAGGTTGGACAGTTACAGCTTGTTTTTATTATACCCTGACTGGTCATTGCCGTAAAGCCACAGCATGCAGAATGTGAAGAAGATGATGGAAGGTGCAGAAAGTAATTTCCTGTAACTAGCCAAAATAAAGTCTGGCCAGCAGGAGTCGAAGAGAGGACATTTGTCTTTACTGTAGTATCCACTGACCTTCACGGAGACTGTTATTGCTAGGTAATATCCTGCAAGCCCCTCGACCTCTCTGCTGCTGAATCATCCTGGATCAATTATTCTGCTATTTGTGTGGCGGTTTTTCTATCGATTAATGCATTTATGCAGAGTGCAGCATATCTTATTTAATAGAGCCAGGCTCTGCGTTTAATTAAGTCGTTTGAGAGTGAGGCGGCACTTTGTTTTCATAAACATTTGCCACATCGATACATTTGTTCATTCGTGACTTATGTTCGTCCACTCAAACTTTTATTGTTTCATTACTGGCAGCCCAGCACAGATAACATAGTAAATGGCTAACTGCAGCACACTCAATATTTTGTAGATTGTAGCCATCGTTAGTGGCTCATACTTGCTGTGTGCGATCATAAATACTACATACTGATCATTATGGCAACTTTGTGGCCCAGGCAACTTAGAGATTAGTAGAAGTCGTCGTGTTGAGTGAATAAAACTTTCCCCTGTTCGCAGATGGTTGGTTGCACAAATGTATCTTCCTCTTCATACTCACCACTGAGTGAGTCAGCTGGTTATTTTCCAAAGTTCTCCTTTTAGTTTTAGTTTGCATTCCCCAGTGGAAGGACACTCAATGATTGTTGCGTAACCACAGTGTTGAATAGTGCTGTTGTTCTTTGGGCACTGGAGTTAGTGCGTCACATCACACAGCTGACTCAACTGACTAAACAGAGTAATGTCTTTGAAGTAACATCGTATAGAGAAACCTTACAACGTCTGCATTGGGCTGCTAAACCTTTTGTTCATAATTTCCAATGTTCTTGTTAGTTTGTTTTATGTGTAAAGGGTCAATAGAGAATAATATTGTGCAGAACCTTAGCCTAGACATAGATGGCTGCAAATGAGTAAATATGCAAAGGGAGAGACATGAAGGGAATAAAGAAATGAGGAGCAGCATGTACGATCCCCGTTATCTGCCTGGTGACTTTTGATGAATTCCAATGAGAGATTCCTTTTTTTCCTTTTTAAAGAGAGGCCCTATAGGTGCAGTTAGTGATAGATAATAGCTCTTTCCCAGCTCTTTAAGCAGCGTTGTGAAATATTGATTTAATTTGCCCCTATATATTCCCTTCAACTTTGGAGAATATGTCCCGTTGTGCTAGTCGTTTGCAGTAATAGCTCAGGGTTTACTTTGTTATAGTTTTGAGTGCAAGATGCATACAGGCAGTCTATTCTCAAAGGATGGGGACACGTCAAAAAGGGGTTAAATGGAGTGAAATTTGAAAGACGAACACGAGTCTGAATTAAAAGCTTGTTGCAGCTAGGTATGAAAGATGGGATGTGAGTGTTTTAGACTAGGAGAGGTAGGCTCCTCCAGTTCCTCTCTGCTGTATGTGTCAGGTGAGGCCCTGCAGACACTGATGATGTCAGACAGGACACTTATGTTGGCCTCTCTCCAGGGAGGTGTCTTGAAGTGGAGTTTGACTCACTATTCCAGTATCTGTGATCTCTGCATTATTTATGCTTTTGTCTGAGACATTTATCAGCATTTTTATACCTTGCTGCCTCATTCTACAGTACATCTCGTGTGATGGAAGAGGCTGCAGCGATGATGGCCTCTGAGGGAAGCCAATAACTGAATATAGTAGCTCATATTGATATCAGAAAACTGTAGAATGGACAAGTGTGCTGCACAGCAGTCTCTGCATACTGTTGATGAGAACCTTGGCAAACATCCATTCACATCAAAATAGTACATTGAAAAATAAAATATAACGAGGAGAATGCTGCGCTGGCTCCTCGTTCTTACCTTCATATTCATTTTTTAAGACATGAAACGGGTAATATGTGAGCTGTGGTAGGAGTTGCACAGCCACTGAATCGCTGACCAATGACAGCTAATGAACACGGCAGGAGTTCTGCTCTGTTTGCCTCTCGACAGAGCGCTGCCTTCTCTAGAGAACTCTTTTTCTCCTGTTTTTGCCAGAGAAGCAGAGGAGCCTTCATTGAAACCAACTGCCTCTGGGCTCAATTAACTACCATAGATTACTCATAATGCAGATGAGAGACTGTGTACAGGATCAGCGGTCTGGCGATGTTGAAAAACACACAGAAAATGCTGCATGCATGGGATACAGACAACTGGGACACTGTGTACTGAGACATGTATAGTCGATAAAAGCTGCTCCACAAAAATGGGCCGTAACAAGCAAAATAATGTCCTGTATCTACTTTAATGAAAGACATTATCCCAATAATAAAAACAGCCATTTTCTGCGCGCACAAACATATATTCTTTGCAGTACTTTTATGGACATCAGATGGAGCAATGAAAACTGATGTATTAAAAGAAAAAGGCTGTACCGAATCTATAGTCTCCACGATAACCTGTAATTCTTTTTAATGTTGTGTATATATATATATATATATATATAGACGCAAGCAGCAATAATGTATGTTTTGCAATGTTGTTGTAGGCATTAGAGAGCTCCGTGGTGATGGTTTGCTTTTGGTGTGGCCATGGCCCTTGTCATAACATATTAGCATCACTTAACATCCCTCACTCAGGCCGATTGCTGCAAGTTTTCCTCCCTACCAAAGCGTCTGCTGTTTGGGCATTGTGATGATGTCTGGATGTTTCTCTTCAATCTCAGAATTTTTGCACATTGGAAATGTGAGAGTCTGTTCAGCACCGGAGAATTTACAGTTGGCACAAACCTAAATACTGAACAGTCCTCCCCCCCCCCCCCGACTGTGATGGGAATATGCATACATCATGTTGCCTATTGAATGGTGAGATGACTTTAATGTGCAGCTTTTTGAAGTGTGTTCACATTATCCTGAAACTGCAGGAGAAGTTGCACATGCTCATATAGTGGGAGCTTAAACTTGCATGTCTCTGTATGCCGACTCACTGCCTCAGTGTTGTTGTTTTTTTTTTACTGTAGACGTAGAGTCACTACTGAGATGAGGAGGCCCATGATCAAACATGCAGAGCTTTTGAAATGAAATGCACTTGATGATACCGACTTGTGGAAAGTCTTGTCTTTCAACTAAACCATCAGAAGTGATTAATTAGTGCTAATTGGTGGTGCATTAGTGAATATCCAACCTGCCAATCATTTAAAAATTATAATTTTACTCTACTCTCATGTGCTCTGGTTGGACATTATTTCAAATAGCATGCGCATTCAGACCACTGTCTATAACTTTTGGCTTTTTTTTGGCTCACTACTGTCTCATATTTAAGCAATTACCTGAGTGTCTGTGTCATTTCCCTTTCTACGTTTTAGAGTTGGCAACAAAAAGGTGTAGAGACGCAGTAGGGAATCAGCAATTGTGCATCAGACATCAATGGCCTAATGCAGGGGTCTTCAATGTTTTTCAGGCCAGGGACCCCCAAACTGATAGAGAGATGGAGCAGGGACCCCCGACTATATATATTGTATAAAATTGTGTTTTATATTAAATGGGCCTAGTGCCGTGTATACCTCTTTATTGTACATTCAATACTAAGCTATTCAAATAATACATAGGTTCATATATTCATGTTTTTATTTTAAACATGTGCAAGGTACAGTGAGTAGGGAGGCCGTGCCACTGCCATTTATAAACATACCTTGTCAACTGATACCAATGCCAACATCAACATTGTCTGTCAATTGCATGATAATCATGCATGCAAGCTATTCAAATTGATGTTTTAATTTTAAACAAATGTGGAAACGAAAATGAGTGATGGCCTATTAGTGCCACTGCCATGCATAAAGATACCTGTTATCTTTCATACAATACTGAACTATTAAAATAATGGACAGATTCATGTTTAGAGATTTATTTTTATTTTATTTTTTAATTGTCTAATCAACCAAAAATTTCGCGGACCCCCCGGCAGTACCTCCGCGGACCCCCTAGGGGCCGCGGACCCCCTGTTGAAGACCTCTGGCCTAATGGTATAAAATGAGTCCCAAACTATTTTACACATCATGAAACATTCTTGCATGCAACATCATTAAAACATCATTTAGAAAAAAACAAAAAGATGTATTTGCAGAATGCGACTAAAAATGGTAAATGTCCCTCTGCTATGGTTTGTGGTTGTGGTGTCACTGCAAAGGGGGCCGCATTGACTTCGCTGCATACCGATGATGGGCTGAAGTGTGCAATGAAACGGGGCTGAATGTCAACTCATTGGCATGTCGCAGTCCTTTAGCCGCTGTCAGGTCTTCTCCGTTCATCCTATAGGGTGACAGTCACCTTCATGCTGCATCAGGGAACGACACAGGTGGAGGACGGACGTTTATGTCAACCTGTGCGACTCTTAACATTCATCAAGATTAACATCCTGGGAATATTAGTGGGTTTTGGGTAAATGACTGACTTTCCTCTTGAGGAGGCTGGCATCCCAGTGTGAGCGCAGAATAAAGTGCGACTTATTTTCCACTCCTTTTACCTTCCTCCTTTCTTCTGAATCACCTCGCCTTTGGGGCTTACCACAGGAGTCTCTTCAAATGATCCTTAAGTCTGAAGTGGAGAATCAAGATTAATGCACTTTCACGTCCCACCCAGGCTCCAGGGGAAAAAAGTCTTATAATTAACACCAGGGGGCTGCAGGCTGCTTTTGGAGAGAGGTCGAGGGTGGGGTTCCTCGACCGCAGAAAAAGAGCTGATAAAGGTGTGAGGTTTTTAGAGGGTGATGTGTCCTGTTGCTTTGGAATAATAGTGGAATGGTAACAGAATGGCCTGTCAGAAAACTCACTCTGGCTTATTATTATTGGAAAAAAAGTGGAGGGGCCTGTAGGTCCACTGTGACACGCCCATAACATGACAAGCGATATTAAAAAGGGCGCACCGCTCTGGCCTTTCCATTGCAACGTCAGTTGTAACTTTACAACTTATAATACAGTCTCCCACATTGCAGGATGTTTTTTGTGTTGTTTACTGAACACTTTTGGATCCTTTTAAAGATGTGGGTCTGTCACCTGATGCCATTGTGCCCAATAAATGAGAAATAACCTGACATGACAAAAGAAAAGGAGAGAAAAAATAGACTGGCCTGTAAATACCTGTTATGCCACTGTCAGATGTAATGATCTAAATAACCTACACCTACCACTGCCTGCCATTATTGAATGTATTTATTAAATTCCTTACCGCATGCTTTGAAGCTTTTACTGGCATAGGGTTGTCTCCCTCTCCATTTTGTATCAAAAGAATTATTCATTTTGTGTCACTGCATGCGGGGGAATGTTAGTTAGCTGACAGTGGCAAAACACATTTGTCTCTACCTGATGTGTCCCGATTGGTGTAGTGATATTCAATGTTTTGTTTCAATTGCTATGTTTTACTATGAATTATTGAGCACGTTTAGATGTAAATATGAATAATTACCCCAAAAACGTTTTTAATTTCTTATCCAACCGTTTGGCAGTACCTACGCAGCCCACTAGATGGCGCTCTGAGGCCCACCAGTTGTCGAGAATACCTAAAATACGGGATTTGTTGTAATGTAAATGCATCCATAAAAGCAGGTCTTTGAAGTATCATTTTCTATTCTTGCACAGAGAAATTGTCACGGTGTGTTTGATGATCTGGTAATGATCTTTAAGTGTCACCGACTTTAGCTTCTTTCTCGTTATCCTGAATACTTCTCCAAGGTTATTCCCAAACATTTACTTTCATAGTCCCATGCCTGCTGTTTGTCTTCGATAGTTACTCAGATTGTTGTTTCTGTCTGTGTCAAAAAGCAGCAGGCCTGCTGTTTTCAGGTGTTATGTTACACAAGTATATAAATATCAAAACGGGGCAAAGTTACCGACGGGGAGAATGAAATATGAACACGTACATTTCAATGTAAATGAGGAAAGAAATGGGCACAGTGTGGATTTACAACGGTCCGTTAGATTGAATCCACTGTGCCGCTGTATCTTTCACGTGAACAATCTCCTATAGCCCGAGCAAATTAGTGTGCAATCTCGTGTACCGGCTGTAAATGAATCCGTCCATCAGCTTGTGTCTCAGGTGATGGAGAGCAGCAATGGTCCTGCGCTGCCTCGGCTGCTTTGGATTCTCAGACGGAGAGAAGCTGTTTGTTAAACACTTAAGTTGGAGTTTACTTTCTGATTGCCTGTGTTAACAATCCCAGACAAAATCTTTTTTTCTTTCCTCTCAGGGTGGTTGTTTTGTAAGATTCTAAATTACTGTGCTGCAGATGTTCATCCAGTTTCTCCGTAGAAGTCTTTCATTTCACCTCTGACCTCTGGACTCCACGGCTAGCGAGACTCCTCTTCGAAATACAGATCTTTAGATCTCTCTTGGGGGAAACTAGGGGTATTCGAATCTGATGAAAAAAAATGCATGTGTGAAAAGTGTGTTGTGTTTGTTTGGGTTGATGGATAAGTTGGCAAGTCGGATTACCCTCTGACAGGGAGCAAATGGAAGCCAGAGAGCAATGTTTAAATGTAGCGCTGCTCCGTAAAACAGATATTCTTCTGCAAGTGTTGCAATATGCAAAGACTTGAATCATTTAGAATGACAGACTTTAATAACTGTTTCAGTTTTTTGCTTTGACATTTTGAAGCTGTTAGCAATTCCCCTTTGGGTTTTATGTAGGATTTAACCACATCACACCAGCCTGTCATGTGTAAAATGTAATAAAGGGATGATAATGATTAGGAGGCAGGAGAAGCTCACTAGCAGAACTATTTTTGTATTCTCTGAGATGAAGAATTAGGATAGACACAGCGAGCGCTTCAAGCACGAGGATACATGTGCGAAGAGACAAAGCTATTCAACTTTACAGTACATCTAAATCAAGAGTGTATTCATGACAGGTTTAGACAAGTGCAGCTAAGGTCTTAATGGGATACAGAGAATGAGCAGGGTGTTTATGCTGGATATCTCTCCAGGAAGCGCAAATTAAACGATCCCAAAGTTTACTGTTTTCATTTGGAAGTCCAGTCGCATGCAGTCACAGCTGACCGACTTGAATGATGTATCTAAAAGCCGAACCTCCAAGCATACAGCCAACTATATTGCTTTTAAAAGCTTCAAGTAGGAGAGCTTCATGTGTGACATAATTAAATTCCACCCAAGTTAATTCAAACTGTTTAATGATGCAGGGAGAACAATTTCTTTCGATGTGCCAGCGGTGGGTCGGTCCACGGGGGCTACGAGTGAGGAGAAGCATTAGAAGTTCAGAAAGACACTTGTGATACGGAGGGGAGGATGTGCAGACGGAGACAGACTTGAAGGTTGCAGCATCCTTGGAAAACGCAGCTTCCTGTTGGTGTGATTGTTCATTTTAATAATGCCAAATTTGCTTTGTTTGTTGTTTTCTTCATTATTTTACCCTTATTTAGAAAGATGATAGTAGACAATTATTAGTAATATGCACATGAGACCAGATTTTAGTGGTGGGAGTGCCTTTGATTTTGCTGTTGGTTACTGTAACCATCCTGCAGTGTTTCATTATTTTTCAAAGCTAATAACCTCTCTCCGACGGTGAACAGCCTGACATTATACGTATTGTGTTTTTGTGTCCTTTTTTTCCAGGAGTCGGGGCTAGACGGCGGGGAGGAGATGAGTCTGGCAGGTAATCCCGCTCCATCTATCCATCAACCTGGAGACTATTTCCAGCGTCCCCTACAGAATGTCAAAGCCTCGCTGAGCAGCAGATGAGTCCATCATCCTCTTTCTCAGACTTTCCCTCAAGCTTCCATCAAAACACATAAACACATCATGTGCCATTATTTTCTATTGCCCTCCCTCCCCCTTTTTCTGTCAATGGACGGTCAACACAGTTGAGTGGGGTGCCCATATGCAGCATGCAGAAGAGAAGCTCTGTTTGAAACCCACAGGATGTGACAGGATCCTTCCTCCGTCGATGACATCACACTGTATGGGCTGTGATGGGGGCATGTGCCAGAGATCTCCTGCCTAATAGGAAGTGAGACAATTAAAGAGATGACCCCGCCTCGGCTGCCATCACTGTCTCTCTGCCAGAGAGGGAGCTTGGCTCTCCCATTACTCCTGCACTTGCTAATTAGCGTCTGTCGCTGGAGTAACTTGTACCTGTCAGTGTGTGCCGTTCTCCTATATTCAGTAACTTGAGGGAATTGAAATTGAATGCCAGCTAAGCTCCAACAAACTGCAAATGGTGCATGGGATACACCCTGATTCTCTCACTGACCCGACAGCCTTATATGTAAGAAATTTTTTATAATGAACACAGAGTATCTCCGCGAGTTTTTTTACTGCTGGTGTGGAACGTTTCATCTGTTCCAGACAAGCGGATGTACTGGTTGTTTTATTGCATTTCTTTAGGTACTTAAACAAGTCCCTGTGCCATATGTCCATGTATGAATGCCAAAGCCATTTCTGTTCCAGATAACCCAGTGCCTATTTACATTAAAGAGACATGGTGAAACTGCCTGGTCATTGGTAATTATTGGTCCCATTCTCGGGGCCACTTTGTGCTTGTTCGGGCAGAACAAGGTCGAGTTTATTACAGACATTTCTTCACCCACAGGATTAGCCATGCTGCTCAAATTCACCCTTCCACTTTTCCATTAGTTGATTTATCTGCCGACTAGACTATTCTACATAATGAGTAAAACATGAATTATGGTCAAAGCAGCACAAATAATTCATTTCCGTGCAGATCAACACTGACATGTTGAATTGTTCCCAGTTAGACGCAGTCCTATTTTAGGGCTAATCCCTCTCTGTTTGCAGATGCTCAGTCATCCCAAACATTTTACTTGTTTTGAATAATGGATTTTCTCTGTGATTGTTTGTTGCTGTCATATGTGAAATAGCTACCTTGCATCAAGTCTGACTTGTATAAGTAGTGCAGAAATACCTCCCCAACACACACACACACACACACACACATGCACAGGAGCACACGCACACACTGTGTCCTCTTGCTGAGCTGGATGAGACTGTTGATCAAACCCCAGGCTGTGCCCAAATGTGCAGATCTCTCTGTACAGTAGCCCTTGACCTTGCTGTGTGTCCTCGTGGCCCAGACACCCGCCTGAAATTAAATTACAGATTAGTGGCTCCAGGCCCAGAGAGGGGGTTTATTTGGTTGGCCCCTCTCTGAGAAGCGCTCATTTCTGGGACTGAAAAAAAATGTCGTGGGATTTAAGGAAGAAAATGCCTGAAAAATGTCTGGAAGACATTTTCTTCTGACTGTGAGCACTGGAGCCAATGGTCCCCTAAAATGGAAAATGTCTGCAAAGACTTCTAAACCTTACATCGCAGTTAAGAAGGGACATGGGGCTAGTGTAAATTTGGGATTTGGGAAATGTGAAAAAAATGGTTTCTTGGAAGCAAAAGAAAAGTAAATTAGAAAGAAAACCAAAGTCCAACTGAGGGAACTCTGATGAAACAGAAGCTCACTGCTGAATGAACACCTTGGGAATTAAAAAAAAATCATTCTTGTGAGACAAAAGAAGCAAATGCCAAGCCCTCATTAATTTGGAAGTCTGTCAAGCCTTTCACAATCCTTAATTCCAAATTACATTTACTTCAAACAACATTCAGTTACGAGTGACCATCAATTGGTTACTGTTGGAAAGGTGAAGTTAAGACAACGGTCTTAATAAAGTTGCTAAATACAACTTCCAACTTAAAGAATAGGTTCAGATTTCTTACTAAAAAACGGTTGCTCGCTAGACTGTGATCCCTTCATTACCAGAATGGACAGGACTGGTACCTATATAAATGCACATATGGGCATGTGACTATTGTTTTAAGGCTTGATTCTTCCACGCTCCCCTGTAGAAGGCAGCACAGCGGCTCTGCGTAGTCAAATGTACATCAGCGTAACAGGCAATGTTACTCTATACTTACAAATTCAGTTTGAATGTGTGCAAATACAAAGCAGCATGCATCACAAGCCTGCTGCAGTTGCCTTCACCTGCCAACTACAGTTCTTCACTTAACTTACTTCACATGCGTAATTGGTCGCACTTAATGTCACCTCATTTAAGAAACATTTAAGATGCTAATGTCACATTTTTATTTAACTATCAAAATAAAACATGTACAGGCAAACAACAGAGATTTGTCCTATAGGCAGCACAGATTCGGGCAAATATGTGTGTGCTCACATTGGCAAAAAAAAAAATGAATATGTGCATGTATACCAAGAGACAGGAGTCAACGTAAAACTACTAGCTTAAACTGCCACGCTCATACATACAGGCACACTTCACGCACTACGTTGGAGCATATTATTGGGAACACATCGGGCGGCTATTAGTGGCCAAAAAACACAGACTGAACAAACACTCCAGCTGTCAAATTCACTCAAATAGAATTAGGCAAAAATGTGCTATTAATGCAGACCGGATCAAGCTGTATCTTGGAGCGTGAGAGAACACCAATGCAGCTATTTTTCAGAAATCTCTTCACACTCCGCAGAGCTCACATACCCTGGCTCAGACTGTGGTCCAATCATGCAGTAGATTTATATTAGCACTTCTGCTACTCTGCATTTGTCTTGATTTGAACATGAGGTCCCAATAAAGTAGTCACTGAAATGGGGCCAGATGTGCTGCTAAATGTTAGTACACAGTAAATGCTTAGTGTGCTCTTTAGTAAATATCCTCCTTTATCCCCTCCATTTGTTTAGCAGATACTTCAAGGTACGCATGTATACGTACATCCTTTCAATACTACATTAATCATTTCTTTCCCCTCTATCAAAAGTGACCTCAGTCAAATGGAGAGGAAGCAGCTGTCAGCGAGTGGCCCATGTTCTGTTTGGTACAGAACACCTGAGGTCAGTGGCTCTCAGTCCAAGTACTCCACGCCCAGAGCTCTGTCGGTTCTATTCTAGCAGTCTAATCAGGGACTGTTTCACACCAGGGACAGCAAGTGAATGCAATTAAGCACGCGGCAGTAAAGAAGGAACCAGGACCAGGATTGAAGACCACCGTGTAATTGGTTTATTCATGGGATCCTGGGATACTCTATCACAAGTTATCAAGGTGCATGTAAATAGCTTGGGCTGTGGCCAGTAATCAGTTAACTCTGGATGTAAGCGTGGTGTGTAAACACTTACTGCGAATTCTGCTCACTGTGAGCATCCTTGCATCATTTTTACGATCTGCTGGGTTTGTTCACCGCTTAAGGAGAAAACACTGCCAGCATTTTACGCTGTTTTATTTCTCCTGAGGAGGCTCGATAATGTATTTAGTATGCAGAGGCGGGAGCGAACATAAAACAGGCAAATCAACTGAGATAGTGATCCACCATTATGAGGTTTTGAAAGCTGATGCTGTGACCAATATTAATGCATGAATATTCATGTTACATTTATAATACATGTATTAGTTTACATTAATTAATCCAAGTTTAACTTCATTTCAATCCCAATTTCATTCTAAACATTTCAGCCATTGACATAACTTCCAGAATAACTGAACTTATTATTATATACTTTTTCTATGGAATAATTGAAGGATTGTTTCAACAATGAGATGATTTGATAGTAGATGACGGGGGATGCCATCCTCCTTGTTAGTAAAATGTTCAAAATGCATCCCCCTTGTTAACCATCCCCTTCTCCATTGGCCATAACCTTAAAAATGAAGCTACAGCCAGGGCATGGTTAACTTAGCTTAGCTTAGCATGAAGACTGAAAACAGTTGGAAGCAGCTACCCTCGGTCTGCCCAATGCTTAAAGCCTAGCGGTGCCCCTAAAACTCACTAACTATGGCGATGAAAAACCTCCGGATTGTTTTACCACTGGACAAAGCCATGCTTGCAGTTTCCTTCTGCTTTTATTAGTTTTAAGCCAACAAGAAAGCGAATAAGCGTATTTCCAAAAAATGTCAGACTATTCTTCCAGCTCTTTATAAGGTTACCAAAAAAGAAAACTAAAAAGTAATGTGTGACAGAAACATTGTATAAATGGGTAAGACACAAATAACATAATCATTATAGTCTAACTTTGGGTTTTGGGAGTTAAAGTAGTACTAGTGCAAACAACAGAACAAATTCAGACAAATACACCTCCACGTTTCATTAATCACTTTTTTGGTGAGATTACACAAATGAATACATTTAAATTACTGACCTTTAATTATACCTCCTTATTAGGTCAGTAAGTATCATTTGTGGGGATCGTTGAGAAGAAAAGCTGTACGTCGCTACTCGTATATCTTCAAGGACAAAGGAGTTGCTTTCGAGGTTAGATGAAAATTCCTTGAGTGAATCACATTGTGAAAGTAAGAAAAGAAACAAAAAAAAACTTGCACATTCATAACACTCTGATCCTCCACCTTGAATGGCAAGCAGCCTTACTGGGCATGAGATGTTGACACAAGGATTTAAGGGAGTAAGAAAATGAAAGTTTCTGCTGGGGGGGCGGCAGACATGCCAAGATACAATGAAAGAAAAAGAGACAAGGTGAGGTGCTGAGAATTAAAGCCTCAATCCAACATTTTCAAGAATACCAGCTGTGAATATATACACAGGGATTTTTGTATTGCTTTCAGGTTGCGCTGTCACGTCTACTGCGTAAAGACAACTAATATTTGCATTGGCGAGATAGAGAATAAGATCATGGATCGGTACGGCACTAATAATGTGGTGGGCGTTTTACTGTCACGGTGAAGAGGAGGCTGAGCCTGAAAGAAAAGCTCTTGGTTTAGCAACAGATATCTTTCGAAAGCTCTGAGTAATTCTCTGTAGTGACAGAAAAGATAAGTTTGCATGTTGAATCACAGCTCAGAGTTGCTCCCCTGCTACTTTGCATCAAAAGATGAGGCGGTATGGGCATCTAATCAGGAAGCCGCTGGGAATCTTCCCCATGGAGATGTTCGGGGCACGTCCAACTGAGAGGAGACCCCTGGGCAGATGAAGAACACAAAGGCCTGGGCAAGTCTTAGGATCCCCCCCCCCGAGGTGGCTCGGGAGAGATGCGGCTGGGCCAACAAATCCAGATAAGCAGTGGAAAATGGTTGAGTGGAAAACTAAAGGTTTTGGCTATTCTGTAATGTCAGTTACTGAGAATAAGTGCATTACGTACTGGGTCAGTACGTATGTGCCACGGTTCTTCATCTAGCGCTCCTTTCTCTCAAAAGGGTTTTGAATCTCATTCAACATTATTACTATATTAATATGACTAAATAGAGCTTTAAAAGTACCGAGGATGTGGTCAGTGTGAATAAGCAAGCCTGCTATGCTGTATTCAGGGTCGATAGAAAAGTCACTGTTAAGTGTCATTTAATTTTGAATTGAAAAGCAACTTCCGTGAAAAATGTTAATGGTTATAATTAAAATTGCACTCATGCTCCTTTTTGCTCCCATGCTTTTTTGTCTGACTGAACAGCTCAATTGAAGTGCATCCATGTCTTCGGGGTCAAAAGGAGCTAAGGCCAAACTCAGTATGACAGTTGCGGGGAGATAAACTGTATATTGTGAGTGTTAAATTATTTATGTAATTATTGGTAATCAGTCACGATGGCCATAGAATTAACCTGAATTTTGAATTGCAGCCCGGACATGAAAGATGAAGGAGATTTTCCCCCCCTCCAAGCAATTACTGTTCCTTGATATACTACACTCAAAAATCAAGCACACATGCACTCATATCAGTATGCAATCTGCACAGACTGCCTACCTACACATCTAACAGGTGCTAACTGCACCTGACCTTTTTACACTTCTTCTGTTGAAACCTTTCCCACTGAAATTGGCATCAATACTTTTGGCTCCCTGCAAAATGAAATAAAACGTCTGAATCCCCCCCTGCTAACTGAACTTGGCAGGACAGCTCATCAGAATACCATCATTTGCCAAACGAACGAGTCACAGCACATGCCCTCTACACCAACATGGACGCGTGTTTTTTCAGCGCGCTGCAATTTCAACGAGCATTCTCTGATCGGTGCTCTGTAAAAAAAAAAAAAAAGTTAAATTGTTCCATGCTACACATGTTAGTCTCTAAAGAAGCCAGTAGAGACAGGAAGAAAAGGTCAGCTGGTCGTGGTGTTCTTTAGAAGACATGTAGGTGCAACGGGTACAAACGATAGTGGAGCTGTGCCCATTGAGGGGCGGACCCCTGGACTGGTACAGTATAATATGGAGTTGACTGTTGACTGGAAATCCCTTGATACTGCAGTGAACATGAAAGGAAATACCTTAATAATCAATGTCCATGAAGTCAAAGGTCCAACAAAGGGGGAAAGCCCATGTGCATAGAACAAATTCAAAGCAGTCATAATGTATTTTTAACTTGCATGTTTTTCTCTTAACTTTGCAGACAATAACACCACCATCACATACAGGTCGCAAACACAAAATGCACACAAGTAGTTCTTACAGAAGGACAATATGTGAATGAACAGCAGCTTAAACAACATATACAGTAAAACCCAAATACTTCACAATACTGGATGCATACATGACCTCAGGCTCAAAAGGTATGGCAGGGATCCAATCCAAAGGTTTTGTAGCTGAGATATTCATCCACCATATCCTAATCAATAAATACCAAATTCATGACTCAATATTTTCAGACACTTAAAACCTCTCATTTATATTTAAGATGTACACAACTGTGTTTGTTTCCAATGACACCCTTTATCCATTTCTATATGCTTGCATTTTAATAAAGTAAAAGCATTTCCTTGTAATGGCATTAAAGTTGAATCACTGCTTGTCTGTGTCACATTATGTTGGGACATAGGATACCAATATTTACAGTTGATACTTTCCATTTCAGGTTCATTTTTAACTTTATTGATGCACACCACAGGGGAATAAATCTGAGGTTGGTATGCAGAGCCTTTTTGCAGCCTTAGACATTTTGCATTAGGATCCCAAGGCTGAAGGTTTTTTGAAGTGAAATAAAAATAAGCTGCTGATTCTTGTAAAGCAGTGTTAAGAATGGGGCGGAAGGTTGAACGCAGGAAACTGTGGTTTGAGTTCCACCTCCTTTAACAGTAAAATATTGATTGATTCCAACCATGAGGGTAACCTCTCCGTGGCTTTAACTAGTGTTAGTTACCTCAACATTACCAGACCTTAGAGGAAGTGTATTTAGCTTTTAGAGCATTGATATAACAGCAAACACCTATTTGCTATGTAAAGATGTAGAGTAGTGTCACTCTCTTAGTAAAATGCCAACGCTACCTGTCTATTTGTTCTCACTAGGCTCCACTAATAATGTATGTTTAGCTTAATTCATTTATTAAATAATATATTGAGATATTCATTCACTGTAAATTTCTGGTGTTTTTAAGTGTATAACTAAGTTGTGTAACACAGAAGCTTTTATTTTTTTGTGAAGCCACCCCAGTTGCTTTATCTGAGAAAACCTGGTCAATATAATATAATAAATGCACTTAGAGCAGACTTTTCCCTCCTGCTTGTCCATATACAAAATATTGAATGCACACAAGATCTGGATTTTATTTGTCTCCCAACTGTACTGTATCTGCTCAGAGTTTTAATATTTCATAAACAATGATCAATCACCTACTGCATCGAAGAGCAAATAAGTAATGACACTCCTGCTCGGCTAATGAAAACTGCAGCTTTTATTGGACTCTGTGGTTGCATGTTTGATTTTTCTTCTAAATTCTATTTAAAATCTCATTACCTTTAATCAGGATGAAGTGATATCATGCTAGATTCTATTCCCTTTTCAAAACAGCTTCCTCAGAGGCCCTGAAGTAAGTAAATCACTGGTCCAAACTTGGGGAAACAAAATACAGTGCATAAGCAGAGGCTTATTTTAGCAACTGAAATGTGTGCTTTGTCAGACTCATTCAGTTGTGCTGGGCTAGGCCATCCCTAATTAAAGTGTTCTGCTCTACAGAGTCCCTGACTGGTCCTGAGCATGCAGAAGCTGTCTTATTCTTTCCATCCATCACATCTACTGTAATTACTTTTGTTTACAGTGGAGGAAACGGCAGCTGTCTGATTAGAAGTTATTGAGGAGATAACTCATAGGTAATTTAGAAATGGCGCTCAACTTCTCTCCTGGATGCAGATGAATCATTTCCTGTATGAAGTGTGGGGACGATGTAGAGACGCTCATGGAGAACGACCCTGACAAATTGCCACAGGGCTGTCAAATCTCCAAACCATTTTCCTCTTGAGCCGAACATTGTTGTTTTCTTCCAATGGTGACGATGGTCTCTCTTTTCCTTAGGCAGAAATAAAAAAGTTTGCAAAACAGTGTAATTAGTTGCACACGCTGTTCAGTGTTTTCTCACAAAGTGAAGGAATATTCTTATTATTATATTATGTTGAAGGGCAATCTCAGTTCCTAAGTATTTTATGCTTTTAGTGAGATGGAGATAGAGGATAATAATAATCTATTTAAATTGTGGATTGAACGCAACTGAGAATGAACTAGGAGTCCCACAGTGTTTGACAGAATGCACCATATGACGATGCAATATCACAAGATTGTAATAAAAAAAACATGTCGTTTTGTGAAATGGATACTGAGATGTACATTACTGATATAAAAAATGGATGTGCAATATCAAAATGGCAAATCGATACGCAATACCCACTTCCAATATGGGAAATGGATCCTGCAGCAGAGATAAGATATATATATAAAAAAAAAATGTTTAAATCGACTGCAGAGTTTGAAAATACTGTAGATATTGCCCCAGTAGTTTGGTTATAAAATGTAGCATATTTCACATAATGAACATAATTGATATACATTCAGAAAGATGCAGCAAGTGGTATTGTACAATAACTTATTGATGTTGTATACAGTGATATATCAGTCAGTTATAACATATACCAGAAAGATACTGATTGAGCTTACAGCCTGTCAGTCATGATGTTGTACACAGACTTTCACCCCACGACCCTGCTCTACCACTGAGCCACAGTTGTTATTCTTCAGAATATATATTGTTATGCTATTTTACTAACTCTTGCAAATTTGCTAGTCACAACATCAGTGAAATCCATGATCGTTCAATATTTGCACGTTAACCGTCATATATTTTGATATCCCTTTTCAAACACAATTTTGGTCTCCTTTCTGGCTTTCATCTTCTTGAAAGCCAACATTTGACATATCATTTTTCTGTCTGAGATATTGCAATAGGTTTTGGACCAAGAAAAGCAAATTGATCGACTTATTTTATTTTCAATAAACCACACCAAAGATGGAACTGGTGGTTACAGATAGTGTGGTCGTCAAGGCTTTCCTGTTGTCCTTGAGAGCCGAGTGGGTTCACTCAATTAATGGCTGTAATTGGACTGTTTGGAATATCAGCACTGCTAATGTTACTTTGACACTGATTTAATTTGACATGTTAATCAATCATCAACATAGCTGGAGCACCCACTAATATGTTAACAAGGGATAAAAATAGCATTTATATTGTACGCAGACAACGGTGTAGCGCACAAGGCATTGCGTATGATCATAATATATTAGCACTTTGATTTATTTTTGTTCTTTCATCTTCAGCCATTGTGCCAGGGGTGCTTGTCTCAGCAATGGAGCCGAAAATAAAAGGAAATGTCATAAAATAAATAGTACCTGATAAACTATTGTGTGGTGTACTAAGAGTACTTTGAGTTCTTTGTACTGCCTCACTTTAGTCTTTGCTTGCCCCAGTCATTTCTTATTCAGTGCATCTTCATGTGTAATATTATAGCTCAAAACCAGGTTCAATGAACTTTCTGTTTGTACTACAGATCCCCTCCTTTGCAAAAGTGTTAGAATAATTGCTTTGCTTTAATGGGCCCAACTACTGGGTACTAGTAATTAAAAGATAATGATTGGTCCCTTTGAATGTTACAAATAAAGATGCACAAACTAATTTGTGTTATTCAGGTTGTTCAATAAAAGATTAGGCCCTGTGTGGGGGTGGGGTTAGGGGTGGGGGTGCTTGCTTTTTCCGCCAAATTATCCATGCCTTCCTGTGGAGTGTCTTTGCTCTCAGCAATCCATATCAGATAAACTTTGGATTATCACTCTGCATGAGAATAATGAATAAACATGTGCATTGGCATTCATCTCCATGACCCCTTTCTCTATGAATAGCTGGGGAAAAGTCATTTAAGTTTTATATTGAGGACTGTATCTCTTTTTGCCTATTTTTTGGGATGCTGGCAGCTGTGTTTGGTGATGAAACTAGTCCAGTCCTTCCCTGTGGGGACTCCTCATGAATCCCCTTTGCGTGTCTACTGTTGCAAATTACAATAAAGCTGTGACAAAAAAAACTGTGAGGAGTCATGTACATATTTGATTCATTCAAGAAAAAAAACAAGAATTCTATACCTTATTTGCCTCCAGAACCTTCCAGAAAACTATTTTCTATTGACATCAAACTAACACTTACAAAATGCAGCACACCAACACTGCAAGTACAGTAACAATGTGTTTGTATTTGGGGAACTCTCTGGAGTTCAGCATCCGCAGATCCCTCAACATGGCTGCATTTCTCATGGGATGTTTTATTATGAAAGCTGAACCCCAATGGCTGTCTTGATGAACTTGTTGTGGCACCGCTGGAGAAGTAATCTTCATCTAGTCGCTGTTCTGCTTCATGAAAAACCCCAAAACCCTGCTTAAGAATGCAACTTGTGCAACACACAAAATATAACATGTTGAAGTCATACAGTATGGTTTAGTGTGGAAGGTTAGCCATAGAGTGCTGCAGGGAATGAGTCCTAGCACCAAGAAATGAGCAAGCACTTTAGCATTTGCGTCTCAAAGTCAGTGTTTTTTTTAATGGGTTTTAGATTAGATGGATGTGTAAAATAAGGTCTGTGGTTAACACCAGTTTAAGAGATCTTAACGTTTTGTTCTATGACATAAAATATATCAATAAAGACCCCATGAATTCTTTGTCTTAAAAATGCCGGTTGCAAGACACTAAATGAGGCTACATAACGTCATCACGCCGACTAGTCCACCTTTATAGCCTTTTTGTGTAAACTGGCCTTCATGTGACCGTGGTGAAGTACGTTTGTAGCCGAACATTAGCTTTTTACTCCCGCCGATTCCATTCACGCTTCAAAAATCATAAAAGTGTTCATTTGTGAAGAATATTTTGCTGAACAAAACGTGTAAGTGTAATGAACTTGTATTTGCCACAGAGCCTGTTTATAAAATAATCCAAAATCCAATGGAAAAATCCCATTGGCATTATGTTGAGGGAACCAGTGTAATAAATTCTGGGGTTGGCCTATTTACGTCATCCCTGGATTTACCTTAAATTTTACCACGCAGGTACGAGAGTCCTATTGATCTTCTCATCTAACGCTCAGCAATAAAGCAAATAAAGGTATTTCCCAAAATGTGAAACTACTCTGTTACATTTCTATAGCATGTCAGCATTATTCGACAGTACACAATGGAAATGAGCCAAAAGAAAAGAAAGCAACAAAACTGGCATGACAAAAGGCTATTATGTCAGATTCAAGACAATGCATGGATCATTTTTCCCTGAGCCACTGAGGCACAATCAATAGCCAGAGACTTTTACTTCGATGGTGCCTACATCAAGCCTGGATAAACCCTCAGAACTATTTTGAGGATTTAACGCCACAAAGCTTCCCTTGGAGTTCACAGTTATCACGGTGAAGTTATAGATCAGTCAGCGGAGCAGTGGTTATGTAGTTTCGGTTTGTCCTCCTGTCATAAAAGGAAACATATTTACTCCTTAGAGACATGCTTGTTTACTGTATTAGATTTGGCATGTCAGGCAAAGCATCCAGTAAAGAAAATCACATTTGATTTTCATAATTTCTAATACAACCCATGCCATTCTCAACACGTAAAATGACATAAACGGGATATGTGTTCATGTATTACTCCCACTAGCTGACTGCAAAACTACTGATAGATGGCCAAATATGCAATTTGTGATCAGGGCAGGTCATTTGACCCGCGGCGTCTCGGTTATTGACTGGGGAATTATTAAGAACGAAGTGAGGATTGCTGCTCAGGCCTGATCCACTGTCAGGAGTATCAGAAAGTGAGAAGCTATGCAGGAACTCATGAACAAAACATGTAATTAGCGCCTGGTAGTTAAAGCACATGACAGGCAACATGTTTCATAAAGACTCAGCACTTGTACTCTTGCATTTGCATCTCAGCAGGAGGCAAAGGAAAGCACTGCTGCGTTCAATCCTTCTTCCTACTGTTTGTAATCACTGGACACACTGAGGCCTGAAAGAAAGGTTCCTCAGCCACATGGCAGCTTGTAGCTCTGTGATGTAGAAATATGTTCATGAATCCTAATTTATATAATATAATAAAAGATCATTTAAAAAGCCTTCTGACAAGAAACTTCGATCCTTGGATGCTTTTACACAAGTATAGCATCCGTTTGCCAAACTGATTCTAGGGGCTCAGAGCTGAATGTGGGCTCTGGAACATGCCATGATTGTACTTCAGATATTTTACAGTTTTGGGGCCAAGAGTGAGCTGTTCTCATTTTTGCCAATTTCTAGTCGTGCCCCAGCCTGTTATACAATTGTTTGGTCTTGTAAAATATTCTGGATTCTGAATTTAGTTCAGCAAGGTCCCTGGAGTTAACATATTGTATATTGTTCATGTATCTTCAAATATTTAAAAATTGTAGTTAAGTTTAACCTGTTGTTGCGAGGGGCGTGACAGGCCGGCCACCACAACACGTGCACGGGATAAGTTAGCAAACTACCAAACATGACACTTGTAGTTAGCCATGATTAATGACGGATGAGCCGATGCTGATGTCCTTCCCTCTTGTTTGCTCTGGCGGTGAAAGACATTCGATCAAAGCTGTGGACTTCGACAAGGACACGATCTCCTTTTTATTTGGGAAAATATTCAGTGGACCCTGGTGAGTGTAACTTCTGACTGAGAGTGGACGCTCCCTGGCATTTCCAATGCCCTGCAATGCATGGGGGATGCATGTACATTAGTGGTTAAAAAGAAACTTTTTCAGACATAGAAATACTTTGAGTTGTGCAGTGTTAAACAATGATCGATACACCATTTCTAGAAAAAAAAAAAAACCTTAATGTTACATTGACTGGACATATTGAATACTCCAATTGTTACCTACTGTTGACGGATAAGTTACTGCTGTCATGCTTCTAGAGAGTAACTTAATATTCCTTTATGACACGTCAAGCATGTTTAATATATCTATGAAATGTCTGTTTAATCATATGTGCTCTCTGCTCATTATGTTGTACCCAGGAAAGGACTGGTTGGAAGTGGGATCCTTCTCTGTGAGACTTGCCCAAGGTCTGCTCCAGTCTTGTCCGGTAGGTTTTATTCATCAGCTCTTTCTTTGGATGTTGTGTCCGTGTGATTTCCTGACACTATTGTGTATTTACAAGTATACAAGCAACTTCCCATAATGTGAGAATTATGCAGTATCATGATGGATGGTAAAAAAACAAACACATTTTTGAAACCTACATGACAGACCGTATATATCAATCACTACACAAAGATGGGACATTATCATTGTACTTCTATCTGACAAGCTGATGACAATGCATCAGGACAGCAGTTTTGAAAACACAGATATTTGGGAGCTGCTGGGACAGGGAATTGTTTATAGGACTCCCAACGTGTCTCCGTAAATGCCTTTTGATTTCACTACCAGGCCAACGAACATGAGCTTTCCATTAACAGCATTTACCAAATCAACCTCTTGGCGTGATTGTGAACATGTTTTCCAGGAGCAAATGCCGTGATGGTGGCTAGACAGAGTGGTGTTGATAATTACACGGTGGATAATGGACGGAGGGCAGTAGCACATTGCAGGAGGTGCTGGACCCAATGGGCCGTGATAATTAACCAAAATCTTAATGACACTGGGCAAAATTATTCCCCCCTGACTCGTATATGATAAATATTTAATGTTTCATTACAATAATGATGGGAATGCAAAATGCCAAACCACTAACTGTCAAACTTTTGCTGCTGTTGTCTTGTAATTAGAGGAAGCTCTAGCTGTCTCTGTCTAATTTCCCAGTGCAGCCTCTGCCAGCGTTTAGCACTCTCATGAAAGAGCGGTGACAGGGAAGGGAATTGTGTGTAGAACACTGTTGGACTGCACATTGAAGAGTTTAACATTAATTCACTACTTGGCTGGTGTGGGATTGTTTATCCTATTGACAATTGAAGGGTTACAAATCATAGACCTACTTACAAAGAACGCAATCCTTCGTGTACTTATGTTTCCAGGACAGTTGTCTTGTGCAAGTGAGCCAAAGTTAGTCCCCCCCCCCCCCCCCCAATAGAAAAGCACTCACGGGAATTTACTTTAGTCCTGTCACAGTTGTGGCCAGATGGACAAATGAGTGGGCATCTTGTAGAAATGACAAAGTGAACCAGAGTGGTCTTAAACAAACACATTAGTCAAGTTATTTTGACCACCCGGCGAAAGCTTGCTCCACACAGTTGAGAAATCCCAGTTCAATTTCCGTCCTGGCTGCTTTAACCCACATATACACCAGAGGGAGCGGTGATCAATACACTGTACTTGGCTACCATTATCAAGACTTATACCCCCTTCAGCTCAGGGCCCATTAAATCAGAGGACCACATTCTTCCTCTGTCTCAAACCACGACTCCCGAGTCACATTAAGCTTTGATTTACGCGTCTTTAATGATAGGCCACCCTTAATTAGCTGATGGCGCAAAAACACAGCTAGTGCAGAAAAAGGATGACCGTCTAATCGTCGAGCTGATGTTTGCTTCGGGCCGCTCGCGATCCGTCATCCGTATCAAGCCGCGCTCGCATTGCAAAAAAACAAGCTTCCTCTCGAGGCTGCGGCCATACCTCATATGTTGAGCCGTGCCAGTGGCAATAATGAATCCTGGCTGAGACGCCTGATCCCTCGCATCAATTCTGGGTATCGGCTATGTGAGACTTTTGGTCTGCAGCAAAGTCTGTAACTTCTTCTCTTTCCTGAAGTATTTCGCTATCAAAACCGTGGACTCTGATGACTTCTTCCTCCCTTGTTTTGGTCACAATTCATTGGTTCCAGCCTGAGAGGCTCTCTATATCATTAGCAGAAAAATAATTTGGTTAGTTTAATGGAGTGACTTAGACTAACAAGTTGTTGCAACAAGAATACCCTGAAGTGACTTGAGACGTATTACCACAGTAGTAGCGGCTGCTCATTAGCTCCGTGCAGTGTTATTGCAGTTAGGGTCATAAGAAACCTGCATAATATCCATGCATGGCTGTAAAAGAGAGACTGCTGATAAATTGCATAATAACCAGATTAGCAATATGTCACACTAAGCCTCTGGCAAACGGCAAGGGAATTGGGAAGATTCTTCCCTCCCCGTGAGATGAGAAAGATATAAATAGAAACCTTGAAGCACAATTTGTCAAGTTACATGAGCAGAAATGCATTCCCGTTTTCCACCCCACCCTAAATATGTAAGTGTCCTTTGAAGCAGATTTCATCAAGTCATTATGAAAATGGGGATGCGTCTGTGAAAGCATTGACAAATACTTTCATTCATTTAAAAACCTCCAGTTTGTGAACTGTACTTTTATAGTGTGTGACTGCAAATATGACCCAGGACATTACAATCAACAGACATGACAAAAAGACGAACTGGCTATCGCAATGTGCTAATGTGTTCTATTAGGCAGAATTACGTCTGGTTGTTTAAAATGATCATTTTGGGTGTTTTTCGAAGCTAGGAGGGAAATTGGATTGTGCACTTTTGTCAAGGTCAATGGCCTGGCTGAACACTTTGGTCACCAATAAAGTTGCAATAGTCATAAAATGTGATGAAAGGCACCAAAACACTTTCTTCTACATTACAATGAGACTTATTTCGTTTTGATTTATTGCTACATAAACAGTACATGAATGGAGGGATTTTTCAAAAGGCACATTTCGCTATTCATAAGTCATTCCTCGAAACACAATATATGTGGCGGGGGACAGAGAGAGTTTTCAGTCAGTTTGCTGAATGAAAAATCTATCGAATTATTCCTATCTTTTTTTTTCACACGACAATGCTGACACGAGACCATGTGTTATGGCGTCCACATGTTGAACACACGGACGCATTTTTTTCCAAGTTACCTCTCCCTACAAAGTGCCATTGTAATGAAAAAAAAACATAATTGAGCATGCTTTTAAAGCCTCTCTTTGAGCTTAATTTACAAAGCATTTTGGTCCTCATATTCTGCTTCCGGAGACGTGTGTTATTAATCAAACATGCTCACCGGCCTGGAACTTCAGTTTATTCATCATCACTTCTCCACCCTTTTTATAAAACAGTTGCATAATTGGACAGGTATATTAAGTAAGGGGGTTTTGTGTGGCGGAGAAGAGAAAATGTAATCAACCTGTATTCTATAGAAATATCAATGACAACAAACAAAGAATGGGGAAGACACAAAACAGTGTTCAGGGGGGCCTCAAAGCAAGAATAAGACAATACCGTACCTGACTATTTTATAACTCCACAGAAAGGATATAGCAATATAATTACTTTAATTAAGATTTCGCACTCACTGAGCTGCTAACGCACTAGCAGTAATGTAGTTTAATCTAAGATGTGCAATAACTTTTCTTCTGTTTACTTTTATCCCATTCAGTCTACTCGCTGCCTTCCAGCTCAATTCAGTGATTGACATTGGATTGGATTTTAAGGCTTCCTCTATTTTAAGTTGTATAAATATTTTGTGGAGATTCGTGTCACTTTCATATGAATATGGACATTTTATTTTAATAACAAATCATGAAAATATTTTAGCCCTGGTGACTCTCCTTATGGAATATGTATGACTATCGAGAAAATAATGAGCGTTATCCGTTGGCTCTGTTTGGAGAAAGAAGAGTCGATGGCAGGCTTGCTGCTGTTTTGTCCTCTTATCGCTCAGTATTTTGGTAATGAAGCTCACTGCAGGTCGGTTGGTTCGCTCCTACTCCTCAGAGGAGCTACCTCCTTAACTCTACCTTACATTGCTTCCTGACAAAGTAAAAAATTGGCCATCTCAACCTTTTTTGATTATTTATAAAGCACTGTTTTTCTAGTGTGCTTTCAGTATTCTATACTTCACTGGAGTGGAGAATATAGTTGGTTTCGCTTCCTAGTGTCAACGGAGCTGCAGTGTCTCTGTTCTCTACAGGGCAGCAAATGAAAAATGTGTGTGTTCCAGTGACGTTGCAAACAAGCCAAGCCATGAATTTAGAACAGGATATTGGCTAGAGGGGAGCTGTTTGGAAAGTAATTACATCAAAGGCTGTTGTGGGAATATTTGCCACACAAAAATTGCTGCTGATGATAAGCAAGGCCCCACAAGGCAGTAATTAGGGACTCCTGCCTTATGGCCAGTGCATTGTGGCTCTTTCCTAATAATTCGTCTTACATTTATGAACCTGCCAATGTATTAGAGTTACGGTGAGGGCTGAAATCGCTCTGTGTTATTGCCTATCATGCCTCCGAATGACTACATTTTTTTTTATTACTTACTGATCCTCTGGAACAAGAGTTTATGTATGTTGTTAGTTTGGATCGCAACATAATTCTGTGTTGTAAGCAGATTTTTATCTTGCCCCTATCGCTGAGCAAAATTGTGGTGTTGCATGGGCTCTGTCTTTTAAGCTTCCTGGATACTCTCATTATCTTACTATAGTCGAGTGAAATGAAGTGAGCTGTGTGCTGATGCTGCATCCTCATCTTCTACACTGCTGTAGAGCCAAATTGGCTGCTTCAGAGTGCTGGGATGACCTTTTTGTGTACCTGTCCTCACTGCGTTTAGCATTTTTAATGGTTGAGAAGTAAGTGTGTGTGTGTGTGTGTGTGCGCATGTATCTGTATTTCTGTGCATGAGCTCCATCTACAATGTTCTGCTACACCCCCCTGAGCATATAGAGCCTGTCAGAGGGTGCTGACCTACATAGTCACCGTCGAGTCATGGATACAGAAATGGGTTTTGACAGCCTTACATAGTTTTGGTTGGCCAGAAATGGTAGCTTATCCTGGTTGGGCGTCCATGTGCTACTCTGTGTGGGAGGGTGGTCAAGTCTGTTTTTACAAAAATAGGATTACAATAATTTTTCCATCATCACAATTTCCACCATCCTCTGTTTGCCCATTCGCACATCATTCCTGTCTTTTTGTGCTGAGACAGCACACAGTTGGCAGTGACTGATGGCAATCAAGCCATTTAGCTAAGACAAGTACCCTTTCTATGGTGTAGTATGCAAGCTTTATTTTATTCCACAACAGAACAAATATGAATGTATGCTGTTGAATTTGCATAAACATTGCAATGGTTTGCAATCCTACTGCACCACTGCGGGTTTCAATAATGGTCAATCTCCTGTTCTCCTATAGGAGGAAACTGTTGTTGTGTTGGAGGCAGAAAGTCCCAAAGTAGAAATATTGTATGCAGCACCTGAAATATATTTCACAGGAAGAGGATGTCCCATTTTATGTCTAATTTATGTTTCAGACATTGAAATTCTTGTCTCCATGCTTTTGAGTAATGGTGCACACAAGACAATGCTATCTGTGCACTCTGTAGTAATATATATATATAATATTGTTTACTTAAGTGACAAAGAAATATGTTATTGTTCATAATTGGGTACATTACATATGCACAACAATACCAGTGTTGCATATAAGACAAGAAATCCAGTCTTTATTATACATTATTTCATAAATTGACAGGCCTCCATAATAATCCGATGTGCACTGTATAAAATATGATTTTGATTATCGAAAGAAAAGTGTGTCTAGATTTTTTTTCTTCAGGAATAAAAGTGCTGTGAGCTATTTTAGGGGGCTCAGTGTGCATTGATCCTTATGTAATCTGAGTGAAAGTAATTTGAGTGTATATCTGCCTGGATTATCCAAACAGTTTGATGTGCAGAAAAGCACAGGACGTCATGGACTTGTTCTACCAGAACTTGTTGCCGAGTTGGAAGATTTAATTGAGGCTCCTATGCGGTGTGAGTCGTGATGGGGGAACGTGCAACACAGCCCTAAAATGAATGCAGATGGCGCGCGCGTATGATTGCTGCTTTAACCAATTGAAAGGTGTGACCCCCGATACATCCTTCAGGAAGTTGTAAAGGACTGATTAACAGTATCCCAAAGGGGACACCTGAGGCTCTGTGTGAATTTAAATGACCCACCGTATCTGTGAAAAATATCTAGAGTGAGAAAACCGAAGGCAAGGTTCATTTTTGTGACCACACAATATTAATCAGACCCGTTATTCTCAGAGAATGACGTGCCAATTTGACTGAATGTATGCAGCAACAATGCGATGACGCATTTACACAAATTTGAATTTAAAACATTTGTCCATTTGTATCAAAACTGTTGGATAGAATCAGGGAATAGAACAAAGGAGTGCAGACTCTTGATATGTGTGAAACTTTATAACAAAGTGAAGTGGTTTGTGTGACGTTAGAGAGCTGTGTTTGTGCTTAACTTAAGCCTTACAACTTGTTTTATGTGTGCAGTGCTTTTAGTTAAAGAAACTATCTGCATGGGCAGTAACAGGAGCACAAATTGAAGTCAAAACTGGTATCCAAAACTCCACTGTGTCACCGTATCTGCAAAAACCTCAGCTGTAAACTCCACCCAATGTCAGCAGTGTGTCCACACGCGCTGAGCTTATGATTAAAGTTTCTTGATATGATATTCAGAGCGTTAATATCGCATCAAACAACTATTTGTAATAGAGGAGTCACACAGCTGGGCCGGGCCATGCGTGCCTATTAGTGCATGTGAGTGTGCCACACTGGCTAGCTCAAGGCTGCCGCTCTGCACTGTGCTCACACGGCGGCTACAGCCGATGATGACATCCTGACCGCCGTCGAGGAAGCGTAGCGCCCACCTCCTGGCTTCCCCTCAAGTAGAAAGCTGTTAGCTCTATTTATATACACTGTTGTATATATTAAGTTCTAGACCTTGGCATAGCCATCTTGATTTTGTCGTCATTTTTTCCCCAATAATCGATCTGCATGCAAATTGGGTTGTTTGTCTTCTTTGCAGCAGTGCTTAATTAAGTTATAATGAGACAATATTTTATTGAGTGGGCAAATATGTAAAGATCTATCCAATCAGAGAATGTTGTTATTGTTGATTTAAATTAAACATTGTTTTACATTTATTGTTTTTTATTGATTGACTTGAATATGTTATCATTGACTACAAAGCTTAATATAGCATAATTCTGTCCGTGACTCTTGCTTCATTGAACTGAACCCAAAGAGCAACTAAAACATGATTCAAAAGGTAGATCGAGACTTAAATGTCCTATGAAACACATGCATGTTGGACATACAGTACTACTGTGTCTGTGAATAACACAGACTTGCAAAGTTACATTTGTATTGAATTTTCATCAAATGGTTTGTTCATTTGTATGAAAATAGAACTTATGAAAGATTGTATTAGACTCATTGTTTTGGTGCTTTTTGAAGTAAATTTTAATTTCACAGTTGGTGAACATAGGGATAATAGCAACAGACAAGTGCATTACAGTTCTATCTGTTCTATTGTGAAAGAAGGAAATTAAAATGCGAGTGATCATTTAATAAAAATACGTTATTATTTTGTGCGTTATTATTTTGTGCGTTATTATTTGTGTTAACTAGGTTTGTGTCATGTGTTCTTGTGTACCAGAATAAAACTTGTGTGTATGTGGGAGTAGAATTGGGATCTGTGTACAGAAGCAGATGTTTTCTCAGGGGGTGTGTGGCGTGCTCAGCAGTGTTTGGAAAAAGGTGCACGCTGTGCTCGCTGTAATCGGTGCATGTGTTAAAGCCAATCCTTGCCGAGGTCCCTTGCGCAGTCTGTTATCCTGCGTCCCCACCTTCATCCCAGTGGATTGGGATCCAGGTCGTTGCACGTCAGAGTCAGACATAGTAGCTTGCCTATAGTAACTGAAGGGGATACAGTGAGACCGAATGCACTCAAAGGCACTCAAAGATTTTAAAGCAGTTACTCCTTCTGAGCTCACCATCTATCTCTACTGTGCATGTTGATCACATTGGCGTTTGATTCCGGATCCCATGAGTGAAGTCATAGAAATGATCTCGTGAAGGTTTCTGTTTTTCTTCAACAAACGTCACATTCATCTCATTACCTCTGACTTTGATCTTCACTGTTGACTTTTGAGTTGAGTTTGGTGACTCTTGCACCACGAGCGTCTGAGAAATAATTGCCACAAAAATGCATTTTTGCACATTTACTATAATGCATCAGACTTCAGACTTCACATTGACGGGTTGAGAAATGCTGTTTGCAAGTTGAATTCCTCTTGTAAAACCATAAAATAACTGCAGTTTGCAACATCTGCTGTGTCACAACAGATGATGCTGGATTGACGATGTCAATCTTTTACACACTTGGGGAGTTTCAAGGTGAGACTATGATCATTTAAGTGGCAGAGCAGAAGGCTAACTTGAAGCATTTTTTTGCCAAGCATTTATAGAATGTCAAGGGGCACTGGGGCTTTTGCAGTGGACATCATGTGGTTCATTTCGTGTGGAGTTAGGTGGATGTTTTTTTCTCTGGGTGCTTTGATTTCTTCCTGTAATTCAAAGACCTGCATGTTTAGGTTAACTGAAGATTATAAACGGTCCCTAGACACCATGGAAATGAGTGTGGTCGTGTTTCCTATATGTGTTAGTCCGGCAAAAAACTGGTGATCAAGTCCGGATGGATGGATTATTCTGGCAGATGTTTTCTGAATGTTTCTACTGTTGGTAATGCGAGTAAGCTGCAAACCTCAACACAAACTCTGCAAAACCATCCAGTAAGACAATAGACATATATATATATATATATATATATATATATTAGTACATAAACGGGCAGATTTACAGTAGAAACTATCTGCATGGGCCTTGCAGTTGCTTTACAAAGCACATTATAATGTTGCTGCAGAGCTTCAAATGAAAATGGATATGAACAATATAATGACAAACAAAGAGAGATTTGGGAAAATAATGTGTCCATCGTGTGAATATAAATGAACAAAGCATAATATAATATGCTGTCGAGCATAACAGCCATTCTCACTGTAAATGCACAGCAATGGGATCTCATAAAATTCTCTCTTTTCATGTTCACGTCCCCAAAACTCTAATTCACATATCAATAGCTGGACTCTTACTGTGGGAATACCCCACACCAAATGGCAAATTAATGTGAATGATACATTCTTCTTGTAAAGAATAAAATGAAACCATCATCAACAGAACTGCAGTCATTTACTGTACGCCATAAACTAAACAATGGCTGTCTCCTCATATTGATTTGCCAGCGCTAATGATCAGCGAGAAATCTTTCATAACAGCTACTGATATTCCACAAGAGATTTATAATATAATGCCAACATTCCTTATGTTCTTTTTTCATAGAGGCTCTGGCAGCTGGCTGGTTATGATGCTCCCTCTGTGCTTGTCAGATTACAGGCAGCCGAGACCCTGAAACCAGGAGACTATTTTTAGATGGCTAATAAGAATTAATTTAAGGCGGCGCCTTGAGTTGAAACAATATGTTCAGTGAACAACACTGTCAAGGCAGAAAAATGGGGAGAAAAGTGAGCAAAATGATGAATTACCCCCACGTCTTTGTTGACTATATAAATAATATGAGAATAAAAAAAAAAATGGGTCTGGTTCATCTATTACTCATAACCACACGTGAAACATTAATAGCTTGCCGTGGTTTTCGATCATGTCACACTTGAGCTACAGCAACCGTAAGTGTCTATTGTATCGAATAAATATTTCAAGCTTTGACATGATAAGGCCCTCTTCCTGTGTGTCGCCTCTCCAAGGCAGCTCTTTGATACCAGATTTCTCTCTGCTCAGAGACGTCATGATCTGTCTCTGACCCAAAAGCACCATCTAGATGCACTGCAGCGTCACGCGCTGCGGCCAGCTGTCATATGTAGTCATATAAAACACATCTGAAGCATGCAATATTTATAATATCCACAAAGACGCTCCCACAGACACAACTGTTGCAAACGGCTCTGCCGCTTTCACGATAAACCAACGGCATTTAGAACAGACCTCACTATACGTGGATGGAGAATTTCTTCTTGGGCCAATTGGAACATGTCCTCAATTATATCTAACCATATTCAAAATTGCATGAGATTAGAAAGCAACATTTGTATTATAGACATGAAATTTGGTCCAATAAAAGCACTTATGAAGAGGGAATAGCACAACACACTTTACTTTTGCATGTTCATTTTGCTTTACAATGAGACTTTATTTTATGCCAAGCTTAAATATAAATATCTAATCATAACTGTAATTGTTTAATCTGTAGTGGTAAATACAGCCTTTACATACAGTTTAGTATGTGACTACACAAAGAAACCCGAATAATGAAAGGATGACTCAAATGGAATTTTAAGTGGCATCACTGCCTCAATATTGCATCGAGGTGATCATTTTTTTCCATGAAAATCCTTTTTTGAAAATTCAAGCTTTTTCTCTTGGATGGTACCAGATGGTGCCATCATTCGGTTGCAAATGAAAGCTTTGAGAACAGCAGTGTGTTTTTAAACTGACCACTGATACAAGCTCATGATAGCCGACTGTAACACAGCCGGTTGGAAGTAATGTTTAAAGCGAGAAACATTTGTTCTTTTCATATGCCTCATCTACTGCGGCGTTCGAATGGCACAGTGAGCCCTGCACAATGAACATGTATTTGGAGGCTGGACCGCAATACTCGGGCAGCCAGTGCACCTCAAAGTGTCTGTTAGCACGTACTTGTAGTACTATAATATGCTGAATTATGTCTTCTTCATTTTGACTTTATTACATTGTTGTTTAAAAATAAGAAACTGAGTGATGGGAGGCAACATGGAGGCTGATGATGATAAGACAATATGCCATGTACATGTATGTAGCATTTAAGTCCAAGACAAATTTCTCTATGGGGACAATAAAGTATATCGTATCGTGAGAACACCATATTTTTTGCAAAAGTTTGAGTTTTCGTCGTTTTACATAACATATTTCTGTCTTTTTGCTCCTCTCACTGATTAGAATGGGGCTCTGTTGGGAACTTCGATTGTGGCTTTAAGTGGTAATAGTTATTTTTCGAAACCAACTTTTTTAGATTTTAGAGGGCAAACAAAACAGAGTACTTGTTTAAGATTGGGAGATCAGCTTCATGGTTTACAGAAACCAATGTTGACTGTCCACAGCACTGTTTGAATAAATGACCAATGCTGTTTTTATAGTGTTGAAGTTAACAGATTTGTCACAGTTTGTCATTTTAATAGCAACGGCGATGAGGCCTGAGGTGTCAGCAGCTGTTAGTTTCAAACGTAAAGCTTGTCATCATGTCAGTCTAAATGTCATGTGCAGCTTGAACAGCGAGTGTCGTAGACAAGAACAGGACACGGACACTGAAACGAAGAAAATTCATGAATCGAGTGAGGGAGTAAACATCTACAGAGCCAGGTCACTGCCACAATTAATGGCTGCTCAATTATTTTAGAAGTAGAAGACATCTCAGTAACTAGATATTGACCTTTTAAAGATTTTCTGATGATGGCCGTTTAACTTGCATAATTGACTCAACATGCAATAGCACAAAAGCAAAATAGGAGCAATCACTAATGCGATGTCACTATGGTATGCCTCGATTATTGCAATGAAATGCCACCTGCACACTGGACATAACAAAGGCTTTATTTGAGACATCTTAGCATTTGTTCCTGTTGAAAAACGTTAGAATATAACTTGTTTCACGAACATTGCATTGGTATTTGTCGGCAACAACTGATCTGCTGCATTTTGAAGATGAACTCAGCTATTATGCCCATATTATCCTGTCATGATCCACTTTCAATAGCGATATGATCTGTGTTGCTGCTAGATTGTACTAGACCACAGCAGAGATAAAGTAAAAAAAAGTATAAGATTCTCATCAGCAAAAATGAAATTTTAAATGTCATGGATGATTGTAAAACACATTGTTGACTTTAGTTATGCTACATCATCTAATGACAATATTTGATGCTGTATGTTTAAGATGATTTTATATTGATAGCATGTGAAATATCATTTTATTGGTTGGATGGTGGCGGTGGGATAATAAGCCATGCAAATTGACATAACTATAATATATGCATGATTGGGGAAAAACAAGAATATAATCTGATTAGTTTCACTTAAAGCCTTATTTCCTTTTGTAATGACAATCTGGTACGCTGAGGTTGAGCGCTGAAGCAGTTGGCATACATCATAAATAAGCAGCAGCTACAGAAAACCAAGTGGCTAAGATACAACAAGATGGTTACCACATATCAGAAGAATAGCTTCAGTGCATTACGGTAATGCACTAATGAGATCAGTTCTCCAATGATTATAACACAGCTGTGAATTATTTTCATCTGCCTCGCTGCTTTCTTTTTTTTGGGAGGTGGGGGGGATCATGACCTGGTGCCACAACTTCACCTTGAAGAGCTTTAACACCAGTTAGATGCCGAGCTGTCATGCTTGGAACTAGCCTTCAGAAAATGTAGCTGTGGTTGGGAAATAAATATATGTATATATATTTGAGGGGTCGTGAGCGAGAAAGCGGTTGCCATGGTGATGCAGCGGCGTACGGGCCGGGAGGTGCGTGATGTTGTTTCTCTGGGCCACAGGACATCAGACGGGGGGTGCGGAGTAGCCGGGGCTGTAATGAGCGCTGTGACGGGCCTCGGCGCTACTCCCCATGGTTTGGGATTTCATGGAGGCTCCATCCCTTAAATCCCTTTTTACATAGGCCGGGTTTCTAAACGCGGGCCAGGATTGCATTCACTGAGCGCAGATTATAGGCTGCGCTTCATATGCAGATGAGTGCGTTTTAATTGTCGCAGCGCCTAATTCCTAATGTATGAAAAGGAAATGCATTCGAAGATGTGTATTCAAATTAAATATTCAAGGTTTCTAATGAAATATTCTGTCAGTTTGGAGTTTCTATGGGCAACTCTGCCGGTGGAGCTGCTTTTAATAAGAGAGGCACGCTGCTTTAATGAGCCTCTGGGCAGCCTAAGCCAGCCTTTTAAACTCTGCCTGTTTGTTTAGTGGCCTTTTATTCTTGCCTGCCGTGGACTTTTCACTGCAGGATGATGGAGCAGACATTGTATTAATAGCTTGATGAAATCCTTTGCGCCCCATTTCTGTCGTGACAATATACGCAGGATGAACATCCGACATTTTTGAAGTCGGCTTCCACGTCTTGATCTGTATTTCTGATATGCTCAACTGGGATAATCCTTTCCTGCGGGCATAGAATATTTTGTATTTTATCTCTGAAACATATTTTCAATTAACAGGGAGATGGAAATTGATACCCCATCAAATTGTATTAAAAAAAAATGGGCGATGATATTATTACAGTGTTCTCCTTTCTTTTTTATTTTTACATGTTACTAATGGGCATATCTAGATTGCTTCATTAGAGACACACTGGATATGTTAATTGTGCCAAGAGGAAAGGAGCTGGAGTGTTAAATTACTTCCCAATGCAATGGCTTATCCACTAAAAACAAGAGGAGTTATAAAGGTTTGAAATGTAAACACAAGGGTAAAAAGAACATTTGAATAACGGGCCTCGATTGTGTCCGGAGGTTAAACTGCAGAGAGGAAGAGCAACTTTTACTCCAGGGAGGTGGTTGTCAATGTTGCCTATAAAACATTTCCTGTTGGCGCTTTAAAATGATTTCTAGTGGGTGTACTAATGAAGCAACGGAACTTTTGATTATGCAATGCAATCAAAACTCTTTGTTTAAAAAAAAATGAACTGATACTACATTTCCCCTCTGAACAGTTACACCCAGTAAATCAGCACCTAATCACCAATTTACTTGCTGTCACTCTGAGGAAAGCGGTTTCATGTTGTAAGTTTACCGTTAAGTTATGAAGACCTTTTTCAGGAAAACTGCATGTGGCAAGTTCCTCTAGCTTCGTCCCTGTGAGTTGATCAGAAACAAAGACTTGTTGCATTCACACCAAATACTCAATTTAAGTTTTAAAAGTATTAGTGCAGATTCTGCGTTGGAGCTGAGAATAATGCGTGCAATTGTAATTTAATAATTGAAATAATTAAATAATTAAATTTCACATTTCCACAATTTTACATCTGATTTGTTCAAACTAGCAGGACTTGCTTGCAGGCTGGTCTTGTTACTGAAAATATAGCTTCTTAAAATCTAAATTAAATAAATAGAATAGTTTTTTTATATTTTAGTCACTGTCAAATTGAGTTAGTAGACACAGGAATCACACAGTGACAAATGAACAGTCCCATGTTCATACACAGATGTGTGCTGGTAGAAAGAAATGAAGACAGGTGAGACAGCACCTTCTACAGTCCTTTGTGTTTGTTTCTGTCTGGAGCTCCACGCCAGTGGCTGCTGACAGTCTGTATTAAAGATTTGTGCGTGACCAATTCAAGTGTTGGAATTTCAAACGGTTTTGAAAAGCTGTTGGTGATCCCAGATATTTGCCAATTTATTCAACTGCATATTGTTAATATACATATGTGCTACTCTATCGATTTAAGCAAGATGGAAGCAGAATATCCATTATAGTTTATAAATGTCTGATTGAGCAACTAATCTGAAAAGCTAAATTCATAATAGCCTGTATTTAATATAATATATAGGATCATTATCATTGTTAATAATATTCTTATTAATAATAATATTATTAACACTTGAATCAGAAATGAGGTTACATCAGCCAGATGATCTACAGTTATGTATATCTACAGCTCGGATGTAATGTGAAACATCTGATCACTGTCTGGGTTAACTTCTGGAATTAATTCCCATGATCCCTGGTTTTTGAAGAGATCGTTGATGAGGTTTGGGGGGGGGGGGGGGGGAAATACACTTTGAGTCCTTTCATGTTTACCTGTTACTATACTCTATATTTGAGAATGCTTTGCTCAAAGATCCATGGCCTAATTATTCAAAGCTTGGAAAAACAAACAAACAAACAACTCACTATATGATTCAACAGTAATCTGATATGTTTCTTTCATGTTCATTTGTTTTGAGTCTAAACATGTTTGCATCTGTAATATCGTTTCTATGGTGCAACATAGAACCTAATTAATCACTGCAGATAAGAGCGTAATTCTATTTATGATGCACTGTAATTAGTCCGCATGCATATAATGAAATTAGGGATACTTGGATTGGGTGATTAAAGATGATTTATTGGGACTTTTTAAGGAATACAAATTAAAACAATAACCAATGTGATGCACACTCCTACTTGTAATCCTAACAGAATATTGAAATCCTAACAATATTAAAAGATATCCCAAAGACAGTTGAATTTAACAACTAAGGAAATCATTGTGGCATTCAGTCCCATTTCCTTCACAGTACACAAACATTGGCTGTTCAACTCGACTTCAACTGGACTGATTATTGTTTTGTCCATCAGAGCCACCAGCCCAAAGTTCAAAAATCCCTCATCAAAGTCACTCTGCCATGTGTCTTGTTTTGCAGTACTGTTGTGCACTTCTTGCCAACAACATCCCTGGGACTCAGATGTTGCAATAGTTGTTTGAGAGTGACTGCGCAGTGTTGCCTTTATTTATTTGTGGATATAGAATCTCTCCCTCGTGTTCCCCTTCGTCTTTGAGGTTTAACTGTTCCCCTCCAATATTCGAGCCCTCCTTCCTCGCCTTAATAGGACCAGTGTCGTAGCAGATGGAGCTTTACAACGAGGCGTGTGTGGAAAATTAATAGTCCTGAGGTGCAGAGTGTTGCATGATGCTTTTATAAGTTAACAAATATTTAATGTGTCCTTCTGAGGAGAGGAAACGCATGAATAATGCATGCATCCAAACCAGTGTGTTATGCTAGCTGGGTAGTTAAAGTGTAACTACAGTCAGTGGTTACATTGTCTTTTCCCCTCAGACTTGTGATGAGTATATTTCTTTGGATTGTGTGAAAATAAATGAGTGTGTTGACCAGGTTATACCACATCTTTGTTTGTGTGTCTATGCACAGTATATGTGTGTGTGCAGAATCCACTATGTGAAGACCAGAACTCTTAGAAAATGCCAAGAGTTAAGTGGAGTAACACTTCTGTCATTATGTTCTATTTACTTAGCTGACTTAAAGTCCATATTACTATACCGGTAGATATCCATCTGACTTGAAATGTGCATAGAAAATACAATGCAATGATGTTTCATGATTTTAGATTTTATGGCATACGGTGCTTATACTGAACAATTTATGATGACCATTTCACATGACTAACAATATTGACTTAGGTCTTTCTTTAATTTATTTTTTATGGATTGTAGCAGTTATTCAATAATGTTATCTGAGTGTGATAATTATCATGCATTGTTGCAGAGAGTGATTTCAGTTCTTGCCTATATCCCCTTCTGAACCTCCCCATTCTTCCGCTATGATGGACATCGATTTGAACTGGATTTTGCCCGAATCCTGAGCTCAATCTATTAGACAGTGCCCAGGCCACAGTCATAGAAACTCGAGCATCCAGAAAAGAAACATGGATATGTGAAAGCAGCCTTCATCTCTCTGATGATTCAACATGATTACTATATCTCAAAGTATAACACACACTTTCAGGAGTGGAAGCAGAAGAAGTGTGTTATTCCTTACCTGACCCCCTGTTCTTTCATTTTACTCAGTGCTTTGTGTAGATCAGCTGCGCCTACCTCAGCATCCCAGCAGAGGAGACATACATGCTGCATTGGGATGAAGACTTCTATTTGACATTGATGCACCTTTGTGGTTTTATATGCAAATTGACAGGGATGAAGGCGGAGGCTGTTTGATGTGCAAATGATGATTTTGGGGCACTGCAAATGTGCACACCACTGCTTTTCTGTTAATTGCCTTCCCTGTGGAGTCAAGCAACTTTATTAGAGAAGGAATGAATGTGAGCCTAAAGAGAACGAGTTTCACCTTTCACGGCTTGAACCCGGTGGAGGACTGAGTGTATTCAACAACACAACACTGATATAAAAGCATAGGGTGTAATTGTAGAGAGTGCTCTACATTTCTATTGGAGGCAGAGCTTATACGCCTTGCAGTGAGGAATTGCCTTTTAAATAGAAACAGAACTGGAAATTGCAACACTACAGTCCTTTTTGAATGACGTAAACAGTCATGGTGAATATAGCCAGAGTTAAAAGAAATGCAAACATGTCTAAAGCAGGAATCTGCAACGTAGCGTCCTATCGATGACCTGGTGAACTGAGCTGAAATGAATTATTTTGTCAGATTTATATGCATTGAATTTGTGGATGACCCTTAGATCAGCTTGTAGTCAAAGACATAGTTTATTTCACTTGCATTATGCATTACCATTTGTAGTCAGGCAGCTATCAAACACATTGCATAGCAAAGTGGCCGACACATCCCATGTGTGCGCCAACCACAGCTTTACAAGCTACTCACATTCTGGGGCTGCATCTGAGGCGAGTGAGAGCAC
The DNA here is from genome assembly GCF_050575085.1 of Anarhichas minor. Classification (NCBI taxonomy): domain Eukaryota; kingdom Metazoa; phylum Chordata; class Actinopteri; order Perciformes; family Anarhichadidae; genus Anarhichas; species Anarhichas minor. The sequence continues at coordinate 3,243,785 of NW_027466508.1, forward strand.
GACTACCAGAAGACCCTTTGGCACGTGGATGAACAGAAAGTGATGGACACCGCTATCCACTGAGAAATGTGCATCTTTTAGTTAATTTTTTTTATATTATAAGGTCAGGCTCATCGATGTTGGAGCTCAGTGGAGCATTAAGCAATCTATGTCGGAGGCATATCTAGAGTGTTTGTTTTAGTCTAACATGAAATGCACAGGGGACATTTTGACTTGTCTAACACAAGTGTAACTAATAACATTAATGGCTGCAAATAGGGGTGGGAATCTTTTTAATAGAACGATTACATTTTGATTCATGGGGTCATGATTTGATTCAGAATCTGATCTCCATTCACAACGATTCCTGATTCAAAATCAATTCTTGATTCAGAAGGCGTCATAGGGCTGCTAGTTTCAGGATCTTCTCCAGTCCACTGTGCTATAAATGCTGTGTGGCAGATTATGGCATGAAAGCAGAGTTACGTGTGTATAAGGTTTTGGAGTTATTATTTAAAAAAAACATTTTGCCTTTTAGTTATACCAAAGGCAAAATGTACAAAGTCAAAATGTAACATGTATTCATGCTAAACTTTCACAGATTGAATAAAAGATTGGGCGTTTACGTGAAATAACATTCCAGCTACATTCCATTTAGGCGTCCCAGGGCCCGGGATGGAGTTGGACCATCGTGTCATTTGTTACACAGGAGTGAAAAGTGCTTATTGAATTTTTCGCAGGTGGATTTCAATCAGGTTTTAGAGTCATGGATGATGAAGAAAGATGATTATAGGGCTCCTTACTAACTTTTTACATTGGTTGCACTGCTATGCCTAACTTTTATTTAGGTGCACCCGAAACATTTTCACTGTTCCTTTTCGGCGCTGCAATAATGCATTTTAAGCTTCTCAATCGGATTAGGGAACAGGAGAGACAGGTGGTGGAGCAGCTACCTCTGCCGATGATGTCGGGTCCGGGCCTTTCAGTTACAGGGATAGGTGCAACGGGTACCGCAGCAGTTTTCTTGATGGGGAAAAAACAATCAATACTTGTCTTTAATTTTTATTAACTGTACTTTTTGACAAACATAGACAGACCTGGTAAATATCAGTCGCACCGGTGCTACCAGGGAAAATGTTTAGTCGTGCTTGACAGATTTCTGTGTGCCATGCTTCTACACATGCGGACAAACCCAACACTGGCTTTAGATTGTCCCTCTTGCCTCGGCCACCGTAGTCCTCCTACAAGCTTGGCACTAAGGCATTAAGCAATTGCATGTTAAGCATTTCCTTTTAAGACACGTGCATACATATCAGCAGTGTCATATTGTATCCGTTGGACATCCATTGTTGCCTAGAACAGACCAGGGTTTGTTTTGACTGTGCCAGCAGCAGATTGTCGAATAGGAACTCGGCCAACTTGTGAATTCTCAGCGGCCTGTTGGTGTGTTGGTGTTGGTGCAATGTGCTGTTGGTCAGTCGCTCCACCACCACAGACACCCACTTTCTCGCTGCCGGGAGATTGTTCTTCAACAACATTAGCAAGTCAACAGCTCTGCTTTTGCAATATTGTTGCATAATAGTCCGAATTCGGGAGGGGAGATTTGGGTTTTGCCTCACAACCTCACAGGAAAAATAATCTTTTTGATCTGTAACAACACGGTTAATTGTAATTCAGCTTCAGTTAGTCAGTTTGTTAATATTCCAGATAGTATGTGCATGATCAAGAAATTATATAAATATGTCTATTCTTAAAATGAGAGCGTAGCGTCGCTTGAATGCTGAGAAATCCAATGCATCACAGGCCAAGTTGTGTTGTACTGAGGAACTGAATCATTTGCTCTCTTAGCACGCTCACAGCTTCCTGTAGATAAGGCTTTGTCTTGTGTTTTAAGCAGATATTTGACGCAAAGATGGGTGTTTTCTGTGCCTTGGAGGAGCGAGTAGTAAAGGAAGTGCAGTAAAAATTGCCAAGGTTGACGTAGGACAGATAAGAGCCACAAATGTATTATAATTAAGCAAGCTGCCCCTGCCTCTCAAGCTGTTGTACTATCCACTTCCATTAGAAAAACAGACCAGACGAGCAAAGGAAGGCAAGAAATGATAAATAATTTATAAATAATGAGCTAATTTAAGGTTTAGAAGAGTTTAGGAACATATCAAGGATAATTGTGATCACATGAAAGGCTTCAGAAATTACCTTTTTAAATATCGTAGAAAGACATTGGGACACTTGGATGGCAGGTGTACTAGGAGCTGCATGACACATTATTAGGCTGAGGTGGAAAGTTGTTTCAGCTATACAGTTCTTTGCCCCACAATCCTTGTTAAATGTGCTTTGTTGTTCATTAATTTGAAAGATTTTTAGGTAATTTATTATATCTGTTTTACAACACCTAAGAAGTTAATCCATGTCTTTTTAAACCCAAACTCAAGTCATACTTCTTGTGTTTGGTATTTCCCCATTGGCAGGGAGAGAAACGGTTTGAGGTCGAAGAGTCTTCTTCAATTAACCGTTGGCTAAGCCATGCCCTGCGTAGTTACCGTTGCTGTTACCGTTGTTATCCCTCAAAATATTTCGTTGCCTTTCGATTCCATACAGTTGGGAAAATACAGCAGGAATCGATACACATCCACTGACAAAACAACCACTCTCAGAGAGAATGGTGTCTGAGGCCTGGCCCTGCAGTGTGGTGGGCTTGGTGATTAATATGGGGGCAGTGCAGGAGGGCTGCAGAATGATTAATTGAGCTCAGGACCTCATCTGCAATGTTTTGATGAAAATGAAGAGAGGATGAAGGGTTGCGGTGGTGTGTGTGTGTTGTGGGGGAAGGAGGAGAGTGAGGTACCTTAATGAAGCTTCTATGTGTTGGTTTACAGTAGGTGTGTCTGTGTGGATGGCCGTGTGTGACGACTCTCTCTGTTTGCCCAACTCTCTCACCGTATAACATTAAAGCGCAACATTGAACAAACACAGAAGGATCCAAATGTCTTCTCTTTAACCGACGCACAAATCATCTAACCTTGCCAAGCACAAAACTACAAGTTTACAGTTGGGCTTTTGATAAAGTTTGATTTCACCTTGCCTGAGGGGAATGACATTGTGCACCAGTAACTGCATCTCATTGTGTTCAACTACTTCCTCAAGTCATGCACAGTTAGCAAACCGTGCACACGTAGGAGATGCAACTTGAGAGCGAGCGCGAAAACAGTCATTTCAGATGAGCTGCAATTATCACTCTTTGTGCAATTATCCCTCTTTGTGCTCAAGAGAAAAGTCACTCTACTGTGTTTTCCTGATTTAAATTAGTTCTCATAAACGCCGCAATCACCTTTATAGTCTCCCCCAGTCGGTGTGATCCCCAGGGGCTGAAATAAGCACCCAGGGGAACACAAGGTGACATGCAGTTGGGGTTTTGCGATACGACAGAAGCGATAGCCTACTTTGTCGTGAATGCATTTCTTTCACTTGACATTAAAGACTGAAGGATCTAATCGGTACGAAAGCTGCAGTGTGTAGGTTGGTCTACAGTTTATCAAAACACATTTTTCAAGCAGGCAGAATTTTCTGCTCCTCCGACCACTAAATTGGTCATTTCAACACTGATGAGTGTACAATATGTTACATACTTTTCTGTAGATGAAATTAACTGTATTTTCTTTCAAGCTTTTCATATGTTAATTCTCGCTCCTGACTCCTCTTAATCATTTTCTCCACCCCTGCTACGAGCCGAAGCTCAGCCTGAGATCTTCAGGCAGTGCTGTGCTCAGTTGAGCTTGTTCCATTTCAGCCCCTACAGGCTCTGAAGGACCTTTTCTCATAAAGCCAGCAAGCCATTTTCATTGTCTTTTAGCAATTACTGACTTTTTATTCTGCTTTGAAAGGCCCATCTTCTACTTTCAGTCTTACAATAGTTAAAGGCACAATCTGTGACTCAGTGCATGTGTGCAGGAACATACTTTAAGTGACTCGTCCTGAAGAATATGATTTTCTGTTGTAAATTTTGCTCAACTGTTGTTCTAAACTACTGCAAACCAACCAACTACGAAACATAAATGTACAGCTTACCGTAAAGGCTGTCCAGTAGATTATTATGTAAAACAGCAGGGCCCTGGTACTGGACCACCTGACTGAAATGTAGCCATTATTAATGTTTTAATGTTTAGGTTTTAATTTATTTCATAAAGAACTACAATTAGGTTGTAGATACTCTTAATACAGAGTCAATAGCACTCAGGTTGTGAAAGATGTTTTGATTGACATTTCCTATTCCCTGTGGCTGTTTCATATTAAATTCCACAACATAATTCCCCAGTTGAACTCTATTGTTGTAAAGCAGCAGCATTCTGAAATCATGGGTTTGCACCAGTAACAAATACAACTCTGGTACTGCTTTGGTAAAAACGGTAACATTGAGTTTGTGAATACATTATTTCCGCCGGTGAATCTGCTTAATAGAGTAATCTCAGAATGCACTAATGAAAATCTAAAGGATTCTAACATTAGGATGTTTCAGTATGATTCTTTCATCAGTTGAGGCTTATTTCTTGTCGACAATTAAAAGCAGTTGTGTGCACTTCTCTTTATTATTTTACGAAGAGTGATATTCAGTATTAGGCTTGACTGAAATCTGAACTCAGCATTGTAATTTGACCTCCATGTATCCAAGCTTTCTTTGTGAAACACTCGAAAAAGCTCTCTGGAGAAGCAATTGATGCTCAAAATAGAACTGCTATATGCAGTTCATTGCATTATATTGTCATATCAGTCAGCATTCCCCAGGTCTGTGGGACATGACAGAGGTGTCTTTTCTTTTTGGTAAAAAAAAATAAACAAAAATAAAAATAGAAGCTGATATAATTATTCCTATTTAAAGTGACATGTTGCATCTGTTCAGAAGAACTGAATGTGACGGGACTAACTTTTTGTTTTTTTTCTCGGGCCAATCTAAATCCAAAAGAAATTGAGAGTGAGAGAGGAGGATGAATTCTGTTCCTAGGGTTGCGCTGACTGTATATCTCAAAGAAGCGGGCTTTAAACCCACTAAAACGGATCCAATTACGAAGAGGGATTTTTGGTGACACTTGTGGAACTGTGTGTAATTGTGTAACCCTAATTTTCCTGGCACGGAGGCTCTGACAGAGGCCTGTCATCTCCCCTAAGCCTCTTCTCTCAGGCACGATGCTGAAATGAGATCTCGACTTAGCTGCAAAAATGGTGAAAGTAATACAACGGACACCAAGAGAACAAAGTCACCTTCTTACAGAGAAATCTATCTTAGAAAATAGGGCTTTAGCTTCCATATCTGGCCTCTCAGCTGACATGATGCAGTGAAGAGGGCCGTGTGATATCCGCTCACTGCATGTTCTCGCAGAGGACACACGGAAAATGTTTCATCTCTGTCAGGACGTGGAGTAATTTATTGTCAGCATGTGCTTTACAGGTTACTTGATAAATCGCATGAATGCTTGCATGTGCAAATACTTCTTCAAGATTTTTATTTTTTTGAAAAAATAAATGAATAGAGCAGTGGACCTTGTGTAACTAAATTCACCTGGTAGGCACCCCTCCCTCCCTACCAATGCCTCCCAAACCTTGCGAGTAGCAGCAGCATCTTCTGGCATGTCAGTCTAATGGCTCATGAGTGTTTTATAGCAGTGCATGATAGTGCAGTAACATCTGGCTATTCCCTGTCTACCTCAACTATTGCCAGTTCTTTCAGAAGAGCTCACGCTGTGACCCCCTTTTACACCTTGCATTGAAATATGTCTTGCATCAAGATTGTATCTAGTTATGATTTAACCTGATTGCATTTACACCGGGCGTGGTGCATACGTGCTACGGAGAGCTGAGTGGGAGCCTCCGGAGGCTCCATCATGCACGGGCTTGAAGCCAGGCCGCTGCCGGAGAGGTGGTGCTCAATGCGCGGTGACATCAGTCTGCATCGCGCACACAGAGGAGTGAGGAGAAGAGGCGCTAAACGCAGACAGAGCGCTGGTGGAAGGTGAAATAGGGATATGTGATGAAAAGATGTATGTTGTCCCTTTTACTTCAATACATTTTACATTATAAGGCAAAAGAGTTTTCATATTAATTCTAATGTTTATCTTGTCAAAAGAACAAAGAAAAAAAAGTCATTGGTTGTTCTATACTGTTTTTTTTTTTTATGAACATATTTTTATTGAATGTTTTGTTTAAGAAAACTAGATTGAGGGTGAGTGTGTATATAGAAGTGTATGTGGGGGGGGTCTCTGAAATTACTGCAGATGGTAGCAAATCTCCTGCCTTTGATCTTTGCAACATCAAAGAGATCCGTCCTCCCAAAGTCAGACACCCAGCTACAAGCGGTGCTGCATTTCATATGCTCTGAGAGGATGTCAAACAGCATCTCTCCGTTTCTCTTCGGCTGGTCAGTAATCTCTACACAGAAATGCTGTGAGATTGTTGCTTCCTACATCACAGACTGCCAGCCAGCAGCCCACAGTCAGCACAGTAACACATGTAAAAGCACAGCACTGCCCGTAGCTATCAGTATATGAATAACAAAAGACGAGAAAAAGAGGCTTTGTCTGGCTTTTTACTATACGACTGACAATGAATCAAACGGGAAATCCATTTTCCAAAATGAACTACTCACTCCAGGCGTAATGCTTTAAGGCAATGTGCATATGCCTCCTCGCACTATCCTTTTCCACAAATGTTGTCCGTGTAAAATGATCTTTATAACAGATGACCAATGGCTGCTTTAAGAGCTCAATTTCCCAATGGGTCAGTGCTCTGTTTGCATCTATTCAACAATCAGTTGGCAGTCATGTGCAAATAGAAGGTATAAATGTGCCAAAGAAGAAGAAGACTACAAGCTAGTAAACATAGATTTGAACAAGAGAGGATTCAATATATTCAATAAGTGTTATGTTTTATGCGGAATGGAATGTGTTCACTGCGTTTTCGGTGAGTTGTTTACAAGAAACTCAACAGGGTACCTTTTTTTAATGCTTTCTATCCTTTGTAATGTCAACTGTCTGAGTTTGTGCATACTGTGCATATGCGTTGATCAAAGATATTGAAATTGTACTATATCTCAGTACCCATAGCACCAATAACACATTTTTGAATTTCATTATCCTCTAGTATGAATGACTTTGGACAGAAAATGTACCTTTCCATATATAGAAATCACCAAGCCTTGTAGAATGGTACTACTGCCTCTGCCAATTCTAATTTGCGCTGTCTGTGTAAATGTTAGAACTTTAACATCACCTTTTCCTTCCCCATGACTAAATTGCTGAACTGTAGCTCAAAGGTCCCTTCAGCTATAATGTGTTATTTTTTTATCGTGTCCCAGTGAAAAAGTTATTTAAACCCTTTTTCTCACACGACCATTTTGGAGTCAGAATAATATTTACAGGTTTCTCATCAGGGTTGCAGTTAATCTGTAGCTTGCACTACTGCTGAAATGACTCCCTCTTCTTTGCGATTGCTCCCGAAAATTAAGCTTATTCGACTGTTTGCCATCCTGGGATTCACTCAGAAGAAGAGTGTTAGCTGTGCAAAAAAAATGGAAATGGGAATGACATTACACCTGAAATAGTTGGGGTGTGATTTATGTGACTTCTTAATTTTTCTCTACGGTATGCAGTTTACTTGATGTGACTTAAACATATTCGATAAGTGGTGGTTTCATGGGGACCTTGAAGAGGCAGCGTGAAAAATGAGCCGTCTTCTGCCACATTCGATCCCTCACGTCACTCTTCATTTAGGTGACTTGCAGCCATTTCTGCCAATAAATGGAATTTTAATGACGCAAAAGGCAACTCATCAGCCCAACCAGTATACAGTAATGTGTCCCTTACCACTGAAGTTCAGCGTCAACAATATAGTCCCACTCCACCCACAGCAACCAATCGACCAATCTTCTGTTTATGAGATTTATTCAAAAGTTGTTTTAGTGCTTTTCCAAGATATTGCCTATAGCCTGCTAGTGCAGGTACACAGTACTAGATGCACACAGCGTTTTTTCCATAATGCAGTGAACGACTAAGTGAAGAGCCAATTAAAATTGATCTGTTTGCTGAGCAATGGAAATCCAATCCACTACAGGATTCAATTGGTAGACTTTGTTAATGTAATGATAGCTGAACCTAAACATTTCAGTGTAGTTTCTTTTTGTTTTGTGGTCACACAAAAGTTATTTGTGCCTTAATGTTGCTACATAGTGCTGCTGGTGGTCAAAAACGCCAAGTTTTTGCTCGTCTTGTATAGCGGCTTCTTTTCACCTCTTTTGGTTCCACTGAAGCTTTCAGATTTGACTTACGGATCCATACCACATGCTCATATCACATGTTGATTAAGCTTTCATATTTAGATTAAAGACTAAAATATAGAGTAGAGATTACGCAGATCACATATGACTCCTTGTATTGATGGTCAAAATGTTTTAGCATGACAAATCCCTGTGCGAAACAACATGAAGAGCAAGTTTTCACGTTTTGATGCTCCTCTCTCTCTGTGTCATTAAGAAATAACCGGACTCTAATGATGTCGAAGGCCTTCAACTCGTCTTGCCCTGCTGAAGGTAAACTTAGTCCGTCTTGCACAGTTGTAATGGCATTTGTTTCTCTGTGAGGAATAGTAACGGATATCTGCCAGTAACGGCTAAACCACTTGATGAAGGAGAATATATATATGTAAATTCAATTACCCCCTGTGCTTTCATCGGCATTCACGCGACATTGGGAGTGTGCATGTGGGAATTTGTCGTTCAGGAGACATTGATTAATTATGCCACACACAATTAGCCCATCAAATCGAGTGTGTCCTCCTCTCCTGTGGAAAGGTGATGTCAGAATTGTATGGGGCATTAGGCAGTAGTGCTCCTTGCATTTTGTAGAGATCACCGGAGAGTATAGGAGCACCAGGGCAGAGGCACATTTGCAGGCTGTTTTGGATGAATAGGAAATCGTGAGGCCTGCAGGGTAAAGAGAAGACTAACTGATCCTTTTAGACCAATGTCAATACTGATACCCATCACTGTTTGCACTCCCAGCAGAGTCCATGGCCTGCCTGTAATGTCTGTGGCGTCTCAGTGATTGAGAGAAGAAATGACAGTGAGACAAATTAAGAGAGCAGACAGAGATGGCTGCCCCTATAGCTCCTCATTCCCCAATGCAAATTGTCTCCTAATACTTTGCTTCTAGGTTTAGCCCAGACATTGAATGGAGAGAATAGCCCTGCAAATGCTAAATTATTATTGCTCTCTCTGCTAATGCTTTGTCATGGTGGTATACTCGCCGTGAGAGTCCAGCACAATATATAATCTACCACTACTATGACACACGTACTCATGATGTATGGACTGTCAAACGTCAAGTTGCCTCATCGGTTAAGGAAAGTATTGTGGAAGTATCTGCAATACTTTTTAAAATGCATTTGGTGATGAGTGATGACAAGTGATTGTTTCACCCTGTGGAGATCAGTTGTCAGTCAATCGGTACAGTGTGTACATCTGGATGTTTTTTTTTTTTTCCTCTGTGGCTTTGGTGGCTTTCCTCTGACGGCCACCGCCTTATGCTGAATTACCAGTTCTTTCATTTATTAAAAAAGACATGTTTCCACTGCATGAAGTGTAAAACTCATTAGTTATTATGCTCAAAAGGATGTTTGCCCAGTTCCCCCACCGGATGTGTAGCAAATGTAAGAGACTGAATGTACTGGGTAGAGATTTAGTTATGGTCGGGATGTACAATAAGAGGATGACCATTTTCCTGTATGAAAGTGTTAAAAGGGATTCACTTGTGGGATTTATTCTGCATTCCTAATTTATGTATTTTATTTTAGATGACCACTGTAAGCAAGTGTGCCATATTAATACCCTTTTTCTGCCATTGAGCAATCGGGGGGGCCATAAAAAGAGCATCAAATACTTTTCTCAGGGAGCTCATAACAAAACTCCCTCCGGCAGCTTTTGTTTTTGATTTTGCAACGTCAGACATTATGGCTCTCTATCCAAAAAATGTGCTGCAACTTCACTGTTGTGTAAAAAAGCCTCAGTTAACCCTGTCATCCTTTTTTTTTTCTTTCATACTTCGCTGCTATTTTCAAGATGACTAACTCGAATTCAAGGGTCTTACAGATAGCCATCAGTTTCTAAGGCTTTTCTAGGAACCTTACTGAAATCACCGCTAGACTTTCTTTTTTTGGAGGGGATTGCTGTTGTTGTTCTTTCACCAGTTCCCCTTTCAGATAATTGTATTTTCTATTTTGAAGGTCAATGTACAGTTAATCGCTACAGGTCATGGTCTGGAAAAGCATTTCCATGACAACCATTCGCAAAGGGACCCGACTATGAATACAGAAGATAACTCGGCAATCTGCACACATTGGTTCTGCATAAAAGAGAGTTTCTGTAAGGTAAAGGAAAATCGCAGCACATTCAGCAAGTGAAAAAAACAGTTACGCTGCCTCTAAATGAGCCGTAGCTTTTCAACCCACCTTGAGCAATTTGGAAAAAATGCACAGCGAGTGTATGTGCGATGTGATGGTGTGTAACGCAAGGAATGCCTTTGCATTGAGAGTGTGCAGGTGGCACACTCAAAGTAAATACGTGCTGCTCAGTATGAATTTCAAAATGGCTTCTGTAAATGTATCTTTAAATGCAGACCACACTATGCAGGCTTTTTAGTACTGTACACTGTAATAAGAACGCTGAGATGTAAACTGGACCTACAGCACCATTATAACCTGGAGCCTTATTGCGGCAACCTATTGATTTCCCCTTTTAATATGAAACATGGATCCACACATTTTATGTGTGGATCCATGTGTCCACACACAGGTATAATGGCTTGATGAAGTGTATATAATATTTGCGAAGATTCCTTGTGGAGAGCAGTGGTAGATGTCCATGCGCATGTGAGGCTTGCGCATGAGCTGGCCAGCATATGACATATTTCCAATGGTATTATATGACATGCTCAGATGAACGTTGGATTTTATAGTCACTCAGTGCATGGCGCTCCCTCTTGTGCAGATGGCTTGGAGGGATACGGTCTGCTTTAGCGTCGGGGAGGAATAATTATTTCATGTGATGAATACTACTCCCATTATTATACTGCCTCTTTTCAGGGTGGAACCATAACTCCCTGAAACTAATGCAAGTGTGCACACGTGCCTGTCCATAGTCCCATACAACATACTATCAGTACAACACCAAACCTGCATCCTGGTGAGACTAAAGCAATGGAGTCTGATCATAATTTTCACTTTTTTGGGGTTAAGAAGAGCCAATGACATGATCATAATGACGTTTAAAAAAAAAAAAGCAGATGATTAATTTTGTTTTTCTTCTTTGTTTTTTTTATTAATAGGATTCTGCTTTTACGTGGGCTTTGCTACGGGAGTTTGGTGATTGATAACGGTCTAATAAACTGATTTATGTGTCCAGTCTCCTAGGAGGAGGTAAAAAAAAAGCCATGCCTAAGGTTACAAATGTGTGGATGGGAGAAGCAAAGCCCTGTCTAATCCCCATTCTGTGCCTGCAGTCAACTTCTTCTCCAATCACACAAAACTCCCAGCTCTCCTCAATTAATCCCCAACACCTAAAACACATCATTATTTAATTCCAGCTGCATTTCACTTTGAGCTTAACTTAAAGTGTGGCGACGCTGAAGTGATTATCTGTAACCTTTCTTGAACACTGCATATTAGCAAAAATAGGAATCATGATCATTATCATCATGGTTATTAGGCCATATTTTGGCTATTCAATTTGGCTATATATGATGTAGGATGTGACTTCATTGGTGTGCGTGTGTGTGTGTGTGTGTGTGTGTGCGAGCAGTGGATGCACAGTATTTCTTCCCCGGCCTCTTGTCTGAGATAGCAGGCAATAAATGTGTCACTCTGAGACCAAGGTAAGGCTCTAAGGGAAATCTCAGATCCCTCTCAAATCATCCATCAGAGAGCGAGAGAGCGAGAGACTCAGAGAGGTCACTGAATTCACAGCTTTTTTTTTGTCTTTTCTGTCGGTCCCCCACTTACCTACAACCACCTGCCCCACGGCCCAGCTCACTTAACCAAACTAAAAGCCTGTAGGAGAAGAAATGGGCCTCCAGTTGTAAGGGTCAAGCTGAGGCCTGCAGTCCTGTATTATCAAGAGTCCTTTAGTTTCAAGCTCAAATGCTAACGCTCAGCTGAGGGATGTACTCGGATTCTCAACTATGACATTACCTTCTTGTTAAAGAGTACTTATTTAGCACTACGCTCAGACTCCCAATAGACAGTTTAAACAAAAAAATGATGGTGCCAAACCAGATGTATCATCTTTTTTATTCCACACATTGTTCCTCGTTGTCGAAACCTGGAGCCTACATTACCTACAATGCAACTCGCCGCCAACAGGATGGTAAAAGATTCAAGTGGAGCCACAAAAAGCTTAATACAAGTTATTTTCACCAACATTATGCAGTAGTAGTACTCCTCAAGACCTGCAAACAGACTTTGATGTGTAAAATATAATATAATACAAATCTAATATACTGTATGTAGCGGACATTCGTGGAAAGTGGACAAACAAGGAAACAATCTTAACTGATAAACTTCTTTCAGGAACTACTCTCACGACCCATAGGGCACTAAGTGGTTAGACTCAATTTACCATGTGCCTGGACAAACTCGAGATAGGACTTGGGGTCACTTAATGTTTTATGACCCCAACTTTCTGGTTACGGATATCCACATTCCTGAGGATATAGAGACACATCCAATTGTTAATAAATAACTTAAAGAAACTTTTACTCGATATGCTAGTCCTAGTCTTAGTAAGATACCTATATATCTATATCTATATACTGTATGTATGTATGTATATATATATATATATATATATATATATATATATATATATATATATATATATATATATATATATTGATCCATTGGTTTGTGGAGAATGGTTTTGAAGCCTCGAGTGAGGCATTTTGTCCGTCCCCATCTTATTTTAGTTTTGCAACCAGTGAATGAACAGACCATATTTAGACTGCGGAGGAGTGATGTAGAGATGCTGTATAATTATGTAATTGTCTGTCAATTACAAGGTAGCTAAGTCTATTTTACTCTAAATAGGATTATAATTTACTAAAAGAACATCATGCTGTATTGAAGAATACTTGAAACTAGCGATTGAGACAATAAACTCATGTTCACAATGTTTACTGAGGTAATAAATCCAGTGAGTAGTAGGGTCTTTTTCTAATAGGCTTCCATACTATCAGATTTTATTTTTTTGCAACCAGAGGAGTCGCCCCCTGATGGCCAGTAAGGAGAATGCAAGTTTAAAGCACTTCAGCATTTGCTTCACTTTTCAGAACTGATTTAGAATTTGATTTAAATGTCAGAGAAAAGCACACAAAACCAAACGCATACACTACATGAGAAGCTCAAATGTTTGCCATTTCTTCTTAAAAAAAATGACTGAAGTGATTTATCATTTTATCAAATGTAAAGAAGTTCTTTGAAGATCAACTAAACGATGAATGAACCAGTCGTTGCAGCTCCAATACTGGAGGTGTGTAATCAGTTAGCTTACTCATTTAGCCTTTCTATGAAATGTCATTGTTGTCCTTTTATAAAATAAGTTTAAGTATTGTCTTTGGATACTTGGCGTCATAAAATCAATACTCGTACAAACACAACTGAGAGCATACACCTGACATTTCACGCATTTTCATCAAATATGAGGCAGTTCAGTAAACACCATGTCTCGTCTTTGATTACAATCACCTACGGTTTGATTACAGACACCTTTTGCATAGCGATGTAATGAAATGCAAGAAGTGTAGAAAAGTCACAGATAGGTTTTTGTCAGGAAAGCAGGGGAATTGCCAGCCAGTTGGTGGCACTTGGGTCGCATTCCTGTCTCCATTCAAATGGCACCAGGTCTTTGATATCCCAGTCTGTTTGCAGGATATTGGGCCATGTGGGTCAGGACATATGCTCCCTCCTGGAACACACTGAAATAGCAGCACATATGTCGAACATGGCTCGCACCACATTGTAGCTTGTCTGGCTCAGTCCCAGTCCTGTCGGCCCAAAAGACTCAAATGTTTTTCCTTCATTTCCCACCGTTTTGATGTGGTTCCATCTGGTCACACTCAGCAAGGGGCTGGAGATATTACTGGACAGCCAAGGTTAGAGAAGCACACAGGCTGGTGACCTTTGTGAAATGCTGGATGCGTCTCTTCCAAATATCAATAGCTAAATAAATAAGAAAATCAACATTACAAGCCTATTACAGACTGAGCTCTTTATAGAAGCAGAAAGCTAAACTATCCTACAGACTAATGATATACATTTCTAAAGCCAATGTACCAGATAATGTTGCTGTCAGCTTCTTCTCCTGTACATCACTGTAACTACTGGCATGCAGGCCTACTGTATCAAAAATTGAGGATGATCAAATGTCTCTTTCAAGATAACAACCTGTAATGCTTCACAAACAAGATAATTACAAGTGTTTCATTGAAACACATCAAAGTGAGCGGCAATCCCTTGATGAGTTTGAGTTCAGAATGCCAATAAAGGACATAGTACTTTGTAGATTTATCACTGATAGTGTGCAGGCACAATACCTGCAATCTGTTCATCTCTTCTCACCAGGTTGGTGGGAAGGTAATTACGGCTGATGATACAAGTAAAATGTGCCACTTATTGGGCTTCTGTGTCAGAGTAGTGTCCAATCAGACATGATAATGAGCAGCACGATTCCACAGGGATCCTCCCCATGCTCTGCTGATGTCTGTTCAAAGGAAACATCTGGCCTTTATCGACGCTCTAGGCCCCCGTGAAACTGTCACTATGCAAACTCTCATGTCACTAAACAGGGGGAATATTACTGCAGGAATCAAGTCCACTGGAAATCCAATTTACACATGTAAACACGCACCAAGAAAACCTGGAGTAGCAATATTCAAACCTGTTTACAAAACTGAGTAGGCGGATGGTTCCTTAATATCAAAGCCCTCAAAAGCTCAGTACAAAAGTGAGAAGTGTTGTAAATCCGGCGAACTGAGGAGAAATCATAAAATAAACTAAGCTGGGAGTGGGATGACTGTTACTTCTGCATTTAGGGTCTAAGGGTTTAAGTCCTGGAAGAATTAAGAGATAAAAGTTTTCATTTGACAGCAGAAGAATGCTCTTGGCCTCACATGCCACTCTGCACATTAGCTCTGCTATGAAACGGTGTCTTTACTGTGAAAGCACGACTTGGGATTCTGTAATCAGGTTTCTTTTTCTCTACAGCTCACAGTTTTCTGCAAAATGTGTGTTGACAAACAGAAATGGGGCCCCAACTCTGGGACACCGGGAGGAAGTATGATGCACAATGAAGACCTTGAAGGGGAGTAAATCTCTACTTAAGTGTTTCCTCCTTGCGTGCCATACTCTCAGTGGTGGTGTAGCACAGGTGCCGTGAGCAGTTAGCGATGCTCACAAAGGGTGAAGTGTGCGCGGGAGAACCTCCATGAAAGGCAGATGGATTAATTATTTTCAGTTTATCCTGGATCCCGTCCAGAAATAGTCCTGTCTGTAATTTCATTACCAGTCTTTAGTTCATCTATTTATTTAGTGACTTCAGCGCTGGCGTTTACTCACTGTGCGAGCGAGAGACGCCGGCACTAACTGTGATTTTTAATAAGATGTGTACTTAGTTCCTGTTCTAATTAGCATCATGCAGAAGCCGACTAATGCACATTTGAGTTGACATTGCTTATATAATTTAACATTACGGGTTTTAATAAAACACCCTCTTCATGCTTCATTTCCACTGATCACCAGCTGCTGGGTCAATTGAATAATTAAGAATTTAATTAAGCTTAAGTTTGGATCACTATCTTCCAACACTGTCGAGCTTTGTACTCTAAGCATCAGCAGCAGAGATCAAATAGGGAAGGGATGATTTGACAAGCAGGAATTTAGAGACGTGAGCTCTATCATGCGCTGAAATGGAAAGGTCTGAAGTGGCTTATCTATTTGATCTCTGAATCCTCCGGTTCCACTCCACAGAGTGGGGCTGTTATTTTTCTGCTTGCCCATATTATACTGCAGATTCCACTGTAACCCTCGAAGGTATGCAGCATTTCAGTCTGTATTATCCCTTTGGACTGCTCCCCTCATCATTGCCAGCATGTACTACAATACGTTCTATTGACTTCTAGGGAAGCAGCTCTCACACTGAATTGACTGTGTTGCTATGGCCTAAAGTAGGCTAATTTCACTCAATGGTGCATGAGTAAATGTTAACTGAAGCGACTGAACCCTGCAATATGTGAATATTGTTTCCCTCACTGTGTCTCCATACCGTACGTTAACACACCTGTATTAATATTTGTTGTGTGTGCAGAACTGACGTTCTATTGGGATGCTGAGGATTGTATTCGGCTGTACTATTATACTGAGCATCCCAACACAGAATTTTCAATTGAAAAAGCCACAAACTTGTATAGAATATACAATGTGATGTTGACGATGACCTTTGAGAAGTGTGTTATCAACAGAAATCGTGTTGATACGATTTTGCAAATGTTCAGCAAGTTGCAAGTGCTTTTGATGATTAACATGACTCATTCACTATAATAGGGCATTAAACAATCTATTTACAAGGTAATAAAACATTTTTTGCAAGTATGGTTCTCTGAAGAGATATGTGCACATGAAGGGTTTATTGATATTAAAAGTCACAAATAGACATCATTTAGATGAGCTTAACAAAATGAAACTTATCCAATAGATGTTATGTTCCAAACTACACAAAACGAACACGTCAGCCACTTCATGTGGCCCTTACCAGCTGATTTGGCACTTAGGAGTTGTTTATGAAGTGCAGCTTCTTTCTAACTAAATACCATTAACACCCACCAGAGAGGGAAACAACAAAGCAGCGTTTAATCAATTGTAATCGCATTGTCTCTTTCAACTTAATGTCAGTGGTGGCTCCTGTCTGCGCATAGTACCAATATACTCTTCAGGCACACACAAACACACACACACACACACACACACACACACACACACACACACACACACACACACACATAAAGCCTATCTGATTTACTATTTTGTACACATTGTGCTGACACTGAAAATCACACTAGGCATCAAAGCACCTGATGAATAGACCCAGTGTGAAGTTATAGTTGGGTTGTAACCCTATGATATATGCAGGTCACAAAGCCGTATGAAGACTTCTTACACATAAAGTAGTTTTTCTGGAGCATTGAAAAAACTTTACTTTCCAGGAGTAGTGTATTGTAGTGTATAAACTAGTACACCGTTGGCAGCTCCAGGGGCAAGACTTCAGATTAAAGGTGACTATGATCTGTGGAAATAACATCCTTCTTGTATAGAAGATGTGAATGGGTTAGGGTTGGGGTGACATGAGAGGGCGGAGCTAAGTACAACAGAACGCTGAGTAAGACAACACCACAATCACAGGGTAGGGACGTCCTAAAGCATACCCTGCTTTATCATCTATTTTGCTCCAAATGAGACCATCATTTACTAAATGAACATCATGCTGTTTTGAAGACTTGAAACTAGCAATTTAGATCATAAACTGTTACTGAGGTAATAAATCAAGTGAGAAGTAGGATCATTTTCTCATAGAATTCTTTATAATCTGATTTATTTTTGTCACCAGAGGAGTCGACCACTGATTAGAAAGAATGCAACTTTAAGGCACTTCAACATTGGCTTCACTTTTCAGACCCAGACGTTGCGCCTGGTACTGTATAGACATCATAATATATCAATGTTATTATAGTTGGTATATGCTGGTACTGTATCTGTATGAAAAGAAAAACAAATGAAAGGGTATTGAAATTGTAACAGTTTTGATGACGGCAAAATTATAAATATTTATATTCGTTATTCATTTTAGAAATTGACACACAATGCATAAAGGGATCAATTAGTTTAGCATTTGAAATATCTCACCAAAGCTGTTGCAGGTGGTAAGTGCAGACAGAGTAATCACAACAACAACTGGACACTGCAACATTGAAGAATTAACATAGAGTTGGTATTTACCATGTATATAAATTGGACATTTAAATTGATCATTCAAAATGTTAAAATGGCAAGAAAATTGTATTCTATTCTTACAAATACAACTGTTTTGTTGTACTAATGTCAACATAAGTAACACGATGTTTCACCTCGGTTGTTTCACTTATAGGTAAGAATATAGATGTACATATTTACCCCTATGAGACCAGGAGCTACAGTATATTCATGAATTAATTTACCTTTAACATAATCCCCTAAATGGTATTAAACGTTTCAAGCTAAGAGTTTTCTCTGAAGACATATTCACAAACCTGATAAAGACTTTTAAAGCTTTGCTCAGATTACAGGAGTTTACAAAATCCAACCTGATTTTGGGTTTCACAGTGCGCATAAAGAGGAATTTGACTGATTTATCTGCTCGCGAATCATGAACACTCTCAAACTACAAGATTAGAAAATAGCAGAGCATCACAGAATACAGGATATTATAAAGATTCTTTCCAGCGGGAAGTACGCATCACTTAACTTTCTCCCACAAACATACTCGTCTTTCTATCTGCACCTCTGTCACACATGCACACACATACGCGCTCTTTTTATTTCGCTCTGTCCTGCACACACATTATTTCTCACCTGCAGGTCTCCATCTCTTTATCTGTACACTGAAAACACGCTGGAGCTACATTTCTATCAGCCTCTCCCTGCCGCACGGCTGTCCTTCAAATCCACAGGATACTCGAGCCTTGTTGTTTCCATTTCTAACATCCTTTCTTGTCCTTAATTTATCTCTGCTGCTGGTTCACTTCAATCCGCTCAGGGACATTAAGTTCAGAATACAAATATGAAACAGTTGTGCCATTATCTGAGTGGCTGCGATTTGTGTGTTGAAGCAGTTCAGGAACATTATTCAGCATAAAAGCAAGGACGGCGGTGTTCTCGTCGGTATGGATGATTGTTTTGCGTAGTTGTACTTACTTAGTACGTTGCATTTATGTGTAAATAGGGGACCAATTTGTGTTGGTAAATTCATACTAAGATTTGAGGGAGGGCATAGTTTTGTTGCCTGCCAGAATAAATAGGAGGTGAGGCCACATATGTCTGTAGCTCCAAAACGTTGGTTTAATTCTAATAAATGATGTATCGGAGCTAAAACAGCGTGTGGCTTCACTTCCGATGTGATTCAACAAATTTTCTTGCAAGATAGCACCTCACCAACCTGATTTCACTACACTTTTTCAGCCTAGTCAGTGCAGAAGCGCTGGAATATCCCCGCTTACAGGTAGCATTCAAAATCCTTGATTAAACCAGACTTTTATTCTTCAGTTCAGTTGTTGATTTAAAAATGATTTAATTCTCTACTGAAACACAATGTAAGTCATGATGAGGAGCAGACAACGAATGACAGGAGGTGTCTTCTGCTCTTCACTAAAGGATGGCTGGAATGCCAAAATATATTGTTTTCCATCTGAAAGAGAAAGAAGGAGAATTTGTGCCTTTTTGTTATTGTTGATAGTGACTGACATTGTAGTGTGTCAACACTATGCAATTATTGATGGCTTGTATTTTTTCTTCCAGTGTGCAATCAAAAAGCTGATCTGAATTCAATTTGATGCAGGAAAGATGGTGGCATCTTTTATGAGAAGTTAGTTGCACACAAGAAAAATTATAACATAATAACATTTCATCTTTAAATAGGTGAAATCAATTTTTGCTGGTATGGTACAGCCATGCATTGCAATAGATACATTTTTTAGGAACATATATAACTTGTCACAATTAATACTGGAGCAATTATTCTGGGCAGAATTAGTCACCACAATCTTCTTCAATGTGTTTTTAAAAAAGCTTGTCATTTCAGTCAAATGTTCATATTTCCAGATCATCCAGCCTGTGCATGCATGCTTTCCTGATCAATGGTTACCTGATGGGAACGTTGGGGATAGCTCTGCAGCGGTCTTAAATCCTGAAGATGTGTAATTTAAAAGACAATTTGATGAACAATTACACTCGTCTGAAAGAACAAATATACGTCACTGTGAGCATTTTGGGCCAGTTAGGACTAATTAGCTCCACTAAGATGCTGGATGAATATGAGCCCCGGTTCAGTTTATTTAACTGCAAGTTGGAAAACAAGCTGAAATATCACAACCCATTTCCTCGTGATTAGGCATGCTTCTCGGCTGCTAAAGGGATTTAAAAGACGATAATGAAGATAAAAAGGAGACATTAATAATTTTGTTGTGTTAATTAAAGGCAAGAGGATTAACAACAACACAGGAGCCTTGTAAAGCAATAAACAGACAGGGGCTCTGACATTTTTCCAAAACCATTAATAATAAATGCATTTGGTCCCTGCTGCGATCAAACAAATCATATGGGATGAAAAAAAACCCCAAAAAAACCACTTTGCGTTCTCACTTCACTTAAGAGACACTTTGAATTTGAATTCCAGGGTCTTCAAGATCTAGTAGCAGTAAATACACTTTCTTTTGCCAAATAGTCCTAATACTTGAGCCTTCACTGCGTCTGCATCAGTCAACTTGGGGTATTCAGCCATAATGCAGCATGTGTCTTTGAAGGCCCTGCTCAAACTAATTTCAAGTAAAGATGAAAACAAACAAATATATTCAGCAGTAAGTAATCAGCGTAACCACAGCTGGAACTTATGGATCTGTGCCATAGAATTCCATCTTAACAGAGCCATATTCCTTTATTTAAAAAAAAAGAAGAACCTGTGTAGATTCTTTCCTCTCGGCAGTGTAAACGGGGAACTGCAACCCTTGAGTATGTGCAGTGATATCTGCTTGATATGGAACTATTGTCAAGGATTTAAAAATGCTTCAGTTGAGCTGTTTTAGAGTAAAATGCTTTGTCCGTGTTTATCGTAAGACAATCATTACAGCCTATTAATGAGGCTGTTAATCAGTCTTATAACCTGCAGATGTGCTTGCCTGTCTATCTGAGCAGCTCCACCTATCTGCACCTCCAGGATTCGTCCGCGTCAACATTTCTAGACTGTTAATATTGGACAGGAATGAACTCCACATGTGAAGATTGAGCGCTTTAGTTCACGGAGGAGGTGCAGGTTCAGCCTTTCCTTCAGGTCCTCTTAGGGTCCCACCTTCATGGGCTCTGTCCTTTTTTAAAAGATCCCCAAGTGCAGTCTCATCATACCTTTCATGGTACTTGAAAGTAAAAGACTTTCACTGCAGTCTTTATTTTTCTTTACAATCTGTCCATGTCAATTATAATGTATACATATTCTATACAAGAGGGTTACAAGGAGACGTCTGTCTTGATGTGACATCACTGTCCAGCTGTGTGAAGATCAGTGTCCAACCAGAGTATTGATTTCTTCTTCTTCTTACATCTCTGCCTTTTGGAGATAAGCACCTTTTGCATAATAAATACAACTACCTCACATTACTCTTACCCTGCTCCTCTTTTTAGCATTCATAATACAACAGTTGCAATTGTCCTTTTTGCCACCGATTTTTCGGATCATGTTTTGAATGTAATTACATGGTCCGTCATTTAATGTTACTTTTTTTTTTTGCTCAAATAGATAATAATCTAGAAACAGCCTCGCTTTGACCCCAATGTTTTAATGACACCTGTGTTGTAAATACACAACATGCTCATTTTTGACACTTTCTGTCCAACGGTACACACTTTAATGTTACGTTAATGTGATTAGTTACAGCTGTGCTATTCCTGCAGGTCAGAAGGCCTGCTGTGAGAAAAGGTCTATTGGTTGTTTAAAGGTTAATGGTGAGTGGGGAGCGATGGATGCTTTGTAGTAACGCCACTTGTTGCTGTTTTTTCTGCTACATACTGCTCCTCATGGTCACTGTTTTGTAGACAAATGTCATAGAGAGCTGCAGAAAAAGCTGTCGGAAAAATTACAGATATAGTGTGAAATAGAGCTGTGAAGAATGAACAATATTAGTGTAACTGCTGCAGTCACTCCAGTTGGCACATAGCAATGTGACATTAGCACCAGTGACATGCGCTTGGGGGGGGGGGGTGTTAGCCTACTTGATGCATGAGACTGTGTTGTATGATCCGCTCAGATATGACCTCAGCGTTTTAGGGGTTAATAGCACAGGCTTTAGGTTGAGGCTGATTTGATTTTTGCTGTTGTTAGCATAATAAAATGGCCTGGTTGAAATGATCTTGGGTGGTTTGGCTATTGACAATAAAAGGCTGATGAAAATGTAACAAAAGTAGCAATATGTGCTGACCACGACTAGCCAGAGGTGGATTACACATGATACACCCAAGCTGTCCAGTAGAGGCTCTCCGGCTGAGGTCGAGGCCCTGGAGTCTTGCAGCTGGTGTTGTCGGGCAGCCGGGCGGCTCAACACCCGATGAAGCTTTGGGATAATAGAACCTTGAAGCTCTTTGCAAGCAATACAGTTAGTCACGTAATTAAATATTCCTGAGGCACATGCATGTATTCATGAGGTGGTCTAGCAGCAATCTAACAGCACCATCAGTTACATTTATAGAACCACAATATGACAATCTCTTTGTAGGTCCAGTTTGGCAATGTAGCAAAAAGATGTAGATGTTCTGCATGAATATAGAGGACTCAGCTGATCTTAATTCTCAAACAGATGTTGGAGTTGGCTGTGAAGATGGGCACTTTTGTTGAACTGATTTTGTCTTTAGCCTCTGCTTCTGTGGGCGGTTAAAGCTTTTCACCAAGCCAAGATAAAAGCTATCACTGGTGTGTTCAGCTATTTTAATCTTTATTCTCTCAGAAAATAAATGACATGTCCTGCACCATGTTTTGAATTCAGAATCCTGGCTGTGCGTCTGAGCAGCTGTGCTAATTTAGAGAACAGAAAGCATTATTGAAATTGTATTTACACCTGGGCAGTGGGCGACTCTCACCATTTAAGTGATTCTAATTTCCGAAGCATTTGAATAAATTTCACAAACGCTGTATTCAGCTTTAGGATTGGCTGCCTGCAACAGCTGGCACAAGCTGCAAGTCCGTGTGCCATAGTTGATTGTGCCCAGGCTCGCACTGCCATTCTGTTTTTTTGTTTTTTTTCCTCTTTATATTGGAGAAAATGGTTTCTACCTCACACACACCGCCTCTAGCTGCCCCACATTGAGGAAGGTTTGTGTCCAATGCTATCAGAAGCAGGTGGTTGGATCCGGAGGTAAGGACTACTGAGGTGTGGGTATCTGATCACAGAGCATAACACTTTTTAATCACAAACTTGCTGAGAAGAAAGGGAATGGCTTAATCCTGTGTGGAGGTAGGGAGCTGTGAAAAGGGCGTGGAATAAGTGAGGTGGCTAACGGGATGACCCTCCAGGGAGCACACCCCGCCCTGGACATACCCATAAAATGTATGAAAAATGATTAGGCTGTGACTAATTACCCGTTTAGTGTCGCCGAAAGTTGTTAAACAGACCATTGCCTTTTAATACCTAAAGTAAGGAATGGGATTAATTAAGCAGAAATGTATTCTTCTACCCTGCCAAGTCTCTTTCTCACAGTCTCTAAAAACACTGTGTGATGGGGTTTGTACCTCGGGGAAATAGTTGGTAATGGCCTGAGAAAGGGATCTCCTTTTCTCAACGCACTACTTCTTTTTTGGGTGGATGAATGAATGAATAAGTACGTGAGCAGCTGCCTCTATAAAAAAGGAAGGCAGAGGGAAAAATGGAAGCTTAGGGGGAAAAGGATTTATGACTGCATAACTTTTTCTTTGAAAAGCATGACCTTTAAAGGTGAAATCCACAACAGTTTTGAATAAATATTTCTTTATTCTTCATTAATATCCATCTGTATGGTAAATAGTAGGGAAACACTAAAAATGGCACATATACTGTGCTCGGGGAAAGTCAATTCTGTATTCTGCTTCCGAGAAGTGTTGATTTTGTTTGTCGGGGTACACTGGTCGACAATACCAATGCTGTCTAACTTCATCACTTCAGTAAACACTTCCATCAGTCAATGACATTTACACTGCATACCAAATACTAAAAGGTAGAACAAGTTCACAAACGCAAAGCTAGATGCTCCATCATCCTTGTTGTAGTGTGAATTATAAAAACCCTACAGATCGTAGCTATAATAACCTCAGCATATCGGGTACTGCCTCTTTAAATACACAAACTTACATGGGTTCGGGCAAGGGTGAGAGAAGTAGGAAATGAGGAAGGGGCCCCGCAACGTTACTCACCTGGTCCGATTTGAGGTCGCGCCTGATGTGATCCCCTCACAAGATGGTCTCTAGTTATTCACAGTTGGCAATTAATATTTAATCATACACTTCATGTGTGACTTTGCTCATTGCTGAGTGAAATTCAGATTCTTACTATAGCGTGCCTGTATGATAACCATCTCTCATGGTTGATTGGATCATTATAGCTAATTGAAATTGGCAAGAAAATGCATATTATACGGATTATATACTGTATCTCTGGCCTCGGATTTGAAAGTAGTGCTGCACATTTTATTTCGTATTGCACATTACACACTCGCTTGCTTAATTCTTGCGCAACAAGCATCAGGTTCTTGGAAGATGAATACAAAAGCCGCCACATTTTGTCTCCAATCAATATCTGCAACACACCAGTCCTTGCCTCCTTATTCTGTTCCCACATGACCGAAATGGTCTGACCATCAGCCAGCTGTCACCCGTAGCTTGATCACATGCTCGACAATGTAACATATGCAGCCGTAGCGCTAATCAAAACTTGTAGATGCGTGTGCTGCCCCCCCCCAACCAGATTTCATGGATATCTAGTTATCGGTGCTGTGCATTAGGCAAC
The DNA here is from genome assembly GCF_050575085.1 of Anarhichas minor. Lineage (NCBI taxonomy): Eukaryota > Metazoa > Chordata > Actinopteri > Perciformes > Anarhichadidae > Anarhichas > Anarhichas minor. Next base: position 3,268,621 of record NW_027466508.1, read on the forward strand.
CATGGCAACACTGACGCGTGTCAGGACGTTTGTGAAAGAGGATCAAAACAAAGTATATTGTGCATGTATCACACTGTGAGTAATGTGTCTACCCCTCATTAAAAGTGAGTGAAACCTAAGCAGCGACTACACTCGGTATTTGACAGTTTCCCCAGCAGTGCCTGGAGCGTTGTACTTTTAATTGCAAGGCAAATAGGCCTATGGCTGTGGCAAACATGACATCATGCAACAATATCACCACAATAAATCACTTGTCGTGTAAATTCATGTAATGTCATGTAAAATCAGTAATTAAAAATCGTCGCATATTGTAAAAAACTGATTTAATCCATGTTCCAGTGTACAAACAATATGCACTTAACTGCATAGCCTAATTCAACCGTGATATGACTGTTTGGGGATTGGAATGCTGTATGTGGGTTCGGGTTGTTCACTTAGGATTTACCTGCTTTTTGTGTGCATGGAAATGTATTTTAGCCAAATGTGACTGATGGACCTTTTTCATGGCAGACATTTTGACTTGTCAATGCAGGAAAAGCATTGGTGTGACTAATAACCGGTGTGACTCTGGCTACTGGCACATATTATTAAGAGTAATGCAGACATTATTATTAATGGTATTAGTTCCACCTACATTTGACAAGTATCAATGTCCTCCCTTTTCCTTTATGCACATTGAGGAGCCAGACAGGAATACCAGCTCCCTCTTGGAGGATCTTCTACCCCTGTCAGCGTGTCATATCACTCACTGCTTTTGGGATGGAAGGAGCTTAATGCCTGCATTCAACACATTCAATGATAAGGTTGGCTTACCTGTTTCTAACTGTTATCATCTGCACTGCTGATACGCACCTCTCTCTATTAAAGGCACGGAAAGGGCCACAATGTCCAATTTGCCTTGTACCTTTTACCAAACTCTGCTGTGATTAAGAGCATTCTTTTACAATACAGCATCAGTGGGTGTGTTAGGGGCTGGTATCAATGATGGGCAATCACATCAGCTCTTCTTGGCTCTCTAAAAGCAGGGCCCTCCTCTCTGTGACGTATTCAATAGGTAAAGACGTAGAGAGTCCAGACTGGCTTTTCCTAAGAGGAATTTAATATTATTGTTCTGCCAAGAATATCATTATTGGAAAATGATCCATTTAACTCTGCAAACATTTTTAAAATTCCCTCGTTTTACTTTTCTATGGCATGCTTAAGGTCAGTGAAATATTGCAATTATGGTCTCCCTGGTAAAAGCAAGACTCACTACACGCCCACCCAAGCCCCCTACCCTCTTTCTTTCTGCCTTGCTAAACATAGGGCAACCCTTTTCCTGCATTGGCACTGTACATTTGCATTGGACGTACAGTTGTGAGATTTGGATTTGTCCATTATGTAACCTAACAGGAGGGAACTTGGAGTTAAGGCACAATACTCCTTTGCCTCGAAAGGAGTCAGCTGAGGTGGTTCGGGCATCTAATCATGATGCCTCCTGGGCGCCTCCCACTGGAGGTTTTACAGGCACGCCCAACTGGTAAGAGACCCCGAGGAAGACCTAGAACACGCTGGAGGGATTACATCTCCCAGCTGGCCTGGGAACGCCTCGGGATCCCCCAGAATGAACTACAAAATGTTGCGGGGGAGAGGGAAGTCTGGGCCAGCCTGCTTGGCCTGCTGCCACCGCCACCCGATCCCGGATAAGCGGAGGAAAATGGATGGATGGATGGAACGTAATTCCTGGGGGCACTGGAAAGCTTTTTGGAGGTAAAAATATATGACAGCCCAAATTTGAATATATTGCAGCAGAATATGCTGCCAACAGCAGATAGTGTCTCTTTAAAATCCACCCAAGTTCCTAGAAGCATTGCACAAGAACACAGAAATGTGGGTCTAAAGATGGTTATAAATGATTTAGTCGAGAATTTGACCTGTTTGGACGAATTGCACGACATTCTGATGATGGACAGCAAGTCCTTCAAATTTGACAGGGACGATGGAAGGGTTTTACTAAAATAGCAAGGCATTATGCAATCTACAAACAGATATTAATAGCAGCATTTCACATGTACATAAAAGGTGGTTGTGTACTTTTGGGGCCTCTGCCTATAGTTTGCACGAAACACAAAGGTGCACCTTACACAGTTTGACCGGACTCATGCATGTGAGCAGACATTGGAAAATTCAGTCATCCTTTGTTTGCAGCGGATTGCCAGTTAAACACACCTCTTTCTGCACATCTCCGCCTACTTTTCTGCATCATAAGTCCCCAAAATACCAATTTGGGTGGTGACAAATCTCTCCACACAACAGCAAAATGTCACTTCAGAGTCTGATAGCTCACTGCTAAGGTAATTGCCCGACTTTAAATTGCACACTAAATTGAGACTAAATCTTTTGTCTTCATGGAATATTTTACTCATGCAAATTTTATAGACCGAAGTATTGTGAGTTGTCACTGTTGTCAGTAACGGTAAAAGGATTTCCATAATGTCGAATATTTCTTCCTTGTAATATGCGTGTTTCTACAGCAGGCTTCTTATAGCTCTGTGCAAGGTGGTAAATCCGGTCTGGAGCCAGCAGAGATCTGTCTGTCAGCTGGGAGATTTACACTTTACATGCTCTTAAAGTCCTGGTCAGACACCGAGGGTGCCAGAAACCTCTGCCAGATTGCCGGACACCAGGCTAGCAAAGGGCCCACACAGCCATTTAACGGCTGTGCTTTCTAGGCTTTACAGCCCATGCTGATGCACTGAGGACACAAGCAAAAGAGAACATTGATTGACCACTTGGACAAGGCCAAGATGCCATAACTTAAAACTGCAGCCTGATTGCTTTTTATCCAAGCTACATTGCAGGCCGTTTGAAGCCTTAGGATCAATTTGAAAGGAAAAGCTGTGATGTTTGTTTGTCACGTAACTTGGCATCCGACCAACCCACACTCTACCCTACACTGACTCCTGCTTAATACTTCTGTTTGAGGAATAATCATATATGTTTACTGTAGCAATGGAAATAAATAAAAGTCCAATTCTAAATAACATATTTTAATGACCAGAAAGTAGAACAATATTTGGACACCTATAATTTTGTGGTAAGTCATCACCACAGTAGAAGATATTTTAGAAAATCCATAGCCTATGTACAAAGTGTATGCTATTACATGACAATAACATTTTTGCATTTGATTTACATATATGACTTGTTTAGAAATGTACTATATCCTTTCACCTAGTTGGCTATAGAATGTTTTATTGATGAATCAGGAGATGAAAATAGACTTTCAATTTTGACAGTTTCGGTAACGTTACTTTTGTTCTCATGGAATTTAATTGATAGCACATCAAGTGCTGCTGGTTTTGGTGTCCTTTCTATATTAGGGTCTGTTCGGGTCGACCACAAATTCGATGCAATTATCCCTGGCTCCATTCAAATTGGATCTTTATGTGCTCAGATCCCCTTCAAATCGGGTCTGTTTTTGTGAAAATTCATTTATGCACACCAGGACCAAAAACATTTTAATTATGTTTGACCCCTGTGTGACTGTGGATTTAGACATAAAACAATTTGCAAACATTCATCATGTTTTCTTCGCTACATTTCTAGTTCTAGTACGCCTAACATTGTATTAAATCCTGTTTCATAAGGAACCTTGGCCTGCAACTTTGCATGACAGGTACTATACAAATAGTTGTGATTTGTTTTCCGTCATTCATCTTCGTGATCTCCTGGGAATTATCTTTTGTTCGATAAATAAATGATTTCAACTTCAACTGACACGATGAGAGTAGCAAAGCGCTGTTGTCAGCTGCGACTATAAAGTGTGACATTTATGTGGACTAGATGAATGCCGGAGCCTCTGTGCCTAATTATGGACTAAACTTAAGGGAAAGCACTGAAGTTTTAATTAATCTGTGTTTATTCCTGCTGTTTCTTTCAAGCACCTGACTTAATGAAATCCCATAGCTATTAATCTTTTGACATACCTCTGAACTACTTCGTCAGCAAGCCACCGTGAGAGGGCAAAGCGAGCCTGACATTTGACTAATTGCAGTCATTTGAGAATAATCACTACTATAATGTATTGGAAATGCACAGCGGCGTAACATAACAGTCATGCACCCCTGTCTGTCTGTGTGACCCACTTTACAGTTAAAATATGGAGGAAGCTGTTGAACCACAAAAAAAACCCAACCCCAAAACCTCCACTAATTGGAGCAAGTTATTTACAAAAGCGATTATTGCGATCAGAGGGTCCAGTCAGATTTTTAACAGAATAGCCCAAGACGGGAACCAATCCATGGTACAATTAATCTTTCAGGGCTGCGCCATAACTGAACTCCACCTTATTCCCCTCCCTGTTGTTTCATAGTGGAGCCTCAGAAGAATGACTCTTACCTGTCCTTGGCCCCTTGCGAATTGCTCTGCGTTTGATGAAGACCTCAGTCATACCTTTCTGGGCTAGAGTGGAGAGCTCATTACAGCCAGAGGACACAAGCGCATGGGAAAGAATGAATAGAGGAGGATGTGCATGTATGAAAGAGAGGCAGAGAGAGAGAGAGAGAGAGAGTATAGGGTGTGGACTGTGAAAGTGAAAGTAGTAAATATGAGCAATGGGGAAAGCCCCTTTTTAAGGTGAAATAAGGGGCACTTGGTGACTCGCCTTGTACATTGTACCGGTCTTATCATTTAACTCTTATTTGTTGGTCTTACTAAACTGTCAGCAATTCCCTGCCTTCGTGGTCTTTACCTGTAAAATGCTATGGAAATGCTGACAGGCAGCCAAACCTGAGCTGTCTGGAAACAGACTGTTGCTGGCTTTTCTTTGACTGCTACCATGTATTGTCAGAATAAGATGTACACGCAAAGCACTGCACTTAACATTTATATACCACAGTTCAACTTTCAATACAAATTCATTTAACAGCGGCATTCTTCGGTTGACTCCCTACTTTCACAACCAACCAGTAACTCAGTGACATATTTTCGCTGAAAAATGCCTCGTGTTTCGTGTAATTGTGTATTTTTCTGGACTGATTGAATTGTCTCTTGATGTATTCCTTGCTCAGCTGAGCATGTCATTACACACATCATTTGTGTGCAATTTAATGTGGTATGCACCAAGGTTACATTTCTATGGTGGTTCAATTTGACGACTTGCAGCATTTTCGCTGCAATTATTTCTGTCTCTTTTTTTTTTCACTCACTGAGAAATGTCTTCGGCTGTGCTTGCTCATGCCAAAATTTCAAGTTCACGTAGGGAGATATTCCAATTATCAGTCAGGTAAGGTAACTTTCTCTCTTTGGCCTCGGTCTGTTGATCAATTTATTCCTCAAGTGAACTGCATCATGAAATGATATCTATCCGTTGCTTTATTTCCTTTTCACTGGATGTAGCAGTTGTAAGATTAACATGCGTCTCAGTGACTCTTGAATGGTGATTGTTCTCTAGTGTGCATTTAAGCTTACCAGAAACAAAGGACTGCAGTTGCCCCTGCATCGGTTAGCATTAGCCAATACATTTTAACAGTTAGTATTACCTTTTAATAGGTGGCAAAAAAGGACAGTTTGCCACATTAAAGTCAGTGCAACAAAATTTGGCCAGGCATAGGAAAGTAGTCAAATGTCAAGTTTGGGTAATTTTTTCTGGCAGTTATCTGACCTGCACTAATACAGGTTTCCCCAACCAAGGTCCAGTTCAAACACTAAAAATGATTTGGTAGCTATATTTGATCAAGGCCGTATGGTCGCCGTCTCTTTAACCTATCATAGAATAATTATTGCCTCCTATTACCTTTCTTTGTTTTGCTTGACACACTGTTCAATCACAATGCCACGCTGTATGTGAAAGTGACAGGATTCTCATTAACTTTAATCACTGTGTGCCAAGTCATCTGAAGGCGGTGTTTTGTCCCAGGAACCGCCTAGCCCCCCACTCGCAGCCACAGGCCCTGTCCTTCATCACCTGTGAAGGTCTAATCTTATCTGCGGCTGTTGCATGGCCCTTCATTAATCACACCCCCGGCAAAATCAAATGGTGACTGATGGTTGACGTGGCCTTGTCCGGCCATCCCTCTGGTGCTGGGAGTCGGTCTCGGATTAGCCGGGGCACAAACGTGTTCTTGATTCTGTGACCGGTGTCTGCATGTGCTTAAACACGTTGATGTCCTCTACATGGGGCACACAGCATGCCACGTAACCCTCTGCCAACCATCCAGTCCACCTGAAGTTCAACACATTGTTCCGCTGCGGCTGACCTTGTCTCATCAGGAGCAGTGAGCGCTTCAAGCTGTGATCTGGGTACTGTACATTTTTGCTCAATGACACAACACGTTCTACTTGTCTGAAATTGTCGTCCTATCGCTTTCTGAGCTCAGTAGAAGATGTGCAGTGGCCGACCAGTGATATCATAAATGGAAAGCGATGTGTGGTGAAAGGAGGTTCGAGGAGGAGGGAGATGGAATAGAAATAGTTTGTTGTAGTCGTAGCAGGATATAAATGGCACAAAGATGAAACAAATCAACCTTAGGTAGCCCCGGCCGTTAGCAAATCCATAGTAATCAGTGAGGCTGCATTGAGCTCTCCGCTTCATGGACCCTTACCAATCAGCAGAGAAAACAGAGATCTGTCATCTGTTTTCCTCTGCACACTGACGGGGTCAAGGGGCAGTGAGAGTGAAGTGTGGTAATTATATATGACGTGTGTGTATGGGACGGGTTTGGGGGGGGGGGGGGGGTATAATTATTTGTTATATTGTCATAATCACCTTTTTAAAGTGGTTTTGCTCGACACTATTTGTCAGTCGCTGAACAGGGGGTGTCTCGCTGACAGTGATTAGTGGATTGATCACGGATGTGAACTAATACATGCCCACCGCTGATGTCAAAACACAGATGGCATGACTCATTTTGCAGCCATCCAAAGGAGATTTAGTTTAACGTTGTCTGTCTTATGGACATGTCTGGCCAAATGATTTCCAGGGGGGGATGTGCGGCAGCTATTTGTATTGATCTCCATTAATCGCTGTGACATGGAAATATCAAACACGAGGCGGTGTGTAATTTGGGAAACATCACTTATCTCCTGACAAAATGTGCAGCCACAAAGGCAGCGGACATATAGACGAGAGACGCGCACATGTTCACGCGTACGCAAACACACATCGGTTTTGTATGCAGCGGCATCACAAAATGATCTTCAGGGTAGGCAGATGACTTGGCGTCAGTGTGCTCAGGTTTTCATAACCTTTGGATGCCTCCCATCCTTGTCCTACAGAGAACCGAGGACAAAGCTCTGCCCTATTAGAGATGAATAATGGACCTGTTGGCAAAAGAGACGCCGCTAATGTTTTGTCCAAATATCTCAAATCTGTCCCCAATGATAATGTATTCTGCGGCAGTGCCAAACAGCTCTGTATTTGAAGAGGTGATTCCATCGCTCATATGACTTATACAATCTTTAGATTGAAAAAATGTAAGCCCCCTCACATTGTAATGTCTGGCGGGTGTATAGGCATCACAATAAGGGCTTAGTTTGTTTTCCTGTAATTGATGCTTTGCCTGTGTGGCGGCGTAGCTTTGTTTGTTTATGCTAATGGCTGTGATGACCTGGTGGTCCCCAATCTAGCAGGGAAATGGCAACCAATGCTTCGGGGAGTGAGCCATTGATCTCTCTACAGTGCCTCTTTCTTCACAGGTACTTGGGATTAACTGAGCCAGAGCAAGGCAAAAGGAAAATGCTACAAAAGAATGAAAAAGAAAAGAAATCACCAAAATGACTTCTGGTATATGCGTGTATATCACATCAGCTTCAGGGCCGGTAGATGCTTGTGCGGTTTCTACCAAGCTGCCCGGTGTAAAAGTGCTCACTCTGCTTCGCTGATACCGGGCTCTTGAGGCATGATGCTGCCTAAACAGCATAGCTGTAATTCCCCTAAGTAGTGCACTATGCAATAACTGTTATACATGAACACACACACATAAACAAAGAGGTGGGCTGTTATGGATGTGCTTGTCCAGAGTACCTAATAATATACAGTGTTGCAGTTGCCAGTTGTAGAAGACTGGGTTCATCCCAAGCCATGAGGGACACAGAAATACCAGCACTGGTAGCCAGGGTTGCATTAAATGCGCTGAATATTAACTTAGCTTATTTTACGCCATTCTCCACAATGATTGCCCTTATTACAATTTGCCTACATTTTAAAATCTCTACTACTATTTGCATTGCAACGAAATTGAATGTGGTCTGATGTATGTGCTTTGCATGATATTTTAATTTATACTTTATTCTTCTAGAGTTACGTTTGTTGATTCCAATATATTGCTTTGACCAGTTAGAACATTTCTGCAGACTGAAAGTGTCTTATCCACATGTGAAAAATGTAATGATAAATTGACGGAAAAATGATCAGCTATTAAGTACTTTGATTTGACGGTAAAAACAGGATGGCTTTCTTTTTCTTTTTTTCTTTTTTACTGCATACAAGGAAAAGAACATTTCATAGTGTGTTCAACCACCTGCATCACTGTGAAAACCAATTCACAAATCTCCTTACAACACATGGAAGCATTGAATATATTAGTTAATTAAGTATGTGCGTGAATACGATTCTCTGCCTACTGTGGAAGGTCCACAATAGGCAGGGCTCCAGACAGCGACCAAAATGGTTGCATACTCAACACTTCCTGTGACGCGGTCCCATTCATGCAAGAACATGATGATGTTCATCACTGTAGCGGAGACATTAGCCATTGCCTATTCTATCCTCACCACTTTGGTGGGGAGGAGAGGGAGGAGGTGGGGAGGGAGAGACAACGAGAGGTTCTGACTAAGATGCTGATGACTGATGATTAAAATGAAGGCAGGAAAGGACCAACTGAGCCAGTGTCATCGATCAACACCAGTGGTGGAAGAAATATTAAGACATTTTACTTAAGTAAAAGTGCTAATACCACGATTTAAAAAAACAAGTCATGCATTAAAGAGAAAAGTATGTGAGTATGTAATCAAGAATACTTACTTAAAGTACTCATTTTGCTCTTTAGTTGATGCATTATATATATACACAGTGTGTATATATATATATATATATATATATATATATATATAATGTATTATTAGATTTGTATTATTGATGTAGTAACATTTAAGATGCATTTTAATTTGTAACTGGCTGCAATAGAGCTTTTACGCTTTTTATTTATCCTTTTATACTTTAGGCTGTTTTAATTTACTGTATAAAAATGCATTGTATTTCACATGTAGATAAATATATTGAAGTAAAAAGTTCAATATTTCCCTCATAACATGTAGTGGAGTAGAAAGTAGCATTGTGCTTAAGAACTGTACTTAAGTAAATGTATTTACTTAAGTTCTACCAGATTAATGCTGTAAGACCAAATCATAGGCTACTACTTGAAAAGTTAGTTCGGAGCCCTGTTAGGTGTTCAGAGGCACAAAGGTCAGCTTCACAGGAGCAGCAAGGAGTTACCTCTTTATGACTGACATTTTAACTTTTTTTTTCTTTTCAAACTTGATAACAAAACATTGGGTAAGTGATGCGGAGCAGGCTCACAAAGCCGTTCCCCGGGGTAGATTATTGCTCGGTGAAAAAAAAAAAAGGCCTTTTGAACAGGAACACGCTCACTTTCCACCATAAGCTCTCACTCCTAGACACTTTTTATTTTTTTGAAATGTCAGTTCTATAGGGCCACAGTACTAATTTTTGTTTCACTCAGTGTTCGGAAATAGGTCTGACTGTGAGTTTTTGTTCATAGATCCCAGGAGAGTGGCATGCACGCTCAGCAGAGAGACCTCTCACTGCAACCTCCCTCTAACATATTGATCAGGAATGGCTATTGGCGTCAGCCCTGTGAATAAAATGCTGCTCTGCTGAGTTCAATTCCCCACTGGGCAACTGAATGGAGAGACAAAACCTTTAGCTCTTTTTTTTTTTGTAGACGGCCATTAAGCACGGATCCCAGGTCTAATGACATCACCGCCAGACACCGACGAAAAGAAAAAAGAATGGAAATGTCACTTTCGTGGACCGCACATTCTCAAATGACTTTATATATGTGTTTTTCTGCCTGCCACTCTTATGTTTATGTAGCAGACCAAGAAGAGATCACATTGGGGTGATTTCTAAAATCAAGGGCAGGTAAATTGTGTTGTTTTGTGGCTCTTTGCTCAAACCTGTTTGTTGACACCAAAGAGAGGAAGAGGCTTGACATGTGTGTCTGGATTCATTATCCCTCTGAAAGCAACAAACCCTTTTGACATTTGAAATAACTGGAACATGAAAAAGACAATGTTTATACAGATTCAGAGTACAGCATGTGCAGCGTTCTGTATCCACATTATAGGAACAAGCATTTTTTTTTTTTTTTTTTGCGTGACTTCTACTATTGTATGAGGAGGGGAAAGGACCTCTTCATACTTCACTTCCAATTTCGAACACTTTAAATGTTCTTGTAAAAACGATTGCTTTTTATAATCTCTGTCATTGTTTCAAATGATTACACACAGGGAATCGATTCAGTGTATCTTTCAACATTAGAACAGGCACTAACCTTTTGGTCCGCCAGAAAGTTTCATCTTAATGATCTGCTTTTACGTGTTTTCCCTGAGCCTCAGAATAACTTTAGGTAGTCGAGTGATTTCCCATATATCATTTATTTATTTAGTAATTAATTAATTTGTGTATTAATCTATGAGCTATGTATAATATTAAATAATGCACAGTCCTCTTCATGAGATTTATGATAAACTTAGAGATTTCTCAGTGGTCCTTTGTTTTCTGTTTGGTTGGAATATAGGGCAGTACAGTTTGGGTGCTCTTGTCAGAGACAGTTTGTGTGCTGCTATTTCGTAACAGTTTTTTGCGGCAGCCGGGGTTTAGGAGACCTTTCCTGGGTAGTGTGTGAGCTCCCTTCGTCCCCTTCATTGGCAAGGAGACATAGGAGGGGTCCAGACAGTTATGGAGGAGTGAGTGCTCAGAGGAAGAACGTTTGGGGGTTACTGAGCTTGCCGGGAGACCGACTTCACTATCGCTATCTGGTGTAGCACAGCCACTCTTGTCGTCCTGTAATTCCTCTTGCTCCTCCTCCTCCTCCTCCTCCTCCTCTTCCTCCTCCTCCTCCTCGTCATCATCACAGCACAATGCGTGGTAAAGAATTTTGTCACTGAAGCGGACTCTTTCTCTTGTGCCCGAGGTACGAGAAGTCTTGTGGCTGTGCGTGGAGCTGCTGGCCTCCTCGCTGGATGAATCTGGAGTAATAATGCGGGGCCCATTGGGGATGGGCAGCCCGCCGTTCATCTGGGAGTAGACCGAGGCAGTGGAGGGGGGCGGGGTGGGGCTCTGCGTCTGGGTGGGGATGGTCCCGCGCCCCAGCTCCGCTCGCAGATCTCCCGGTTGCTCACCAGGTATACGGGCGGCGGCGCCAGCAGCCTCCAGGTAGCTGCAGAATTCCCAGCTATCAGAAAGCACATCTGCATTGAGGAAGTCCAGCCTGAAGGCCTCTCCCAAACCTCGCTCACTGCTAGACGTGCTGCTGGCTGTGGCCACCGTCCAGTCATCCGGCTCCAGGTCAAAGTCAAAGTCGGACGTAAGTTTATCGATCTGACCCACCACCTGCAATAGAAAAGGGAACTGATGAGACATCGTAGAGAAACACATTTTAGGCCAGACAGAGATTTCATTTCAGATCCAGAGATTTCTCTTTATGTTTATTTTTAGCGGCGTGGCTCTACAGATGGCATTGTTGGTCTGTTGGTGAGGTGGTGCACCACTTTGGTCTAGACTAAAATATCTTAGAATAGAAATAACTTTTGTCCAGCCATTTATCTTCCAGATGTGTGGCTCTTTGCACCACCACCGCTTTGCCTACGGGTTCCCCGTTTTGACTCGTGCATGTACAGTACAAAAGGGATGTGATATGCAGCCCTCACAATGGTGTCACACTATTTCACTGATTGACAGGTGGCAGTCACACTGCAAGAAATGCAGCAATGCTCCCGCAGAGGTTTGAAAGAAGAAGACTGTGAGCTGGTTAACATGCAGGCTTTAAGATACTTTTTTGAAAAAAATGGCTTTGCCAATGTCTTGTGAGGAAGGAAATGCACTCGACACGTTTGTTACAACTCAAGGCTACACACAACGTGTTTTGGTTTGTTTACAAGAAACCTCCCCAGGGCCCCTTTAATGTTCACACGGGTTTCAATATTATTCATATTTTGGTCCTTTCAGAAGAATCAAATGCAAACCGATCTTACTTTTCATACATGTATGTAAATAGACTCACTCTAATGACACAAGTGTGAAAGAAACCAAAAGTACTAATGTGAAACATCACTTCAATATCAATCTCTGTGACAGTTTACCGGATACTACATTACATGCAATTTCCAGATGCTTGACATCCCACTGATTTCCCCCCCACAGGCAGGTTTAACAAAAGCTAAGATTTATTCACAGCTGCTAATAGATCTGTGCTTGCCTTTGCAGCTTGCCATTACACTACTTTTCATCCATAAATCCTTAATTGTTTGTTCATGGTTTTAAAATAGTTTTTATTTCCGCCAAGGCCTCCCATGGACAGGTGTTGTAAATTAGCTTTAAGCTACATCAAGAAAAAAATGAGATATCCACTGGAAGGAGGTTTTAGCAGTGAAGACGTGTCGCTACTCATCAAAGAGGCTTCTTCAGCTCTGAGAGAGAGAAGAACTGAAGAAGCCTCTCAGATGAGCGGTGAAAGCAATACATCTTCAGTCCAGTGGATGGTTCATTGATGTTGCACTGCAGCTAGCAGGATGAATAAGACGAATACACACTTATACTTATACGGCACAAACACTTAACCCAGTGCTTCTCATGCTTGTACATTGATGTATATTTTGATTCTAGTGCTATTGTAATGTCCATGTCAAACACAATAAACTCAATGTCACCAGCTGCATAGAAATGTATCCCGTAAAAGCCTTTAATTCATTGTTAACTCAAAATTAACCTCAGTGCTTCTGCCATCAGCGGCCACAGCGGTGAGTAGAATAGAAAGCACTTCAGCTGAAAGCGCACTGGTTTGCTGACAACGCCAAAAATCCAGGCCCTCTATACTTGACATTTTCGCACCTTTTAATCAGCATGTTCTGCTTTGCACAACAATCTTTTATAAAACGAAATCACTCACCGTCCATGCAGCTTGTTAATCATACATTTCCCCAAATCATTCAGCAAACAAGCCCAGAGCTTTAAACTCTGCAAGAGTTATTTTAGAAACTTACACATATGAGTTTGCGACATAATTACAGTTGAATAGCAGAGAGAGTGTAGTTTTTGAGATTGGTGGAACATAATCCTTTTTTTTATTTGTGCCTCTGTAATTATTTGCAGTGTTTGCTCCTTCCTGCCTCTTTTGACTACAAATGAGTACAGTTCTATATAGACGACACAAAGTCACACAACTGTTCAAGATGAATGAAGAGTCTCAGAATGTTAATACAAAGACACACTGATAATGTGATCACCAAAATCTCAGAAGATCTCCACTGCAAACACGGCAACTGACATCCACGAGCTTGATGAGCTTCTACAAATATCTCAAGATGATTTAAATTGTGATATTCAATTTGCTCACTGAATCATTGAATTCAAAATAAAAATAAAAACAACAACTTACATTGCAGCTGCACATTTAAGTGATGACTGGACGCTGCTATTCTCCTCACTACTGCATTTTACACAGCTCTTGAATCCTTTTTTTTTTTAGATATTTTATGCCGTTAAGTCACACCACACGCATTCATATCTGGGCTGTATACGTCTACATGAATTGCATTGGCTCATATGTCAATGAGCTTCTCTGCAGATCTGCCAGTTGTGGCATCGTAAACGTCATAAGTGCCTGGACCGTGCTGCTCCATTGGCAGACTGCCCGGAGGGAATTGGGCTGTATGAATCCTCTTATCCTCGAATTACTTCTTACGTCTTTTTACTCATGGAGTTGTTTTTGTAAGATGTCTCTCAGGACCAGAGGAGGCCGAAAGCTTTAAAGGGATGGTTAAAGGAATGGTAAGAATAATGTTTCTTGTTGCCGAGCTTCACCCGGATGTTGCTATTGTTCCTCTGCAATGGATCATGGCCCTCTTTCTTTTTTTTTTTTTTACCATTTTTAAATGTATTCCCAAGCGTTAAAAGTAAGCTGCGTCCGCTTCCCCCACTGGTTAGCCTGACCCCTGCCTGCGGTACGTAGGCTCATTTAGCTTGATAAGTGTCTCTGATTGAAGGGTGCTGCCGAATCTTTCTAGGTCACAATGCAGCACATGCTCTTCGCAGCAACAATGAACACTAGTCCCTGCTTTTTCTTCCAGTCAGAGCATGTGTGATGAAGGAGCTATGGAGTGAATTAGAGGAGCAGATTGCTTTAGCACAAAGGATGAATGAACACATCAGGAAGCAGTGATTAATAATGCACATATGTTTAAAATAGAAAACGCGTTATGAGGCAAGAATAGACTGCAAAAGTAATGTGACTTAACACGGAGTTGTTTTTACAGAGTACACCTTACACCATACCTCTACATCAGCGAAGAAAGTTTTGATATTATACTGAGATTATCCTTTGGTCGGCCTTATAGTGCAACTATGAAGTAACGGGCCGTTTAAGAGTAGAACATTAACCAAACGTTGCACGAGTAAAGATAAATAGCCCGATGCTAATTTCCTATGCAATAACCAGCTCATGTTTACTGTACTAATCCTGTGCACATGAGGCGAATCGCCCAAAGTAATTGAAAACAACCTGTGTGACAACAAACATGTTACGTGTTTGAACTGAGTGCTATCCTCCCGACAGTTGTTACGATAGCTTCTAACAATGCCTGAAATGTAGGTCCATTGGTTAAATACTAGGTAACAGTAGACATAGGAAAGTATTTTGACTTGTTTTCTTTCCTTAAAATTCAGGACATGCAGCTTGAAGCTGTGATAAACCTCTGGAGTTGGGCTGTGTATCCCCCGCGGACTTTATGGCTCTACCACTCTACAAAGTTTATGATGCAGTGATGGCACATCCTTGTGACTGAAAAGACTCCATTTGCAACACAGTTAAGCAGAAGTGTAAAGTATAACAGTGGATATAAGTGCTGGGGATTTGAGTTTATCTTTGGTCTTTAAATTTCTCTCAATGCATCCGCTGACAACTTAACGAACTTTCTTTACTGTAAGTGGTGTTTAGTGGCAGCTACTAAAAACTATGATGATGAATATTGCAATATCTACGATTTTGTCTGTGAGTTATAAGCTTGCAAATTAATGCAATAAACAGGTTTTATTAATTTTTTTTCAATAATGTTTTAGAATCCGGTTTATTCACTATAAAAGCTGGATTGTCCAGCCAACAAGCACTTCTGATCTAGTTTATACAGTCCATATAGAGCAATAAGTGGTATTTGTATTTCTTTTTCACTGCACACTAGCAGCCAGCAGCCACCAGTCAACTGGTCACTGCACCTGATCAACAGCAAGTCATTTCAGAGCTCTCTGAGGTGCTTTAAGAGAGGCAGCCTCGGCAGCATCAGGCGAGGGTTTATTACTGTACATCAACACCTGTCTGAGATGATTGGGCTGGGTATTTGAGGGTCAGAGTGAAAGAGGGCACTTGGAGCCTTGTCTGTTACAGAAAGGTACGATGATGGAACAGACAGGCGAGGGTAATCTTACACAGGGTGATATGGCCAGTAATGTAGAAAATCTCAGAAGATCCTCTTCTCCGGCAGAGGGGTGATTTGGGAAATAGATTCCATACTGTCCACTATCCTTAGAAGAGTCCTTCTCTCTAATATTGTGCTCCACCTGGTATCATGATTTATTTATCACGAGGAGGTACCCGTTTCTCTCCCCCAAGTGAGCGCCTGTCCTCTGTCAATGCTTATTTAAAATGTACTAGAATATAAGTGCTGGAATAACTTATTCCACTACTTCAATGTTTACTGAATGAGGTCAAAATCAGAGAAAATGTGGCCATGAAATTGCCACAGGAGGGGAATATTTACCACATGTTCTCATCACTCTGTTGATCTGTAAACATATGTTTGATGGGGAATAGCTTGTTTTGATGTGCATTGATGGCTTTCTGTTTGAAAAGATTTTTGTTAGCTGTCTAGTAAACAGATGGAGGATTGCCATCCATCAAGTCTTGTATACGTAAATTATGTAAAAGTGCTTCTTTGACATGTTTCTAATGATCATAATATCAAGGTGTCCAAATTTTTCCCATCTTACATATTTTAGTATTTATCAGCAAATAAAAACAACTGTGAAATATGGCAGATGCACAGATTGCAGTTTGAACATATGTAAAAAATACATCAGGTGTGGGTGAACAAAATAAATGAGACATAACACCCTCACTGGGTTCATTTGAAATGCACGCCGTATGAGTGAATTTTCTGTGGATCGCTTCATTACGCTGTGTTCAAGTGGCCTCTCTCCATCTGTTCCTGTGCCACCCGTTCTTCTGGGAGTCATTTTTAGAGTAGACTGAGAGAAGTTTGCAGTGCTTGTTAGTTAATTATGCAGCATCCAATGTCTAGCATGGCTTTGCCTTTTTTTTCCACGGGAAAGTCAAAAAATGTGTTCAGTGGAGCTATTCAAACACATCTCGGTGTAATTCTCTCTCAACATGTCATAATACATTTCCAGCATGCCCCTGTGCAGCACTTCCAGCGCTGGAAGTGGTTTATGCCCGTTAGGAAGTCTCAGCAATTATCAAAATAGCCTTGCATGCTGGCTTCTTAAGTAAACACGTTCGCAAACATTGTTTTAATGCAGTTAGCTCCTGCAGTTATGCAGTTTCTTCTCACTCCTTACCCCATGCTTACTTCCTCTCAATTTAATTCCCCTCAAGACGTGAAGAGGGGACCATGCAAGCCACTCACAATGTGGTGATATGGTTTTTTTCTTATCCCCCAGAAGCTAATTTATCATCCCGTCTTGCTCTGAAAGAAAGTATTTACTGGATTCACTAGAACAATTGTCCAGTGACTCGTAAATGTGTGCAATCTCCTCTCGACATCTTATACACTGTTGGATGAAACAGCACTTTGGGAGCATTTTGAATTTCTCGTTACATACTTAATATTACCCAGCAGTGTGTGAACAACATGCAGAGCGGTGCAATATGTGCACAGCACTGTTGGCTTGAAAAGCTGTGGCCACATTACATGAAAGCTCAGGGCAGCTTTGTGAAGCAGGAGGCAGGCGCTCTGACTGGCTCGCACTGCCCGTTGAACATGCCTGGGCGAATCGCTGGGCGATTGTGGCTAAGTGGATATCAGGGCCGTCTTTCAATCAGAGGGTTCGAAC
Organism: Anarhichas minor; assembly: GCF_050575085.1. Taxonomy (NCBI): domain Eukaryota; kingdom Metazoa; phylum Chordata; class Actinopteri; order Perciformes; family Anarhichadidae; genus Anarhichas; species Anarhichas minor. The sequence continues at coordinate 3,285,968 of NW_027466508.1, forward strand.
CCCGGCTCCGGCTCCGCTAGTTGCGTGTTGATGTGTCCTTGAGCAAGACACTTAACCCCAAAATTGCTCCCGTAGCTGTGCCTACGGTGTAGAAATGTGATAGACTCTGAATTGTAAGTCACTTTGGATAAAAGCGTCTGCTAAATGACTGTAATGTAATGTAATGTAATGCCTGCTTATAATCTCAACAAGGCCATGTACAAAGATTGAGACGGATGCAGAGTATTAAGACATATTTTGTTATAGAAAAAAGAGAGTTTAGAAACATATGGAGCATATAGATGGACAGCAGAGTAATTCATTATGTTCCAGGAGTCTTTAAGACATTTTTATTGATATTTTGATGCTTTCTTTCTTCATGCAGAACTTCACTGAAATCCATTTCACATCCTGTGATTTCAACAGGACCTTAAGACGGAGCAATCAACACACTTAATCACAAGAAGTGTTTCATAGCCATGTACAAATGAAAATACATTTTGTTTGGTCTATCACTTTAACGTACCTGCACATTTTGCTTCAAAATGGCATTTGTCAATGTTTCTTCAGCAGCGTCAGAAAGACAAATTCCTGTATGCAAATTGTTCTCCTTAATTATATTGAGTGTGGTTGTGATTGTATTGCAGTTGAGTCTGCAAAGGTCCAGTGGGTCTGTGGGCGGGAGATATTACAGACGAGCCACAGGGACCTGATTTAGGTCAGGCCATCTTGATTGGTGAGTTGTGTTGCATGGTGTTGGCACAGGGATGAAGTGTCCTTTGAAGTGTTCGCTTGAAGCATTTGGTGTAATTATCCTGTCATGAGAGGGACTCTAAGCCTGAGACTTCATTAGGCACATGGCCCCTGCTTTTTCATCTTTTCTCAACAAATAAAAAAACCCTCATCTTTATGGAGGCCTTAAAGTGCTAAACAACGCTGTGATGAGCGCAGGGCCAATACCTCCTGACAACTCACTAATCAAAAGCATCATTACAAACTCTACCGCATAATGGGCCTCATTTATCCCTTTGGGGCTTCATGAGAGGTGGGCTTTTGCAGTCCTTGAGGTCTGGAGAATCAACCACTTCCTTAGCCAGATTTAGGTCATCAGACCGGCCAAACTCATCCACCTGCTGTATGGCAAATTTGGAAGATTTATACTATTGTGCTGTAGAGGTTATGGGTTGTATAATCAGTGAGGGAGCAAGATGGGAACTCTGTAGTCCAGCAACAGGGAGGCAGCAGATGCAGCATGCGTTGGTGCTGGCAGAGCACACCGATCATTTATTGAGGTTCTCCTTCATTGCCTCTATCCGTGTTGAGAGGCCTAGCACTGGTAATGACCAGAGAAAGATGGTAGTGCCACGCTACGGGGCTCCTCAGTATGTCTGCTTCCCTGAGATAGCGCTTGGATTAAGCCTGAGTACTGTCAGGTCACGCTGGTCACATGCCAGGAAAAAAGGTGTGTGTGTGAGCGCAGACAGGCCACACTGACCCATTTTAATGACTCGGTAGAGTTTTCATTAACAAACACGGTGTCTTTCTGTTGGAGGCCAGTGAAGGTCTAAAGTGATTACAGTTCGTCAGAATGCGGCAAATGTGTGGCTGTGTTTGTGTGTGTGTGTGGTGGGTTGGATGGTCAACGTAGTTGACCTATTTCAGAAAAAGGGGGGAGAATCTCTCCAGCACGGGAGAATGCAACACCACAGGAACCGGCTCAGCCTAATCCAGCAGTAAATCCCTCACCCTGACACTTTACACTGCCAGTTTGTCTACAGGCCAAATCAGTGAGCAGATAAGCAGCAAGTCAACCCAGAGAAAAAAAAGATACAAGACTACCCTAAGAAATAAAAAGATACAAGTCTACCTTGAGAAAATAAAAGATACATTGATAGTACAGTTACATAGCTACATGGCTATTGTGGGGTGCCTGTGGCTCAGGAGGTAGAGCAAGTCGACCACTTATTGGAAGATCAGTGGTTTGATCTCTGGCTCTTTCAGTCGTTATGCCAAAGTGTCCTCGGGCAACTGTGTGAAGGAGCATTTTAGATTATATCCTGATGAGCAGGCGGCACCTTTGAGCGCTCCGAATGGTCGGAAGGTACTATATTAATACAAAACCATCATCTCAATTTTGCACTGGTGACTAATGATACTCTCTGTGTAGTGTGGGGAATGTATGAAGACCTATAAAAGCAGTGGTAGTAGTTCAAATAGTCAATCGACTTACAATCGGCAGTATCGAAAGAAAATATGAGAAACTGAAGAGAAAGTACAGTGCACTTGGAGGTTTTTGTCTCAGTTGTTAATCACTTTCTAGATTTGGTTAGGAAATGCCAACTTAAAGTCCACCTTTTAGGCTTCATTGAGTTCTTTAAATGCAAAAAAATGGGTCTCTGGCACAGGTAACTGTGAAAAGGCACACTCAAATATTTACGGTATGCACGTTTATTCATGTCCATATATTGGTCTACTTGAAACACACAAGCATCCATCTATGGTTACGACTTCAAACAGTCATTATACATTATTCAAAGAAGGAACATGAAAAAGATGAAAGATGGCTGTAGGGTAAGAGGGAGGCAGCAGGCAAAAGACTGATTGGCAAGAAAAATCATCTTCATCCAAATTTATTTTCACATTTAACTTGCGCAGCTCTTTTAGAATCTCATTGTCAGCTTTGTTCCACTTTTGTATCTGTGAAGAACCTTATTCATATCTTTGAAAAATGTAGCCTACTACAAAAACTTATTTTCAACATCAGAGTTGATTTGCACCTCACTCACATAGTCACATTATTAGTCATATACAGTCACACACAGTCATCAATGTCTTCATCATAGGTGAGGATGGAACTGCAAACCCCCCACTCAGCAAAAATATTTTGCAGTATCCACTCCCTTCAGCCAACATGACGGAGTGTTCTATTTATGGTTGCGTGAGAAATTATCAATGTCTAGTGTTGCCATGCAAAAGCTATCACCTGCCCCGCTTTAGTAATTAAACATCTTTCTTTTCCAAATTCCTGTTATGGCTCCTATCACTGTCTATCCTCTCAGGCTGGGGACGGATGATATTGCCTAATGACAGTTTCCATGCTGCAGCAATGGGTGTTATTTCACAATTCCAAGGGTGTAAATGGATTTACACACCCCCAAAAATCTAGAATAACACACATAGATTAAAAAAAGACAAAAACTACCCTGAAGGCTTGCACTTTTTTATCACAGTACCTTTTTTCCCTACTAGATTATGCAGTTTGATTTATCAGCTCTGTTGGTGGTTAAGACAAAAGGAGAGGGAGATCAGATGTGTGGATGTGTAAAACTGGACAACTGTGTAGTGTAACTTAGTGTTAATAACTCCGGAAACATCCATGACAGCTGCCAGACTCTTTACAGTTATTGTGATTGCTATCATCTATGTCAACAAGTCGCACTTAGACACACCAGTTCTAAGGAAGTAATAGAAGAGGTGTTGTGTTGCTCTATGTGTTCATCACATTACAAATGGGTTTCTTTATTGACATAATTTGTCTGAAGTTCAGTGTCGGCTTCCCACTGTTAACTGTCCAAACTGTCACTGTTTGTCTTAAGCAACCATTGCTACGTTGTACAGGAGTGCTGCCCTGGTTAATTTAGCGACACATGGTTTCCGTGGTAACAGCAAGGGGTGTTAAATACTACAGTAAACACGCTGAGGATAATAAAAGCTTTTAAATGGCTGGCTCTGGAAAATCCTATAATAAATGTTAATAAAAATTGTAAAACTTGAATTTCCCAAACTGTAGGATATGGAGTTTGATATCATGAAGAACCTAAGGAGATGGGATGTAAAATGTGGTGTGAATGTCATGTACTTTGTCAACGATCCTCCCCAAACTCCTTCCAAAAACTTTTAGTGAAGGTAAAACAACTTCACACTACCTCTACCTTCTCTATGGAGACCTCTAAAGGTCACTTGTCCTGAAAACATAGAGAGAGTTTGTTTTAAGCATTTGAACAACCAATGCTGTTGACTTCCTAGTGAGAACAGTCTCTGCAATATGTATCAAAATATGTACACGTGTATAAACTCATACTATGTAGTGTGCAGTGAATGAATACGTAGAATTACCTAATAATTTGGAGGCAGCTAGAAATGAAGCAGAGTTCTGTCATATACACGCCATGACGTGTTACCGGAACTATTGAACATTCAGGCCACGTCTGCAGCTCTGCTCCATATGCAATCATGTTTCAAGCTGTTTGCATGAATTATAGAAGCACGTCGCTCCTTTTATTCAAACGTCAGCCATGAATCTGCTGTGCCTGGCTGTAACTTTTTAACAACTGCACTGGTTTACAGTTTAGCTGTTGTGCTTGTTCACAAACAGAATACCGACACAAAGTAAGACCCATCCATCAACAGAATGCCAACAACAGAAAGTATGTGTAAGTGTAATCCTGCACCAATGAACTGTTCCTGCCTATACCAGAAAGGAAAGCTAATCATCGTGCATTGAGCTCGGGGGCATGTTTTGTTATTGCTCTCGGTATTAGCATTCTTATAGTTGATGATGCTAATTAGCTCGCACCTAGGAATATATATGTAATTATTGATTGATAACCAATGCTAATTTATAATCATCGCACCTGCCACAAGATACTCATTGATGGCTGCTTGTGGATTTTCATGACACCCTACAAAGCCGTGCTGTTACACAGACTCGCATCTACCGTTAAGCCCAGCCCGTTAAAGTGAGTTACTATGAAGCCGTGTCAAAGTACCACACCATCTCCCGTAATATCCACTTACTAACAGTCTGTCCTGTGTATGAGTGTGTCCTGAGAAATGATGGTTGTTTTATTCTGACGTATTTATTATCAATTACAACAAAACATGAAACACACATGATAACCAAGGAACCACCAACCCTTGATGTAAAGCATTTTCTAAAGAATATAACAAATGTTAAAGCACCGATCTACACTGTTAGGCCTTGAATCAACGCTAAAATGTTTAAAGGTCTTGAACAACACAAATATCCACCATCGACTACTCGGTCGACAACTGCCTTTTCAGCTTTACAGCACTTTTTTATATTTTGTTAGAACTTGGGGTTAGTTTTCATTGTTGTCGGGCCACGACTTTGGATGAAATGTCTGCACTGAGAGAGCAGCAGCTAACCCTACTATTATTACAGGGCATGCAATCAATATGCCACTGGCATTTCTAGGTTTCCTTGGCCTGCAGCGCTTATCTTAATGGGAGTGTGCTCCCATTTTCTTTTATTGTGTGAAGCCATATATCATTACCCACCAAATATAGCTGGATCTACTCTGCTAAAAAAGAAAACATTGAGGCACGGAGAAAAAAAAAAAAAAAATGCAATTTATTTTTATTTTAACCTTCTCTTTGCTGCTCATGGGGGCGGCGGTGGTAGGCCTCAAGAATTTATCTTGAGCTATTCAATTTCTGCTTCATCATCTTTGTTTGTGCTTTGAGCTTTCAGACAAAGGTTTCCCCAGTGTTTGCAGTAGCATCATTCCTTGTGAACCAAAACCATGTCGGGAGAGGAATATATGCTGTATGCTAATTAAGCACCTTACAGTATATACAGGTAGAAACAGATTTCTAAGGACAGATATTTTCGCGATCTTGAAATAATACACGCTTAGTCACATCTGCTCAGCAGCATGGTTGCATAATACATTCAGTTCATTTCTCAGCTGTTAAGGCTACTTATTCAGTTTGTACTAAGAAAAACACTTCATGCAAGCACGTCACCTCGACCTTTTACTGATGGTGACACTGACCTGTTATCTCTATGTCACAGCAAACCCTGCGATCCAGTAATCCCCCTATTTAAGGATGTGGTGATCACAAGCCTACAGAGGCCTATTCTTGCAATTAGGTAACAGGACTGGTACCTGGTGTGGTTTACGTCTGTCATAGTCATAAGTCATCTGCTCTCCCCAAGGTTTGATGGTTAATGTTTATTCTTAGATGCCTCTTTTCACACTGCTGTTGCACTAAGCACTCATGGCCACGCTGTTAGCTTGAACAAGTCTCCTCTGACCTCTCATCAACACAGCCTTTTCACCCTCGGGCCTGTGACTATGACTCACTGTCTGGCAGAGTGAGCCGTGTATAATAAGCAGTCCATCTCACCTTATGGTAACTGATATGCTATGATGGGGTCCCATTTACAGTGATGCGTTATCCCAAGGCATTGTTGACTTCTTAAGTTGCACTCAACTTTAAAAACAATTCCAAAAATAAAAACAAAAACTGACTGTGCCTCACTAAGACACACTTCTATCAGTAAATAAAAACTGTTTGTGATCTTTAAAGAAATAAAACAAATCATTAATCCTACGATTTTACACATATGTTTATTTCTCCTAAGCTACAGATGGAGAGCAACAAAAGCCAGAAGTAGTGAAGAATTCGAGAGATAAAAAAAACAACCTGTAGCTGCTCTATTAAAAAATAATTGGGAGATTGAATTTGCGTAGTCGTACAATGTTTGCTTGAGCTTTTACACCCAAATGAGCTTTATCTGGTGAGATGCTTGCAGTTATGAACCAGAAAATGTGCCCACATCTCCGTGAAATCACCCTGGCGTCTGTTACAGTGTTCACAATGTCGTACTCGCACTCGCCCAGTGGAGCAGATCAAGGATTGCTCTCTTGATGACATCAAAATAATCTTGACTTCTATATTTTCTAATAATAGAAGTGTTCATTTGCACATTAGGGCTATCCTCGGAAATCATGATGTTCAGAGTCGGCACCTAAAACCAGCGTAGTACCCCACACTAAACTCCTCTGACAGCACTTGTTTCACCTGTGAGACCCACATTTGAATGCCATTGTTTACATCATCATTTACTTCCACACAGAGAGCGTAAAGGTGTGCGTACTTGTCATAGATTAGTTATAAGTCCTGAACTGCTCTTTATATGCAGAAAATGTGTGTTAACTAGAGGGTTTGCGTGACCGATGACTCGTATCGTGGACTTTTAGGGAGCATACATATGTACTGTAACCATGCTCTAACAGTAATGTAGAAAACATTAAGATAGAATCTTATGAAGGGAAGATTATTTATTGGTTGCAGACATTTGGACAACGACTTTCAGTTTACCATTTATATGACATCAGACAACCTAAACGTGTTGTTTTTGATACATTTTCTGCAACCTCTGCAATTGTTGTACAAAATAGGTATAATAAATGCTCACATCTTCACATTCACATTGGAGGAGCTTTTGAAGAAAATGATATACAATCCTATCTCAAAATCCTATTACTTTAGAATGCATTCTAAAGTTAAGATAAGTTAAATGTTGAATGTTTTGCAGGTTGCTTAATGATCAGTTCTTTATATATATTACAGACAGCTTACCGATCCGCAGTTACTTCTATCTGTGAGGGGTCATGACACCTTCACAAACGGTCTTGAGTGATGGCACACTCTCCTCCTTCCCCACCACCGTGCTGAAGTAGGCCACAAATATTGGCATGACTCGCTCTCCAACTTCTTTATCCTCCGAACAATTTGTCATTGCTTCCAGGGATCTGCCATTTCTATCTGTGACAATCTGTAGGGCGGTCGCCTCAGAGAGTGACAAAACCTGTCACAGTGCGTCACTTTCACTTTCTCCCCAGCAAGCGGCGGGACATCTTTGAGTCGGCAGCACCTTTATCAGATCTGGCAGTTCCTAAAGCTTTGCTTATAACGCCATGCAAGTTGGAGGAGAGGAGCCGGTGACTTTACAGAGACCTATTTGCAAACAAAATCACTGGGAGACATTCCCCACAAGGCACCATCTGGCTGCTACACATACCTGCTTCCATCACTCCCTCACCATCACCAGCCTTTTCTATTTATAGACCGCGCTCCTGTCCACCCACCCACACATTGCATCTTGTAAAACAGGCAACAAAATTATAGCAAACTGAAGAATCTCCTTCAGGCAATCAATCATCAGGGGTGACAGATGTCAACGCATCTCTCCGTAATGTGTGGATAACATCTTCCTAACAGTCTGCCGTCGCTAACAATAGAAATGAACAATCAGCCGGCTCCTTGCCAGACCTTGCAGAGATAGTTAGGCCGCCAATGACCTTCTTTGTCATGATCAGAACTATTTGCTTTTTTTCAGCTTGGCTATGTTAGAGTTTGTAAGATGAGCTCTGAAATAGAATGAAGACCCTAAGTGTGAGGTAAGAACTCGCTGCGGTGACTGATGGGGGCCGGTGGTGAGGGTACTAGGCGTGATCTAATCCGAGTGGGCTATCAGACTTATCAATACAGCAGCTATGTCTCATCTCTGAGGGGAGTGGGCTGAATTCTGATCATTGGCATTATGTTATTGAACAAGCATTTCCCAGTGAGGGAATGATATTGAGAGCCTTACCACAGAACGTGCACTTGCAAGCGAGTCGAGCATTTGCTGCATTTTGATAAGGTCCACAGTGACTGCATTTTGAATGCTATAAGAACCCTCAGAGCAGTGAACTACTGTGATTGCAGTGCTAAAATGTCACATGTGATTACAGCTAAGCAAGCAAGGACCGCGAAATACTGCCTCACTAATAGATGTTCTCCTGCATCGAAACACACATTCTCCCATTTTTATTTGTTCGTTTAACATATCCTCGTTCCATTTATGCTCAATCCAAGGTTTTATCCTCTCACAGCAAGAGTGAACTTTAACAAAATTCCAAAATAAAATACAGCCTTTGAATGTGAAATGAGTCATCAAAATCCAGATGTGCTGGCACGGCTCCCTATTAAGAAGCTGCGACTGCCTCTCTCTTTCCCTCTCTTTTTTTGGATGGATTTCATCAGCCATCTCATAGTGAGAATTAGTCAATGTGCATGGATCAGCTCCTTTAATTACATATTGAAATATTAGTCATAACCTCAAAAACATATTGATTACTTGCCTGAAATGTGCAGAGAATACATATATGTGCCCCTCAGAGCAATACCCCAGCATATTTTCCTCCCAACAATTCTCTTGATTTGTGTTCTAATGTTTGCGTGTGTGTATGTGTGTGTGTGTATGTGTATGCGTGTGTGTGTGTATTGATAATTATAGGTTGCAGAGTTGGCAGGGAAACATGGTGGTGTGTAGAGAAGCGCTACCTCACTCACATAAGTCCTTCCGGCAAGAGAAGCCTGGTAAACAAACCTCACCAAAGTGAGAGAAACAAATTCTGTCAGCTAGGTCTAGCTGTATTTTAGTGCAGCCTTAATATTTTCTGGTACTTTCTGGACTCATTATGTTTGTCAGGAAGCTCATGAGATTTGTAACGTGTGAGTGAGTGTGCACCCCTGGGTCTGTCCACGGCTAATCTCACATTCTGCTGCAGCAAACTACGTAATATGTTGGATACTCGGGTATGGCTGCATACTGCCTGCTGACTCCTCACGCACTAGTCTTAACCAGCCCCTGGCCGGTAGGAGCTGCTAATAACACAGCTGACTGCCCACCCCCCCAATCTGCTACTCTACACCCACAATGAGGGGATAACAGTTTAAGGTGTGTTTGGCTAACAGCTAAAAAAAACTACCAGTGCACACACTGCTGGAGCACAACTCAATCGCTGCTAAGCAGGAAACCAGCTCGGTAAGTAAAAAATTTTTTTGGCAAGATTTTATGTCTTATATTACGACATAGAGCTGATTGCCTGCATTCATCGCTGTTTTTTTTTGTTTGAACAAAGTGTGTTTTGCGACACCTTACAGGCCAGTGGTGTCTATTCGGGGGGTTAACCACTCTACTGAGTGCACCCCATAGTACACTGTATGGGGGTTGTGGTTGTCCAAATGAAGGCATACCAAAAGATACTTCAGTATGCATAATCATTAAAAAAATGTCACGGTTGAGTCAGTTAATATGCATTTAACTAAAGCCAGGTGTCAAATTTCTGCCCAGTGACAGGAAATGTGTGCAACTCTAGAATGGATGACTCTAGATGTAAATGGCAAGTCCATGGTGGCTGACCGAGAATGTAGTCCATTGTAACACAAATCATCCATCCATCAGATTTCCTCCCGTCTGCTACATTCTGCTCTGCTGTCTTGTTAGAAAACGCATAACACAGTGGGGTTCTGTACCTGCATTCTCCAGCAACATTAAAAGAGCCAATTACCACAGACAAATAAGCAATGTACTGTGAAGGTGAAGGACAGGAGAGGCAATTTTTCTCATCTCTTGCTTTCACGCTTTAAATTGCCAGTCCATAAACAGTGGGCCCATTGTACTGTGCTGTTGACACAAATTGGAAGGAGTGAACAATGGAGATGTATAGTTCCATGTAAAGCATATTCATCTTTTCAATAAAGTTGGCATTGGTAGGGAAGAGAAAGTGTGAAGTCAGGCACAGCATGTAATTAGCAGGTAGCGTTATAGTACGGTCGCTTTGTCGAGCCATCTGTGGGGAACATTTGTGAGGATCTGTGCGACTGAGCTTCCCTCGCTTCTTTGTCTTCACCTGCGTTTCTCTGTGACCCTCTCCCCTATATGCTCAGCCTGCCAGCAAATCGCTTCCTCCAAACTTAACGTAGTGTCTGTTTGCAAGTCTCCATGATGCAATTACTGGTGTTTGCCAAGGCACCTTGTGACGCAAGCCCCTCGCTTTTCACACAACGTTCGGTTCCTGGAAACGTTTGAAAAGGGGCCGCATTAATAATCCATGCACTCTGTGTCCGTGCGTGGATGTGGCGGCAACGAACAAGCGAAAGTCCTTAGTTGGCCGCTGTTTTGACACCTTTCAGGGTTTCTCCCTCTCTCTTTGGCAACTGAGCTTTGATTGATGACAACAAAAGGGATGGTGAAATCTAAGAGCTGGATGGAGAGATAACTGACTGGCTGAGAATGACTCAGTCTGTTGCGGAGAGTCAGTCTGCTGCAGCCTGGAGGAAGAGAGCGAGACAGGAGGGCAAGAGTGCAAGGGAGCAGGGAAGGGAGAAGGTATCGCGGGGTAAATGGGGCCTTGCAGTTTGGTTGTGCACAAAGCTTCATCATCCTTGGCTCATGTTTGGGAGGTATACATGACTGGGCTAATGTTGCTTTATTTGTGAAAAGAAACATCATCAACAATCAGAGTGATGTGACCAAACACACAGTGGGGCCTCGCCAACAGCATTCTATCTAATCAATCTACTGCGGGAGGACAGAGAACACACTCGTGACATGCATTCACGCTAGAATACACACCCACAATAGGCACCCACAAAACTACAGTATATATATACACACACACACACTCCTGTACACATAACCAATCTCATCTTCTGGCAGATACCCATGCACCCACACAAACATGCATCAATCACGAGCTCTTTTTTCCCTCTCAAATAAAAACACACTGTCATACACACGCAACAGATACATATACAGCACACGCCAAATCAGATTACCTGCGAGGCTGGCTCATACTATTCTGATCCTGATGGGAAACTGTGATTATTCTGATGGCAGCTTGTATATATAGGTCTAACCTCAGGGTTTGAGAGTTTTATTTATAGGCTACCAATAACACTTAAAAATGTCTACCGCAGCTCTGACTGCACCTCTGCCATCATCAGACATATTCCCTCTCGTGTGACCTTGGCTTCTATGCGGTGAATGTACACGGATGCAGATAACATGCAACGTGATTAGGTCAGTCACTACCCCCCCCCCCCCCTGCCCACTTTGTAGCCATCATTTGTGCTTCATGTTTATTTATTTATTTTTGTCACAAGGTGATGGCTGCCAATGATGTCAGAGAGGCGGCAGATGTAGTGTGGACACTGGCGTCGGGGGCTTTGGCGTGCGCTCCCTCTTTAAATAGCCCCAGATCTAATCTGCAGACAGCAGCAGAGTTCTGACAGATCCTGCCTCGGTGCCTCCTCCCACTAGGTGACACATTCTTTATTTATTTTTTCTCTCCTCCGCTCTGGTATTCACTCCGTGGAGCACTGGCCCCTCAAGCTATTGTCAGTTCCGTTCTCCTTCCATGTCTGAAAAACCAAATGGATTTACAGGGTTTACTGTCAACCCCTCCCTTTTTCAGGCCTTGTGAATGTGACACAGTCTTCTATTTCCACTCTTTCATTTCTGCACTATCCAATCCTTTATGAGGACTTGGTCATTCTTCTTAGTATGGGGCGCTGCTGTTGTGGCACTGGCTCTACTTTGTCTAAGTGTGACTTTCACATGACATCATAATATCTCTTAAACTTTGTTCTTAGCTCTATATAGTGCAAGTGTATGAGATAGTCACAGCAGTCATGACAATTTCAAAGACGAACAGCAAATCCAAAAAGAGTTTGAACATTTAACCCTCATTGCGTGGGCGGAAGACTGTAAAGAAGCTATATAAATGTCCATCTACCATTGCTTATCCAGTAAGCCTGAGATGCAGAACTGCTCTCTTAAGAAAAACTACAGAATGAGGCATTTCAGCAAATACCTCTAAACAATATATGTTTACGTTCAAATGATAAAGGTTGTAGTGATTGAAGTTATTATATAGCGACAAAGTCCTTGGAGGGAGGAGGTGGATGAATGGCTCATAAAAATATTGAACTTTAACATGGGAGAGCGCTGTTCGTTTACCATTTCCTACGGCCAATTAACATGGCTTTCTTTCAACCATGGTTTTTCTGTAACCTTAACTGCATTATTATTATAATCACCAAAAGGATAAGGGTCCCTAACCTTATCAGAGTAACCATTTAAACCTAAACCATGATGTTGTTCTAACCTTAACAGAGTACTTTTTAAACCTTAACTAAAGTTTTGTTAATCATTTTATTGATTTACTAATTTTAACAGTTTGGAAGGTACTGATAAACAAAGTCATTCTGTCGATCAGAGTAAAAAATGTTGTTCTAGTGGGAAGTGTTTTTTGTCGTTCAATTTGGGGGACTTGAATGGAGAGATGCACCAATGCAGGTGGTTTTCAGCTATTCGGCCAGGACCGGTGACTGTCCAGTCAGTTTCATATATGCTGGCTAATTTACACACCTGTGCCCCCACCGCATTTTAGTTTTACGTCGGCACACAGCAGCACAAACAGTTACGTCACACATGGTGAGTGAGAAAGACATAAAGCTCACAATTTGTCATAACTTCAAGTCCAAAGTAAGCCGTGGAGGAATAACTTTAAAAACATTTTGAACAACTAACTCAATCAGACACTTCTAACATTGTAACTCATTGCATGCTGCTCAGAGTAATCGCAGTGACTCCCTAGCACAGTCCTGCTTGTAACGGAGCTAACAGCCAAGATTCACAGAGGTTTCATTGACTTGCATTATGGTGCGTTCAAGCTCTACTCAACAATTGAGCGGTATTGGGCGAAGGTAAAACATAAGGCTAGCACGATGTGTTCAAATGTGATTTTGTAAATTGTAGTTTTTGGTGAGAAATTTAAATAAATGCAGTCGTTATGAGGAGATGTTTTTAAAGCAATATAAAATATATTTAAAAAATATTAAAAAAACATTAGAGAAGGAATTATTACCTACTAAACTAACACTTGAATATTATATATTCAAATATAGTATTAAAACGAATGCCAAGATTGTTTTTATCAAAGCAAGTAGCCTATTCAAATAAAAATGAAGAAGAAGAAGGAGATATTAATAAAGTAAAAGTATAACATTTAGAATTTTTGACAGTTTACACTGACTTCGCGACAGTTGGAATACATTTTTTTCGGGACAGTTCTAGAATGGTGGTAAAAAAAAAAGTCTGTCTGGCAACTTGCTGTCAATTAGAGTTCTTAGAAAGAAACTTGTAAATGGCACAAATCGGAATTTCGTGGTTTCAGACTTTTAAAAAATTGTATACGGCCAAGAAAATTGCAACAGGTGCATCTTTACTTGGACTGTTGACACCAATCTAGAGCCTCGCTATCTAACATGGTTGCTTGATATCACCAGTGCAAACGAATACATTTTTGTAATTTGAGGTGGTAAAATGGACATTTTCAATTGAAGGTTTTCTTCTTCTTATTTTTTTGAATAAAAAAGAGGGAAGCAATGACTATTATTATGACTAGATTATGCCTTATACACCTTTTCCTATCTAATACCTTTGAGAAACCTAATGAATCTGCAGCTCCTCAAATGTAGGTCTACTCTCGGCCAACAATAGAAAACTATACTAATACAGAACAGCGCCAATGTGAAGATCATGAATGCTTATGAAACCTTCTCATCCCTACGATTAAGGTTGTAAAGCTATTACCATGCCAAAGCAATGAGTTATTTGACTCACATATTCAAACTTATGAACTGTGTTAAGAGACATCATGAGCTTTAGTAATAGTGCTCCAGACATGAATTGAATCACCATTGGCTCCATCACACTGAACCCAAGTCTTTTAATTGAGACAAAAACTCTATCTATATGAAGATAAATGAATGCAACTAAAAGTAATCTGTAATTCATGGTATCCAAACAGTATTTGGTCAAGCGTTGAGCACCATACCTGGATGTTGAATTCATAATTGCAGTCCCTTAGGATGCAGTTCTTTTATTCTGTAGATGCTGGCTCCAAAACAAATGAGATGGCATTGAAGAAGAAAAGAAAACCCCAACTTGCTCAACACACCTCAGGAGCACTTCAATTTAGATTTTCTAACCCGGTCAAGAGTGGCGATCTTGATAAACCACACTCGAGGCTTCATTACACCCCTTCTGAATCCTTTGATCACTGATGTTGTGTCGAAATATTTGTTTTAGTCTTTGGCTGTTTTAGTCTTTTGGCTCAATTTCTCAGTTTGTCGAGTTTTTACTGTCCAACCCTTAAAAGGGGAAGACATCCATTATTAATTCCTGTCAAGTTTCACCTTGTGAATTAAGTGTTTCGGCATAACCACTGCACCAAAAGACTTCAAGGCTGTGGGATAATCCTATAGCGGTAGTCTCTTCATGTTGGCTTGCATAACCATTTCAATGTAAATGCCATGCATACCATCCCTTTCCACTCCATGCTGACAAGCCTGGAAATTAGCTATCGTGTAATGCTGCACCGTATCTGCGCTCTGCACTCAGTACTCTAGTGGAGGCAGCAGCCGTGTGGACTTTGCTGGGATGAAAAGGATGAAAATGGAATATAGTTTTACTTTGTTCAATTGTGTGATGACATGGTGAAATCCATTTCCATGAGTCTCTCGACCCTCCTCGCTCCATGCACAATTAATTTGATACAAGCTAGAAGCATAAATCCTAGATGATTATGCTGTGTTCAGGACAACAGCAATGCATGTTTTCATCTTCTCAGGACTCAAGAACAGCAGGAGACAGGGAAATTAGTTTTTGCTGTATTATGTAGATGCCGGTGTATTCTGCAGCATCGACAGGATTCAGCAGGTGATGTATGTGTGTCGAAAGGTTGGGGGCGGTCAAGGTTATTAAAGTTAAACAAAAGACAAACGTAATTTTAGGTTTGTTTTTTACCAAAAACATATTACATTTTAACGATGGCAGGTTAGTTAAAATGTCTGTAGTAGTCAGACTTTGTCTCTTGAGCAGTGATCCTCTGAGGTGAGACTCATCGGTAATGATCAAAATGTAAAGGTGATCGTTGCAAAGCCCCCTCCTCCACAACACAGACAGAATTAAAAGCGCAGTCGTTCAGGCTGGAAAGTGGCCAGCTGTTCTGGGTTAATAGATGGGCTTGGCCAGACGTCTGCGAGGTGACCGCTAGCTGGCAGCCTGCTGGATAAGGTTGCAGATTGTAAGTGGACATGTACTTTGCTTCCCCTTGTGTGCAGTTGTCGCGGGAGATGATGAAGCACCATGAATCTCCCTCCTTTTCTGTCTTTAGCACCCTCGTCTCGCCCTTATTCTAACCTCCCTAACCATTCTTTATCTGTCTTTAAGGCCAAAGCAAATGTAGTGCTGACACGTGGGTACCGTCTTCCTGGCCCCCTGACTTTAGACCCAAGAGTGGAGTGTCTCTATTGACTCAGGGGAGTTCAAGGACTAAGAGAGCATTATTAAAAAAAAAGACAGACAGACAGGGAGAAAGAGACAACAGGATTCAGAGACCATGCCCTGTGATAACCTGTACTTACTTTGCACTGCCACACTGTACACGTGCCCGCAAACCTGAATTTAAATCAGTGCAGCCACAGGCTTTGACCTGAAATGGCATGCTAAAATATGTACATTGCTCTAACTATTCATCCAGTGTGTCCCGGTTACAGCTACTTCTTAATTCAGTGCTGCGCTGCTTAGTGGTTTCATTTGGCATCTGCTCTCATTTCCAGAATCAAAAAAGGAGCAAGGGAGCAAGATGGTGGTTGGTGTGCTCGGTCAGCCACAAATGTTACTGTAACTTTTCCTGTAATCTTTGCAGTAGAGCTGTGTTATGACTGTTGAGCTGAAATGTTGGTCAGAAGCGAGCAGTAAAAACGGACATGCTCCCTCATAAGTAGCCAGCTTCCATGCATGCACTTAAGGCAGCATGAATTAGCCATGCAATAATGTACATTTTTAAAAATCAACATTGGAACACTCTATATTTGATTGACAAGTCTTTTAATATAAGAGCCATTAGATCACGGAGTGGCTCTGGCTCAGAGGTCGAGGCGGTGTCTTCCAATCAGAAGATTGACGGTTCCTCCGGTCCAAGCCCACGTGTCCTTGCGCAAGACACTGAACCCCAAATTGCTCCCATATGCTGTGCCATCAGTGAATGGGTGTGAATGTGGATTAGTTTAGTCCTGATGGACAGGTGGAACCTTGCACGGTAGCCCCTGCCATCAGTGTGTGAATGGGTGAATGATGGCATGGAGTGTAAAGAGCTTTGGGTGGTCGGAAGACTAGAAAGGCGCTACACAAATGCAAGTCCATTTACCAGGCATCACAACTGAAGTCTACTCTGTGTAAACAGTTTGTCTACATCAGCAATGTTTGGAAATATTGCAATAAAGCAGCCTATATTCTGAAATATGATCGATTGAGAAATGCACAAAGTGCTGATTTTCCATCTACAACTCAAACTCGTGAATTATGTATGTGAATATACTGTACCTACTTAATAATTTATATAGTAAAACAAATGACTGATTGGGCCTCAAAAGTATTCACTCTAATGCAAAAAATGGGAGGAAATCCGAGTATGTGAGCAGGGCAACACATATCGGGTAGTGTTTGCAGCATCTGTGATAGAACCCATCGAAATGCATATCAAATATCCATTTAATGGGTCACACATTATTTGGATAGTCCAGTAGTGAAAATTGGCATCCCATTAAGTGACATTAATGTTTCACTACAAAGCCTTGGGTGTTTCAAATGCTGCTCATAATTGTGTGAGATGTAGTCAATATATTACTTGAGTACGGTTTAACTTATGGCTAGGGTTACTTCAGTAGTACAGTAGCCTGAAAGCTTTAATGCAGTAGAAATGGAGGGGGAATACAGGAGTGGAGTCTCTTGCAGCTCTCTCTTTGGCCTCGTACTGGCCTGATTAGTATTCTATCTGGATCGTAGGATAAGTTTAACCAATAAAGAATAAGGAACTGGACTCAACTAACCAGACCTGACCTGTTTCCTATACCTGCTGGAGGACCAATGCTTGTGTTTTTGTTTGCCTCTGGCCACAACTCTGCTGGGGGGTTACTGTACTACTGGGATCCAGCTCAGAGATGGCACATCAATGATACTTGCTCTCTCAAGTTGCATGGCATTAAGGAGGCATTTTAATCAGTGGTTTGTGGTATGGATAAACATGGGAACGAACCTGTATCTCAGAAGCACTTAAATGCAGAGCTGATATTAAGATGCCTCCATCTGGAGCTATACAATTACCAGTTGGCCACTAAGGACTATATGGATACAAGAAATGTGATGTGACGTGGCAGCGGTAGCTTTTAGTTCCTCGTCTCTCTATTGTCACTCTGAGCATGTTACTAAGTGTCCTCCGATGTCGAAGGCTGATGCTCCTGCAATCACTGCAGTCCATCCAATTCATTAGCCTCCAGATACCCAGCACTGATCTCAAAAAACTCACCGTTCCGCTCCGAGTAATGAAAGTGGCAATAAATGGATAGCTTTGTGGGGAGCGGGAGAGAATGAAAAAAGAAAGGGCATGCATCTATCAATTAAATGACAGGGGCAGAGTGTGTGCGGTGAATTAAGAGAATCCGATGGCCTATTTTTCCTCTCCCATTGGAAATCATCAACACTAAATACAGCAATAGCGGATAAAGGAAGGAAATCCAATAAAGTATAAAATGGATGGAAAATACAGCCACTGGCTGTCGCAAAAGTTTACAGCAGGTCTGTCGTCAGACAAATTCTCCACTGCAAAATGGAGTTTCACTGAGGCTTTCTGTGCTGCACCTTTCATCAGAGAAATTATATTTCTAAATTGAACTGCTATGCTAGATTGTGTCTTTCTTTATGGCCCTCGATATTGTGAGCACACAGCACCTCCCTCAAAGTCCAGCATTTTCTCCAGCAGTTCAGAGGCATGAAACATATCTGACGGTTATTTTGACAATGAGGTGCAAAAGGAGGGTAAGAGGTGGGTGTGTGGGCTGAGTGACGATGTTGTTAGCGGTGCCAGCGCTGCTTTTTCCTTCCTTCCTTGAAGCTTGTTTTCACCTTTTTATTGGCTCGATGACCCTCAAAGAGATGATATCCAAGGCAACCTCCAATTGTTTGTTGTCTCTTTCTTTCAGTTATCAATATTGGGTTGTCAGTCCAAGATAAAGGACAAGCATGTTCATGAATAAAAATGTAAATCCAATGCATGAATCCTGTGAATTTCTTGGATCAGAAGCATTTGAAGCCAGTCATTCTAGGATGATATGGTGGTATGCAGATCTACATCTACACACCTCATTAGAGTTCAAAACTGTTGACGTTGCAGTGCTCATACATTATTTGTTTGGATGTAAGGCTTGGTTGCACAACATCTTACAGTACGTGTGCAGAATCCCAGATACGGCTATGTTTTGATACGCTCGAAGTTCAAGCAACAACATTTTTTTTTTTTCCTGGTGTCTAAGGATCAGAAATCAATAATGTATCACTCTAAAACAATATATTTATGATGTGAAAACAGCATATATTCATCTTTGTTAGCACCTTTTCTATTTTTAAGTGCATTATAGCAGGTTTAAATGTACTACTCAGACTGCAACCATGGCGGTAAACAGCATGGCAGGTCACATGGCTTTGGCACCATACGTTTTTTATGCGCCAAAGACCAAGAGATTTAGCTACAGAATTAAAGCAATACAACTTAAACAATCACTACTAATATGACATATACTGGTTAAACAAGAGTCAAAGCATGTCGGTAATGGGAAACACTAGCTCTACATTATAATCCATTAAGGCAACTTTTATTCAAAAATGAAAATAGTCATAGCTTATGATTTTGCTACTCCTCTCTTCCTGAGCTTACACTCATGCATATGTATAGTGCAGAGGCAGGCACGCAGCAGTGCACTGAGAACAGCATGAGGCTTTGTTTTGCACTGTGTATATCTAATTGCCTGACCACCGACAGTTATAACCAGATTCAAATCCAACACTAAAGTGTTTCCCGAGCTGTTTTCCACTTCCCCACCCGAAAGCCAACCTTGCTGGAGCCCCGTGGAGGCGGGCCAAAAGGCACGTCTACCTGCGGCGGGTAGTGGCCATAGTCAACCGTTTTCAATCTGTCAATCAGGCGGGGACTGTTTCAGAGCATCAAGCCCCCGTTATCTCTCCCGCAGATTTTGGCTTCAGAACAGTTTCCCAACTGCCAATTTTATGTCCACCAAATTAGACTGAGGGAGAGGTAATGGTGTCACCCTCCTCAAGGTGTACGGATGGGCCGCATCTGGTCAAGCAGAGGAGAGTGCATTTGAAGCAGCGCAAATTTCCAGAGGAGCACTCATCCAGGAGGGCCACTAAGCCTTCACGTGGACGTGTCAAAGCAGCAGATTTTTTTGTCTTTTTGCTGCAGGCTTCAATTAGTGGAGCTAGAGAGCTTTGTGTGAGATTTACATTCACAGCCATGTTCTGTGCAAAGGTCACGCTTTCTCTTGCTTGTGTCAAAGTAGACTAACAAAAAGTTTTGAAACGAGAATCCCGCGCATGTCTCGCTCTTTTATTTCATTCTTGGAGAGACACACAGCTCCCCTGATGAGCATGCTATCTTTCTGCACTTCAATGACAAAAAAAGTAGCACTTAATGTCAAAAAAGGTTTATCTTTAGTTATTAAGTTTCTAGTTAACGCTTTGTTCTGAAACAATAAGTAACAGCGCTTGCTAAGAAATGAAGCTCTGAGAGGATGAGATCGTTTTTTTGAAGAAGAATCAAAGGGGGCATCATAATGGCAACTTAGCTGTGGGTACAAAGCACTGTGGGACTTGTAACCAAGCAGAAGGAGAGGGTACATTGATCTTAGCAAAGTGGTGAGATAAGTAGGGAAATTAGGTTTTCATTTACATAGAAAATGTGTGGAAATATGGCTCACAGGCTTGCCAAGAGTTTCCTTAATTGATTTGAGGATTTCATTGTGTCTCACAGCACATAACTCACCACAAAGAGTTAACATGTCACCTACCCAGTCTTCTGTGTTCATGTTTTGCTCTGATCTTTAAAGCGGCAGTCCATATTTTTGTCCACTTGTTTTAGTTGAAAGAGTTTGACTTTACTTTTCGATTAGGGGATGACAACAAACATTCACATTGCAATAAATGCCCCCAAAAGTATGTAAAAATGCTCCTGTGGTTTAAAATACAAATACAAATGGAGTACAAATTCTTCTTTGCTACACATTTAGCCCTTCATCCTGTAAAAATATTTTGTGGTCTTCCTAACTGATAGAACATTGGATTATATTTCTGAATGACGATCTGTTATTGATTTTGGATCAAATGCAATTACAATATATCAATTTTAAGGATGCAGGAGGCTCTCCAGTTGGTGTATTGTTACTTGAAAGGCATTTGTAGTTTTTTGTCCGTGGCAGTGAGCTTTTTCTCCTTTCTTTCTTCATAATTTAGATCTAAAGATCTACTGAGAGTGCAGTTCACTTTTGTGTGCCACCACAATTTTAGCTACTCGCAGCCCATTTAATATCGCCTCCATTTAGGTCATAGCAGATGTCTTTGACTAAATGTAGACCAAAGCTATTTTTGGTTGTTACAAATGACTCTGCAAAGCAACAGTGACGCAAGACAGATGGATCCGATGCTTCTTGGGGGCAAAGGACTTGTGAAATCCCAGCATCAGTTAAAAATAATGGAGTTGAAAAGAAGATATAATAATAACAGATAACAGACGTTCTCGTCAGCTTCCAGTGTAGATGCAGACATGACAGGTGTTAAATAGCTAGGTCCATGTTTTTTTTAATGTCGTGCATCTGAGACTGACTTGCAGTCATAGAAATATGGGATGAACTGCTGACCCTGTGGCTCACGCACTCCGTAGAGGAAGACACTTCCCTCTGTACACGGCTCCAGCTCTGAAAAAATACTGTTGTCTGCAGGCATAAGAGATAAGCCTTCTCTCGCTCTCTTTATTCTTTTTGTTTCTCTCTCTCTCTCTCTCTCCTTGGCTCCTCCTTCTTCTCCACATCATCTCTCTGCCTCTAAATATTCCCCCCCCCACACACACAGACACCTGTACAGACGGAGTCGGACACCGGATGCCCTGCTATTGTGCTATACCCTTGTCCTGTTTGTTTTGTGCTGACAAAAGCCTCCCCACAAACCCAACAATGGATGACCTGAGTGTCTTCACCTTCACCTGACTCTGAAAGTCCTGACTGCGAGCAAACCACTGTATCAAGCTGTCCTCTTTGCCAACATGAACACAGCTGATTCTTAAAGTTATAATTCCGGCTATGACATTTATAACCACCGTGGAGGTCATCATTGCAGCTCAACCTCTGTTTCATCTTTCCCTCCCTCTTTTTCCGAACCCATGTCAATGGCTGTAAAAGCCAAACATAGATAGGCGTCAAACATGAGGTAAATTAGTACAAATAAGTTTGTCTTTAGGCAAGTCACAGATGCACACGGAGTTGTTCGTAAAATACAAGCTGCAGACTAAACATGATGAGTTATGTGGTAGTGCCAGGACATTTAGCTCTGGCGGGCTGTCATTGCAATCATGATTACCATTAAAGGGACAATTAACCCAAAATCAAAACAAATATATATATTTTTCAATCTATAGTGCTATTTGTCAATCTAGATTGTTTAGGTGTGAGTTGTCTATAGTTTTGGAGATATTGTGGGGAGATCATGATTTCTAGACAGATAGATTACTGAGGAGTTTTTCTACAAGCTAGGTGCCGTATTGACCCGTTATATGTCAGAGAAGGCAGATATCTCAACAGCTGATATTTCCCAAACTAGACAACTTACACCAAAACAATCTAAATGTATAAATAGCACTAAGATACAAATATGTATTTTTGATTTACAGGGTTGAACTGTCCCTTTAAGCTCTTACTCACACAAAACGTTTTTGTTCACACTGTATTGATCATTACACTGTATCCGTTGACAATTGAAACCGTATGAATTTCAATCAATCTTAAGAGTGTATGACTTCACAGAGTTGCAAGCTGGCATGGGTCCAGGTGACCACTACTAAAATAAATGGGATCTTTCATTAAAATGTCTTTTTTGTGTTGATCTTATCTTAGATTGATGAAATCAATCATGCAGTCAACTTGTGTCGGCTTGTAATAATGTTACAATTAGTGGTTTCATTATTGCTGTTAGGATTACTCTTCTTCTGTTGGCTTTTGGACAACCTACATGTCAGAAACCAAAAATCCTCACATATTCCATAGTTTTTCTAGGAGGTCCTTAAATCAAAGAAACTGCACGTTAAAATGCTGAATTTAGGGCCGCAAGTAAGGATATACATACATATATATATGATATATATATATATATATATATCATGTATATAATGTATGTAAAACAATCTGGATAATTTTAGAAATATCCTGATTTCAGAAATATAGTGTCACAATGTTTGAAGCAATGATGGGAAACAAACCATCTTGAAGGTTATTCTGCTAATGCACGTTCATCAGTAAATTCAGTTTTTCCCAATCTGCTCTTTGCATAATCATAATTAGGATTTTTCCTCTCTAATCAGAACCTGCAGCACACGTTCCTCCGCGGCCCACATCAACCTGAAATCCCATCCCGAGGTAATGTCCTTGAGAATAACAGCGGACCAAAAAGTCTAATTATAATTCTCCCCCTTGTCGACCTTGCTGTATCGTCTACTTTGCATCATCATGGCCATAAACTGTCAACTGCACAGGTGGACTGCCTGGTTGACAAAAAATATTAATCACCCAAACAGTTTGTTGACATGTTCTGTCCTCTCTGCTGTGCCTCTTTCATCAAGCCCTGCCCTGCGTTAGATGCATGCGTTGTCATGCTATCGACAGTGACAGTGGCGGCAGCCATCCATGCCGTGCCACTGGCAGAGTGTGAGCTGCCAGTGCAAGGCAATGTGAGAAAGAGAGGCGAGATTCCAGAAACACGGAGAGCTGTCTTTGCAGACGCTTAACAGGAATTAATTTTGTGGTTGTACATCATAGACTGTGAGATTGTAGAGGTGCTGCCCTTTACAGGGAATCACAGCGACTGTGGTGAAACATGTACAAACATTATGATATAGGTCACTTATAAGCTGAGCAAAAAGCAGAAATACAACCACCGCTGAATTCTTGCTGGAAGTATAACTCATTGACATGAGTCAACTTATTCACCTGCAACCTCAACACCTACCCTACGAAGACTTACTGAGATAAACCTCGCTCCGTACTGGATAGATGGCCAACCCCGACGAAATCCAACACCACCAGTCCAATTTACAAGCCAACAACTAGCCAATAAGGAAAACAATTAAAGCAATGGTGCATAGAAGCTCTGAAATGGAACCTACAATCATTGGTCACAGTCTCCTATTCTTCGTTTATGCAACCAGCTCTCAGCATGCAAAGAGGCTTCCTGAGTTAGCAGGTATTATGCCTTGATGCAGCTGCGTGTCACTCTTTTTTAGCTGGCTCTATTCCATGTGAATGTTCAAATGTCGTGATTCACAGACTTAGTACACCTGTCCATGATGAGTCTTTCAGGGATTCACTGTTTTCTTGATGAATAATACGGCAGCTCTGCAGTGCCCAGATGGCTACGTTACTGCAGGGTAAAGATATCCATAGCAAAAGCCCTACATTTTTGAAGGTTGCCAGATTTATTTTAGACTGTACCAGTGTCATCCGTTGTAGAACTCAAATGTCCACATGCATAATAAGTGAAAACAAAATGATCTGATTAAGTCAATAAGACAGGTCCACGATGCAGATTAACTATGACACCCTGGGCCAAATTCAGACAACCTGCTTTGATATTCAGACAGACAGGCTCCTCACAAAGTGAAGTAATTAATGACATTTAAATGTTAAATGGATCTCCATCTAGTTGGCATTAATTAGCTAGATTAGAAATAAATCCCAGTCAGGGAATCTAATGTTTTGGCATTTCTGAAGTCCTGTTGCAAAGTGCGTTACCTCTGTATTAGCCTATTATTCCCTCCAGTACTCTGTGATCTCGCATACAGAGAAACTAATGCAAACTCTATGCCCTGCATTGTTTGCCAGTACTCTCAGTTGAGTCTAATTTTTGCAGTAAAGCTGTAAACTCTGTCTCCTTGTGTGCAGGCAGGCAATCCTGGCTTTATGGGTTGTAGCTGCTCCTGTAGTGGGTCAATCACAAGTCACATTAAACACTTGCGGTGATTGGCTGCCAGCAAAACCATACAAATTGTTGTTGTTTTTTGTTAGATCTGTGCACAAAAAGGATCAATTGCAGGTATCATTTGACTGGAGAAATTTCGATACCGTAAATGACAGAGCCAAATTTTGGGCAAAAGTATGCCTTAAGAACAGTCAACTTTCTGGCTGTCTTGTGGAAATGCTAACTTTTAGAACGTTTGGCCTTTGCAACTAATGACTTGGAAGAAAACTAATTAATTTGTGTTGTTGAAACAGAAAGCATATGGCTTTTCTTCAGTCACAATTTTTGAAGATCAGATTTAATTTTGTTGCTGATCAGACTCCAGACTTTTTCAGGCAATTTTATTGATAGTAATTATTTCTCACCACCTGTTGCAAATTGGTACTTTGTGGCTGTGTAAAGAACACCACAGCTGCTCTGATTTGAGCCAGTAAAATAAACACAAAAAATGAATGTTATTATTCTAACGTCAATTGTTTTATGTGTATTTAACTTAATAGTTTGTTAAACAACATGCAGGATGCTAGTTCTTCTGCGATTTCTCGTATATTTGCCTCAGCACAATGGCTTTCAGAGGCCAAATAATGTCATGGAAAACAAAGTGAGATATGTCAAAATGCACGTATCACAATTTTAGCGATCAATGCTATGACTTTCAAATCCCAAAAGACATATTGTTGACATGTCTGATAGTAACAGTGCATTAGCAGCAATGCAGCTCACATCATTTGAAAGTAGAAAATATTTTTAATTTGCGTATTTGCACTGCAACACAATCAATAATACAGGTCTAATTGAAGACAGGACAACCTAGCAGATTTTGTGCCAAAATTTATAGACCTTAAAAAATGTGTTTTCCTTGGCGGAGTGTCCTCGTTTTTATCCTCCGATTGTGTGTGTTGTTTTTTTCTGGAAATTATGCTTGTTGAAATGTGCTCAGTAATAAATGACCAGAGTGTACACTAATGTAGAACTCTGGCAACTTCCTTATAGAATCATTGGACGTTCATGTTTTCAGATAATAAGATCGGAACAAATTTATTTTATACCAAGGTAAACAGGAGGCTGAGCTTCATGCTCCATACTCATCCCGTAAAATGTTTTCTAACCTACATCAAAAAACGGCAATGTTTCAATACATTTTCCTCCCTCTGTCCAACTACAAACACCCAAGCTACAAGTAAGGCTGAATGTTACTCCATATGAGTGTATTCATCCCAAGATTCTTTGTGAAGTGGCTTATTTGTTTTAATTATGACAAATTACAGACAAATGTTTCTCTCCTTTTTATTACAATGACTATTTTAACCCCCCCCCCCCCCCCCCACAGCTAACATTAACATCTATTGATGCAACTTTTCTCAAAAAGCAAAACAAACTATCAGATACAATCTCCCTTTTACATTGTTCAAATATCATACATGTTGAATGGTAATAGCACTAAGAACCCACTTGTGAGTTAAATGTCAGGATTATGAACATACTATGTGCATAAACTTTTATAAAAAACACTTTTTAAGGGCAGAGGATACAGAGGCTTGGTTGTGTCCCAGCTCAGTTCAGCTATTTCTGCTGGTTAAAACTGAACAATCTCATTGGAAACTGGGTTGATTTATGATGCATCACAGACTACGGCTAAAAATAAAAGGAAGGGTGGAAGAAAAAGCCTCTCGATGGTCCTTCAGTATAATACAGTTCCAAAGATTGTAGCTGGATTAAGCTGCTACACTGGTTAGTGGGTTGGCCTACGCTGCCCTGAGCAATTTCACA